>NC_052623.1:191866743-192471118 GCF_016161935.1 Mauremys reevesii
ATCTATATCTATATATCTCTATATATATCTATATATCTCTGTTCCCTGCCTGTGTGCATTCTGCTGTCTTTAATGAAACACGTATGTTATATTCCTGTTAGCATTGCAGTGCCAAAATATTTAGGGGGGAGGTTGCTGGATTCTATTCTTCTTGTGTGATAAAGAAAATTAAGTTCCAGTGAGTTACACTTGTGTAAATTGACAGCAGGCCGTGGAGTGGCACAATGGTTCGTGAACACAATTTATCCTGCAGAACCTTTAATAAAGGGAGAAGGAAAGAACCCAGTTTAATTCTCAGATCTTGCACTGGTGGGTAGAAAAAAAATGTATATTGTTACAAGTAAATTGAGCACAAGAGGTCATGGTGATATTTTGTTGAAAAATCTTCCTTCAAACTAATCTCTGTGGAAGGGACAGCTTGTACTAGGCTTTTTTGGACTTCTGAGTAGATACCTAAGAAGTTATTATTTAATATTTATTTTGCAATAGTGCCCAAAGGCCCCCAAACAGGATTGAGACCTACTGTGCTAGGAGGTGTAACACATAAATGAAAATGTATGATCCATGCTCCAAAGAGTTTGCAATCTAAAACACATGGCAGATGAAGGATTATATATGTGTATATATATACACTTTAAATTTAAATTATAAATAAAATGTAGCCATCTTTAGTTAAGTGATTTCCAGTAGGCACTGCAACAGAGGCTGTATCTTTCCTGAGATAAAGCAGATAATTTGTTTAAAAGGAAAATCAGATTATTTAATTTATGCACACAGGAGGAGGCCTGTACGACACCTCACAATATAGTAAAACTTCTTTGTTTGAGGCTTTGTGACAAACCAAACACTAACTAAGGTTCATGCAATCCACTGAATTTTCTGAAAGAAAACTTGCATAAATGCAAAAACCAAAACAAACCCTAATCTCTTTGCAAGACTGTTGAAATTCACCAGAGAAGATGATGAGTTGTGGATTAGGGCCCTAGATGCCTGAAACATTAGTTAAAATGTATCTTCTTAATATTAAGAACTGGGTGATCACTTGCCATTTCAGTGGCAGTTAGTCTCCATCCCCTTTTATGCATTTCATCAGTAAAGTTTTTTATTACTAATAATTAAGCTCCCTCCCTTCCTCTTCTGTATCTCATATTATCTGTGACAAAAAGGATAATTTCTTGCTTTGCCTTTGCTCCTTTTTAGCAGAGAATCCCGATTCAGTACTGAAAGGAGAAGAAAGCTTGCTGATCTTGTGGCTGGTATCACACAACAAAGTCTGTAGCCAACAGCTGACCTAATTATTACAGAACTGTAGAAACAATGGGGGCCCAGTGAGGAAGAGGAAAAGAGGGTAGAGCTAGGCATGGATTGTTTCTCTGGGATCTGCAAGTGGCTCTCTCTCCCTGATGCAGCTGAATGGAGAAGTGATGCCTCCATGGCACCATCCTTCAGGTGGGAAGTGATAGAACAGAAGACTGGGTGCATTCCACAGTACTGTCCCATACTAACCCTGAAGGTACTCCAGAGAACATCTGAGTAGAAGTTAATACTTGAAGCAGCATTAAATGACTTCGGGTCCAATCTGTAGCTGCTACTCAGCAGCCAAGGGAATGTAGCCAACAACAGCAGGTCTGCTATTGGAACTGTGCTGCTAGAGGATATGTTAAGGCCTTGGATCCCAGGATCTATGGAAAAAGTTTCCTGAAGTTTGGAGAGCCATTAGAAAGAATGCTTGTCCCAAAACACTATGAGAACCCTCTGACCCTCCACTCTTGGTTTCTCTACAGGAGGATGTGGTCTGGCTTTAATTTTAAATTTAATTATATATTTAAATTTAATTGTGTGTGTGAGAGAGAATAAATATAAATAAATAATTCATAGTGAATACATTATTCTGTTAATTTAACCTCTTTCTGTTCATGAATCATCTGCATGCACTTCATAATTTTCTCTATTTTACTTAAAGTTATTCACAGACTATCTCCTACGAAAAATCCTAAGCCCGTAGATCATGGACACTTCATCCATGTAAACTGAATATCTGGAACTTGAGTGGACACATAGGCCACGTGGTATTGTTTCTGATCCATGAATGGATGAATTTAACTAGGAAGGTCAGGATTCCTATACAAATATTCACACTTACAAAATAAAAGTTCATTTTCTGTTAATAGTCTAATAGCTAATTAAAATTCACAGTTTGATGAATCAGGGTGCTTTGATTTAAATCAAAGTGAATTAAATAACTGATTTTAAACATTATTGAAATCAGCCAACAGGAAACCTTGATTTAAATAATCAATTTTAATCATGTTTTGCATTTATTATTTTTCTGAATAAAGATTAATTCTCACTGGTTGGTACCTATTAAAACATGTTGCTTGGCATCTAAATATAGCCTTTATGCTAAATTTGGGTTCTCTCTTTGCTAACTAGGAGGGTATGTCTCTGAATATTTATTTAAGAAATTACATTGAGAATCTGAATAAAGGTAAATTATGCAATTTTTACACTTTTTACATTAGAAAATGTTGAATGAGGCATTTCTTATTTACCAGATGATCGATACAAATCGCAATTAAAAATTAATCTCTATTTGGATAGAAATTCAAATGAATTAAAATGTACAGAAAGAGCATTCTTTAAAAAAATAATTACCTTAAATATGCTGGACACATAAGAAAAAATATTAATCAAAAATATTTTGCCTTGAAGACTTGATTTATCAAACAAAAAAGTATTATAGGTTAAAGAACTGAATGGATTTTTTCTGGTCACCAGATTCTTCCAGGGATTAGAACTGTTAGGTCTCATACTCTCACTTGTGTTTTATTCAAATAGCGGAAGAGGAAAACAAGTTTTTCTCCTTTTCAACTCCCAATTGGTTTCTTAACTTTGAATGGACTAATCACTGAACTGCTTAAATAAACTAAAATGAAGAAAATATTCCCTCTGCACCTGCAGAAGAGGCTACTGCTGTAAATACTGGAGGAGTAGCATTTCAACAAACTCTGGTTCCAGGTGATTAGCCAGTGATTTCCACCAGTTCAGTGGTCTGACTTTCTTGAAAACATGGCAGCAAACATAAACTTCTTAATATTTTTGTACTTAATGTAAATGATTTTATTAGATTATAAATAAGCTTAGCCCTTAACATTGGTAGTCAATTTCAAATTTTTATTTTAAGTGGGTCTATTTAAAAAAAAACCCACACATCCGGTGTTTAATTTAATTAAAAATATAATTTAAATTTAAAAAACCCTATTTTTAGCCACCCTGTAGATGCTTTCTGACAGTAAGCACCATCACTAGGATGGAGTCAAAAGGAGTGAGAAATGGAAAATCAAAGCTAATCCAATTTTCATTTGAGCAAACATGTATAGAAAAAGTTATTTTAAGTAGTTGTCCCACTCTAAAAAATAGGGTTTGATAATACTGAACTTGTGAGAAAGTAAACAGGTTAGAGATAAACTCTTAATGAAGTAAAACTAGAGTTGGGAAATTCTGAAGTGATTTTTTAAAAAAAAAAAATATTGTATAATGTGGAGCTAGGGTATGAAGAGGAAAGGTATCTTTTTTTCCAGATGCCATTTTTCTACTCAGTGTCAGAATGTATTTTATGCTAAGTTTTAGCAAAATAGCATACTATAAAGAGACATAGCTACAGAAAATGTATCTAACTTCTCTTTACAATTCAAAGGAAAATGGTATATATAGACTTAAAGGACAGAAATTTCTTCCCTGCTACAATGTTCTTTCTTTAGTTCTCACTGGGGAGGAAATGACAGATGGAACTATAAAGTATGTTTACTCATATGAGGCTTTTGAAATGCAAATGATTGTTTTGAAAGAATTAGAAATACACTGACCAGTTGACATTCTCTTAGAAGAGAATCATTACAACCTAAGGGAGAAGAGAAATAAACATTTCTCAACAAACATATGGTGAATACTGACTATGACAAGTCCTGTCACAATACTTCCCTATGGAAGGTGAGGTATTTTGAAACACAACATCTTGCCTATATTTAAATGCAAAGAATATAGGTTATGGAAGGGTGAAATTTCCAAGACTCTCTAACTAAGCACCAAAATAACTTCTCTCGTGCTATTATTTTAAAATTATTTCAACATACTGGCAGTTATGTTTTATAACTCAGTTACAGAAATACATGGCAGGAGTTCTTAATCTAGATTTTTAAAAACCATATAATTAGGACAACGAAGAACAGAAAATGGCCAGTTTCTCACCTGGTGTAATTTGGTGCATCTCCATTGATTTCAATGAAGCAATACCAATTTATAGCAGCTGAAAATCTCACCTAAGCTGTTTTAAAATCAGACCATTAAAAAAATTACTTATTGAATTTACGAAAATGTTTATTAAACAAGAAATCAAAATTATTATGGAAACACTAGTTGCAACTCCATATTTAAGGCTGAACTGAATTTTCAGATTAAAGCAGGGATTGAGTCTCTCTCTCTCTCTCTCTCTGAAAAATACAGCATATCCTCCTCATAATTACACCACTTACTCTTTGAGTACAAAATGAACATTCTGAGAATTTATAAGTAAATTAGATTAGAAGGTAAACTTTATTTAAAATGGATCTTAAATTTACCACTATGTGTCACACTTCTTTTGTTTAAGAAAGGATGTTACGGCAGGGCCCACTCACCTCCTGCGAGCGCCCTCTATCGAATGTGTGTGCACGCCTGCTCTTTTTTAACTTTATGTTGCTCACAGAGCCTCCCAGCAGCTACTGCCCTCGTCAGGTGGCTCTTTGGTGACCCAGCCCTCTGGCTGAGTCAGAGACAGCTTGTACAAATTGCTTGTAGGGTACAAGTCCAACAGGGCCTATCACAGTACCCTCGGTTAGTCTCTTCCTGCAGCCCTCCCTGGGCTCACTCCTTAATCAGTCCAGTAGGGCCTTTCATAGTACACATCACAGAAACCTGGTGAAGTGGGGACAATCAATGGGACACAATCATTCTGGGGTACAAAATATATCGGAAGGACAGAACAGGTCATGTGGGGTGGGAGTGGCACTATATGTGAAAGAACATGTAGAATCAAATGAAGTACAAATCTTAAATGAATCCACATGCTCCACAGAATCTCTGGATAGTAATTCCATGCTCTAATAAGACTATAACAGTAGGGGTCTATTATCAACTACCTGACCAGGACAGTGATAGTGACAATAAAATGCTAACGGAGATTAGAGAGGTTAAGACCATTAATGGCTATTAGCCAGAATGGGTAAGGAATGGTGTTCCTAGCCTCTGTTTGTCAGAGGGTGGAGATGGATGGCAGGAGAGAGATCACTTGATCATTACCTGTTAGGTTCACTCCCTCTGGGGCACCTGGCATTGGCCCCTGTCAGTAGACAGGATACTGGGCTGGATGAACCTTTGGTCTGACCCAGTATGGCCATTCTTATGTTCTTGCTCTGGTTCTAGCCCCTCCTGAGCTTGCTTCCCAAACTGCTTCTCAGCCCCTCCCCTCACACTGCCCCTGTTCTGGTAGGGAGCAGTGCCCCCAGGGCGTCTTCCCTGGAGACTCTTCACCAATTGCCCCAGCTCTGTCACTCTTCTGGGCCTTCAGCCCCTTCCCTGGCCTGCTCTTTTGCTCAGGGCTTAAAACACTTCTCCAATGGCTGGGTGGGAGGGACCCAGGCCCACCCACTACCCTGGGTCCGAACCTATGGACTCTATAAATAGAACCACCTGCTGCTTCCCTTTAACTATTTATTCTGTTGTTGCTGCTATTGTTCCCTTGGCCACTTCCTTGTGGCCTCAGTACTTTCACTCTTATCCCAGGGCTGAAGTCTTTCTTGAGTCCCTGCAGCCAGCCATGAGCACCTTCCCTGCTCCTCTAGTCTCTGCCAGCAACTGCTCTGTCCAGCCCTGCAGCCAGCCAGAAGCACCATCCTTGCTCCTCTAGCTTTCAACTGAATCTACTCTGTCCAGTAGCTCCCTTTTGTATGAGCCCACTGGACTCTGACTGGATGCTCACTGCAACTTCTTCTCTGATTGGCTGTTTCCCTACAGCCACTCTAAGCAACCTAGAGGACTCACCTCTCCTGCTCTTTCCTGGGATGGGGTGTGGTAGAATCATGAAGCCTCCATCTGGGGGCCTCTGAGCCTAGTACACACCATCACAGATGTTAACTGAATAATGCAGATTCTTCAAACTTGTATTTAATTCACTGAAATCCTGTCCATAAGCTACATTTGAATTCTCCTTTAAAAGGATTCATGGCCTTTTTAAAAAAAAATCAATCATACCTGAAAGTTTCTCCTTTAGCAGAAGTTGAGGAATAATATTAAAAGAATTCCACAAGTAACCACTTTCAAAATGGTTGCCATCTACAATTGTTCTCAATGGAACTGAGGCCACAGGCTACTCTGATTTGCATTGCCATTTTGAGAAGAGAATCTATCTCCCATTGTTTTCAATGGGACTGAGTCCACAAGCTATCCTTAGCAAAGATCACTGCTGCATCCATTTAACTATTCCTTAATGTGTTCACCTCTACATCTTTGCTCTAAAGTCTCCTCTGGACATGGAGAAGGAGAAGTTATATAAGGCTGGGTTCAGATAAGGAAAGAAATGGGGTGGAAACCTTGATAATTTGGTTGAGGCACATTGCTCAGTTTACATTTCTAAGTATTTTACTTTTTAAAAAATATACATTCCTATCTGTCTACTTTTCAATGATTGTGCATGTCATTATTTGTTGATCCTTGCCCAAAGCAACAATAAGTGGCAGGAGATGTATGGTAATCTTGTTGATCTGCATTTTCAAGGTGAAAACAGAAAGGGTCCTCTCGGCTAGATGAATTGGGTACCTGCTGTGCACTGTAGGAAGCTTAAATAATGTTCTAGATGCAACAGGGATTTATTGGGCACCAATATCTGAAGTAAAGTTTAAAAAAAAAAAAGATACATTTGTGCTTCCATAGTCCTGTAAGCTATACTGGCATGTTATTTTGTCTGTTAATTCAGGGGTACAGTGTGTGTGCAGCACAGCTTAACTGTCACCTGACAAAATTCATCTAATTTCTTCCCATTTTTACTTGGAAGAGATTATGCAAGCAGTATGGCAGTTTCCTGCTAAGAAGAAAGTACCATAATAAGCAGCACAACTGTGTAAGCTCTTATCTGCACCACATGGATTTCTGGGGGGGGGGGGGGGGAAACAATCTTAAAGAGTAATGTATATAGTGCTATGCAAGCAACTGAAATGTGGTGGGGGCTGGAGTTCTTGGAAGAGAGGTTTGAATACAGCACTGGGTATATCAGGTACTTGGTAACATCTTTAGTAAGCAGCTGGTGGCAAAATAGCTTGTGGCCAGGGAGGTGTCCCTAAGGGAGGTGTCCCCCACCCTTCAGCAGTTGAGGAGCCCCAGGAGTGCAGATTGAGGTCTGTGGAGTTGACTCACCATGAGTGGGAGGCCCAGCAGGAGTTCTCTGTACATCATTATACAGAGATATTTTGCATGGACAAACACAAATTAAGCTAGAGGTGATGGATTGGCTATCTCTGTGTTGTGGGTCTGGATTCCTCAAGCTTATTTGTAGGCACACTCTGAGCAAGCCTAGTATAATTCAGAGCAATATTGCATCCTAGCTACAATATCAGAGAATAATTTCTCCTTCTCTTTTACTATTATGCTATTCTCCCCAGCACTGCAGTGTGGCCTACTTATTATCAGCTTCTTATCTGTGCAACACAGAATCTAGCTTCAACTCAATCATTAAGAAAGGGCAATCTCAATGCTGCCTTTAAAAAAGTAAACTATTTAGTCAGATTAAGTTCATTAGACTGAAGGATAATTTTTGCGAGGGTGTATTATTTTACCTATGGATTATTTATTGTGAGGAGCACCCATTTTTGCATGTACCATAGAAGAGATTATTTCTTTTAATTGATTTTGATGATCAATATGCAATACATTTTGAAGGTAATGAAATATGCTTATGTAGAAATGTGTGTATTCCCGAAGTCATTCGCCAACCTAATTACTTTTATATTCTGATTGTATGTAGTGCTCTAGTGAAAAATATGAAAATGGAATTTTGTTTTAAAGTTTCTTTTATCCTTGCTGTACATTTCTTAAATGGAAGCAATTATCATATGTAAAGATTCTCCTTTTTTTTGTAGTTTGAGCTGTGGACTTTTTTGAATTTTGACACTTTACAAGGTAAGTAGTTATTTATGTTAGTGTGATTCATTTACATGGAAATGTCAGATTGCTCATATAAAATTGTTACCTTAAACTGATCTATGAATCAAAATTGTAGCAAAATTTTATTTAATCAGCCATTTAAACTTAAATAAATGTGTATGTCTGAAGAGCTACTATTTATGTATAAAATCAAATGCTCCTCAGACTAATGAAAAATTATCAGGGTCATATTGCCTGCTGCTTGTTGTAAATGTCATGGTCCTCCTAGTCCAAATCCATAGATCTAGAGTTGATGACTAGAGGCTTTTTTGACTAAATTTGCACATGTATATTAGCAATTACTTAGGTCTTGTCCACATGAATAATTAAATCGCAGCAAGCTGGGGCAAGAATCTAGCCTGCTGTGGTCTAACTGTCCATATACATCTATTGACATGTGTTAATTCGTTAGAACGCTTTGATCTACTCCTCTTTGAAATGGGGCTAGTTCAAAGTGCGCTAATTAATTAATAAGCATCAGCAGGGTGCACACAGGTATTTGGACTACAGCAGGCTAGTGGGGTGTAGATTCAAACCCCAGCTTTGCCCCAGTCTAATTGTTCCTGTAGACTAGCCCTCAGTCAACCATCTATTTCCCTTAGATTTCCATGAGCACAATGGAAATTACCCACAATTTTCCTTTGAAAGCTGCAAATAATTTTCTAACAATTTCACTCACTCAGACTGCTTATACTTATTTTTATACTGCATCATACAAGTACATGAAACTGTACTGATCATTAAAGAAATGACAGGTTCTTGCCCTGAGGACCTGACAATCCAATGACCCAATACTATAAACACTTTGGTAAATGAGAAACTTTACTCAAGTAAGTAGTAATCATTGACTTTAATAGGACTACTCGAGCTAGTGCCTAAAAGTAGTATTGTATCTTTGGTATCTCCAGCCACCCCAAATACAATCCTGCCTGACCCCCCTTGGTACATACTCTTAGTGGGAAACTCAAGCTGCTGCCTGTGCCACTCTGGACCCACTGCTATTTTGAGGTGCTACCTCAAGTAGAGCTAGAACAGGTATGGTTATGAGAGCTGGGAATCACACTTCCAAGCTCAAATATAGATGGATACCTGCATATTTTGGGTACCTGCACATTTGTATGTTCTTTTTGCAATTTTGAAATACTCCATTGCCCTACATTTTGAAAATGTACTTGATATGAATGTAGCATATATATGGCATTTGATTTTCTTAGTTTTATCAACTCTTAATTAAATATACACAAAGCACCATCAACATAATAACGACTGTTAAAATGTAGTTCTAGTGAAAAATATTTTTAAAAAATTCTTAGTAATGTTTAGAGTCAATTTGACAATAAAACAACAAAATCCATACTCAGACTAAATAAATGCTATAACTTCACTTTTAAGTTTCAGTCATGTTTTAGTTAAAGAATCAATCTATTTGTTTCATTTCAACCTGAAACTCTTCACCGACACTGATAACGTAAACAAAGATCAACTTTTATATTGCCTTTTTAACACTAAAGATGTCATTTCTTGTAGAAGCCATTAAAAGGACAATATTTGCCAATTACTACCACCTACAGTAGGGCAAAGGTCTCAAATATTTTCACAGTATGGACTGTGTGTTTTAACAGATTGTTTCTTGAACTACTTTCCCTTCCATTCAGGATCATATAACCAACCAGCTCTCTGCAGAACACCACCAAGGTTTTAGTGGCCAGATACCCAACACAATTAATATTAACAACAAGGGGGAAACACTTGAAGCCAAAAATAGGGAACAAACAGGTTAAAGACTATTCAGATAAGTTAGATCTATTCAAGTTGGTAGGGACCTGATGAAATTCATCCTAAAATACTTACGGAACTAGCTGAAACAGTCTCAGAACCATTAGCGATTATCTTTGAGAACTCATGGAGGAATGGTGAGGCCCTAGAGGATTGAAGAAGAGCAACCATAGTGCCTATCTGTAAACAGGGGAACAAAGAGGACCTGGGGAATTATAGACCAGTAAGCCTACCTGGAAAAATACAGGAACAAATTATTAAACGATCAATTTATAAGCACCTAGAGGATAACAGGGTTATAAGGAATAGCCAGCATGGATTTTTCATGAATAAATCATGCCAAATTAATCTAATTTCCATCTTTGACAAGGTTACTGGCCTAGTGGATAGCAGGGAAGTAGTAGACATGACCTATCTAGACTGTAGTAAGACTTTTGACACAGTCCCACATGATATTCTCAGAAGCAAACTAGAGAAATGCGGCCTAGATGAAATTACTATAGGACGGGTGCACAACTCAGAGTAGTTACCAATGGTTTGCTGTAAAACTGGGATGGTGTATGGAGTGGGATCCTGCAAGGGTCAGTCCTGGATCTGGTATTATTAAATATTTTCCTTAATGACTTGGATAATGGAGTGGGGTGTGCTTATAAAATTTGTGGGTGACACCAAGCCGGGAGGAATTCCGAGCACTTTGACTGACTTAGATTTGAAAATGCCTTTGACAAACTGGAGAATTGGTCTGAATTCAACAAGATTAAATTCAATAAAGATAAATGATGTACTTTGCACTTCAGCGTGAAAAATCAAATGCACAATTACAAAAAGAAGGATAACTGGCTAGATCGGGGTGGGCAAACTTTTTGCCCTGAGGGCCACAATTTGGGTGGTGAAATTCCTTGCAGGGCCATGAATGTAGGGCTGGGGCAGGGGTGTAGGAGGGAGTGCAGGGTGTGGGAGGGGGTACGGTATGCAGGAAGGGGCTCAGGGCAAGGGGCTGGAGCAGAGGAGGGGCACGGAGTGTACGAGGGGGCTCAAGGAAGGGGGTTGGGTGCAGGAGAGAGTGCACAGTGCGGGAGGGGGCTCGGGGCAGTGGTGCAGGGAGAGGTGTGGAGTGTGGGAGAGGGCTCAGACGGGGTTGGGGTGCAGGAGGGGTGCAGGGTGCGGCAGGGGGTTGGGTTGCAGGCAGGGGGCTCAGAGCAGGAAGTTGGGGGGAGGGCTGCAGGAGGGGTTCGGACTCCAGCCTGGCACCACTTACCTAGAGCGGCTCTGGGGTGGCAGTGGCACACACCAGGGAGCAGCACAGGGTCCGCGGCGCCACAGGGGTGGCAATCCCGCGGTCCAGATCCAAAGCCCTGAGGGGCCGGATTCGGCCCAGGGGATGTAGTTTGCCCACCCCTGGGCTAGATATTAGTACTGCTGAAAAGGGTTTGGGGAATACAGAGCATCATAGATTGAATCTGCATCAACAATGTGATACAGTTGCAAAAGGCTAATGCCATTCTGGGGTATATTAACAGGAGTGTGGTATGTAAGACATGAGGGGTAATTGTCCTGCTTAATTTGACATGGGTGGGCCTCAGCTAGAGAATTGTATCTAATTCTGAGAACCACACTTTAGGAACGATGTTGACAAATTGGACAGAGTCCACAGGAGAACAACAAAAATGATAAAAGGTTTAAAAAACCTGACCGATGAGCAAAAGTTAAAAAAACTGGGCATGTTTAGTCTTGGGAAAAGAAGACAGAAGGTGGGACCTGATAACACTCTTCAAATATAGTAAGGGCTGTTACGAAGAGGATGTTGCTCAATTGTTCTCCATGACCACTAAAGGTAGGACAAGAAGTAATGGGCTTATCTGTAGCAAGGGAGACTTAAATTAGATATTATGAAAAAGTAAGATAGTAGTTAAATTCTGGAATAGGCTTCCAAGGGAAGTTGTGGAATCTCCATCATTGTAAGTTTTCAAGAAGATTGAACAAACAGCTGTCAGGGATGGTGTAGCTTTATTTGGCCCTGCCTCAGTGGAGGACATTGGATTACATGACTTCTCAAAGTCCCTTCAGGTCATACATTTCTATGTTTCTCAGTAATCCATAGACCACTAGCCAATTAGAAAATCTGCACAGTAGGTCTTGGTTAACACTGCAGGCAGTCTCCCAAGAATATCCATTCCAAATTTTCAACAAATGTGCTTTGCTTATGTTATACCTCTTTTGTGTACATTTTCCCATTATAGTACATTAGTTTACTTCAGGAGTCTTCACTACAACACTTAATTTAAGTACACATTGCAGAATAGTCTTAGGGTAGGTCTATGCTCACCGTCCGGGTCGACACAGTGAGTTTGACTTCTTGGAGTTCGAACTATCGCGTCTAATCAAGACGCGATAGTTTGAACTCCCCGCGCGCTCCGGTCGACTCTGGAACTCCAACACCGCGAACGGCGGTGGCGGAGTCAACCTTGGAGCCGCGGAGTTCGACCCCGCCGCGTCTGGACGGGTAAGTCAGTCAAACTAGGGTACTTTGAGTTCAGCTACGCTATTCGCGTAGCTGAACTTGCGTACCCTAGTTCGATCCCCCCCTTAGTGTAGACCAGGCCTTAGAAATTGAACCATGAACTCATGAGTATTCATACTAGAAACCTGAATCAAAAGAGTTTCACTCATCCAATCAGTGTACAAAGACATTGTATGTGTCTTGTCCCCAGTCAACACAGTTCAAATTTAGAGCAGAAAAAAAACTGCTTGTGATAAACCACAGACTAAAGTTGGTTGGTTAAACTTTGACAGAACCATTTTCTGTCCAAAAATGCAGTTCAGTTGTAATCAAAATGGTACTAGTTTTGCCACTATTTCATTTAGGAGCAAAACTGAAAAATAAATTTCCAACAATTTAAAAACATCTTGTTTGACATTTCCAGAACAAAATGATTTGACTATATATTATAATATAAAAAGTCAAACTCAAAATGAAACATTTTCATTGATTCCAGATTTTTTTTTAGAATTTTCTTTTAGAGAATTTCAAAATTTTGGGGGTTTGTTCTGATTTGAAATAAAGTCAATTTTAAAAATCTAGACATCCTTCGTTAAATGCAATTTTTGTCCTCTGCACAGCTCCACCACAGATCAATAATTAGACACATTTGAAATAATCAATGCATTTGAAATAATTACAATTCATTGGATAATTCACAAAAAGAAAAACAAGCAAATGTAATTGAATGAATTATTCCTCACTACGGGTAGGGGAGTTCCTACCCTGGCTCTGAAGAGTGTGTGCACAAACTGTGTATTGAACAACCTTGTTTCTTTTTGGGGTTTGTCTTGACTATCATCCTAAAAACAACAAACCAAACATCAATTTAACTTCTTTCCCCAATAAGGCTGGCTGATCTGAGAGTGTCCCAAACTTTCTAAACCAGTAAGACTGTCCATCTCTTTCTATGCTTTTATATTTGAATTCAGGACACATATGATCTAATCTATGGGTGAAAAAGGAAATCATACCTGAGCATCTTTATGTAGGTTCAATATCTTCCTGATATCCCAACACAGGTTTCTAGAATACACCTCTACCTCAATATAATGCGACCCGATATAACACTAATTCAGATATAACGTGGTAAAGCAGTGCTTCGGGGGGGTGGGGCTGCACACTCCGGTGGATCAAAGCAAGTTTCACCTACAACACGGTAAGGTTTTTTGGCTCCTGAGGACAGCATTATATCAAGGTAGAGGTGTATATACATTACTTTCTAAGGTTTACTACTCATTTATTATAGATATCTATTATTCCTAGTATAGGAGGAAAGTACGGTATCTCAAATAGCACTGTGTAGAAATTGTTGAGAGAAGCTGACTCAGTCCTTCTGTATTCTAGCTATCAGTCTCTGTGTTGTTACATAAAATGATATAAATACTTTAAAACTGAAACAGAACAGAAGAACGTGTAGATTACTTTTAGTTTTGCCTTCCGAGGTACAACCTTTTAAAAAATACTGCATATACTCAAATCATTTTAAGACTAAAAGAGAAAGAAAGAAACAAATCTTACTTAATCTTAACTATAAAAATATCCATGGAAAGTAATAGTTTATACTAAAATGAAGTCTAATTTTTGATCCACATGGGAGGATATAATGCTATTTAATTTACTTTTCCATAGGGACTTTATTAGGGCTGCTACTGAACCATGTGTCATTTTAATTAGAATTAACACTTTCATCTTGTTTATGAATATATATAAGATGAACTTTGAAATTTTTAACATCTGGGATACAGTCAAGCTGTCACAGCAAAATTAAGACATTTCACACACATAACTACTAATATATAATAACCAGATACCAAATAACTAAACATTCATTGTTAGCATTCGGAGTAAAAATTCCTCCATGCATATATTTCCATGTCCTTTGGGAATTTATGCATGCTTTGATCATTATCCCTTTGAAGTAACACTCCTTTAAAGAGAGACATTTCAAGTACAGTCCTTGACTCTGTTAGATGTTTTACTGGTAGGTAGGAGACTTATTTTACATAATTTATTCTGCCATTAGCAGACATATTCCTACAACAGTGAAAGCATACTGCAATGGATAAGTTCTCAAAGATCACCTTCCTTTGCTAAGAATATTTACTTTTCAGGTTACATAGATTCATGGAAATTAGAGTATGAAAGACTATCATCATTAGGTCATCATCCTCCTGTCAATGCAGGATTGCGTCCTACAGTATAATCTCCAGTGATTTGACAGGTCCAGTTTAAAAGACTGAAAATTGGACTTCCACCACATTTTCTAAAACACTACTGTACTAGGAAATCTCACGATTAGGAGATTATATGCAGGGTTGTTTTTCATGGAAAATATTGTGCCACTGCAAAAGTGAACAGCACAGCAACTTTGTCACACTCAGGCATAGCGTAGGCCTGGCGAGAAGAATGGCTCTTCCCTCTCATATGAGCAGTTATTTGCTTGTCAGACAATAAAGTTTGCCATTGTAACTAGCCCCTGAATTAGCATGCAAGTAGGTTCTTCATTTTCTTACATTTGTTTGCACATCCACAAAGTATGCCATTAGTGGCATCATACTTGCCACCAAATTAAGGTCTTTATCCAGCAAAGTGCTTAAGCTTTTTAAGGTTCCCTTAAGCGCTTTGCTGGATTGGTGCCTCAAACATCACAGAAATGTGTGATTATTTATGCATGATTTCTGAGGCTGTTGTTTTCTAATACCAGATGCCTTGGAATATTAAATTAGTCCATCTGACATATTTTCAATCTTAATTCTGCATCAGTACTACACAATACAAAATAGGCCCTTTTGATACTATTCAATTTCAGTCTGAATCTTACCAAGAACAGGATATATTAGCCGGCTATAGTAAATATCATCTCTCCAAGGGGACTTAATGTGAGTAATAAAAGTCAAAGAAATTTCACCTTTTTACCATTCACACATTTCCTTTAGTATTTAGTATTTATGAACTTTTATGTCAGAAAAGTCTTTGCATACTTACTTAAACCCATCTTGTGATTCCCAAGCCACATCATGCAAGAGGAAATCCTTTATAGATTGCTTTTGACATTATATTTCTCAGCATAAGTACGTTAATAATTGACTGAATAAAATGATAGCTAACTTTAAGGGAAATAGCTCCATTATAGGTATTATTTTATAGTTTTGGTGTGACTATGTTAATCACTAATAAGCTGCTTCACATGAAGTACAGGTGACTAGATTTTTGGCACTTGATTGTATAGATTTTTATAAGGATACTATCATTTCTGTCACACTAGTGATACTGTAAAATGTCTTCTTTTTTAACTGTATATCTGGGAACTTACACTTCAATAGTAGATGCGTTCCTGTAAAAACAGAAGGAATTGTATTTATCAGTAGAAATTCCTAGATTTAGGGCATTGTCTAGGCAGCACTCTCACTTCCCTGCTTCCTCTGTGTTTCAGTTTCATTATGTTATTTAAGTCATCCTGTCCCTCTAGGTAGTCTCTATTGTTGGTACAAAAGATCCATGGCACAGAAGTTTGCAGATTCCTGCTGAGCACTTCACTGAGTACATTATCATAGCCTTTCCTCCTTCTCCCCACACCCCCTGAATGTAATTAACTTAGTCCCAAGGAATTAAGGTAAATAAGGAAATCAACTGACATATATAGGAAGACAATTTAAAAAATAATGGGACTACCTGTTTCATTCATTCATTCATTCATTCACTCACACACACACACACACGCACACAGCATTTTACCAAAGTTAGAAAAGATAATACTTGGTGACATGTTGTGTTAAACGTGGAGCATCTGAACTCCCCCAATATTTCGGTGGGAGTATGAGACAGGGTAGACTGTCCCTTTAAGGGCCGGGGCCTAGAGCTGGCCAGCCCTATCTATTAACCATGTCTGTCATGCTTGGGATGGGGCCTGGAGTTAATTAATAGAACCAGATGGTTATGGATATGTTGCAGGGAAGGGAGATTTTTCAGAAAGTTGTAGAGATTGCAATGGGTGAGTGAAGGTCCTGTAGCAAAGACCTTGAAAGCAGGGGAGTTGTTCCAGCTAGGAAGGGCTGGGAGTAGCCTGCTATGGCAGGGAGAACCTTTAGACACCAGGGGAGTTTGGGGCTGTGCCCAGCTTAAAGCTAATGGGAAGACGTTATTAATTTGGAACTTTAAGTTAATAAACCAGACCTTAAGGAGGGCTGTTGTCATTGAACCATGAAATACTATATGAATAAATAAAGTTTATTTAAAAAGCCCTTCAAGGTGGGGCGGGGCTGGAACTAAGGCAGGCAATGGACAGAGGGAACACTCAGGAGGTGACTGGCCTGGTGACAGAGTGCCAAGGACAAATAATTTTAATTTAACCCAGACTGCTAGTAACTGTTGCTGATATCAAATTGTGCAGCTTGCTTACTGAGCCTGAAGCGAGAAAAAAAAAATCTGAAGAGAATCCCTTTAGCAATTTTTGTCTAGTGTTTATCAAAGATAGCTGGACTGATCAATACATAACACTATAAAAGTTGTACGAAACCTGAACCTAGAAATATCTGAATACCAGCATGTCTATGCTTCTCAAAACTCCATAGTTAGAAGTAACTGTGTGAGTGCAGGTTACAGTGATAATCTTCGCTTGAAAATTAATTAGTAAAACAGCTTTGCTGTACCTAGTTTTACTTGATTATTTCATTGCAGAGATACATTTCATACTGCATAATGTACTTATTTATATACATTTTAGCACAAGGATAAAATAATGGAGACAATTCTCTTTTCTCTTGGGTGTCTGAGTGATTTCATTTACAAGTAACATATTCTTCCACATAATTTTATTCAGAAGCCTTTATAAGATCAGGGCATCAAAACTCCATATATGAAATGTAGCAGAAACAAGTTAATTATGTCTACTGTAAGGCTTTTTGGTCACTGTAAGAGATGCATGCAAATTCAGTATGCCATCATGCAGGGCCGGCCCACAACATTTTGGCACCTGAGGTGGGGAGCTCAAATGACACCTCTATGCCCCCTCGCTTGAAAGGTGTCAATTCTGCCTTCTTCCTGTTTTCTTCTCATGGTACTGCTCTGCTACCTACCCCAATAAAGGAGAACTGATAACTTAAAATGCCTTGTTCAAAAATTTTAAGTAACATTTAACTTTCAAACGCCTGAACAGCAAATGCATCTTTTCTTGTCTGCACAGTAAACAGTGGTATTTTTATCTGTTTGAATAATCAAAGTGGTGCTTTCCGTGCCTGCTTGGTTGCAAAGATTTGAACGGCTTCCTCCTGAAGGTCCTGCTCATGCTCTATTGAGATGGCTGCAAGACCGACCAGCCTCTCCTGTGTCATTGTGGAGTGTAGATGTGTTTTTATTAACTTCAGCTTGGAGAAGCTGCGTTCTCCACTGGCAACCGTTACAGGAAGTGTTAGAAGTATACGCAGAGCAACAAAAGCATTTGGAAAGAGGGTGGTCATCTTATTTGTGCACATGTATTCCAGAACAGTCTTTAGAGTTGATCCTGCTGAAATGCATCTTGAAAGGGCTTTCAGTTCATCAGCTAAATCACTCGCATTAATATCGCACATGTCATCCTGTGTCAACACTGTCTCTAGTGCCCTGCATTGCTGGTGTAGGTCTTCTTCAGGTATAGTGAGGAGTTTTGGAATATCATACAACATCCCAAATATACTGCTGTGTTCCTTGAGCTGCATGAAACATTATTCAACTGACTGTATTGCACAATCTAGCACCTGGTTAAAGAATTCAACTTTGAGTTGTTGTTTGGGGTCTCTTATGGGATTATCCCGTGCCTCGTAATCAAAATGTCTTCTTCTTCGGTGACTCTTGTATTCTTGAATTGGTGGGAAAATAGCTTCAGTGTGAAGTTCCTCTGCCAACTTTTGTGCAATCAGAATATTTTGAAATACCTCATCTGACCGGTAAGACTGTAGGTAGGACTTTGCTTTGTCTAGTTGTTCCATTGCTCCAGATATGTCAAGGTCAACACCTTGGAATCTCTTGTTTACAACATTTATTTCAAACAGTATGTCATGCCACAAGACTAAGCCACCCAGACATTTGAAGCTATGTATGTTTCTGGTGATTCCATTTCCCTCTGCCACTGTTCTCCCATGAACAGTTCCCGTCATAGCATTATCCTCTATAATGGCAACTATGGCATCATCTATCTTCCCAATTTGGTGTTTGATAGGCTTTATTGCCTCCACTCAACTTTCCCATCATGTGGCACTCAGTAGTTTGTGTCAGAGAGGACGTTCCCAGATGTTGCTTCAAAATTTGCCATCGATGAGTTGATGCAGAGAAAAATACATAGATGTTTGAATTACATTAAAAAATTCAGCAGCCTCACTAGAAGCTGATGCTGCATCCTGACCACCAAGTTCAATGAATGAGAATTGCACGGGACAAAAAAAGCTCGAGGGTTTAACTCTCGTATCCGTGTCTGCACTCCTCTGTTCTTTCCTCTCATGTTGGCACCATTATTGTAGCCCTGACCTCTCATGTCAGCTATCACAATTCCCATATCTTCCAGCTTTTTAAGAAGCACATTTGTCATACCAGCTCCTGTAGTATAATCAATGTCAATAACTTCTAGAAAATGTTCTCTCACAGTCACCATTGCAGGGACATTTTCACTAGGATCTGTTGTTACAAAACAAACCATTAAAGTCTCTGTGCATCTAGAGCAGAGAGAAAACATATGCACCAGCAGCAGACACAATTTTCTACACTCTGGGTCCTAGTGGCACCCCCCCAAAGTCTGGCACCTGAGGCAGCTGCCTCAGTTCGCCTCATGGTAAGGCCAGGTCTGCCATTATGAGACCATTCAGACAACTTTCACTTATTTAGCACCAATGTACTTTCACCTATGTGCCAAGTTTTAAAAAATTCAATTAACATTCTTCATTTTTTGAAAAAAAATCACTAAATCCTGAAGTGGCTTCCCTTTCCACCTGCTTTATCAAGGCAATTGCAGTGCAATTTACACAGCTGACCAGGTCTGCAGGTGGGTGGGCTGCCAGGTATCGTGTTTTAATATGGAGGAAGCTAGGAAAATGTGAAAGGGCTCAGATTTCGCGGGCAGTTAACATAGGTAGTTGTGGAAAACAGGTGTCCATAAGTAATTATTTCAGTGCTGTCATTTTACTTCAGTAAGGAGCAAATCATTTCAGTAACAGACTTTTAAATAGATTTCTTCAACTTTAAGATACTGAATATGAAAAGAAGTCAATTTGTTATAAAACTAGAAAAGTTGAACAGATAAGAGAGAAATATTTTGCAGCTTCCCAGTATGCATTTATATACACACAAAAACCACTGAAGTGATCTAAAGTTTTTTTTTGTTTTTTGTTTTTTAAAGGCACTGCTCTATCTGAACACAACAACATCATGCATCTGCAGATCAGCCCAAAGCTACACACTGTTATACAAAACATGTGGTTCAATTGATCTTTTCAATATTTTAAATAACATTTCTTTAATATTTAACAAATGCCCAAAGATGAAGAAATTGAACTGAAACTGCTGTGTCCTCTGTTTGTAGTTTTCTTTTTTTTGCTCTAACTGACCCATGCAAATTTCTTTTGTCAAAGCAAGCAAAATACTTTCTGTAACAAAGGAAGAGTCAAAATTAGTTTGTAACATGGTAAGGAGATGAGCTATACCTTGTATACCACTGGGGAATATAAACTATATGTGCATATAAAATAGATACAGCATGGATAATTATGGACATATTGCCATTAGGAAAATGAAAAATAAAAACAATGTAAACATAAAAGCCTCACTACTGATGCATGCTATACCACAAGAGCTAATAATATGATTAATACTTTACTGTCTATGTGCTTTTATTTAGAGAAAATAATCTATACAGTACTTGAATTTAAAAAGGTCAAATACAATTTTGTGCAGCTTGCCAAGAGTTATCTGTAGTTAACCATATTCAAAAGCTTTGTCAAAGTCAATAATAATTGCTTTTCTACATAGACTATTATCCACAGAACACATAGTTCCTATGCTATTTCTTCATTATGTTGCTAGAATGTATTAAAATGTAGTCTTTTGGAAGAGGTGCCAATCAAAAGATGGAATTAATTGGAAGCACTGAATTGCAGTGACATTTCCTCAATATTTAGGTTCAGAGTTAAATTTCTCTGTGCTTCATAGATACCATGCTACGCTACATGACAGTTTATTAGTAATGTGTATTTTACATTGAAAACAGAGCTTTTCTTGAAAATGTGTGCTGAAAAACAGTGAAACGTGAAGCTTTTGATGTCAGCCAAATAAATAAATTACATTAAAAAAGATGTTTAATTTCTTTGGAACAGCAAAAGAATGTGTCTACTTTGCAAGTGATTCACACTAATATTTAGTAATTCACAGTAATTTCTAGTAACTATTAAATAATTGTATGGAATCTTTTTTAAAATGATTTAATTTCTGGAAATTAAACATTTAGTCACAATTACTAAATGAAAACAGTACTAAACCCAGGTTGTCCCAAGGTAAGATCCCTGTGCAGAGGCAGCCCTCCATGCCTGAGTATCTTCTCTGACTCACAAAGAATGGAGGAATGGTCATTCACTTCTGTGGCACTTTTTCCTTCTCCTTCCTACGACATCATGGCAGGGTCAAGAGCTATATAGTGGGAGGGACTGGGCGGGCTGCAGTATTTTCCACTCATCTAGGCCCCATAGAGATTACCCTGAAAAAATACACCGGTCTAGAGCTATATTATGCCATACTCACAGGGCCAGCGCTTCCATTAGGTGACCCTAGGCGGTCGCCTAGGGCGCCAGGATTCGGGGAGCGGCATTTTGTGCACTCCCCACGGGGCGCATGGGAGCTTCCGGTTCCGCTCCCGTCGTGCCACCAAAGAAGGACCTTCTGCCAATGTGCCGCGGAAAACAGCGGCAGGCAATTGAGCAGCTCAATGACTGCCGCTGTCGCCTGTGGCATTTCAGCGGAGGGTCCTTCTTCGGCAGCGCGATGGGAGCGGAACCGGAAACTCCCACGCGCCCCATGGGGAGTGCACAAAATGCCGCCCCCCGAATTCTGCCTAGGGCACCAGAAACCCTGGCACCACTCCTGCATACTCATACTTATTAAGATGTCTTGATTGAGCGGAGAGAGACTGGTATTGCAGAAACTACTCTGTTTCTGCTAAGTGAATGTTAACAACTCAGGGTTACATAGGTGCTTAAGAGAAGGACCTTAAAAGTAGCTGTTCCAGGAAGAAGAGGGTAAAGAAGCTCTGGGTTCTGAGAATGGAATGGAGGAGGGAAGAGAAGCCTGGGCTCTGAATTCATGGCTGAAGGGCATAAATCCCAAATTAGTAATGAAAAACAAAAAACCACAAAGTTCTTATGTTTTATAGACTTGTGCTTTACTCAGAGTTGAAAGTAAGCTGGTACGAGCCGGCGCGGCTTCCCAAGGCCTGTGATTTAAAGGGCCCGGGGCTCCCTGCAGCAGCCAGAGCACTGGGCCCTTTAAATTGCCACCTGAGCCCCGCTGCCAGAGCCCAGGGGTAGCGGCAGCAGGGCTCTGGCTGTGATTTAAAGGGCCCAGGGCTCCCAGCCACCACTACCGCAGCGGAGCCCCGGGCCCTTTAAATCTCCACCAGAGCCCTGGGGTAGCGGCGGCAGCCAGGAGCTCCTAGGGCTCCATCGACGATTTAAAGGGCCTGGGGCTCCGCTGCGGTAGCCTCTGCAGCTGGTAGCTCCGAGGGTGATTTAAAGGGCCCAGAATTCCCAGCCGCTACCACAGCTGGAGCCCCAAGGCCTTTAAATCGGGGACGGTTCTCTCATCGATCAGTAACTGGTTAAAAGACAGGAAGCAAAGGGTAGGAGTAAATGGTCAGTTTTCAGAACTGAGACAGGAACATAGCAGAGCCCCCCAAGGATCTGTACTGGAACTGTGCTGTTGAACATATTCATAAATGATCTGGGAAAAGGGGTAAACAGTGAGGTGGCAAAGTTTATGGCTGATACAAAATTAATCAAGATAGTTAAGTCCAAAACTGACTGTGAAAAGTTACAAAGGGATCTCACTAAACTCGGTTACTGGGCAACAAAATGGCAGATGAAATTCAATGCCCAACCTCAAAAAAGATATATCAAAAATGGAAAAAATACAGAGAAGGGCAACAAAAGGGGCTTGGTTAAAGTTTGTAAAGAATAATGAGATTTTCACACAGTCGCAACATACAATTTGGCAAGATAACAGTGAATGAATTTCCTGATAAATAAGAGGCTAGCAGAGGCTCCTTACTGGAGGGAAACAGCTCACTGAAGAGTGGAAGGGTCTGTGGTAGTGGGGAGGACAGTGCCAAGAGCAGCTGTTCCCAAAAGCAGCCAGGTGACTGGGCTGGTTGTTCCAGAGTTGCCTCTGCACGACTTAAGCTGTTTCAATTTAAGTCTAACTGGTTCAGGGTGTAGATAAGCACATGTCGTCAATGTTACATTGATTTTTCTTCAGCAGCAGAAACTGACAGGCCACAACATCTCAAAATTGGACCCATCCCTCAGCCAGGGGCAACTGTATAATAAAAATAAGTACAAACTCTTACTACAGCTCATAATAGAATTGTACATCATATTCCAGATTAGGCCTCACCAAACTAATATGTTATTGACCATGTACACAAACTTTTACTTCTCTGTTTTGTGGTACGGAAAGGAATAAGGAGCCTAGAGAGGCACATGGGGAGACAATAGAGAAAAGGGTTGAGTTAGTGCTCTGGGTCTCACTGCATCTGAGCATGTGTTCTGATCCTTAGGCATCACTTAGGGCATTACTAAAATCCTTTCTTCTCTACACACACGACTCCCTGTGCTCTTCGTCCTGGCTTCCCCACCACATGACACTGATCTTCCATGCAATACCTCTACACGGCATAGACTTGCACTTAGGTTTCATTTAGCATTTGTCTTCCATTAGCACCTGTAAAGCTGTATGGGCACTTACCCTATCTCCCTATATTGTGTTGTTATTTAGTGCTTCTATTCCTTAAAGGAGAAATCCAGACTCCAGAACACAGCTGAAGAGCCAGTTGAGCAACAGGCAGTGTGCTGGGAATTCTCTAGGGTATGGGGGAGTGAAATTTCCCCAGGTTGTAGAATGGCAGCAGAGATGCTCCCAGCAACTAATTAGCCTCATAACTGCAATAACTCTACCAGTTGTGTTCTCCCACACCATGATGGAAGAGGAATAACTAGTGGATCCATGGTTTCAGAGTGGTAGCCGTGTTAGTCTATATCAGCAAAAAGAATGAGGAGTACTTGTAGTCACCTATCCATTGGTCCTTCTGCCAAAATGCAAAGTTATATGCCACCTTCTGTGGTTGCACAAAACAGCACTTGCTGAACTGCATAATTATCCCCTGGCTTCTCTCGGGAATGCACCCCCTACTTAGGCTCCCAGCATCTTGACTTCCCATCCTATGCAATGGTGCTGTTCTGGTTCTACTGGAAGATGGATCCTACTTGGCCCCTGTGGGGGAAGGGAGTAAGATTTCCCCTTAAATATATAACTTTGAATTTTGCTAAATTAAGTTTCTATTTGATTATTTGCCAAGTCTTTCTATATTCTTCCTCTAGATATTTTCCTATACTGTACATGAGACAGTGAGATTAACTTGCTTACATAAGAGAGGTAAATAAATACTGGTAAAAACTCTAAGGAAACATTATGCTTCTGCATCCAAAAACAAACTTTCTGTTCTGTTGTCAGCATATTTTTTCTTTTCTTATGTTAGCAGACATATAACTAAAGCATGATTACCTCATGGATTTTTTTTGTTTTTGTTTTAATACCTTAGCACTGAGCAAGTTGGAAGTTGCCATATCATAACTCACACATTTTGTGAGATAACTCCCAGAAGCAAAGAGATGAGCTTTTTTGTTGTTGTTGTTTTTAATTAATTTCTTCAGAGTTAAAATAATTTTTAAATCAATTACAAGAAGTAATGCTGATGGCAGGATATTAAGGTGAAAATCCTATAACTGTGATGTTAGTTCAAACTAGAGCTAATTGAACAACAGAAAAAGATACCCCCCGTTTTACTTATTACTGGCAAATTTCAGTGGTGCTCATGCACTACTCTCTGTGTCAAATACTGTTTAATCAACTCTAATTCAAAATATTTCAGCTTCAATCTACTAGTTAATATCATTGGAATGCCTTAACTGAGTTAACCTGATAATCTATCAGTGCTCATCCTACATGTGAACAAATTCCTCCAGAAAGCCATACAGTATTATTTACTTTATTTTTCTGAGAATATTCTTCAAGGACATGCACTGTATAGATAAAATAAATTGCTGCATGCATTTTGATTGGCTGAGACCATGAAATGGCACACATGCTGAGGTAGATATAACTACTAATATTTTGTACCACCTAATTTAAATGCGCTCCATAAATAATGAATACATTCAGCTGATTTTCACTGAAGCATTAAGGAACCAGCCTTTAGCTAATAATAAGCCAATTAGTGGTATGTTAGTCTTATCGAAGACTTATCTAGGATAGTCAATCAAAATTATTCCGTGTGACTTCAATAGGGAATAATGATACAGATTATGGATCATCTCATCCAGTATTCTGTTTCTGACCATGGTGTATATAAAATGCTTCAGACAAGGGGGAACAAGTACCCATTATACACTGCAGTACCAAAAGTACTGGGAATTCCTTCCTAACACAAACCAGCAACTAACAGCCTTTTTGTTGCTATCCTACCCAAGTAAAATGCATGTTCTCTTCCTATGTCTACTCTTCACTCTTATTAAATAAAACTATCTGGCCAAATAATATTCTGCAGGAGTGAGTTCCATAAATTACTTGTACACTGTGTAAAAAAAAATGGTTACTTACCTTTCTGTAACTGTTGTTCTTCGAGATGTGTTGCTCATATCTATTCCAGTTAGGTGTGTGCAGGCGCCGCGTGCATGAAGTAGGAAACTTTTTCCCTAGCACCTACCCGTCGGGCCGGCTGGGGAGCCCCCTGGAGTGGCGCCGATATGGTGTTTTATATAAGACCCTGCCGGCCCGACCCCCCTTTAGTTCCTTCTTGCCGGCTACTCCGACAGAGGGGAAAGCGGGGGGGCATGGAATGGATATGAGCAACACATCTTGAAGAACAACAGTTACAGAAAGGTAAGTAACCGTTTTTTTTTCCTTCGAGTGATTGCTCATATCAATTCCAGTTAGGTGACTCCCAAGCCTTACCTCAGAAGTGGGGTCAGAGTCAAGGAACCACAGATTGAAGAATCGCTCTGCCAAAGGCCGCATCATCCCGAGAGTGCTGAACGATGGCATAATGGGACGTGAAGGTATGAAACCCAGAGATGGCCGCAAGGTGAACCTTAAGGGATCCAAAGGCTAGGTGCTGATCCTTTAAGAACATCAGGTAGTCCAAGATGCACGGGACCGAAGCCTAGAGCGGTGACACCTGCCGCTGAGCGCACCAGCAGGAAAACGTCTTCCACTTAGCCTTATAGGTGAGCCTAGTGGATGGCTTGCAACTTTCGAGGAGCACCCACCATACTGAGTCTGAACAGGCGCGTTCAGCCTGGTTCAGCCACGGATCCTCCAGGCTGTGAGGTGGAGTGACGGAATGTCCGGGTGCAGGAGGCGACCGTGGTTCTGAGAGATGAGGTCAGCACTGAGAGGGAGACGTAGTGGAGCCTGGATTGACAGGTCCAGCAGGATCGGGTACCAACACTGGCACGGCCAGGCAGGGGCTACCAGTATGACATCCGCCTTGTCCCAGCGGACCTTGAGGAGCACCTTGTGGACCAGCAGGAATGGTGGGAAGGCATAAAGCAACTGGCCCGACCACATGATTTGGAAGGCATCTGCTATCGAGCCTGGGCTGTGACCCCTGGAGGAACAGAAGGTTGGGCACTTCCTTTTGGTCCGCGAAGCGAACAAGTCAACTCGGGGAAACCCGGAGATACGGAAGATGGAGTGAATGATATCCAGCTGTATCGACCACTCATGTATGAGAAAACGCCTGCTCAAGCTGTCCACCAGTACGTTCTGGATACCTGGTAGGTATGAGGCTTGAAGGGTGATGGAGTGGGCTAAGCAGAAGTCCCACAGAAGGAGGGCTTCTTGGCAGAGTGGTGATGAACAGGCTCCGCCTTGCTTGTTCAGGTAGAACATGGCCATGGTGTTGGCCGTTAGGACTGCTATGCAATGGGCCTGCAAGTGGGGAAGGAAGGCTTGGCACACAAGGTGAATTGCCCTGAGCTCTTTGATATTGATGTGCAACGACAGCTCACTTTCGTGCCATAAGCCCTGCGTTGTCAGGCTCCCGACGTGGGCCCCCCATCCCAGGGCAGACACGTCTGTAACCAGAGTTAAGGTGGGTTGAGGGGGATGGAACGGGACCCCGACACCCACCATCCGAGGATTCAGCCACCAGTGCAGGGAGTTGAGTATGCGCTTTGGGACCCTGAGGACCATTTCTAGGCTGTCACGGCCCGGTCGATAGGCTGATGCCAACCACGTCTGCAGGGGCCTGAGCCTTAGCCTGGCATGTTGCACCATGTAGGTACAGGATGCCATGTGACCCAGCAACCTGAGGCACTGCCTTGCTGTGGTGATGGGAAACTTGCAAAGGCTGGTAATTATGCTTGCTATAGTCAGGCGCTGTGCCTCCAGAAGGAAAGCCCTCGCTTGGTTTGCATCCAGGACTGCACCTATAAACTCTATTGTTTGAGTAGGGGAGAGGACAGATTTGCTGACGTTCAGCATGATGCCCAAGCAAGTGAATGTGTCCATGGCCAGTTGTACTTGAGACTGGACATGGTGGTGGGACCAGCCCCATATAAACCAGTCATTGAGGTACAGAAAAACGTGCATGTGGTGTTGGTGAGAGAAAGCTGCCACGACCGCCATGCATTTGGTGAAGATGCAAGGGGCTGTGCACAAGCCGAATGGGAGGGCTGTGAACTGATAGTGCCTCTTGCTCACCACGAAATGGAGGATGCCTGTGAGACAGAGTAATTGAAATGTGAAAGTAGAGTCTTTCATATCGAGGGCGGCATACCAGTCTCCCGGATCCAGTGAGGGAATGATAGGGGCTAAGGAGACCATACGGAATTTCAGGTTGACAATGTACTTGTTGAGCTCCCTGAAGTCCAGAATGGGTCTTAGGCCTCCCGTTGCCTTGGGGATAAGGAAATAGTGGGAGTAGAAACCCTTGCCCCTGAGCTCCTGAGGGACTTTCTCCACTGCCCCTAGGGCAAGGAGGGATTGTACCTCCTGGATGAGGAGCTGCTCATGAGAAGGGTCCCTGAAGAGAGACAGGGAAGGAGGGTGGGATGGAACAGAAATAGATAGAATATCCCGTCTGCACCGTGTGGAGGACCCAGCGGTCCAAGGTAATATGGGACCAGGCATGGTAGAAACGGGATAGATGGTTCAGAAAGGGATAACGGGGTGAAAACTGGTAGCCCATCCTCGGGTGCACCTTCAAAATGGGTGTTTAAGGCCCGGGGGCAGCTTGGACCTCCCTTGACCCTGTCCGGAGGGGGGACGAGAATATCTGCTTCTCCAACAAGAAAAGTCCTGCCTGGATCTAGTTGGGAAGGGGCGTTGCTGAGTGGTCTGGGATTTGAACGGCTTTCTTTGATTAGCTGGGGTATACATACCCAAAGATTTAATAGTGTTTCTTGTGTCCTTTAAGGTATGTAGGTGGGAATGGGTTTGCTCCGCAAACAGGCCCTGACCATCAAAGGGGAGATCTTGGATGGTGTGCTAAACCTCAGGCAGGAATCCCGAAGACTGGAGCCAGGTGTTCCGCCGCACGGCGATGCCTGATGCCAGAATGCGCGCAGCCACATCCGCAGCATCGAGGGAATCCTGAAGGGAGGTCCGAGCAACCAATTTACCCTCATAAGCAATGACCCCCAGTTCTGTATGAGCCTCTGCTGGGAGAAGATCCTAGAATTTGAGGACTGCAGACCAAGAGTTAAAATTGCATCTACTGAGGATCGCTAACTGGTTAGCGATCCATAGTGAGAAACCCCCAGTAGAATAAACCTTTCTCCTGAAAAGGTCCAGCGTTTTAGTGTCCTTTGATTTGGGAGCAGGCCCTTGTTGGCCTGGTCTTTCTCTGGCGTTCACCGCATCCACCACAAGTGAGCATGGAGTAGGGTGGGTAAACAGATATTCGTAGCCCCTGGTGAGGACAAAGTATTTTGTTTCCACCCATTTGGCTGTGGGAGGGATGGAGGCCGGCGTTTGCCAGAGAGACTTGGCATTACATTGAATGGTCTTATTCATGGGAAGGGCCAACATAGAAGGCCCTTCCAGGCCGAAAATGTCCACCATAGGATCCTCGTCCTCCACAACCTCCTCAACTTGGAGGTTCATATTTAGGGCCACGCACCTAAGCAGTTCTTGTAGGACCCTAAAGTCCATCAGAGGGGGGGCAGATGTGGAGATGCCAGCCACAGCCTCATCAGGGGAGGATGAAGACTACTCCACCGGAAGAGCCGGGGCGGAGATAATGTCTTGGTCAGCTGAGGGCAGCTCTTCTTGGGCACCTGGGGTAGCCCCTACTACTGGTGCTGGCACAGCAGGGTAGTCCGGGTCCAGAGGGGGGTAGCTGAGGGTCACCACGGGAGGTTGGGTGTCCGAGCGTGACAATGGTTGGGCAACCGGGGAGGCGCCCTGAGCCTGATGATATGCCCAGAGGGTCCAAAATTGCCACTGGGGCTGGCAGTTGGGCACTGAGGGGTCTTGACCGGGGCTTCCCGGGCCCAACCGGGGAATGTCCGAAACCCCTGAAGCTCTCCCTGGCCTGCCGGAGGGGGATTGACATTGCGACGGCCAAGGAGGGGTGGTGCGTGAGTGGAGCAAAGGTGGCACTGAGACCTTTGGCATCCGAGGGTCATGCCAAGATCGGCATCGAGAGGCTGATCGCGATCGTGACCGGTGCCGCAAGGGAGAGCAGTGCCGTGGTGGAGAGCAGTGCTGCGATAAGGAACAGTTCCATGTGGAAGAGCGGTGCCGCGAAGAGGAGGGGTGCAGAGCTGGAGAGCGGTGCTGCGATGGAGAGTGGTGCCGAGGGCCGGTGCCATGGCGACAGTCGATGCGGGGATTGGTGTTCTGTACGGCAACAGTCCGAACGGTGCTGCGAGGTCGCTGAGCGTGACCTGGATCTCGAGCGGGACCATGTTCCAGCAGTCGACAGCAACCTCGAGCGGGAACGACTCTGAGGGTCAGGACTGCGGGACCAGCACTGCGAGTCTAACCGGTGCCGTGAGTCAGACCGGTACCTGGGGCGGTGCCGGGACTCAGAATGATGCTGGGACTCTGAGCAGCATGGAGATGCTGGTCTGGGGGCTGACAGCCCGAACATCGCCGGTTTGCCCTTGGATGGTACCAGAACTTGCGCCGGGGGTACTGGAGCTGTCATCTCAATGAGCCTTTTGGCGGCCTCGAAGGTATCCAAGGTGGAAGGCAATGTAATCTTTTCCCGCTTGCACAGTCCCTTGTGCTGGGCTGGCTTGTTGCTCGGTCGGGTCCAGAACAACTTCTTCGGCCCTAACGAGGGGCCCCGGAGATTGTTGATCTCAAGGTGGGCATGGGATCTTCTGTGGTGCCGTAATCGGTACCGCTGGGGGACCACTGCACACCAAGGTGCTTGGGCCCGCGTCTTGAGACGGCCTCAATGCAGACTCCGTGAGGAGTTGCTTGAGTCAAATTTCCCTCTCTTTTCTTGTCCGGGGCGTGATCGCCTTACAGATTTTACACTTGTCAGCCTGATGGCCCTCCCCCAGACACCTTAGACTGGAGTCATGGGGATTGCCTGTAGGCATGGGCTTGTTGCAAGATGTGCAAGGCTTGAAGCCCTGGGACAGCATACCCCAGAACCCCGCAGGGCAGTTGTTGAGTGCGAAACTGCCCTCAACTACTAAACTACACTTAACACTATAGAGGAAACACTTAACACTAACTATTAACAATTAACTAACAACGGTAACAATTAAGATTAGGGATTAGTGGAGCACTTGAGAAACCAAGAGACCACTGTTCCAACAACCGTCACGGGTGGTAAGAAGGAACTTAAGGGGGTGTCAGGCGGCAGGGTCTTATATAGAACACCATGTTGGCACCACTCCAGGGGGCTCAACAGTCGGCCCGTAGCTGCTAGGGAAAAAGTTTCAGACTTCCGTGCATGCGGCACGTGCACACACCTAACTGGAACTGGTATGAAAAATCACTGAAAGAAGAACAAATTCATTTTGCCCATTCTTTATTTGTTACATAAGATGTTTGAAGGCCAGCTTCTTGTTTAATTTTGAGCAAAAGTGAATAGGAATATCAAATTGGCCTTTTCTGCAATATTTGTTATTTTCCAGATGTCTATCATATCCCCTGTTCTCTTCCCTTTTATAGTCAATGAAGGTGAACATACCTTTCACCTCCAACAATGCAAATTCACATCTTCTCAAGGATCACAAGTAAAAATTAACCATTTATTCCTAGTAGTGGTTTACATACTACAATCCACAATATGGCACATGTTAATTTCAGCATGATTTGCATTCTCTGCTCAACAGAAAAAGGATGGCATGGAAATTGGAACTCATAAGAAACGTGCACTGACAAAGCTGTGTAGAGAATCCTGCATAACACCTGCCCACAGTATGGTGTGACTGGCTCTGATTTCTGCTATTAGCTTCTTCAATTCATCGGTACTATAGTTATTCAAAATGTTTAATGAAACATAACACACTAGAACATATGTACAGAAGAGACGATAACTATTTTTTACTGAGTTCTTGAAAATACAGTTTGAAATTAAACTCAGTTTCATAAATCAAAGAGGGACAGATAATGTATACAGTTAATTCAGAGAAGACTGCATTTTTAAAGTGCCTGTCACTAAAATCTTTTTAAAAAATAGAGAGCGTGGGAGCAATTCTGTACCAATTGCAGTCAATGGACTTTTTGCCATTGACTTCAATAAGAGTAGAATAAGCCCCTAAATCAGTAAAAATGGCAACCCATTCTAGCACTATTTCTCCTAAATAGTCTAGCATTAGCACTCACATTTTCAGAAGTGAATTTAATAAATATGGATATAACCAGGCTGTCAAATCCCTTGCTCAGACACATTCACTCTAAAATGGTGCTACTGAAAAAAAATGTTGGATGGCAAATACCGACACTGAATCAGAAGAAATAATTTGTTTACTTGGTAAGTACACTTAGTGCCATAGCAGAGAGATCTGGAGAATTGAAAAGAAGAACCTAATGTGTACAGGCAGCAGTGAAAAAGGAGGCAGGCGAACTGTGGCATTGGCAATTAAGTAACCAACTGAAAGGACAAGCGTATGCTGCATGTGTTTGTTCCCTGCTGCTTTATGGTTTGGAAATGGTGGGTCTAACGGAGATGGAAGAAAAGAAGATACAGGTAGTAGAAAATAATATACTGAGGAGAATGGTAGGAAAGGTAGACAGTGTGCATGGAAGAAATTAGGAGGAAGATGAACTTGGGACTCTTGGTGATAGATAGGTTGGAAAGCAGAGGTGAGCTGGAGATGCAATAAGAATGGGAAAAGAATGACCAGCAAAGAAAGGATGGGGGAAAGAGGACAGCAACAAAGGATGTGGAAGACCAAGGATACAAAGGAAAGATTCTATCAAGAGAAGTTTGCAGAGAAAAGGTCTGGAACTCCAAAACCTATGAACCTGTGCCATGGACTGGAAGGAGTGGTGAAAAATCGTGGACTCCAACCCTGTGTAAACGGGAAAAAAAAGAGTCCAGAAGAAGTGAAGTATGAATATTGACATGGGTACAAAGAGATGACTAAATCAGTGCAAGTCTCCAGATATAATTACATAACATTAATTTTAATATACTAGGTATTTCTGGTTAAGCTGCTACTAATAACTTTCCCAACAGCACCATGAAATTGACATGTTTTTTGACAGTTTCCCTGCAGCCCACTGAATTTTTAAGAGCAGCAGTAAAATTCACCAAAGATTTATTCATCCACTTTGTAGCTGCTTAGTGAAACTATGAGCAGCAGAAAGCAGTGTTTCCACAGATTCAGAAAGACAGTGCTGCATCAGTGGATATTTTGTAGTCATCTTCATATCTTTAAGAGTAAGAATTTTTTTTAGTTCAGTGGAAACTGATCCATCCTCACCATGAAAGGCTTATTATTTATCACTGGCAGGTGAGTGGGTGGATTACTCACCCCTTGGTGACCTGTAATTCAAACAGGAAAAATATATATGGGGAACGCAAAATGTATTAATATAGTTTTCATAGTTAGCCTTTTCCCTCTAGTAACCCTTCAGCACATGCACAATATATCGGAACAAATGTCAGCATGGGATAAACGTTAAGGAGTATGACAATTAATTTGGGGTAGAGAATGACACTAAATAGCTCTGATCTGAGGGAGGTAACCAATTAACTAGCTTTTTCTCTTGCTTCACACACAGACACAGAGTGTCATGAGAGAGTATATCCACTGAGGAGTACTGATATAAGGGCATCAAATAGTGTGAATGTTCAGATATCTCAGATACAGTTGCATGAAACTTCAATGAGAGAATTCTAGAGAAGTTTCTTGGGGACACAAATGGAATTCTGTTTGGAATAAGCAATGATCATGGTGATCTTAAACACACACAAAAAAACAACTGGTTTGGTGTGTGTGTTTTTTTATTTTATTTTAGACTCTTCTTTCCTTTTTTCAATAAATAAATTAGAAATTTCAAATGCTGCATTAATTTTTGTACCAACCAGATAATTTTCAAATCATTTTAAGATTTAATTTGTGCATAGACTTGATGGTTTAGAAGGCTGCTGATGGGCAGCAAGACTTTAACTTTTCAGTTACTGGTTCAGCCCTCACCCTGGCTAGGAGTGCTCCCAGATAGTCAGATAGTTATGATTTGATGGTTGTTTGGGGGGGACTATATTAAATGAGTTGGTTATCCCAGTTCAGTTTATTTTGACCAAGTGTCCACATTCCAAAACCAAACACAATAAAAACACCCTGCAATCAGACTTGGCAGAGATGTATGTCTGTATTGGCAGTCTAATGAAGTGAGGAATCTTAAATACCCTAGCAGTGATTCCTCTACATCACCATTTACTAGTTGGTGAAAACAAAAACATAAATGTACAGTAAGGAATTGAAAATTAGGAAAACCAGCACCAACCTTAAAATACATGGCGTAAGACTGAAGATGTACAGATGGATGGAAATGTCAGCCACCTTTGAAAATAATTTATATCTCCACAGCAAGCCAAAAAGAGAAAAAACCCTAAAGCAGTTATCTTAGAACACAATCTGTTTAAACATTAACCCGTCACTCACTGGGCAATTAAATAAAAAATAAATACTCTATTAAATAAGCTTTTAGGCACTCCTATAGTTCATTATGCTTCCATCTAGGATATGTTTAACAGTACTCTTGATCCTCTTACTGAATTAAAAAACGGAGTCGATGTACAGCAAGAAGCTTCACAGTCACTCTCTCTTGGTTTAGGATGCAGGTAGCATTGCTCACACATAGTCCTATATTATGAATCACATGATGCAATGGAATTCACAAAGTGTTAATAGCTTTTGTTGCGGAAAATTCTTACCCTATGAGTCAGTCAGAGATAAAATGAAATCCTATGTGAAAAAAATCATAAATATCTTAACTGTATAAAAATTTCTATTGACGATGTTGTCAAAATTGGTATCTTTTCTGATGGATAAATTTCAGGAGACAATGATAATTTTTTGTCATCACAACACTGGAGAAAGTGAGCTCCACTTTCTTATGGCAGTATATGAAGTTTTTTAATGCTCCAATGCTAATGTTCTGATATTCTCCATACTATTTATCTATATTAAGTTTCTGCACTGTTGTCCATCTCCAATAGCAAAGTCCCTTGTGTAATTTATGAAGCCCTCTGGCTTTTCTCCCTCCTCCTTACAAGCCAGACTAAAGCAGGCAGAGACCTTTGTGCAAAGGCAAGTGGTTTTATATAGTGGCATGCCCTCTATAACCCACTATTCAGGAACAGAGCCACCACATTCGCAAACCTATATGCAGTTATTACAGAAAGGAGAATAAAAGAACATCAAAAGCAGATATGTTATTTAGTAGAGCCTGATTGTTGCTGAAGCTGGCCAGCATATTAACTTCCAGGACATGCTGCAAGATGAACAGAAGCAATTGCCTATATCACTAGTAGAAATAAATGGCACCCTTCCACGCTGGTGGAAAGTCAGTATTGGCAGGTATATTGTCTGCTGACATTAGGGTCCAATTCATCCCTGATATCAACATAGTTGCACTAGGGATACATTTTTACTAGAATAGCTGTCAACGATAGATCTCAAAGACTTTTCAGGATGCCTTGTGATAGACGGACATGCAACAATCATTGCCATGAAGAAACCTGCTGATAAACCTTCATATTTTGAGTGCTATAAGATGCATTGCTGTACCAAATAACAGACATCTTTGACAGGTACTGAGAGCAGTCTGTCAACACATGCACATGGCTGAAAAGAACTAGAACTCTATGACCAAATGTTCAAATTTTAGGAGGGATGTGCCCCAACCTCACAAAAATTCCTAATCTTACCCAAGAATGGGACTTTATCAGAGTTTTATCTGAATATCTATTTGCCATGTACCAAATAATCAGGAGGTTGAGGTGACAGGTGGACTTTTCAACTGAGCACAAAGTCCAATCATCACCAAGTTCCAATGATACTGTACATCCTCTTTCTGAACAGTCTGACACAAATAGTGCAATATTCCATAAACACTTGACAGCTGCCGAAAACTTTATTTTGTTCATACTTCCTCTTCTTCTATGCTTTAATCCATGCATGTCTGGTGTAGCCAAGAAATGAAAATATTTTCCCTTTGAAGCCATCTTCAAGAAATTGCTACTTGTTCTGAGAAATCATTCATGCCCTTCCATGCCCTAACAAAATGCAATACTATATCTGTCCTACATATTATATCTATTCTAAATAATACTAGCACACAAAATGATCTCCATTTAAAAGTTTTAAATCACAAAACTACTGAGTAGCATTGAGGTAGACATAGTTTCCAAGGAGACAACAAGAAACAGCCAGCAAACTTTAGAGAAGATTTCTTACTGTAGTACTTGTTTCAATGCAGGAGATAACCATCCTGTATTTTTCAAAGCAAGAAATGGTAACTGATATTTGTTTCTTAAAAATTCAGACTTACTGAAACACCAATACTTGCTATGCAGTATAATTCACTACTATAATGAAACAGAATTTGAGTAGCCTTATTTCTAAACTTTCACATTCACACTGAACTTCTGTGCACACTGCAGTAAATCTTCTTTTCTTTCTGACTGAAATCAACATCCACATATTTCGTACCTAATTACTTTACTGATATCCATGCAGCACTTAAAACTGTTCATTCTGAATGAATGATTATAAAGCTGTCACTTAGAAACTAAAAGTTTTCTTACAAACCAACAATACAATGACTTAAAAAGTACATTTTGCTTATAGAGGCATTCCTTATAAATATGTGGTGCAATATTTTCAACATACAAATGCTTCATTTGTTATGCAGATAATTGCATACGGTAACTTTTATAAAGTGCTATTTTCTTACCATGGCAGGAACCATCCACTTCCTCATATCCTACACTGCAGATGCATCGCCCAAGAGGCACAAGCCAATCCCCATCTGCTCCACAATACAGTTTTGGAGTATCCCGCTCCTCAGCGCTCTTCACACAGGAACCGCGTACTTCCACCAAAGAGGAAGAATCAACCCTTGGAATAGTATCAGGAAACATAGCCAAGTTACGAACCGTGAAAGGGCACTTTTTGTAGTAAACGCGGACAGAGACCAGAGCAATGCAGGCTCCAATGTCCTGGAAAGCAAGATAGAATCCTTTCCTGTTTATTGGCCCAACCTCACGAACTTCTGTGTTGAGTTTAAGGATACGGTCACCCAAGTCCATCTGGGTAAAACTCTCATCAGCTGCAACAGTATCAATTTTAGTGTATTGGTTTGGCTTGAATTTAACTCCATGGGACTCATCTGACTCCATGTAGTAAAGGTTAAAAGTTTCTTTGCAAGTTCCCAATACCCATGGAATGCTGTTGCAGTCCCGCAGGGTAAACTTCATTTCCACATAAATTTTCTGGGCTGCATCACGGGAGATCCAATTTGTACGAAGCCAGTTGTTTTGGTTTGGTTCCATTACATTACATACCTGGTAGGTGTGAATGGGACGATTGTGTTCATCCATTTCAGTTATGGCATCCCACTGAAAAGAAAATAAGTTGTTTGAAAAACCAAGAATCATAACCTATTTTATATATATATTATATATATATAAAAACCTTAATAGAGTTAGAACATTTCCTTTACTTAAAAATTAGAGCTTAGATATTAATTAGAAGAAGGTTTACTATGGAAAAGATATTTTGCATCTTAGAAGTTCCATGTTAAAAAGAACAGAAATTGAGAAAAACTGTATCAGTAAAACAAAATTTCTAATGAGCTTCAATGGGGGATGAAGTTACTTGGCATGTCTCAACATCAGACCGTATATGTTCTATATTACTTTTATTGTCTCTTCATCAATCAGTCCCTGATCGCCCTCTGGTAATTTTTGTTGCCCCTCCTTCAACAACATGAAACTTCTAAGTTTGTGTACAGCATTCCAGGTGTGGTATAACTGTACATATTGCTAAAAGATTATCACTTTGTATACATCTGATTCTTAAATGGAACAGATACTGTATAATAACTTAGCAAGGGTAAAAATAGCTTTTGAATAATGTGGCTATTAGCAAATTCATGAATGGGCTTCTTGCCAAACTGTAGCATTTATAGAGTTTAATAGGAAATCATGCCTTTGCCATGTAGTCAAACTAGTATCTCAAAGAGCACACAGAATTAGAGATAAGCCCATCTTGTGAAGGTTAGATCTGAATCTGAATTTCAATGTTCTCTGAATTTGGAAAGTCAGGGAGGGATCTGTTTTTCCAATTCTGGACTCTCTGTACGATGAATAATGTTTTTGTATGACCTTTCCAATTGAAAAATCCAATGTGAATGTCTCCAGTAGGATTCATGCTACAAAAGTGTTTATTCTAATGCCACACGTGAAATACTTGTAAGATGCTTACTTTATTATGAAATCTACTAATTTAAAGGGACCAGCACTGGTTGTCAAATATATACTCAGTAAAGTTGAGCCAATCATCATTTTACCACTAAAGACTCACTAGCAACAGTAGAAACTCAGGACGTGTATTTCTGTTCCTTAAGAAGAACTATACTCATAGTATGGATCCAGGCAGTATATAGATCTAAGGCACTAAGTTCTGAGTGGCCTTTCAGACATGCCATTCTCATACGCCATTCTAGATGTAAACTGAGATAGCAGTGAGCTGAACAGCTGTTCCTAAATATCATTGAAAATGCCAGCCTTCTTTCTTTTAGTGCTATAAACCATCAACATTTACATTAAACGTTTATAGCTTATGTTTGCAATGGTATTATTTTGAACATATATTGAATAAAAGTTGTTTGTATGTGAATTAGTTAATAAGACACTCTTTGAAAACATCAAAATGAAATGGGTAAAACAATTAGAAGTAGAAAAGTCCATGCAGTATTTTGTCTCTTGACACTGAATTTCATTTTACCATGTTAGTTACATAACAAATGTTATGTAACAATGTGTTATATAATTATAGTCAATATGCAGTTTCAGGTGCAATAAGGGAATAATTACCTTTAATTCATTAAAACAACATTATTCAAACATGAATTCACATATTGTTAGCACATGATACTAAAAATATATTGCCCACTCCACAACAGACAAGACCAACATATTCTAAATTAGGTATCTAAGTTAAACACCTAAATAAATGTTTTGGTTTTTAGAGATGCAGAACATCTATCATCCCTATTTGTTTCAATGGTCTGAGGAATGTGTACTTTGCTTAGGGGACTCTAGACTGAGAAAATCTAGATTGTCTGTGCTGAATATAATCTATGAGTCCTATAGCACATTCACCATTTATGAGCAAAGGAACTGTTCTAACCTGATTTCGAGGCATCTGTCCTCAGTAATGAAGACAAGAGATCACCTCTGTACCTCCTTTCATTGTGGATATGAGATGAAGAAATTAGTTAAAGTATTAAGCTTGGTTTTATAGAAGTCTAACCATTTGATGTCATCTTAAAGGACAATGTGAATACTCAAATGTAGAGTAAAATAATATTGCTTTATTCCATAACTTTTAAGAGTGTATTGCTAGTCCCATGGTGGGAAAGGCCATGTGGATCCTCAGGGGACTGCATCTCACCTCCATCCTCCCTGGACGTCTCTAAGGCCTGGTCTACACTACGTGTTTAAACCGAATTTAGCAGCGTTAAACCGATTTAACCCTGCACCCGTCCACACAATGAGGCCCTTTATATCGATATAAAAGGCTCTTTAAACCGGTTTCTGTACTCCTCTCCGACAAGAGGAGTAGCGCTGAAATTGTTTCTCGCCTTTTTTCAATGTCACCCTATGTCTACTGCATGCTGCTGGTAGACGGGGTGCTGCAGCACTAAACAGCAGCATCCTCTCCCCTCCCCGGTGGGGGACGGTACGGTACAAAAGGACTGGTATCCGTCCTCGTCATCATCCTGTGAGTGCTCCTGGCTGGCCTCGGTGAGGTCGGCCAGGGGTGCCTGGGTAAAAATAGGAATGACTCCTGGTCATTCCCAGCAGATGGTGCAGAACGGCTGGTAACCGTCCTCATCATAGCAACTGGGGGCTGAGCTCCATCAGCCCCCCCTTCCATGTCTAAAGAAGAGATTCTATACTGCCTGGACTATCATAGCAGCAGAAGGCTGGTTTCCTCTCCCACCCCCGCACCCTTTAATGTCCTGCCTGGACTATCATAGCAGCTGGAGGCTTCCTCCCCCTCATTTTATCTCACTAAAAAGTCAGGGTTTCTTATTCCTGCATTCTTTATTACTTCATCACACAAATGGGGGGACACTGCCACGGTAGCCCAGGAGGATTGGGGGAGGAGGGAAGCAATGGGTGGGGTTGTTGCAGGGGCACCCCCTAGAATGGCATGCAGCTCATCATTTCTGCGGGATCTCTGGGGCTCTGACACGGAGCGGCTGTGCTCTCTGGTTCTCTAGTACACTTGCCCCGTATTCTAGGCTGGACTGCTCTATTTTTAGACAAAACATAGGAAGGGAATGATCTGGAGAGTCATTCCCATTTTTGGCTATGTGCCCCCAGCCGACCTCAGCAAGGCCAACCAGGAGCACCCATGATAGCAGCAGACGGTACAGAATGACTGATAACTGTCATCTCATCGCCAATTTACAATGGCAGACGGTGCAATATGACTGGTAACCATCTCTGTTATCTTGCAAAGGCAAATGAATGCTGCTGTGTAGCAGTGCAGTACCGCGTTTGTCAGCAGCATCCAGTACACATACGGTGACAGTGACAAAAGGCAAAACGGCCTCCATGATTGCCATGTTATGGCGTCTGCCAGGGCAATCCAGGGGAAAAAGGGCGCAAAATGATTGTCTGCCGTTGCTTTCACGGAGGAAGGATTGAGTGACCACATTTACCCAGAATCACCCACGACACTGTTTTTGCTCCATCATGCACTGTGATCTCAACCCAGAATTCCAATGGGCGGGGTAGACTGCGGGAACTATGGGATAGCTACCCATAATGTAACGCTCTGGAAATTGACGCTAGCCTCAGTACATGGACGCACACCGCCAAATTAATGTGCTTAGTGTGGCCGCGTGCACTCGACTTTATACAATCTGTTTTACAAAACCGGTTTATGTAAAATCAGAATAATCCTGTAGTGTAGACATACCCTAAGAAAAGCATCAATCCTCCTTGGAGGTAACAGATCAGTCACAGTGGCAACAGCAGCATTATTTCACAGCCTCATCAGCCTGGTAACTTTTACCAGCCAACAGTTAACATTCAACAGCCTACTGTCGTCAACAGAAAGAGTTTAGTGTCTAGGAAGAATTTTTTTCCGCAGAGATAAGGGATTTGGGAAGGGGAGGAGATTATTGTCAGCAGAGAAGTCTAGAGAGGGAGAGGGGAACACATCAAAGTAGTCACACAATATGAAAAGAATGTTGAGGGCTCAGAGCATAAGGGAGAGCTAAGCAGGAGCTGTTCAGACTAGAATTAAAATAAGATACTGTTGAGAAAGGTTTTAAAAAAGATAGAGTTAAAGAATAAAACAATTAAACATGGGAAGAATTAAAAAACAATAAAACAATTAAAAACAAAAAAAACATGGGGAAGAATTAAAAACAATTATATAGTAGAAATCCTCTGGACCCCCTGTCTATATTGTAAACTCTTTGAAGCAAGGACATGTAATCTTGTTTGTCTCTAAAGTACCGAGCACAGTTTGGGAACTGTATAGATAACTAAATACATAATCTCCTGTAACTTAAACCAAAATAAGCAAAAGGCTCTCTAGTGGCATGTGTACACCAAGGCACATGCGTGAGGAAGATGCTACAAGAAATAGCTCCAGAGGTCTCTTACAAACGTTGGGTCAAAAAACACAGAAGGATCAGCCAGAACGTAATTTTTTAACAATCAATCAGTCCTGTTGCAGTGAATTAGCTTAAAATCAAAGAGCTCCAGCTCCTACTCTCTCCTTCAAAATATCTTGTAAAAATATCATTCTTCTCATATGCTATTTTCCTCAGAACTATTTAAATATTTACTTTGAATCAATACCCTCCTGGAACTAAAAAAATAGAGTCTAATAGTGCTAGTTAAGAACATAAAGCTGTTTTTTCTGCAGTTAAGGAAAAGGTTCTCCATATAAATAACAACTAGTTTCAAAATACAAAACAAGAAGATCCATATATAGAGACAGTTTTTCTAGTCCACTCAGGGCAGATACAAAACTTTATTAGAAATCCAAATGTATTAGACAAGTAATAGCTAGATGATGAATATAATATACCTTTGAAATGAACATCTAATTTGCTCCTGCCATTGTATTTGGAAATAGAGTGAATTAGAAAATATCTATATTTATATATTTGTGTGTTTCTTATCTCTACTCTTGGATGCCAACTCAAAAATGGAAATAGATCCCCAAAACATCTACCCAAATTACTCCAAAATTTGACAGGCATTTGAATTTGTGATAATCTGTGTCCAGAACAGTTGCTCCTAAGATAAATGCTTGTTTACTGTCTGTTTTTATTCTCTACAAAATTAATATAATATATTGATTTTAACAGGTCATAATGGTCCTGCAATATTGAACAATTGCTAAAATAGTTCCTTAAAGCAAAAAACAATCACAGCCAGACCTCTGGAAAGTGCCTGGTTTATACATATGGTGGATGCTCAACGCTTCTGAAAACTAGTCCCTTTGAAGTTGAGTCAAGTTGATTTTATGCTTCCACTTATTTTAAAAATATTAGTTTTATGCTATTGCTGCTATCAAATTCCATCAACACAATTGAAATAATGGAGAGAAGAATTTGGAGTTTGGAAGAGAATACATTTACAAATTGTCTACTCAAAAGAGAAAATATTAGATTAGGCTACAAAACAGCAATGAAATTTTATTGAGTTAAAATCTCAGATGTTTTCATATCTTTACAAGCTACTTTACAACCTTCCCTTTTCATTTTAGGACTTCACTAATGTTTAATCACTATATGGAGAACACTGTAAAGGGCTAATGACTTAATTTATTACCTCCTGGTAGCACTGTTATAATACTGGAAAATGTTTTCACAGTCTGTTCGCGTGCGAGCATGCGTGTGTGTGTGTGTGTGTGTGTGTGTGTGTGTGTGTGTGTGTGTGTGTGTGTGTGTGTGAGAGAGAGAGAGAGAGAGAGCGTGTGAGTGTGTGTGTTTTAAAAAGTGAACACTACTTTCAGGTTAAAAAAGAAAAGAACCATTAATTGCAATTCAATAGGTGGTATTGATTAAGGTTTTATTTACACCACCATTAAGATTATATTTCATATACCCAATGATTTTTCAAATACTTGTTACGTTCCATTTGAGGAGATTATTATAAAGAAAGATAGATACTGGGCCATTTTCAGTCCACTGTAAGCAGGTATATCTCCTCTGAAGTAATTGGAGCAGCACCTGTTTAAACCTTATACAAACCTGGACCACTGTGCATGGTGCAAGTAAAAGGGGGCTTTTCCTGAATCAGCATGGACCTATATAGTCCCTGCTCTCTTCTGGTCATGTTGGGCAGGGGGTGGGGAGATATGATGATCAGTAACCCCACACTGACCTGATCTGCAGCTGCAGCAGAAAGTCACTTCTTGGCTCTCTGTCTCTTAAAGGGGCACAGACCTTTTCCAACAAGTCAGAAAATGGCCCCCACCATTTAATGTGCAGTGGGGTCATTAATTTGACAAGTAATGAATTATCAAGAAGGAAAAGAGTAAATAATGAGGGATTCACAATAATAAAATATGATAGTGGGGAAAGCACATCTTTACTCGGGTCACTGTGTTTGTTTCATTACTTCCTAAGAAAACACATCTGTAAAGAGAGAGAAAGACCAATTTTTTTTAAAAAATGTGTAAAAGCTTATAGCCCTGTCTAGGTAACATGCAATGATTTTTCATCCAAATTAACTGACAAAACATTCTTTCAATCAAAACTGATGCCAAATCTATTCTAACCTTGCTTTTTTTTTTAAAAGAGCATTTCACGATGATTTAGGACACAATTCTTAGTGAAACACCACATAAAAATGTAGGCCAGCATTTTTAAACCAAGCACCTAATGTTAGGCATCTAACATAAAGTGCTCTGATTTTCAGAGGTGCAATCTTTGCTTCCACTGATGTCAATGGATCCAGGATCAGATTCTTAAAAGAAAAGGGATTAATTATGTTGGTATTATAAAAAAAGCCATGATGCAAGGAGGCTTTTCATTATATGATGAAAGTTGTGACACTGTGGGGACATCCAGAGTGTGGAGGAATGGTTAATTACATTTCACTTAAGCATTACATACATCCAATGGGAGGTAGTAGATATTTTTCATAGTATTCTAATTTTTTTAAAATTCATTACTGTCAATAATCTAATTTATTACTTTATTTGTGTACCAGCACTTCCAGATCTCAGCTAAGAGTCATCAGCTGAAGTTTACAAGTGAATTCTCACTTTCAACAAAAAGCTACTGTCAACTTTTTTGATCCCATTTCCATGGAAACAGAGGTTAAATTGGTGAAAATAGAGTAAGGGGTTTTAAAAAGTTTTGAAAATTCCCTTTTTCTGTTTCCATTGAGCTGATCTCCACGGAAATGGGATCGGAAAGGTCAAAGCTAGACAACAACATAGAAGAACTCTCACTTAACATATTTAGGTTGCAGGCATATGCAAAATGTGCTGATTTCAAAATCCACTTATTGGAGCAGCATTCAGAGCAAAGACAGTTAAAAATTAAAGAACTGTGAAGTTTGGAAAAACTTTCTAATTAATACTTTTAAAAAGGGTCATTTTGAAAGCACGATGGGCCTTTAAAACATAAATCTTTGAAAATGGCAAGCTCATGGAGTATTAATCATAAGTATAGGCTTTTTAAAAAGAGAGTTTACATTTTAATGTATTAAATGTATATATTTTTTGTACTTGCGTAGTGTTCAACTCTCTTTCCTTTGGCTCTGTACTTGCAGCTGTGATGCAAGTAGAAGTTCCTGCCTCTAAGAACAGCAGTAGGAAAGAGCTGCAATAATATGTTTTGTTGCTGTAGGGAGCATGGAGAAGGGAACCTGACATTTTAGATCCCATTTCTGTAACAGTGCACCATTTTAAAGCTATTATATTATAATCTGAAAGCCTAACACTTCTGTTATGCAATTTGGGTGAGGAGGTAAATGACATGTCTATCTAATAGAACACGTGGCAGAGATGAAGATCCCCTTGTAAAAGGCCATAGTGATCTGACAGATCACATCTCTGTGCAAGAGAATGTGGTATGTGAAATATTTGCCTCCAGGCAAGTAGAGAAAGTAGATAAATATTTGCCTCCAGATGAGACTTCAAAAGGTGCCCATTGAATCAGGTGATACCAACTTCAGTTCCAAATTACAAATTTGCTGACTTGGGAGTATGAAACCACAATGTAAATACAGTACAACACTGTTCTAGCTTTGCAGAACAACCATTATGTACATTTTTATGAGCTAAGCAAGGGCCTGAGTCATAGCCCTGAGCATGGAAAACAATGTACAACTGTACATCCGATGAAGTGGGCTGTAGCTTATGCTCAAATAAATTTGTTAGTACTCCTGTTCTTTTTGCAGATACAGACTAACACGGCTGCTACTCTGAAAAATGTACAACTGTGTATATGCTCAAGGCACCCAATAGGCCAAATGTCATGAAATATGTTTGGATTTCAAGACCCTTGCAGAAGACGCAATGTGTCAGACTCTGGCCTCCAGCCAGACTCTACTCCTTCCTCCAAAAAGAGATTCCATTTGCCCAGCACATGAAAAGGAAATATCATCAATGTATCTAGAGAAAAAAAAACACTTCATGGGGCAATGCCTACACTCTACGACAGATTTCAAATACAAGTCAGAAAAAGGAAAAGCCATTTGCTATGGACAAAGCAGATGTACAGCCAAGATGTCCCATTCGTCAGTCAATTATTGTAGGAAAAGATGACCTACAATCTGCATAATTAGAATTGTCCTTATAACCTGTCAGAACTGCAGAATCCTAGAGCTGTCAAGGTTTACCAGCAACATTATCTCTTTATCTTTTATTACTACTGTTTATATTAGCTGAGGGCCAATATTGGCCATTTTAGCGAGTTCTTCCTCTGTCTTCTTAAGTGGTGTCACTAATACTGGCAATCCCAAGCATTCAAAAATCATGATTCAAGTCCCCAAACATCCTGAGATTGGCTTAAAAACATGAGGTTTAAAATAATAAATAATTAGAGAATTTTTTTTATTTGCCTCTTATGTTTCGAGCCTTTAGAGTTCACCTTTTAAAGCTTCTCTCTACAACCATTTACACTTTTTTAAAAGATGAACACAGATTTTTACAAAAAAACCAGGAGTACTTGTGGCACCTTAAAGACTAACAAATTTATTTTAGCATGAGCTTTCGTGAGCTGCAGCTCACTTCTTCGGATGCATAGAATGTGTTCCATTCTATGCATCCGAAGAAGTGAGCTGCAGCTCACGAAAGCTCATGCTAAAATAAATTTGTTAGTCTTTAAGGTGCCACAAGTACTCCTGGTTTTTTTTGCAGATACAGACTAACACGGCTGCTACTCTGAAACAGATTTTTACATAATTACATGACTTCCTGAAACTCTCCATAAAATTGCAAGGGTTGACAATACTGGGGTTATTCACCATTTAAGGTACGATTAAGACCATGAGTTTGCCATTTTTAAAACTGCTAGTCAGATAGGTGGAAAGATGGTCCTGAGATTAAGGCACAGGACTAGAAACTACCAACATTGGTCTTCGTCCCAGCTCTGCCACAGACGACCTGTGTGTCCTTACAAATACAAAAAGATTAATGGGAGGGCGGGGGGAGAGAAAACACACTACTCCATCATATTTGCTTCCTCAAATGTCCTATTTAATTACTTATTTATTGAGAGCCTGAAGGTATTGCTATCTTGTGAGGAGACACATTCTCACAAGGCACGTTCATCTGGTCTTGTCAAAAAAACTCATAGGAGGGGAAAACGCCTTCCTTCCCTCTCATCTCCAACAGCACAAATGGAGGGAAGCACCATACCCTTAATTATTTTAAGGTATAATGCTACCAATATCTGCAAATACTCTATTTCATAAAAGGTGGCAAAATACAGTATCTACTTAATGATCCGCTGTACCCTGCATTCTGTACATCACCCTTTCATAGATACCTTAATAAGGCAAAGATATCATCATGAATATTGAAGGTGTCATGTTGCTTTTTAGTGCCTCATTATTTTCAGGTTTCTCCTAACCAATTTTTGTTAAAGTCGATGTTATGTTGTAGAGATGAAATATCATTTTAATACACACAGGTATGCTTAGGTTGGCAGAGTAATGCTCGGAATATTTTCTAAATAAAAGCATGTGTAAAGTGTTTCCAACCTATTCTTTATGTTGCAAACATGCATTTTATCACTCAGGCTCATATTTAGCATTGATAGTTTGCTCATCTATGCAGAAGAGGGCATAGTTCCTGTCTCAAGGGGTTTACAATCAACAGCTTAGATTCTGCCATGGGATCCACAACTGTGGACCCTTACTCCCTACAGGGAGTCCCACTGAAGTCAATGGGACTTAGCAAGAAAGAAAGGGAGTCTGTTTGTGGATCCCCTTGCAAGATCTGTGCCTAAATTAGACAGTATGTAGAACACACTCATGGGCTGAAATAATGTCCTAGACTGGAAATCGTGTTGATCTTCTGTTTGTTTGCTTAGGATTGTTCTTTCTGTCATGAATTTGTTCCTACTGTGGCTAACTGATGTAAAACCTCAACACAGAAGTGAATTTTAAGGAGGAATTTGACTGTATACTTTTAAATGTGTCCACCTCTGCTGAATAACTGCTTCTCCAAATAGGCTAAATACTTTCCTTGAGAATATGTTAATACAACCTTTGCCTCCCAAAGGGATCTTGTGTATGACATAAACTTTCCATAATTTAGGATTTTTAAAATATATATACCAGTTCTGTGGTTTGAATTGAATTTTTCCAAGCAACGTTTTGAATGTACAATCTGGAGGTACATACAGCATTGTGCGCAACAGTCCTTGCCATATTTACAGATTAGGATTCTTTTGAGCAAAAACCCTTTTCTCAGTTCTCTACATGATTCATTTACTGAGGCTCTCTATCACTGTAATAACATCAATTCTTGACAGGCTCCCAGGGCTATCTAAGTGGGCTGCAGCACTGCCCACTATCTCCACAGAACTGTGTGCTGCAGTTCTGTCCACAACATGCGCCCTATTTTGGGGTTTGTGATGGCATCCTTGGAAGGGAATCCTGTGCTGTCTTCCATGGTTTCTGTGCTGGTAGAATCCTCCCCGAGCTGAATACGGATTCTGATTGTCTTTTACCCAATGTAAAGGGGCCTGAGCTGGGGTGAGGATTTAGACTTCTATCTTCTAGTGTAGAATACAATTTTTATGTCCTGCCTAAATGAAATCCAATGTTATCTTGCCTGTTCTATAAACCAAATGGAACTCGAGTCATTTTCATTTGCCCTTCCCTGTAGGTTGTTTGTAATATAAGCAAAAACCTATATGTTCTTCATCAATTATTGGACTCAAGCTACCTTGGCACTTATAAAAAATATTCTCATTTTGACCCCAAAGTAAACCACATTATTTGGGACACATTTAACTGTCCACTGTGTAAAGAAAGCTGGATGACACATGCTAAATAACACCAAAACTATTTTCAATTTACATACCACTTGAAAACTGATCTAAACTCTGCTTCTCTGTTCAGGGTAGCTGGAACAGATTTGTGCAGCTCTTTAATGAGCAACAGAATGTCATCTATATAGATGAGATTCATTTTGTGTTCAGTCCGAATATACTTCATGTCATTCATAAATATGATTAATGTAACATATGTTTACAATATTAAGGGAAATAGAACTGGGAACAAAAGTCAATCCTGTCTAGTCCCTCTTTAAATCAAATGCAGCAGATCTCAGGATTTCAAGTCTCTAGTTTGTTTACTGAAATTTACATCAGATCTCAATTTATTTACTTTAAAAAAATATACATTATGGGTATTCCCACTCTACTCTATCAAATGCTTACCCTTCATCTAACAAAATAATATGCCAATTAATTTATTCAGGTGCAGTTGCCTGTTCTTCCAAGGCATAGATTCTTAAACTTCCAGAATTACCATCTTGTTGACACCTCCTCTTTTATTTGCAATCAAGTTGGCTCCCACTAACAATTGAATAGCCCTCTGTGACAATTACAGCAATGGTTTTCATAGTAAAGAAAAGTAGAATATTTATGCATATTTACCTTGTGTTAATGTGAGGTAAAAGCTAGAAAAGAGGAGGAAAGTTGGCAGCATGTGATCATAGAGCTCTCTGCAAACTACCACCAAGTGCTCTACAGACCACTAGCAGACAAAAGTCGATAGTTTGGGAAATTCTGTGGTGTGACATGTCTATCTGGCACAGATCTTGGCTCATGTGAGTATTAAACTGGTGACTATGTTGTTACAGCATTTTTATTTTCTTTATTAATAACTTGTAATCCATTGTTTAAGAAGAAAAATTGATCTACAGCTATCACAAAATTTAGGGTCTGTAGTAGGCTTTAATATGAACAAGACTAGGGTTAAACAGCAGCCTTCATTTAGCACTCAAAGAAGCTTAGGGGCTAGTAGTTCACTTTTAAATGTTTAGAATGTGCTCAGAAATCATCACTCCATGATACATTCCACTCTCATGCTGCACCATTTTTATATTTTCCTTGTGTGTTTAATGATACATTTGCTTAGTCAAAGAGATTAATCTGAGAAAGTGTTCAAAGAGTTGATCTTTATTATTGGAAGTTCATAAGGTTAGAGGTTCCTGTAAAGTGCAGAACATTGATCATTTATTAACTGGTATGCCTCCCACCATTACTATGCAACCTCTATACTTTCACCATTCTTAGTTGCTAGACTAGCAATTGACCTTATCTCAGGGATGGGCAAACTTTTTGGCCCGAGGGCCACATCTGGGTGGGGAAATTGTAATCAGGGCCATGAATGTAGGGTGGGGGCAGGGGGTTGGGGTGCGGGAGGGAGTGCAGGGTGTCGGAGGGGGTGCAGGGTACAGCAGGGGGCTCAGGGCAGGGGGTTGGAGTGCAGGAGGGGTTCGGGCTCCAGCCCGGTGCCACTTACCTTGGCTCTCCCCCCGTCCCCCGAGGCTGCAGGGACACAGTGACAGCTGCTTCCAGGAGCGGCGCGGGTACAGGGCAGACAGGGAGCCTGCCTTAGCTCTGCAGCGCCATGGGGCTGGCAATCCCGCGGGCCGGATCCAAAGCCCTGATGGGCTGGATCTGGCCCACGGGACATAGTTTGCCTACTCCTGCCTTATCTCCTGAAGTATAATGGGTTATTTTTCATCCTAAATAAGTCATACTCTACCTTGTTAGCATACATAAGGTTGAGGTCATATTTTTGTTTACTTGTAAGAGTTTCCTCAGAAGGTTTTTTTCCCTTTTCATATTTCCTCATGCTTGACAGTAATATTGTTTAACAAGATAATCCTTCTGTTTGTAATTGTTGAAGCCAAAATTTTCCAAGCGATGCTGCCTAAAGTTTGACATTTAAATCTACATTTAGAGTCCTAAATAGATAGCTTGATTCTGAGAGGTTCAGAACAGCCATAAGCTAATTGCAATTGTGATTTTAGGGATCAGTTCTGTACATTTTGGCCAGGCTGTTTTATTTTTATTTATTGTAAGAAATAGAGCTGTGCAAGTAATAGATATATCAGTTCACTGGCAATTGTGAATTTTTGTTTAGAAAGTGTTTAAGGTTGAACAATACATTTTGTTCAACCTGAAACAAGACACTTAATTTTGATAGGTTTTTAAACATTTTGGTGTCACCAAATCTGTATTTTTCACCGAAAAGTTTTGGCCAAAAAATTTCATCGATCTCTAAAAAGAAAGGCTATACTTTGTTATAAAATATCTTTTAACTGTCCTATCCTTAAGCTTTAATGTATTTCTCCATTCAGAAGAAATTAATTTTATTATTTAAAAGTTGAATGCAAGAGACAGAGGGGGACATGGTCCCTAATTATGTGAGCTATCTCAAAATACGTCTCTTGTATGAAGCCTTATACAAGCAAAATGAAATAAATTTACATTCATAGACTTTAAGGCAACAAGGGACGGTCATAATCTTTTGAGTATGCATTTTCCTGAGTCACAGATTAGGAGGAATAAATTCTCCTTTTGTTTACCCAGAATACTTTATATATACTTTTCACATATTTTGATGAGAGAGTGTACCAGGAATGTCTTGGATTTTTGGTATAAACTATGTGCCCAGATCCACAATCACATATAAATTAAAACCTCATATTATTATACGTTGCCTAGTTAAGGTGTCAGGAGAAGTTTTAATTTAAAACTGGATTAATTTTATTTAAATCATATACATTAAAAGGCAGACAATCCTTTAACTTTGTATACCACAGGCTATTATACAGATCCTTCTATCTTCATTCATGTTCTTTCCTTCTGTGGACTGAGATACATTTTTATTAAAAAATACCAAGGCTTCTTTTTGTTTATAATCAATATTATGCTCTGTGAGACCAGTTCCTGAAGGTTCTTAGTAGCCTATTTAGGTAGGTGTTTCCTAAAGAAATGCAGGCCATCTATCTTCTGTTTCTCCCAAATATAAATGTAATATTTCCATTGTAGGTAATTCTGAAGACCATTTTACTATTCCATGTTATTATTTTCAAAATATTTGCCATAATGTTTAGCACAGGAACCCTTTGTTATCAATAAGTAGCTTAAACATTTTGACAACTGTACTTATTGTTTCTGAGACAATATTGCCTGTCCTGTCCCAACTGCAGTTTCAAGACTCTCCATATCCTAAGATGATGACATTTTCACAAGGGCAAATCTCATCCCCTGAATGTAAATGATATTATGAGGGAGTACTACCCATACTGATCAACACTTTCAAATTAATTTCAAGGAGATTTGTGGTAGTACTTAATTTGCTAATAAAGCCTATCTGAATAGATACACAATATAAGTTCCCCTATATGTCTTGCCAAATAATAATGTAGAAACATGTATTTACCATAATGATCTGACTGAAGTGAGTGGTGTTGAGACGTAGCATGCAGGGTTGCAGTGCCACTCAGGTTTGGCCCTGCTAAAAGGTGGTTGGGCTATGGCCTCCTGGCTCCGCAGCCTACGTGGATGCATATGTGTTGCTGACAAATGAGATTCTGGGCAATGTCACTGAATTTTTGAAGCTGGCATAAATGGGATATTTTCCCATTATCTTTATGTGGGAGATAATATTATTAAATCAGGAGTTGGGAGTTTTTTGATTGTAAACAGGAATCTCCCTGACATACGAGGAGACTTAGTCAATACAGTACTGCCCCTTCTCAGGTGTTGTTAGATACAGTCTGCAATTGCCTCCTGGTTCTTTGAGGATAAAGATAACCTTAAAAGAAGTCATGCAGTCCAAACAGCACAGATGAGCTGTCAGAAAGGCAATAGATCTCCTCCCGTTTGTCAATCAGAATGGGGGAAGTGCCTGTGATGAACTGGATCAGACTGTTTCTACTCATTTACAATTATAAATAAAAATAAAGGTACCAGATTCAAAATTAACATTTTATTGAGTAGTATTGTTTGTAATTAACTTTGAAATTAGCTTTTCATATTGCATAGTATTTTCTGTGATTTTTTCCCCTCATCTTCTCAGGATTTCTGGCCTGCTTTCCCAGACCCAAAAGGTTTGCATATAGTCTGGGTAGACACTGTAACTTGTGTGTACTTACCCAAAAACTGAGATACACCAATCACAAATCCCAAACCACTATGTCATCACATTATTCTGTGCCTAGGGCGGAGAGCCCTACCCATAGGAATACTAATCCTTACTCTCTGCTGAGGTTATACAACTGTGATAAAGGAAATGTGCCCTTGCTTACAGTAATGTACAGCATTTTAAAGTCATTTTCCCACACAATATATACCACAATGGTTTCCTGGTCAAAGACTATGATATCACGATTAGGTAATGGTGTGGAAATGTTGACTTTTTAATGGTAATTGTGCTTCTTAGGACAATGCTCGTTAATATTTTCTACCTCCTAATATTATATGTGGCATGCTGGTATGGTACTGTTATCACACTTGCTGAAAGAATGTGCGTGTGCGTGTGCATATGCATGTGTGAGTGAAAGAGAGGAGAGATCAAAAGGGAAGAAATTTTAATACAGGGATTTGGGGAAGATGCATATCTATAATTCTTTGTTCACTAGAGTTTGCAGAATGCTTTCTTTACAGAGAAATAGTTAAATGAGTAAGCATACTTGTATTTGAATCTATGTTTTGTAATGGGATCTGACACAATAATTAGTGTGCAGTAGGCCAGGGATAGTTTAATATATTTCCCCTTTTTTTCAATCCAACTTTATAAAAATTTCATTAATCTTTAACACCCCCAACAAAAGGCAACGAAATATGTATAACTAGGGAAGTAACAGCACTTAATAACTGTCTACTTTATCACATATGGAAACAGACCATATTTAAAATTTAGTATTAGATATTGGTTTCTAAAAATAATTGCACTAGTTTTCATAGAAGCCAATTATCCAGCTGTTCAGCACACTGAGATAAAAGGCCAACCTGAGAACTCCTACTTCCTGAATTACTAGTGGTGAGGGGTGTAGCAGATAAAATTTTCTCATTCTGGTGTATGAATATGATATGGGAAGAGAAAAGAAATTAGATGCTCTTGAAGTACCCATTACCCCACTTCTGATTACCCATTGTACTGCTGATAGCCCTAAATCCACAGCTAGAAAGCTTGTTCTGAGAGCAAGAACTACAAAAAGGGAAAGAAAATCAAGAGGCAACATAGGAGAAAAGGGTAGATCAAATTAATGAATTGGAAACAAACACGTTAACCTCTGTGGAAGCCTACACATTAAAAAGAAATGTTCTAGATATGGTTAGTTTCTTTTCACCCAGGGGAATAGCTAAGCAAGCATGAAACTGTCTGTATGTGAAAAACTCCATGAAATTCCCCTTTCAGAGCTTCCTTTTAATTCTTCCAAGAGGGAGAAAGGGATTTTTCCTTCACTAAATTCATCCCCCATAACTCTCAGATCCTGTGGGAATCCAACAGATGCCATCTAAGTGGAGGCCCTGTGGCTCCACACTACTTCTTGCCCACATGTCACAGTTCCCTAGCTCCCAGTCAGCCTTTTTCTAGTGGAGCTGAGTTGACAGGGCTTACCCTGCTAGTGTGACCAGATGTCCTGATTTTATAGGGACTGTCCTGATGTTCGGGGCTTTTTCATATATAGATGCCTATTACCCTCCCAGCCCCATCCCTATTTTTCACACTTGCCGTCTGGTCACCCTATACTCTGCTATCTACTGAGCTTGGACTCCTTCTTTAAAGGGAGTTTCAGGACACTGAGCGGGTTTCTCTCAGATGTTATTACAGCCTTAGCACATTGATACTGGGCACCTGCAGTTTAAAAGCAATGCTGTCATTTCTGAGGACTTTAGACAAGTAAATGCACGTTGGCTTGATTGCAGGAAGAATCATTAACTCTTGCCATGTGGGAGAATAAACTGACAAGTAAAATATGGGTCACTAATAGCAAAATATTAAAATTATGATCTATTGTACATAAAACAACCATACTTGTGTCAGGTCTGGATTTTTTGGAGGAGCTGAAAAGTTTGTGGGGCTAGAAAAATGAGCAAAGAAAGACTCAAAAGGGAGTGGCATACGTCCAGCAGATTGGAAAGTCAGTCTCAAGTTATTGCTTGCTCTTAGTTGCTCTATGTTGCTTGTGTTTTAATGCCTCCTATGCACTGGCACTGGCAAGGTCTTTTAGTCTTTATATATTTCAAATGTAAAGTTATGCTACAAGTTACTTCCGTGTGCAGAAACTTCTCACTTGTGTTTTTTTAATTCCTGAACAGGTCTGTAACAAGTGCAGAAATGCTTAGAGCCAAATAGGGCACCAGGGCAGAGCCACAAGTGAATTTTTATGCCAACGTTAAAAAGAAAAAGAATTACAGGAAATAAACTAAGATTAAGTCAGAATACAGAATTTGTGACCCCTCCCCGCTATTACTTGCTAAACTAATATTTTTCCTTAAAGTAATTGGTTGGTAAACTGCCATGATGCTGAAATGCTGTACCAGTACAGCAGCAATTATGCTTTAATGTGTCATGGATCAAAAGTACTGGCATGTAATTCTTACTATAATCTAAGAGCCATAAGTCTCTCCTTTTGGTTTTTCAAAATGAATTCTGAGCTTACTTTCAACTCTATAATTCTAATTACTCCATGCAGATTTGGTTATGATTTTTTAAAAAAAGACAAAGGACTGGAATTCTCACACACTCATTTTAGACAAAAAGGAAGCCTATAAAAATCACCTGTTGAACACTGAAAAAAGAAGAATATTAAGCATAACAATCCACATATATATCCTGTCAATTATTTAACTTTTTCGTCATTAGTCTATATTTATGATTTTTAATCTGTATTTCTCTACTGCAAAATAAAAAGCGTATTACACAACTGCATTCTGCTTGGTTTTTATATTATGTGATCTGGGTATTTTCATATTAATAGCACTTTATACAAGACCTGTTAATGAAGGAAAGATTAATGGCCATGTGAATGCACAGACAAAAAAGGGGGAAAGCCAAAAAAGGAAAAGAAATTAGCATTCTGTGTTTTTGGAAGTAATGATAGACAACAAATTGCCCTTTTTTAATAGCAATTTCAGACCTAGGAAAAAGTCAATGGACAAAGGAAACAGTTAATTAAACTCTAGTGTGCATTGCAACAATTTATACTGTTACTCTGAAGCTTGAGAAATTCCAGAAAGAGTTGGTTAGTTGGACAATCACACACTTTCTCAAAAGCATGTTTCACAGAGATCTTAAAATAAGCAGAGGACTTGACACTAAACTAGTGCTTAAATTGTGCTGGGGCTTGCCAGTCTAGGGTTAGCAATTCCTAGCTCCAGATGTTGCTCTACAACTGCCAAGCTCTGAAGGCAGCACTGCTGGGAGCAGCAGCTCAAAAGTAAAGGTGACAATACCATGCAGAGGCAGTCCTAGCCCACTGAGGGCCCTAAGCAGGGATATTTGTGCACCTCTCACACACAACACAAACTGAAAAAACAAATAGGGGGCCCTTTGAGCTGCTTGGGGCCCTAAGCAACTGCTTAGTCAGCTTATGCCTAGCACCGGCTCTGATACCATGCTACCTTTACTTCTGTGCTGCTGCTGGTGGGATACTGCCTTCAGACCTAGGTCCCTGGCCAGCAGCCACCGCGCTCTGTTTGTCAAGCTTGAGCCCTGCTACCTCTTTCATTACAAAATTAAGCAATGCACTAAACTAGACAACTTCAGCATGCTAGCAGCTATTTATAATGCTCACTTCCAATGTTTCATTGTAAATGCTCAAGTGTGGAAGTTTTGCTCTAATTCTCTAATCTTTATCTTGCCAATTCATCTTTTGTTTCATCTAAACTGAATTGGTATTTGACTGTTCGAGCTCATTATGATTACATGATGGTGCTCTCAATGGAAATGAAACTTTGAGCTCAAGGAAGTCAAAGAAAGGTTAAAGCATAAACCTCTGTATTGGTCAATGCTATGGAGATGACTGATTTTTCTACAGAAAGTGAGTTCCCATGGCAGGCCAACTGACCTAAGGATAGAGTGTCCCATCACCAATATACAGTGTTCAAATACCCAAGAATAAGTCACAAGAATCTAGGGAAAAATCTGTTCCCAGAATGTGTAATGCGTAACCTGGGGCATGATCTAAAACTCAACTAGGAGCGATTCATACTGGTCTGTAAAAGTAATTTCTCCCCAATTCACTATATGGAGGAATAGCCTACCCATATGGAAGCTGATGGTGCTAGCGAATATAATAAATCTAAAATGAAAATCATTTACAGAGCAGTAATCCCTCTGGATGTAGCTACTAAAAAATAAAGAACAAATGATGGATTAAAAATAGACCTAAAATTCTTTCCCCAAAATTTCTATATTTCTAATAAATGTAAGAAATGACAAGTCCATGTGTCTTAAATGCAATAGAAAAAATATATATATATAGGCCACATCATTACACTGGCTGCACACAGAAAGGTTCTTGCAGCCACCCAGAGTCCCCTTAGCGACAGTGGGTTCTGTGCAGTACATGGTCAAAGGATGTGACACATTACTGATAATAATTTTCATTGGCTGGTATGTATGTATTAACATTAAAGTAATTGTAATATTTTGAAATATATGCAGTCATTGGACATCATCAACAAAAAACCCACTATATTGTAACAGTTCAATTCTGGAACTCTCAACCATTTTAATAAACACAATGCATCAAAGTCCTTTGGAAGAACTATTTATATTGCATTATTCACAAATACTTATGGTGTGATTTGATAACTCAGGAAGAGTCATTGTAACAAATTTTAAAATATTGCCAGTTGCTAAATCTATAAAAACATTAAATGTTTATGAACCCTTTCTTGACAATATAATCAATTTAGAAAACTAAACCTCTCCCTCCTAAAAGAACAAGAATTATACCATGAAATGTTAATAAAACGGAATACAAATCTTTTGTATGTGTGAGGATATTTACCTACTTCTCCAAAATTTGCCATGTCAGCATATAATGAAATTCACAAAATGTTACTTTTTGTTGTCTCTAAATTACAGCATCTCTCTTTAACAACATCAGACTTTAAATTCCCAAGCTTTAACTTGCCTAGATTTCAAAGGAAAAGACTGATTCTAGACAACCTCACTCCAGCCATGGTGCAAGGTACGATAACTTTTTCCCACATGAATTGGGACAAACTGGGAGGCTGATTCTCACATACACTCAATATAAGGTCCCTTTAAACTTCTTGAGTGGTGGCCTTTTAGTGTAAATGAGACTCAGCCCTGAAAATTCATAAAGATAACTGCTCATCTATTCCAAATCCAAATAAATTTACATTAAATAAAAATCAGATAATGGTCTTTGATATTTGGTGAAGGAATTATTTAAGGTTCAAAATACTTGGGTTAACATTCCCCCTCCCCTAAATTGTGTGCCTCTTCTCTTTCTGGTTTCAGTTAGGACAAGTAGTATTATTATTATTCTAAATATTATTGAAATATTATGCTAATAGTGTTTCTGATCTGGCCCACTCCAGGGAGCTGATACTCATAAGATTTCTATTCCAAAGGTCTTCTGTCCATCAGCAGTGAAAACCGTGGGAGCACTAATGCAGACTAGGTTCAGTGGCACCAACATTTTTTTAAGTACCGCCTCACAGAGATTAATTCTGAGCTCAATTGAACAACAATTCATCATACTGGTGGCTGTCCAGACCTGTATACACTCCTAAGGAGCTACCACCAGTGGTATTAGTGATTGAAGTTTAAGAGAAAAAAAGCGAGTGTAGACAGAACACAAGAGACTGGGATGACATTTGGCTAGACATCCAATGCCTAGATGATTAATTGAACCTTACCACAAGCTTTTAGAAGTCTGTCCCTCATTCATATCCACTGAAAAAAATTAAGACTATCAATACAAAAATAAGACAGTATACAACATTAAGAATACGAATCTTTTCACACTATTATTTGCTGTTGTTTTAGTAGAAGCATCATTCTTTGTAAAACAAGAAACAGTTATGACTATCAAGTATCAGAGGGGTAGCCGTGTTAGTCTGGATCTGTAAAAGCAACAAAGAATCCTGTGGCACCTTATAGACTAACAGACGTTTTGCAGCATGAGCTTTCGTGGGTGAATACCCACTTCTTCAGATGCATCTGAAAAAGTGGGTATTCACCCACGAAAGCTCATGCTGCAAAACGTCTGTTAGTCTATAAGGTGCCACAGGATTCTTTGTTGCAGTTATGACTATGAAGACTGAGCTTTCCACTTTGAAGGGTTGTTTCTCAAATACGCACTAACACAAAACAAAGTCTAACCCAGGGGTCGGCAACCTCTAGCACATGGCTCGCCAGGGTAAACACCCTGTCAGGCCACACCAGTTTGTTTACCTGCTGCATCCACAGGTTCGGCCAATTGCGGTTCCCACTGCCATGGTTCACTGCTCCAGGCCAATGGGGGCTGCGGGAAGCAGCGCAGACTGAAGGATGTGCTGGCCGCCGCTTCCTGCAGCCCCCATTGGCCTGGAGCAGTGAACCGCGGCCATTGGGAGCCGCAATCTGCTTAACCTGTGGACGTGGCAGGTAAACAAACTGGCGCAACCTGCCATGGTGCTTACCCTGGCGAGCCGCATGCCAGAGGTTGCCGACGCCTGGTCTAACCTATTCCAAATTTTTCTGAGACCCAAATTCTTCTAAATAAAATGAATGAAATACTCTGTGCTAAATTCCCATCCTTTCTAATATTCTCATATTTAGGGAGTTTAGAGAGAAGAAGTCTTTAAAAAACAAATACGGTATTCATGGTTAATATCTATATATAAGGTTACCTATACATAAGGTTAATTCCTATATAAAAAGGAAACCTAGGTATTAACAAAATGACTTCCATCATACATTTGATTCTTAAGCTTCTTCCTCTCTGCACAGCTGAAAAAATCTTGAACATACTGTGAATAGTCTGTCTTTTTGTGCCTGTCAGCCAACTCACTAGCCATTACCTGAATGATGAGGGTTGGCTTCTGAACTGACTAAGAGGAAAATTACTCCTCCAAATTAGACATTTTGAGACCAAAGATTATATCTTTAAAACTGTCTCTGTGAAGTTGAATTAATGTTTTGTCTACTTCTGAAAAGCACAGAGTGTGAGAGTGTGGTGAGTAGGGAGGGAAGAGAAACTGTGTGGTTCTGCACTTTGCTGCATGGAGAAGGAAAACCCCAGAATAAGGCTGTCAGATGTGGAATGGAGGAGAAAGCTACGAGTTTATTCATGTCTGAACATATCTATGTATATTTATTAAAGTTGGCATGACGGTTCACATTTTTACCAGTCTGTGTTTGTATTTATGTTGGATTATAAACAATATTTTTACAGTACCCAAGCATGCACTAGGCACTTAACTGAACCAAAAAGAGACACGGTGGTGCAACAAGTAGGGGTAGCATTCAGAAGGGCAAGGGATATATTAAGTAATTGTGCTCAGTTTAGACACATACATCTTTGTAGTTAATTAAAAGTTGGTAAGTACTGCTGCAGACACATTTCTAAATATCAAGGAGAAAGTGTGCCTTAATGAGTTATGTGAAAGATGAGAGGGTATTAATTGGGCAGACCTACACTGAGAGGTGGTATAGATCTCATGGGAGAATAGGACCATCTGCACTGTACCATTCCTGGTTTCTAGGAACAGCAACTACATTGTAATTGATATACAGACAAGTACATTAATGTCATATTGCTTTATGGTTGAGAGTTTTCATTCACCCAAATCAGGAATTTGGAAGTAGGCCTTCTTTCCACATACATAGCATGTTATATTAAATGGCCTTAATTTTAATGCTTTATACACATATCATTTGGCAGTTACAGCTGACATGGGAATCATAACTTGCAATTTCATTACTTTTATGCTCGCACACACAATATCAACAACAATACAGTTGCATTAATAGTTTTTTTTAATTGCATTCAATTTCCTTGACGAAAAGGTTATGTTGCATGCATTTGCACATACAATCACAGATGGTGCAAACACATTTAAATGTGAAATTTCAAATTGCACTCATTCTAACACCGGGCTTCTTTAAACAATGTGGTAATGTAATTACATTCAGGATCATATCACTGACAACACTGAAATGCTAATTTTATCAATGACGCTTCTAAGAACTAGCTTTAGGTGGTGAAAGCTAGAGAAGGTGATGTCCCCTTTTAAGGGAAAGAATTTTTAATTGAAACAAGTAAAGGGGATGCAATTTGTTACATTTTAAAGCTGCACTTTTAAAAACCTTCTGAAATAATAGTGTTTATTATGAACATATAAAATACTTTCTCCCTTAGAATTATTAGTTTATAGCAGGGGTAGGCAACCTATGGCACACGTGCCAAAGGCGGCACGCAAGCTGATTTTCAGTGGCACTCACACTGCTCGAGTCCTGGCCATCGGTCCAGGGGGGCTCTGCATTTTAATTTAATTTTAAATGAAGCTTCTTAAACATTTAAAAAACCATATTTACTTTACATACAACAATAATTTAGTTATATATTATAGACTTATAGAAAGAGACCTTCTAAAAATGTTAAAATATATTACTGGCTCGCAAAACCTTAAATTAGAGTGAATAAATGAAGACTCGGCACATCAGTTCTGAAAGGTTGCCGACCCCTGGTTTATAGCGATATTTCAACTTGGGAAGAGGGAGTAGGGAAAGAGAGACACCTGCCTTCAGGAACACCTGCTTCCATGTGCCAATGCAGTGGTTCTACCTCTGAATCCACTGTTTATGTGTAGTACTAGACCCTAAACACTATCACTTCAGTGTGTTCAGCTAGCGAGTTAGCACTTCGGTATGTTCAGCTATCAAGTTAGCCGGTGTTTTTTAATTAACATTCAGTGAGCTGCAAATCATTAGCATGGTGTGAGAAAGAAAAATAACCTTTAGTCTATTTGGCATAGGTAATAAAATTTCGGTTTTTAACTCACTGAGCTCCATCTGTGAAGGTGAAGATGAAGGTTAACGCTGTGGAAAGAGCTTGGCTCTAGATTCTGGACCTCTGTCTGCTCATCATTCTATCCTTACATCCTCAGACAGGAACATGAGTTTTCATTCTGAGATTACATGCGTATTTTTTCTTACAATCCTCCCTCCTTTTTTATTTTTTACAGAAGGTGCTTGAACCTCTCCACAACGGAAGTCTGCCTATAAAAATGCAAATTTCAGGCAGGCACCGGTATAAATGGAGCATGCTTAACTTCAGAATAACAGATATGAGCAAGCTTTCAAGCCTCTAGTAATTTAAATTCCGACAATGTAACATAACTACAGTTGGTATTCTGAATGACATGACTAAAGAGAGGAAGCAGTACTTAGCTGAACTCAAACAAAAAGTAAAAACATATTTTGCAGTATAAAACATTTTTAGGTTTGTTAAAATTTTTGTTTTCCTCAAATTATAGCCTACTTTATCAAATTATGAAATGGACCACAATATTTTATCTGACATCAGCAAAAATATCTAATTATTAAGAAACACGGTTTGCCACTTGCATTTTTAGGGATGTTATTTCCTCTCAATGCATATAGGGAACTCCTATTAATGTAGTGAAGAATATATCTCACAAAACAGTTTACAGAAGCTCTATTTTGTGTTAATAATCTATAGTATTTTAACTAGATAGATGTATTGTACACTAAGCCAAATGCTTTTATTTAATTTTAGCATTAAACGCTATGTTTAATGTTCATTTTGGTAATCTTTGAGAGTTCTCTCTGCAGACTTGTCCTTGCCCGTATAATATAAAAATAATAAATATTTGTATTGCACTTTTCATATATAAACTGCTTTCAAACTTCAACTAATTAATCCTCACAGCACCCCAGCGAGGTAGAAACTGAAAGTAGGGCCTCCATTTTACAACTATAGCATTACAAAAAGCATTTGAAGTTCAATGAACTGTTTACATTATTCAATTAAAAGTTTTGAAAATAAAGGAAGTTTTCCAAATGTTCAGAATCAGAACTCTAATTTATGGACCGCACTATAGGGCATCAAGCTATTTGATAAAAATTCTGATTCTGATGTGACTAAGCTAAGTAAGTTGTACAAATCCAATATAAAACAATTCACTCGAGGCACAAAATCTATGTCCTAGGTAAATTCCATTTAGGACCTATTTTGAGAACATAAATAGGATTTAAATAATGCCCAATCTTCTGCACAGGGATGAATTTCTCCCTTCTCTGATTAACCAGGGTTTTGCACTACTTCCCTCAAGTTTTCTTAATGCTTACAAACTGTTTTACATTAACACACACAAATTATTCCATTCACCACAGGAATGTAGACATACAGTAAACAATGCTAACTCTTCCATCAAGCACCACATGATCTTTCATGACCAAGTTGCTTAGGAAAACAGGTGCTCATCACCAAAATGGCAACTCCAATAGAGCATGCCCATCTAAAATCATGAACGGGGCATTAGTTCTGTACTTATTTGGAAGGGAAAATGCCTCTTATTGAGTTGCTAAAATGACAGCTTTCATTGACCTGTTTTTTTCCTTAGAATTTTCCCATCTTAATGCTTAAGATTGCTGTGAGAAGGAGCAAACAATGACTTACAGTTTTGATTATAGTTAATTAAGTCTCCCACAAGATGTATACAACAGGGCAGATTCTCTGTAGAAACCTCTTGCAAACTCCAAAAAAGGGATTCTTTGGCATAGAGGAGCCATTTACAGGCATACAGTCAGCTCCTAATGTTGCTTGCTAGCATAGGGAGTGCGTCAGGAGGAGCAAAGGGACAGTGAGAGTCTGGAACACATGTTCTGGTAATCCACAGCTGGTTTAATGTTCTTAAGAGATCAAGGCCAGCTGGCATAAGTTATAGCAGCCTCTAGACTGCTAATTTTTGCAATGCCTGAGACAGAGAATCAGGAGTTGCAAATGGCTCCCTGACAGCCTTCCAGGTATGATCCACCCCTAGAGTTTTTCAAACAGAAACCAAAGACTCAAGAAATTTCTACATGATTGAATATGCTGGAAATGGGAATGGTGCATCCAGAATACAACTGACTGCAAATCTGTCTGAATACCACAGATAAAACACATTCAGAAGCAACTTTAGTGTTAAGCACCCGCACTAACTGTGGTTTCTGGAGACCATGATTAATTACACACTTAGTCTTGAATCTGTGATCTGGGACCTGGGCAGTTGCTTAGAGGTAGAGAGATAATTTCTATGAGCGATTCTCTCTCTTCCCACTTGTTAACTCTAAATCTACCATCTAGAGTTGTTTTAACAATTTGTTTTGACCTTTTCCATAGAAAGATCTTTCCTCTGCACAGCTGGTCTTCTTGGCATTCCATTTTTAGTGTGGGCTTGGAAATCTAGGGGTATTTTCTATTGGTTAGGGCCCCTATAGTGTTTTCCCTTTTTGTAGTTTTGTATCTACAATTATATATCTGATACACAAACATATATATATATATATATATATGCACACACACACACACACATGCAAAAGAGAGGAAGCATTTGAACTCCAGCAGTGAAAAAATATGTATTGGTTTAACTAATCAGTTTTTTTTCCCATTAAGGGCCTGATCCAAAGGCTGTTGAAGTCAATGAGAGACTAAGAGGAACCTTATGCTTTTCTGAATAAAGTACTGAGTTGAGATTTAGAAGGTTACACTGCTGCCTATGTACAAACTTCCTGTATAACCTTAGTCAACTCGCTTAACCTTTCTGTGCTCTACTTCCCTATCAGTAAAAACAAGATGCTTCACCACCACCAGTCCACACAGATAAATGAATTAGTGTTTGGAAGGTGCTTAAATATTACAGTGATGACAGCCTAGACCAGGGGTCAGCAACCTTTCAGAAGTGGTGTGCCAAGTCTTCATTTATTAACTCTAATTTAAGGTTTCGCGTGCCAGTAATACATTTTAATGTTTTTAGAAGGTCTCTTTCTATAAGTCTATAATATATAACTAAACTATTGTTGTATGTAAAGTAAATAAGGTTTTTAAAATGTTTAAGAAGCTTCATTTAAAATTAAATTAAAATGCAGAGTCCCCTGGACCGGTGCCAGGACCAGGGCAGTGTGAGTGCCACTGAAAATCAGCTCGCATGCCGCCTTTAGCACGTGTGCCATAGGTTGCCTACCCCTGGCCTAGAAAAATCTATAAATAAATTAGGCTGGGATTTTAAAGGAGTTTAAGGGAGACAGAGATACAAGGTGGGTGAGGTAATATCTTTTATTAGACCAACTTCTGTTAGTGAGATGGACCAGCTTTCAAGCTTACACAGAGCTCTTCTTTGGGTTTGGGAAATGTACACAGTGTTACAGGTAAGTATAAGATGGAACAGATTGTTTAGCAATTAACACATATCAAGGGACCTTATAAGGTGAAGTGGCCCGTTAAATCCCCACCAGTCATAGGGAGGAATGGAAGTGGGGAGGGAGGAGGAAAAGAAGGGGGTGGAAAGCAGTTGTGGGGTTGTTAGTGGGTTACAGATTATTGTAACAATGTCTACATTCTATTCAGGCCATGATTTTTAGTGTCTAGCAAAGTTATGATTTTAAGCTCCCAGGCTCATCTGTTGAAAGTGTTGTGCTGGTTTCCTTACAGGATGAAGGCTGATAGGTCAGATATAGAGTGATCGCTTTGTTAGGCAACGTTGAAAATGACACCCTTTATCTAGATACTTGGAGTTCTTTTCCTTTAACTGTAGGTATTCTAAAAATAAGTAAACAATAATTGTTAATCTATACTGTGGGAATGTGAGTCAGGCACGAATTGTTTTGCAGTCAGTACTTAAGAATTTGTGTGCACTTCATAAATATTCCTTCTTCTGCAGACAGTTATCTGTCCTTCAGCCTCTCCTCTTACCCAGATTCCCTGTTGCATACACATTAAATGAGTACCACCACCCCCCACCCCACCCCAACAAGCAACACCAAACCCAACATCACTGAAGGTTATAAAGAGGAGTTTATAAAAGTCAATCCGGTCACCCCATGGTGGGTGTTGAGACGTCACAGGGAAAATTACTCAGTCATTGGTGTTCCCCTCTTCCCCCAAAGAACCCATTTGTATGTTTAAAAGTTTAGTAAAGAATTAGTGGAATGTATTTCTGATTCTGATTTATGTGATATCCCTACTGCAAAGATATGACTGATCTTTCATGCACCAGTGCCATAGTTTTTCTCTTCATTGAAGACCATTCTTCACTTTTCAGTCTGAGGCAGGAAACAATTGCTTTATGGAGCAAGTTACCATTTCATAATCTAACAATACAATGAATTGGGAAAAATGTTTATGGATTGAGATTTGATTTTTAACAGAGTTTGGTGTTTCATCAGTATTCATAAACTGACATTAATGATTTTTTAAAATTCACCAAGATATGCAACACACAGATGCTAAAATATTAATATTAAGATACTGTACATTTAATGTTCTTATTATAATTTGATCATATTATCAAACTTTTCTGTTACATTAGTTCTTAGTGTAATATTACTTTGCAATTAGACTCTGCTCAAGTGCAGACTAAGTGAGGTTGGATAGATAGGCAGATTTATAATTGAATACATTTTGTCAACTGTAATACCAGTTATGGTGGTTTTTTAGCCAAATTAGAGGAGTACCACTCTTATGTATCCCAGACCAAACTTGATAGGAAATTTAGGGATTAGACAATAGCTAACACTGAAATATACATTTTTCTAAACATGTATTTAAAGCAAATTCTACTTGGGAGAACACAATACAGAGTATAATAATGTTCCCCACCTACAGAATAGCACACATAAGAAGGAAGAGGAAGGGCTCAGAAAGAGACATAACATTTAACTCAAAGTTTCAGAGGAATGCTCTCTATGGGAAGGGATTTGAATGCACATAAAAGAAACAGAGGGTCACAGCCTTGGAAACTGTATGGATTCTCTTGTTCCTTCAAGAACACAGGATCCAACCTTTCATATCACACAAAATACTGAAAAGCTGGTTTTGCTCTAAAATTGACAGAGAAAAAATATTTATATTGGCTTATGAATTTTAATGTATGCATTTTATGATATTTTAATTATTGTGCAAATACTTAGAGCAACTGGACAGTTACTTCTGGCAATAACTCAAAATCAACAAAAACAGTACAGTGGCCACTATTTTTGTGCTCTGTTGCTGCATTTTACAGAGGAGAAAACAGAGAGAAGCTGACATTTGTGAAATTAGAATAAAATTCTAAGCAGGAGCGATCCCTGGAATAGACAAGGCTCTCCTAGCTAGACCTGATTTTACTAACATTTTAGTTAAACCAGCTGAGAAGTCTAATCAAAACAGGGGTTAAAAACAGGACTAGCTGTGGAAACCTAGGTCTGGTCTACACTACGGGGGGGGGGTCGAACTAAGGTACGCGACTTCAGCTACGCGAATAGCGTAGCTGAAGTTGAACTACCTTAGTTGGACTGACTTACCCGTCCAGACGCGGCGGGGTCGAACTCCGTGGCTCCAAGGTCGACTCCGCCACCGCCGTTCGTGGTGGTGGAGTTCCGGAGTCGACCGGAGCGCGTGGGGAGTTCGAACTATCGCGTCTTGATTAGACGCGATAGTTCGAACTCCGAGAAGTCGAACTCACCGCGTCGACCCGCGCGGTAAGTATGGACCTAAGCCTAGTCTGTACTATGGTTCCCACTAGCTCTAACATCAGTTAAGCAGTGCTTTGTAAAGTGAAACCCTATCAGTATTTTGTACATTTCCCCATTGTAGACCAGGCCTAAATGACTTGTCTTTGAGGCACCATGGTCTAAGGGGTAAATTATAGACCTAGCAGTCAAAAAGATGTGGGTTCATTTAATCTTGGCTCTGACACTGATTTGCAGTGATTTGAACAAATCATGTGGGCCAAGTTTTTCTGAAGTGGCCTCTGATTCTGGGTGCGTCAATTTTTATGTGCTTAGCATGATGCTCTTTGGGCTTGATTTTCAGAAATGTTGAGTACCTACACTCTTGTCTTAAATCCTGGATATGCGTTACTTCTAAAAACTAGGGTCTAACACCACAAATTGCTACATTTGTAGGGGGGACCAAACACCAAGCCCTGCCACCTGACGCCCGGTCACCCTGGGTGGGGGACATGTAACTTTAGCCCTGGATGGTGGGGCTTGGGCTTCAGACTTGCTGGGGCCCAGGGCCAACACCAGCCTTGGCGACCCCATTAAAATAGAGTTGTGACCCACCTTGAAGTCCCAAACCCACAGTTTGAGAACCCCTGCCTTACACGGTGATTGGTATGCAGCATTTGTCAAGTGCTACATAAACAGCGAAGTTTATTAAACCATTTAGTAGCAGAGGTGATACGAGAACTCAGGAGTTTCTGGCTCCCAGTCTATGCTCAATCCACTAGACCATGCTGACTATAGGATACAGTCTCTCAGTACTTTATCAACTCAACAAGCACATTTTGCCAATTACACTTTTTCAACAAATATTTATTCCAGTTCTAATTTTACAATACCCACAAAGAAAGCCATGCCAGCTTGGGCTTGTTCCCTTCTCACTGGCTTCAGAGCTTCCTCCCTTATAGCTACTTCCTAAATCCATTTATGAAGAGGGTACAAAAGACAGAGGAAAGATAACGTTACATAGACCAGAATAAACTCCTGCTCAGAAATCCGCTGGGTGGCCAAAGGAACATATGTATAGTCACTGCTCCTCTGTTGTCTTCTCTACCTTAATCTGCCACCCCATAATTCATCCCATGTTTAGATCCCCAGCCACGTGGAATCTAGAAGTCTAGGTGGAAGCAACAGAGAAACTCTTGTGCAGAGAAGTCAATGAAATATGCATTATCCCATTTTGGTTCCTTACCTACCACAATTTTGCAGACTCCTCTCTTTTGCCTCTTTTCCACAACCAAGATCAGAGTTTGGGGTCCTTCATTTCTAAACAACTCCACCTCCACTGTGGCATTTACTAGTCAGAAACATATCAAAGAAGGTTTCCATTGATTGCCACTGTTGCTGGGTTTCTACAACGTCAGCTACTGACCATGATCAATATACCTGTAACTGAATAATCCTCACATCTAATTTTTCCTCAGGTAAGGAATAATTGCTCTTGTCTTATGTGTAACATGAACTGGTTTGAATGCTGTACGGTGTACTGGGAATTTTTTATTAACTGTTACCTGTGTTAAAGAAATGCTTAACAATCTACTCATGAAAGCCTGCACCCTGACTCCCTTTCCACACCTCAAACCCCTGCCCCAGCAGAATCCACCTCCTGCCCTCTGAACCCCAGTCCCAGCCCGGAGCAGCATCCTGCACCCCAAATCCCTCATCCCCCCCCCACACCTGAGCCTGCACCCCCAGCCAAAGCCCTCACACCACACCCCAACCCCTGCCCCAGCCCTGATCCCCCTCCCACACCCTAATCCCATGAGCAGCCCAGTGAAAATGAGCGTGTGAGTGAGTTTGGGGAGAGCGAGCAACAGAGGATTGGTAGATGGAGTGAGTGGGAATTTGGAAGGGGTGTGGTGGGGCGGGGCCTCAGAGGAGGGGTGGGGCAGGGGCTGGGGCAAGGGTGTTCAGTTTTGTGTGAGTAGAAAGTTGGCAACCCTACTCTGGAGTCTGAACTCAACCCAGACATTTGCCCTGCCTTAAGGTGCACTCTCGGAATGCAGGACCTTTGTCTGGAAGCGCCTCCTGAGAACTGTGATCACGCGGCCCAGTTACCTAGTTCCTGGAACCAGTGCTTACCCCTCAGACTCCTCCCCTGGCTTAAAAACGCCCTTCTCCCACAACTCCATTGAAAGGTGAGAGACTTCTCGGTTATTGTTTAACTCTCTCAGGGGGCATATGGGAGTTGTAGCATGTGAACACATACAGACATTTTGCACAGAGTTCTACAATGCTCTTGCTTTTACTTAATCAGATCAGAAATGCAAAGATCCATACAAAACTAATACACCCTACATCCATTTCCACGCACTCTAATTCATTCTTCCTTTGGGGTGCCATCTGCATTCTGGTAGGTAGGCAGCCAGGCAGGGTCTGACCCCTGTGCGACCCCATGAGATATGTTCTCCTAGCTTGACAGCAAACAACTGATAACTATTCTTTGAATATGGTATTTCAACCAGCCAGTTATACACCTACCTTATAGTAATTTCATTTGGACAACATTTTCCTAGTTTGCTTATGAGAATGTCAGGCGGAACTTTTTCAAAAGGGTTACTAAAAATCAAGATACATCATGTCTGCTTCTCCCCTTCTGTACATCAGACCAGTAACCCTGTCAAATCCTGCATAGCCAACATCGCCCAATTATCCTCTAGACTGGCCTGGAAGTGCCACTTCTGCAGTCAGTGCCAAAGCTGTGCTGGAATTTCCACAAAGCTGACTGGCACGGGTACACTCCAGAAACAGATCATCAGATCCTACGGCTCGAACCGATACCTAGAAACTTCAGCCATTTTACAAACATCTTAAAAGCAACTGTTAAGAAGTACATCCCACACGGTCACAGCAAGGCTTTCACCCCCTTCTGGACAAAAGAATCCAAGATCCTCCTGAGGCAATATGAAAGGAGCAGCGACCCAGATAAAGCCACTGCGTTGCTTGAGTCCTTGAATTTGGCATGCCTGGAAAGAGGCTGTTAAAAGCCTTGATTTCACCCATTTGAGCCATAAGGCATGGGCTCTTTTGTGGAAACTTGGAGGATCCCAACCAGTATCGCGATGTCCAGCAAAAGTGACTGCAAGTGCTGTCACCTCTCATCTTCTTTCTAATAGCAAGAGGCTAGACAAGAATACATGTCAGGATGGCCAGCAGGAACTCTGCAGAAACCTCCAACTGTGTCTGGAGGAATCACCGCTCTCCTCTCCATATTCTGTTGAGATCAATGTTGATTTGTCTGAAACCAAAACCAGGAAAACTGCAGGGATTGATAGCATTCCTCCAGAGTGCCTGGGGAGACAGGGACAGGAATGGCTGGTGGTGCTTTTTACTGCCATGCATAAAACTGGAGAAGTGCCAACAAGCTGGCGACAAGCAACAGTGGCTGCCTTACTGAAGCCTGGGAAACCCCCAGAGTATGCAGTCAGCTAGCGCCCCATCTCTCTCCTCTCAACCATCAGCAAGCTCATGGAACATGTGTTGCTTCACCATCTGTCTGATATTATCATCCCAGTGGAGCATGCAGGATTTCACCGGAAGAGGAACAGCTGTGACCAAGTAGCTTCACTTTCCAGCCGCATTGAGGCAGGATTCCAATGCAAGTTGAAGACAGAGATCACCTTGGTGATCACTGTCTGGAGACAGGGCCTCCTCCTCAAGATCTCCTGCGCCATTCACTGCTGGTGAATGATCCGCCTCTTGGCGGCAATGACTGGGGACCACTGCTTTAAGATACACCTTAATGGCCATATCAGTAAACCAAGACCTCTTAACTCAGGCATCACTCAGAGTTCGGTCCTGGCCCCAATACTTTTTAATCTATATACTGTGACCAAATCAAGGAAATTCATCTATGTGAATGACATTGCCCTAGCTGTTCAGCATACTAGCTGCATCCCAACCGGAAATCTTAGCACAATGGCTGATTATTTCCAATGCTGGAAACTTAGGCCAACCCCCCAAAAAACAAGGTCAGGTCTTGTGTCACACTTATCAGAAAATTGGCCAGAACATCATGGGGTTCCAGTCCATGCACCTTATGAATTGCAACAATTGCCTCAGTATATTGTATGCCAGAGTGGTCTCACAGCAGTCACACTAAACTCCTTGACACTCAATTCAAAAATGCTACGCGCATAGTGTCAGGGACACTCAAATCAACTCCAATCAATTGGCTCCCAGTCCTAAAACATATCCAGCACCCATAGATTAGAAGAGCTGCTCAAACATTTCACTTTCTTAACCATATCAATGCAAATGTGAGGATCCTGCTGCACGAAGCTGGAGAAGCCGCCTAAGACAAGATTAAAATACTGCAACCCTTTATGGCACCGCATCAAGACCCTTACACCCAACTTCAATGCTGAAGCTCAATGGAGAGTCACATGGAGCACTTCAACCGCTCAAAGCAAACAGCTCATCACTGATCCTGTCGAGGAACAACCAGGTTTTGATTTATGTCGGAAAGACTGGTGCAGATTGAGTCACATCAGGACAGCTCATGGGAGATATGGACAAACCCTCTTTAAATGGAAAACGAGGCCAACACCTGTATGTGACTATGGTCACCATGCATAAACAATGGAGTACATCATATCTGAGTGTCCCCTTTTTTCTTTTACCAGGGCCTTAAGGATATTCACCAGCTCGCTGCTGCACAATATGCTGGCTATCAAACTTAGATATAAATGTGTAGTCATTGCTACCTACCCAAGCCATACAAAAGAAGAAGATGACGACCCTGTCAAAGAAGGAAATTAGGCTGGTTTGGCATAATTTGTTCTTGACAAAGCCACGTAGGATACTACTAATGACCCTGCTCTCCTCTAGGCGCTTACAAATTGATTTTTTTAATGATTTGTTCCAGTATTTTTCCTGATATTGAAGTTAGACCGACTGCTGCATAATTCCCTTGGTATCTCTATTCCCCTTTTTAAAGATAGATGCTGTGTTTGCCCTTCTCCAGTCTTCTGGGACCTTACTTGTCTTCCATGAGTTCTCAGACATAATCACTAATGGTTCAGAGATTGCTTCAACTAGTTCCTTAAGTACCCTAGGGTGAATTTCATCAGGCCCTGACAACTTGAATACATCTAACTTATCCAGATATTATCTAACATGTTCTTTCCCTGGTCTGTCTTGTATTCCATCCCCTTTGCTGTTAATATTAGTCGTTGAGCATCTAGTCACAATTACCTTTTTTAGAGAAGACTGAAGCAAAACAGAACTCTATGTTTGCTTTAATATAATAAACAAACCAAAAAACTTTCAAGCCAGTTATTAATATTTAACATGCCTGGTGCTATGCATGACCAAAAGGGACAGCCCCTGCTCTGAGGGCCATTCAGTCTAGAAGATAGACACAAAAGAGGACAAATACTGTGTGTGTGTGTGTGTGTGTGTGTGTGTGTGTGTGAGTGTGAGAGAGAGATTGATTCAATAGGAAATGAAACTCAAGGTGTTTGCCAGGGCAGAGTAGTACAGGTCCTTGAAGATAAACTTGACATAATGGGAAAGGGGAAGCCACTTGCATAATATGTCCTGATTGTCAGTGAATATGATCATTTTGGCTGCTATATTCTGGTGAATTTAAAGGGAGGTGTGTGTGTGTGTGTGTGTGTGTGTGTGTGTGTGTGTGTGTGTGTGTGTGTGTGAGAGAGAGAGAGAGACCAGTGATGGGGAGGTTGGGGCAAAAGAGGGCAAGCACTTTAGAGGACTTGAAGATGTTATTCTATCACCTTTGCTGTTGTCTTGCACTATAGGTATTAGCAGTGAAAAGTGTTTAAGTATGTGAATAAAGCCTGTATAGCAAAGCATGATTTCATTTAAAAACTTGTAATACTTCTTAAAATAATGATTCTTATTCTTTTGATCTGTTGTGTGTGTGTCAAAAAAGAAGCTGTCTTGCCTGTTCCATACTTCTAACCAACACGTGTGCTCACTCATTCTAGAATACTTTTATTGGCCTTGCCACCTGATAAACTAAGAATGCAGACAGTTCATCCCTGTTCCTGCTAATGTCTTATTCAGTAAAAATACAAAAAGGTTACAAGCCCTAATGAAATTTACCAATTTTAAAAAAAATATTTTTCAAACCACACTGTTGTTTCTCATAGAAATGACTTACGCTTTAAAAAATAAAGTTGTTGACTTTTACCACTAGGAATACTTCACATTGGAGCTCCTTCCTTCCCCCCGCCTCCCAACAAAACCAAACAAAACCAAAAACAAAAACAAAATCTGTTTTAAGTACAATATCATCACGTGGCCTTTGTAAGCAGATTTCTTCCTTTGGTCTAGTGTGTTGTGCTTGTTGCTAATTTTAACAGTGATATATTTTGGGGTGTCAACTTGTGTATTTATTACTAGTTAATTCAAGTTGCATTTTCCATTGGCAAAATTAAAATGTCACTTTCACCGTTTATCACAAGATTTATATTACAATGCAAAGTATGAAGCACAACATTGAAAAACTGACAAAAAACTGGCACCAATCACTTACTCCTTACCTCTTTTCCATATTCCACACGAGGACCCAGAAGCAAAATGAGACAAAACTAGTATTTGATAATGGCTGTTCAGATTTCCCATATGCTATTTAACAAATCTGCACTGCCCAGAGATGATCTCCAAGTGGCATTTGTGGAGTGGTCATAGAGTTTCTGGTCCTTCACAGTTACCAAAGAAGATCAGGTTGTGTTGTAGCAGGGAGCTTAATAAATGTAGGAATGTCCTGGTTAGGGAGTTCCCAGTTGCTGTTTGAGGCTCTTTGTGTTTACATCCTCACACTATGTGGTGTCGGAAATAACAGAATCCCTGTCTCTAAGGAAGGATTAAAGGGGAAAAAAACAAACCAAACCAAATAAAAAAATATAAACAAACAAAAACAAAATACCATTGCCAGAACCATTACTCTCTACAAAGTTACCTGACAGACCTTGGCAGCGGATAGCCATAGATTTGTTTTCCTGGAAAGGACACATATACGTTATTGTAATTGATTACTTCTCCAGATATTGACTTAGCTATATTTACACAGACTTCACTGGCACAGGTAATTGAAAAAATAAAATCAATATCTGCAACACATGGAGTTCTTGTACTCCTCAAATTTGCACAGAACTTTGATTTTAAACATTGTACCAGTAGTCCACATTAGCCCCAGAGCAATGGGGAGATGGAGAGAGCAGAGCAGACTTTAGAAAGACTTCTGAAAAACAATAAAATCAGTGGACTCATATAAGGCACTTCTGGCACAATGATCAAAACCACTTGCATCTGGGCTATCTCCAGCAGAAATTCTGATGGGAAGATGACTAAACACATCTTTACATATGGCACCGATACAGTTTAAGCCTAAGAGGACCAACCTGAAGAAATTTCAAAAATGGAATGCTGAAATAAAAATTTGGCAATAACAAACCTTCAGTGTTTGGCACAGAACAAAAGTACTACCTGGCTGAAAAGCTCCCAGAGGTTTGGAACTGTTCAGAACTTGGTAGAAATTCCCAGATCCTACCTAGAGGAAATGCCACAAGGACTTCTCCAGGGGAACTGGGTTCATCTTCAATATTTCCCAACACAGTGAGGAGAGTGAGACCTGAAGGTAAATACTCTGCCAGGAAGTGAGCCCCCTCCATAGGGTCAACTTTTTCAGGCAGTCTTTTCACAAAAAAGGGAAAAGAAAAATCCACAAACTCAGCAGAATTGAGAACACAGCCTGGAAGACAGATCAGACCCACACAAAGGCTATCTGTAGAATGCTGCTCAGGACCATTCAAATACAATTGACAAGGGGACATGGTGGTGTAAATAGTTTTAGGGAATCTGAAGATTAATTTGAAATGTTGTGTGTATATACATTGGTTTATAATTTAAGTTTTAATCTTTAATTATAAAGAAAGAGATGTGGAGTGGTTATAGGGTTCCTGGTCTTCCACAGTTACAAGAGAGGACCAGCATGTGTTGCTGTAGGGAGCTTACCAAATGTATCAACTTCCTGGATAGGGATTTCCCTAGCCATTGCTTAAAGCATGGCTCTTTGTGTTTATGTTTTCAAATTACACCATTGGTGATTTCTAGTTATTGTTTCTGAGGCAGTATACTTTGATTAAATGAATGGGAATCATAAAGTTGGTAAACCACAAACTGGAGTTTAGGATTAGCAACTAAAATTCTACAACTGCAAATGTAAACAAACTATTTGAATTTCTCATTTCCTTGAGTGGACAAGGTTAAATCCCAAAATAATTCTACAAAAACATCAAATAGAATTTTTCCTTTAATTTATGTAATAAATCCAGAATTACTACCCATTTATGCTTCCTAGAGAATCACTTGTTTTACCAAGCCTACAAGAAACTAGCTAAATCATCTGCTTATATGCATGAGAGGGAAGGAATAAAGTGGGGAGAAAAGGCCATAAGAATACTGGAATTGAAGCTGGACTATAAATAAGATATAGCCCTATAAATAAGAAGAAAACAAAGAAAGAAGGAGTGGGACCGCTAAACACTGAGGATGGAGTGGAGGTTAAGGATAATTTAGACATGGCCCAATATCTAAACAAATACTTTGCCTCAGTCTTTAATGAGGACCTTAGGGACAATGATAGGATGGCAAATGGGAATGAGGATATGGAGGTAGATATTACCACATCCGAGGTAGAAGCCAAACTCAAACAGCTTAATGGGACTAAATCGGGGGGCCCAGATAATCTTCATCCAAGAATATTAAAGGAGATGGCACATGAAATTGCAAGCCCATTAGCAAGAATTTTTAATAAATCTTTAAACTCAGGGGTTGTACCGTATGATTGGAGAATTGCTAACATAGTTCCTATTTTTAAGAAAGGAAAAAAAAAAGTGATCCAGGTAAGTACAGGCCTGTTAGTTTGACATCTGCAGTATGCAAGGTCTTTGAAAAAAATTTGAAGGAGAAAGTAGTTAAGGACATTGAGGTCAATAGTAATTGGGACAAAATACAACATGGTTTTACAAAAGGTAGATCGTGCCAAACCAAGCTGATCTCCTTCTTTGAGAAAGTAACAAATTTTTTAGATAAAGGAAATGCAGTGGATCTAATTTACCTCGATTTCAGTAAGGCATTTGATATGGCTCCATGTGGGGAATTATTAGCTAAACTGGAAAAGATGGGGATCAACATGAAAATTGAAAGGTAGATAAGGAACTGGTTAAAGGGGAGACTATAAGGGGTCGTACTGAAAGGTGAACCCTTTCAGTAGGTGTAAGGGTCCGGTGTTGGGGCTCGGCCCTCTCAGGTGCGGCCGGGAGCCAGGCCACCTCACTATGCGGGGCCACGTAATCAGTTCAGTCTCTGAAGTCCAAGCCCTAGGTCAGGGCGGGGCAGCAAATGGTAGTTCCTAGGCTCAGACCCTCAGGCAGGGGCTGAGCAAAACAAACAGTCAGTGGGGCCCAAGCCCTAGGCCAGGGCGGGGCAACAAACAGTAGTCTGAGGACTCAGACCCTCAGGTGGGGGCTGAGCCAAACAGGCAGTAATTTAAACCCAAGCCCTCAGTCAGAGCGGGCGACAGACAGCAGTTCTGGGCTCAGACCCTCTGGCAGGGGCTTGAGGAACAACAATAGTCCAGGGGCTCAGGTCCTTAGGCCGGAGCTGAGCAACAACAATAGTCCAGGGGCTCAGGTCCTTAGGCAGGAGCTGAGCAACACACAGCAGTAAAGCCCAGGTCCTAGGTCAGGGCGGGGCAACAAACAATAATTCAGAGGCTCAGACCCTCGGGCAGGGGCTGAGCAAACAAAGTCAGTAAAGCCCAAGCCCTGGGTCAGGGCGGGGCAACAAGCAGCAGTTCAAGGGCTCAGGTCCTCAGGCAGGAGCTGAGCAAACAGCAGGTAAGTCCAGACTTCTATGTCTGAGCGCTGGGGTGAGGGGGAGACTGCCACCCATGAGTGGGGTGGCAGGGGGGACACAGGCCCACCCATTCCACTGTGTCCCAGCCCGGGGCCCTAACAGCGGCAGTTAGTCTGTTTGGGTCCTGACCGCAACACACCGACATCGGCTCGAAATCTGCAGTAGCCAGACTGGGGTCAGCTACCCCCGGGCTACTTCCCATCTCCCCCCGCCCCCATGGGTACCTGCTCATCGCTGGTGTCCGCAGCGGGGTCCCACACCATGGGCTCCTCAGCGTACTGAGGGCTGGATAGGTTGGGCTGCTCCTCCGGACTCGGGTCGGGGGGACGCTCGAGCGGCTCCTCAGGGTACCAGGCTCGGGGAAGTCTCGGCCAGTCCTCCTCAGGGTACCGGGCTCGGGGAAGGCTCGGCCAGTCCTCCTCAGGGTACCGGGCTCGGGGAAGGCTCGGTCCAGCAGGAGCTCGGTCAGGAGCGTCTGTCCTCTCCGGCCGCCGGGCCGCAACTGTGTGCTGGGGCCGGGCCTTTATACTTCCTGTTCCGCCCCTTGACTTCCGGGGGGCGGGGACAGGTGGCTGTAGCTCCGCCCACTGTGGCGGCTGTTCTGGCTCATCCCTCTCAGTTGCGGCCGGGAGCCAGGCCGCCTCACTACACGGCCCCCCGCTCAAGGTTGGCTCCCGTGCAGCAGGGCTAGCCCCTTCCATACCCCCCAGCCGGCAGAGGAAGTCCGCGTTAGCGTGGTCCTTCCCGGCCCTATGCCGCACAGTGAAGGCATAGGGCTGCAGGGCCAAGTACCACCGCTGCAGCCGCATATTATGGTCCTTCATGCGGGCCAACCATTGGAGGGCGGAGTGGTCAGTGACCAAGGTGAAGGGGGCTCCCAGCATGTAGTACCTCAGGGCTTCACAGGCCCACTTCACAGCGAGGGCTTCCTTTTCGACCACCGCATAGTTTTTTTCTCAGGGAACAGCTTCCGGCTAATGTAAAGAACCGGATGCTCTTCCCCCTCTACTTCTTGGGAAAGGACGGCCCCAAGTCCCACCTCCGAGTCGTCCGTCTGTAAGACAAATGTCCGGTTAAAATCGGGACTGTACAAGATTGGCTCGCTGCAGAGGCTTGTTTTGAGTGTCTGAAAGGCCTCGGCGCACTCACAGGTCCATTTCACCTGCCGCTGGCTGTCTTTCATCAGGAGCCCTGTTAAGGGGGCGGCAATTGCCGCGAATTGGGGAATAAAGCGTCGATAATATCCCGCCAAGCCCAGAAACTGGCGTACCTGGCGTTTCGTGGCGGGCGGAGGGCAGGTTGCGATGGCCTGGACCTTGCCTACCAAAGGTTTTACCTGCCCATACCCGATAGTGTACCCCAGGTACGTAGTCTCTTGCCAGCCAATGCGGCATTTCTTCGGGTTGGCTGTTAACCCGGCCGTCCGCAGGGATCTCAGGACGGCCGCGACCCTTTCTAGGTGGTTCTCCCACCGAGGACTGTAGATGACTACGTCATCTAGATAGGCGGCAGCGTAGTCCTGATGTGGCTGGAGGAGGCAGTCCATCAGGCGCTGAAACGTGGTTGGGGCCCCGTGGAGGCCGAAGGGCATCCGGGTAAACTGGTACAGGCCCGTGGGGGTGGCGAATGCGGTCTTCTCCCTGGAGGCTGGTTCCAGGGGGATCTGCAAGTACCCTTTGCTTAGATCAAGGGTGGTGATATAACGAGCTGTTGGCCCTCTTAGGGGAGGCCCAACAGCTCATCTATCCAAGGCATGGGATATGCATCGAACTTGGAGATGGCATTGACACGCCGGAAGTCGATGCAAAACCGTTGTGAGCCGTCGGGCTTTGGTACCAGCACTACGGGGCTCCGCCACTCGCTTTGGGATGGTTCAATCACCCCCAAGTCCAGCATAGCCCGTACCTCCTCTTCAACGACCCGCCTCCGGTGATACGGCAAGGGCCTGGTCATGCCCCGGATCACCACCCCAGGCTCAGTCTGGATTCGGTGATATACCAGGGTAGTGAATCCTGGTTGAGCCGTGAAGGTGTGGGAGAAGGCCCGCAGGAGGCACCGGGTCTGTTTGAGTTGTTCCTCTGTTAAGGTCTCCCCAAGCCAGGGTTCCCCGGGGTCCTCGATATGGGTAGGGGTTAATCAAAAGCCCTTCGCGCTCCCGCCAGGGCTTGAGGAGGTTGACGTGGTACCGCTGGATCTTCTTTTTCCGGTCCGGTTGATTAATTTCATAGGTAACCGGGCCCACCTTCCAGACCACCTCATATGGCCCTTGCCACCGGGCCAGAATCTTCGATTCACTGGAGGGAAGGAGGAGTAACACCTGGTCCCCGGGTTGAAAGTCCCGAGTCTGGGCGTCCCGGTTATAAGTCTGGGCCTGCGTCTCTTGGGCGGCTTTTAAATTCTCTCGCGCCAGAGCCCCTGCCTGCTCAAGGCGCTCCTGGAGCTGGAGTACGTACTTTAAGAGGCCCTGGGCTGGTGATGGGGCTTGCTCCCAAGTTTCCCTCATGAGGTCCAACAGGCCCCGGGGTCGCCGGCCGTACAGCAATTCAAAGGGTGAGAACTTGGTTGATGACTGGGGGACTTCTCATACCGCCAGGAGCAGAGGTGGAAGTAGTTGGTCCCATCGGCGGAGGTCCTCCTAGAACCTACGCAGCATCTCTTTCAGCGTCCGGTTGAATCTTTCAACCAGCCCATTGGTCTGGGGATGGTAGATGGACGTCCGGAGTTGCTTTATCCCCAGGAGTTCGCACACCTGCTGGAGCAGCCTTGACGTAAAGTTGGTCCCCTGATCCATGAGGATCTCCCGGGGCAGGCCGACGCGGGCGAAGACCTTCACCAGCGCCGCTGCGATGGTGCGGGCTGTGATGTTCCGGAGAGGGATTGCTTCGGGGAACCTGGTAGCATAGTCCATTATAACTAACATGTATTGGAACCCCGCACTGCTCTTGGGGAGAGGCCCCACCAGGTCCTTGGCCACACGCTCAAAGGGGATCTCAATTAAAGGCATCGGGACCAGCGGTGCCTTGGGAGTCCGTGCGGGGGCGGACAACTGGCATTCTGGGCAAGAATTGCAATAATCCTTTACCTCCTGGTGTACCCCTGGCCAGAAGAAGCGCCCCAGTATCCGAGCCAGCGTCTTCTCGTGACCGAGGTGTCCGGCCGCTGGGACGTCGTGGGCCAACTTCAGGGAAGTCTCGGCCAGTCCTCCTCAGGGTACCGGGCTCGGGGAAGGCTCGGCCAGTCCTCCTCAGGGCTCGGTCCAGCAGGAGCTCGGTCAGGAGCGTCTGTCCTCTCTGGCCGCCGGGCCGCAACTGAGCGCTGGGCCTGGGCCTTTATACTTCCTGTCCCACCCCTTGACTTCCGGGGGGCGGGGACAGGCGGCTGTGGCTCCACCCACTGTGGCGACTGTTCTGGCTCATCCCTCTCAGGTGCGGCCGGGAGCCAGGCCGCCTCACTACAGTAGGTTACTAGGGGAGTTCCTCAGCGATCAGTTTTGGGACCACTCTTATTTAATCTTTGTATTACTGACCTTGTAACAGAAAGTGGGAATGTGCTAATAAAGTTTATGGAGGTATTGCTGATACAGAAAGGGATGGGGATATCCTACAGGAAGATCTGGATGGCCTTGTAAATTGGAGTAATAGTAACAGGATGTAATTTAATAGTGAAAAGTGCAAGGTCAAGCATTTAGGGATTAATAACATGATTTTTTGTTATAAATTGGGGATGCACCACTTGGACGTAACAGAGGAGGAGAAGGACCTCGGAGTATTGGTTGATCACAGGATTACTATGAGCCACCAATGTGATATAGCTGTGAAAAAAGCTAATGCGGTCTTGGGATGCATCAGGCGAGGTATTTCCAGTACAGATAAGGAGGTGTTAGTACTGTTATACAAGGCACTGGAGAGACCTCATCTGGAATATTGTGTGCAGTTCTGGTCTCCCATGTTTAAAAAGGATGAATTCAAACTGGAACAGGATCAGAGAAGGGCTACTAGGATGATCTGAGGAATAGAAAACCTGTCATATGAAAGGATATTCAAAGAGTTGGGCTTGTTTAGCCTAACCAAAAGAAGGCTGAGGGGAGATATGATTGCTCTCTATAAATATATGAGAGGGATAAATACTAGTGAGGGAGAGGAATTATTTAAGCACAGTACCAATGTGGACACAAGAACAAATGGATATAAACTGTCCATCAGGAAGTTTAGACTTGAAATTAGATGAAGGTTTCTAACCATCAGAGGAGTGAAGATCTGGAATAGCCTTCCAAGGGGAGCAGTGGAGGCAAAAGACATATCTGGCTTCAAGATTAAGCTTGATAAGTTTATGGGGGGGATGGTATGATGGTATAGCCTAATTTTGGCAATTAATTGATCTCTGACTATTAGCGGTAAATATGCCCAAAGGCCTGTGATGGGACACTAGATACGGTGGGATCTGAGTTACTACAGAGAATTCTTTCCTAGGTGTCTGGCTGGTGAGTCTTGCCCACATGCTCAGGGTTTAGCTGATTGCCATATTTGGGGTCAGGAAGGAATTTTCCTCCAGGGCAGATTGGCAGAGGCCCACATAATCACCATATGGGCTCTATTTATGAGTTACTAATAGGGTTGCCAACTTTCTAATCACATAAAACCGAACACTCTTTCCCCGCCCCCTGTCCCACCACCCATGCCTTTTCCAAGGTCCCAGCCCCTGCTCAATCCACCTCTCACCAATCCCTCGCTCTCCCCCACCCTCACTCACTTTCACTGGGCTGGACCAGAGGGTTGGTATGCGGGAGGGGGTGAGGCTCCGGCCTGGGAGTGCAGCCTCTGGGTTTGGGCTGGGGCTGAGGGGTTCAGAATATGGGAGGGGATGCAGACTCTGGGAGGGACTTTGGGTGCAGAAGGGGGCTCAGGACTGGGGCTAGGGGTGTGGGAGGGGTGCAGGTTCCAGGAAGAAGTTAAGATGTGGGAGGGGGCTCCAGGCTGGGTCAGGGAGTTTGGGTTCGGGAGGGGGTTCGGGCTCCAGCTGGGCAGCACTTCCCTTAGGCACTTCCTGGAAGCAGCAGTGCATATCCTCCTTCAGGATTCTAGGTGGAGCGGCAAGGGGGCTCTGCGGTTCCTGTCCAATGAGAGCTGTGGAGCCGTCTATCGGTGCAGGGGCAACCTGCAGAGCCCCCATAGCCATCCCTGCGCCTAGTAGCTGGACATGCCAGGTGCTCCTGGGAGCCATGCAGAGCCAGGGGACGCAATGAGCCTGCCTTAGTCCCGCTGTGCTGCCAACTGGACTTTTAACAGCCCAGTCACCAGTGTTGACTGGAGCAACCAGGGTCCCTTTTTGACTAGGTATTCCGGTCGAAAACTGGTCGCTTGGCAACCTAGTTACTAATCCATTTACAAAACTCCAGCTGTGTATTAAAACTCATATTTTGTTTTTCCGTTTCTTGTGAACAGTCTGCCTGAAACAGTTGACACTCTTTACTGCACCATAAAAAGTATTGACAAGGGGATAACATGTATTTCACAGACTTTTCAGTAAAGCAAATTCTCATTTTATGGACAGGAACCAGTTTTTTCACCTTCTGCAGAAAGGCTGAAAAAGGCACTTCATTCTTTTGATGGTTATTGTGATTACATCAACTTAACTTCAGGATTTAATGTGTGACTGCACTTGGATTTTAGTGGTGACTGTTTAAAAATACGATTGCTAAAATTTTGTGGTGAATACACAACTCTTCCTCTTTTAGTGTCAGCACTTGTGTATAGCTGGCACTTGCATTCTGTGTATATCAACCAATTCTAGGCTAAATTAAATTCTAGGCTAAATTAAAGCAAAGCAAAGTAGAAAATTAGTAATATTTTTGTCTCTCTCTTCTCACTGGGAGCAGACAATTGTTGATTCTCAGTGCACAGAGTAGTTATAACATCCTGTTGCGTACATCCCTTACTTTTATTGTACACACTCTGTAACTGTCTGGCTACAATCTATGATGGGGAATGTCATTGCTTATCTTCTCTAATGGGCATTCAATAGATTTAAATTTAAACAAGACAATAAACCTATATGAAAATGTAATTACTTTTAAAACCATTTACCATGTCATATATGTTGTACATCTGCTTTACTCTTGAAAAAGTGGATTATGACAAACTTTGTAAATGCAATGCTATTAAAAAGATGAAGTTTAATTAAAAGTGCAGTATAGAGAACTGCTGTATGGTATTTTCACCACCTGATATGTACATCTAACTCCCATTAATAATAAAGGGACTTAAAAGCAACATGGGAAGAATAAAACACCATAGGCTGAGACTGTATTTTGCAGAATGATTTTTGTGGTGAACGTGTTTTTTTCAGTTAAATATAAAATGACGGAAGCTGCGGTAATTTTCCCTCCAAAAGAATTAAAATTGAAAATCATTCTTAAGGTCTCTAAATTTAACAGCAAAAAACTAATCTCAATACATTCCATGGGAATTGTGATTTTTCAGTTTTCACAGGAAATACAATGCTGAACTCTGATTAACCAATATTCTTTAATCAAATATACCATTGCCTATTCCTCGTTAAAATCCTTCAGATCTGTGTTATCCATTCTAAAACAAAAGATAATAGTGAGACCTGGTTCTTTGCATTGCATTTCATATTATATATACACTAGGGGGTTCTATGTAATAAAATGGTTTTGGACTTCAAATCTACATGTCTAAAAGTAATTAACACTAAATGTCTTAAAACACTATTTCCATTTTAAGTTTTTTATAGTAAAAACATTTAAAAATAAAGTTAATTTAAATCACATAAGATACTTAGGAGAGCTAGTTCTTGTAATTTAAAAATGTTCTCTGAAGAAAAACTAGTCCTAACAGAATATTTAAATTCTACTTTTATTATAAGACAATCTAATATTTTCTGAGCACCACATAATTTAAACAATCTTGAAGTGAACATTCATTGAGATAATGATTAATATACTTTGCTTCAAGTGAAAGATGCCAAGAAATAGAGAAGCATGTGTTAGCTCATTTTAGAGGAATAAAATTATAACAAAGCCTAACAATCCAGGGAGATGGCATTATGCTTTCCAATTCTTCCTTTAATAAACCAAATTGACTGACACTCATACAGTATCCAAACAATGAACAAAAGAGAGAATTCTTGTAATAGAAATAGAAAACATCTGGAAGACAACAATAAGGTAGATATTTAGGGTAATGGAGCTTGCTGATTTGCATCAGCATAGGATCTGGTCTTTAGAAACAAACCTTTATGAGCCTAATTTAAATAAGTTTGTATTAGTGTAATATTTCAATAATCTCATATGATTAAATATCAATTTTTATTTCTCCATCTAGCAATTATTGAATGTCTCAACCTCTTCTCAACCTGATTCCACTACCAAAATTGTGACTGCTAAGTATCAAAAAGCCACTTGTAAGCACATAACTAGAGGAGGAGGGCCAGAAACATGACTGTAGGCAAATCTTTTCCAATTCCTTATCAAGCACCAGGATGGTCCCCGGTGGAGGTTAGAGCAACACAAAAACTGCTGTGATATGGGCTGGTTGCTAACTGCCACAAGGGCTTCTGGGAGCCACTGATTCACAGGATTTACAGATACTCCACCTAAGCCTCATTTTCCCTGTCTACCTCATCATCCCCACATACATACACACGTAGCCCAAAAAGATACGGACCTTCAAGTACCATTTTAAATAACTGTGGATATTTCACTTCTAATTTTAAATGATTAAAAAGTCACGCTGTATCATAATATTTTGTTATCAGATCAACAAGCAAAGATTATGCTAACATGTGGTAAACCCTAAAATCTCAAACAAATCTGTCCTCTTAATAGTATAGGATCATGGATATTCTGGATATTGATTATTTGCAAAGAAGTGGACAAGCAAAATTAAGTATATTGGGTGGTAAGAGACTGTACAGTATCTCTGAAATTTTTGCATCAGTTAATTTCCCAGTTATGCTCAAAATCCTAACTGATTTTGGGTAGTTCAGTATATCTTCTGTGCCTGTCTTTATGTCATACTGTAAAGTGTAAGGCAAATTCCAATTTATTTTGCTATGGGTCCTTTATCACCTAAGTTAAATAAACTCTAAATGGCTCATCCATAAATGGATTCATAAACTAAACAGTAAAAAGTCACCAGGACCAGCTGGTATTCACCCAAGAGTTCTGAAGGAACTCAAATGTGAAATTGCAGAACCACTAACTGTAGTTTATATCAGAGGGATAGCCGTGTTAGTCTGGATCTGTAAAAGCAACAACATACTGCATGCTGCAAAACGTCTGTTAGTCTATAAGGTGCCACAGGATTCTTTGTTGCTCTAACTGTAGTTTGTAATCTATCATTTAAATCAGCTTCTGTACCAAATGACTGGAGGATAGCCAATGTGACTCCAATTTTTAAAAAGGACTCCAGAGGTGATCCTGGCATTTACAGGCTAGTAAGCTTGACTTCAGTACCAGGCAAACCAGTGGAAACTATAATAAAGAAAAAAATTGTCAGACACATAGATGAACATAATTTGTTGGGGAAGAGTCAACATGGTTTTTGTAAAGGGAAACCATGTCTCACCAATCTACTAGAATTCTTTGACGGGGACAACAAGCATGTGAACAAGGGGGATCCAGTGGATATAGTGTACTATAGTATAAGCTTTATACAGGGTACAGTGGATTTATTTGAGGTTTGGACCCCATTGGGAGTTGGGCATCTAAGTGTTAAAGACAGGCACACTTCTCAAGTTGCTTTCAGTTAAGTCTGCAGCTTTGAAGCACATGGTTCAGACTGGGCCTGTGTTGGAGCAGACTGACATGTCTGGCTCAACAAGACAGGGTGCTAGAGTCCCAAGCTGGCAGGGAAAGCAGGGGCAGAAGTAGTCTTGGCACATCGGTTGGCACCCCAAGGGGGGTTCTGTGATCCAACCTGTCACACATGGTATATCCACATCTTGGATACTGCGTGCAGATGTGGTCGCCCCATCTCAAAAAAGACATATTGGAATTGGAACAGTTTCAGAAAAGGGCAACAAAAATGATTAGGAGTATGGAACGGCTGCCATATGAGGAGACATTCATAGGAATGGAACTTTTGAGCTCGTAAAAGAGATGACTAAGGGGGGATGTGATAGAGGTCTATAAAATCATGACAGGTGTGGAGAAAGTAAATAAAGAAGTGTTATTTACTCCTTCTCATAACACAAGAATTAGGGGTCACCAAATGAAATTAATAGGCAGAAGGTTTAAAACAAACAAAGGGAAGTTTTTTTGTCACACAACGCACAGTCAACCTGTGGAACTCCTAGTTAAATAGCACACAGCATTTATCAAAATTTCAAGTGTTGCTCTAACTTGCTGCAAAGGAGTTCCAGTTTGAATTCTACTGTGTATTATATTATAAAATTTAAATAGTGATATAAACTGAGAGCCATATATTATGGTATAGGCTCAAAGGGCAGAATTAAGTTTCAGCTGAACTCTGCATTTCCTGACTTTTATATGATTTATTTATTAAACCTAAATAATGCATTAATATTTGCTCTCCTCTCCCTTTTCTGCCTAATGTCACATATTAAAATCAGAAAGAAATAAGAGATCCAGGGTCATGAACAAGTGGAGGCAAGCAGGGGCGCAACGCCCATCCAATATTCATCTACAAAAATATGTATTGCTGCTCCAGCCCTGGTGGCTGACCTCAGTTTGCTGCCCCAGCCCTCAATTGCTGCTCTAATGTGCCCCTCCAAAAACTCTCAGATTTAAATTCTTGTATACACCCTTGATAAGATGGGCAAACTCAAATGTATTTCAATATTGTTTGATTTGACCTGGAATGACCTTAATAAACAGAGTTACTATTTCTTTTAATATATTAGAAGAGCTGCCAGTATAAAACTTAAGAACATAAGAACATAAGAAAGGCCGTACCGGGTCAGACCAAAGGTCCATCTAGCCCAGTATCTGTCTCCCGACAGTGGCCAATGCCAGGTGCCCCAGAGGGAGTGAATCTAACAGGCAATGATCAAGTGATCTCTCTCCTGCCATCCATCTCCATCCTCTGAAGAACAGAGGCTAGGGACACCATTCTTACCCATTCTGGCTAATAGCCATTTATGGACTTAGCCACCATGAATTTATCCAGTCCCCTTTTAAACATTGTTATAGTCCTAGCTTTCACAACCTCCTCAGGTAAGGAGTTCCACAAGTTGACTGTGCGCTGCGTGAAGAAGAACTTCCTTTTATTTGTTTTAAACCTGCTGCCTATTAATTTCATTTGGTGACCCCTAGTTCTTGTATTATGGGAATAAGTAAATAACTTTTCCTTATCCACTTTCTCAACATCACTCATGATTTTATATACACCTCTATCATGTCCCCCCTTAGTCTTCTCTTTTCCAAGCTGAAGAGTCCTAGCCTCTTTAATCTTTCCTCGTATGGGACCCTCTCTAAACCCCTAATCATTTTAGTTGCCCTTTTCTGAACCTTTTCTAGTGCTAGAATATCTTTTTTGAGGTGAGGAGACCAAATCTGTACACAGTATTCGAGATGTGGGCGTACCATGGATTTATATAAGGGCAATAATATATTCTCAGTCTTATTCTCTATCCCCTTTTTAATGATTCCTAACATCCTGTTTGCTTTTTTGACCGCCTCTGCACACTGCGTGGACATCTTCAGAGAACTATCCACGATGACGCCAAGATCTTTTTCCTGTAGCTAAATTAGCCCCCATCATGTTGTATGTATAGTTGGGATTATTTTTTCCAATGTGCATTACTTTACATTTATCCACATTAAATTTCATTTGCCATTTTGTTGCCCAATCACTTAGTTTTGTGAGATCTTTTTGAAGTTCTTCACAATCTGCTTTGGTCTTAACTATCTTGAGAAGTTTAGTATCATCTGCAAACTTGGCCACCTCACTGTTTACCCCTTTCTCCAGATCATTTATGAATAAATTGAATAGGATTGGTCCGAGGACTGACCCTTGGGGAACACCACTAGTTACCCCTCTCCATTCTGAGAATTTACCATTAATTCCTACCCTTTGTTCCCTGTCCTTTAACCAGTTCTCAATCCATGAAAGGACCTTCCCTTTTATCCCATGACAGCTTAATTTACGTAAGAGTCTTTGGTGAGGGACCTTGTCAAAGGCTTTCTGGAAATCCAAGTACACTATGTCCACCGGATCCCCCTTGTCCACATGTTTGTTGACCCCTTCAAAGAATTCTAATAGATTAGTAAGACATGATTTCCCTTTACAGAAACCATGTTGACTATTGCTCAAGAGTTTATGTTTTTCTATGTGTCTGACAATTTTATTCTTTACTATTGTTTCAACTAATTTGCCTGGTACCGACGTTAGACTTACCGGTCTGTAATTGCCAGGATCACCCCTAGAGCCCTTTTTAAATATTGGCGTTACATTAGCTAACTTCCAGTCATTGGGTACCGAAGCCGATTTAAAGGACAGGTTACAAACCTTAGTTAATAGTTCCGCAACTTCACATTTGAGTTCTTTCAGAACTCTTGGGTGAATGCCATCTGGTCCCGGTGACTTGTTAATGTTGAGTTTATCAATTAATTCCAAAACCTCCTCTAGTGACACTTCAATCTGTGACAGTTCCTCAGATTTGTCACCTACAAAAGCCAGCTCAGGTTTGGGAATCTCCCTAACATCCTCAGCCGTGAAGACTGAAGCAAAGAATCCATTTAGTTTCTCCGCAATGACTTTATCGTCTTTAAGCGCTCCTTTTGTATTTTGATCATCAAGGGGCCCCACTGGTTGTTTAGCAGGCTTCCTGCTTCTGATGTACTTAAAAAACATTTTGTTATTACCTTTGGAGTTTTTGGCTAGCCGTTCTTCAAACTCCTCTTTGGCTTTTCTTATTACACTCTTGCATTTAAGTTGGCAGTGTTTGTGCTCCTTTCTATTTGCCTCACTAGGATTTGACTTCCACTTTTTAAAGGAAGTCTTTTTATCTCTCACTGCTTCTTTTACATGGTTGTTAAGCCACGGTGGCTCTTTTTTAGTTTTACTTTTTTTATTACTTTGGGGTATACATTGAAGTTGGGACTCGATTATGTTGTCTTTAAAAAGGGCCCATGCAATTTGCAGGGATTTCACTTTAGTCACTGTACCTTTTAACTTTTGTCTAACTAACCCCCTCATTTTTGTATAGTTCCCCCTTTTGAAATTAAATGCCACAGTATTGGGCAGTTGTGTTCTTCCCACCACAGGGATGTTGAATGCTATTGTATTATGGTCACTATTTCCAAGCGGTCCTGCTATAGTTACCTCTTGGACCAGCTCCTGCGCTCCACTCAGGATTAAATCTAGAGTTGCCTCTCCCCTTGTGGGTTCCCATACCAGCTGCTCCATGAAGCAGTCATTTAAAGTATCGAGAAATTTTATCTCTGCATTTCGTCCTGAAGTGAAATGTTCCCAGTCAATATGGGGATAATTGAAATCCCCCACTATTATTGTGTTCTTAATTTTGATAGCCTCTCTAATTTCCCTTAGCATTTCATCATCACTATTACTGTCCTGGTCAGGTGGTCGATAATAGATCCCTAATGTTATATTTTTACTAGAGCATGAAATTTCTATCCATAGAGACTCTATGGAACATGTGGATTCGCTTACGATTTTTACTTCATTTGAATCTACACTTTCTTTCACATATAGTGCCACTCCTCCCCCTGCATGACCTGTTCTGTCCTTCCGATATATTTTGTACCCCGGAATGATTGTGTCCCATTGGTTGCTCTCAGTCCACCAGGTTTCTGTGATGCCTATTATATCTATATCCTCCTTTATCACAAGGCACTCTAGTTCACCCATCTTATTATTTAGACTTCTGGCATTTGTGTACAAGGACTTTAAAAACTTGTCCCTGTTTATTAGCCTGCCTTTTTCTGATGTGCCAGATTCTTTTTTATGTGACTATTTATCATCTGATCTGGCCCTTACATTATACTTTTCAGTCCTCTGCTCCTGACTATAACCTGGAGATTCTCTATCATCAGACTGTCCCCTAAGAGAAGTCTGTGTCCGATCCACACGCTCCTCTGCAGCAGTCAGCTTTCCCCCATCTCCTAGTTTAAAAACTGCTCTACAACCTTTTTAATGTTTAGTGCCAGCAGTCTGGTTCCACTTTGATTTAGGTGGAGCCCATCTCTCCTGTATAGGCTCCTCCCATCCCAGAAGTTTCCCCAGTTCCTAATGAATGTGAACCCCTCCTCTCTACACCATCGTCTCATCCACGCATTGAGACTCTGAAGCTCTGCCTGCCTACCTGGCCCTGCGCGTGGAACTGGGAGCATTTCTGAAAATGCCACCATAGAGGTCCTGGATTTCAGTCTCTTCCCTAGCAGCCTAAATTTGGCTTCCAGGACATCTCTCCTACCCTTCCCTATGTCATTGGTACCTACATGTACCACAACCACCGGCTCCTCCCCAGCACTACACATAAGTCTATCTAGATGCCTCGAGAGATCCGCAACCTTCGCACCAGGCAGGCAAGTCACCATACGGTTCTCCCGGTCATCACAGACCCAGCTATCTACATTTCTAATAATCGAATCTCCCATTACTAACACCTGCCTTTTCCTAGAACCTGAGTTCCCTCCCCCGGAGAGGCAACCTCAGTGCGAGAGGCAACCCCAGCACCATCTGGAAGGAGGGTCCCAACTATGGGAAGGTTTCCCTCTGCTCCCATTGACTGCTCTGCTTCCCTGGGCCTTTCTTCCTCCTCAACAGCACAGGAGCTGTCTGAGCGGAGGTGGGACAATTCTACAGTGTCCCGGAAAGCCTCATCAACATACCTCTCTGCCTCTCTTAGCTCCTCCAGTTCCGCCACCCTGGCCTCCAAAGTCCGTACATGGTCTCTGAGGGCCAGGAGCTCCTTGCACCGACTGCACACATACGCCACCCGCCCACAGGGCAGGTAATCATACATGCTACACTCAGTGCAATAAACTGGATAGCCCCCACCCTGCTGCTGGGCTTCTGCCTGCATTGTCTCCTAGTGAATGTAAGGGTGGTTTAAAGAAAGGGGTTTTGAATGTAGTTTGGTTTATAGGTTTTAGGATTTTAGGGGGGGGCCACAGGGAAGGGGTTACGGCCGGCGAGGGACTCCCGCTCCCTTCCCACTCCCCTTCTAAACTCCCTTGCGAAACTCCCTGTTAGCAGCCCCTGGTCGCTTGTGCGCGGCTTTATAAAGCCCTGGCCTGAGTGAATGCCCCGCCCACTGATTAAGGCTCAGCGAATTACCAGAGGCTTCGAGCTTTCAAACCTGCCTCCAACTGCCAGCCAGAGCACACGGTCCCTCAAACAACCAAACAAACAAACAGACTGACTTGTTAAACAAACTTGTTTAAGGAATTAATGAAAATTAACATGGTAATAAACACCACAATAAGAAAGGCTGCTAACACAGTAAGGCATTTAATACTGTATTAGTACAGAAACACCATTCCAGTCTATCCTGGCTCATTTTCAATATTGCCTATATATGCCACTATATACACATTTAAATTTATGATGTAGTTAAGATGTGATCATGCATAATGGGCAACAGGATTTTTCACCTATTTCTTTATAGTTTAATCATATAAAGTACATGGGACAAATCCTGCAATTCTGCCCTCAGTTTATTCAAAATGTACAAAAAGCACCTAACCTAACAGTTTTAGGGGCCTGTAGTATTTTTATATAAAAGAAAATATACAAACTAAGGCTCCAGTCCTGTGAACGGTTATACATGTGAACAACCGCACAGACATGTGTGATCTAATTGACTAGTACTACCAAAATTAGTAAAGTTACTGATGTACATTTTTGCAGGGCCAGACCCTTAGGGGAAAGTCCCCCATACATTAGATGTTGATTCATAAGTCAATCCTGAGCAAAATGAAATACCACCAAAATAAGATACAAACTGCTGCCTCTGGTCATCCCTATTCCTAAACCTTACAGCTCCACAAAAGTCCAAGAAAATAGATGCACCTTCCACAGCAGTCCCAAAATGTTCAGATTTTTTTTCCCTTGCTTTTCTAACCTGTGAAATTTTTCACTATTAACTTGTTTCCTGATTTGGGAAGAAAAGAAAATTTTGAATTAATGGAACTTCTCACAAGACAGAAATTCCATTTTCCTAACAGTTGCATGCCAATAATAAAATCTTATTGACAAGTTCAAAGTCGAGGTAATTCTTAGGAACTGAGTGGTTATAGTCTCAGAGGCTACAGAGTGAATAAAGTCTCAGAAGCCACCCCAACACCTAGTCTTTCTGGACACAGAACCAATCCTTCTGACTCCCCAGTACTTGAACACACCCTTCTCCCAGAACTCCACCAAACAGGTGTAAAGCTTCTGGTTTATAATTTAACTGTCTCAGGGCCATTTGGTAGTTGTGATGCAGTCCACATACAAACATCTCCCAGTAACATCTTTATGCTCTTATATTTAATTATGAAAAGCCAGGAAAATACAGATTAAACAAAACAATAAAAAACATCCTAAATGCAAACTCCCTCACTGGCTCACTGTTTCCTTGGGAGACTTTCACTGGTCAGGCAGGGTCCTCTACCTCATTGCCTAACCTGCTCCTGCAGCAGCATGCCTCATCTTAATCTGGTGCAAAACGGCTTTCTCCCAGTTCTCCAATGTGAGTCACTTTACAGATTCCTACAGCGGTCAACTTGCTTCTTTGCTCTGACTTTCTGTGTTTTTCCACTGCTCTCAAAGCCACCTCCCTTCAGACAAGAGGAGGAAGTGTCTTCTCCCAGCTATAACAAAGCCTTTGTTGCAAGGTGTTTTTCTTTTAGCAAATGATTGTTGAGTGCTGATTACTCCCCATTGTCTTTTACTTGGCAGAGAGGTGACAGGGCCCTGTTAACTAATGGTGGATCCACATCCATGTACTCTTTCCATGACACAATCATTTCATGATACAATTTCAGAAAATTATTCACAATTCAGAAGTGATACAGAAAGAACCCCCAGATTGTCACAGTTCCACATGTACATCATAATTTGAAAACTAATAAAAAAGTTACCTCATTCATCTTTCCCAAAAGGTGGACATTTTAATGATGATCTATTATAGAATATATACCTTTAGAGAACAAACAGCTACAGTAAGTAATTCTCACTTCTTTGAAAAATCTCATCATACAAGACTCTCACTGTCCGCAACTACAAAATTCCAGTGCTGTTGATGGGGGTGTGGGTGGGGAAGGTAATGTAATCACACTAGAGATGCTGCAAAAGGCAGGAAGAAGTAAAGTAAGGTAATATGCCTTGAACATTAATAACAAAACTTCCAGAATTTGTATGACCAGGAAATTACAACGAATTGGTGAATGTGCCAATCTTGAAAGAAGGTTCTGTAACAATGATGGATCAAATCTTTACTCCTGTTCTGAGGAAGAGCCTAAGGAATATTGCTTAGTGGAAGTGTATAGAGAATTCTATAGGAATTGCCTTGCTAACAGCACACTTGCATCATACAGAATGGGATTTGACATGACCTTCAAAGTCTAGGCCTGGCAAGATGCAGCAATGATAAATTTAATCAGTCAGCCATTTGGACATGGTTCTCTTGTAGACAGTGGAACCTACTGAATTTGTGTCAAAAGGAAAAGCAGTGTTGACTTTTCCAAGGGCTTTACTCCACTCCAGAAAAAGTCTTCTGACATATAGGTCTGAAAAATGGCGTTACTTAGAAAGTCATAAAAACTGGGACAAAATGTGCAAAGGACAACTAATTAAAGGTGAAACTCTGAGATCACTTTAGGAGAGAATTTAGGAAGCACCTGTAGCTCCATCTTGCCTTTGGAAAGGTGGATCAGACACTATAGCCTGAAGCTCAATAATCCTGCCAATTTAGGTCATAGTTATAAGGACATAGACCTTCCTTATAAGAAATGGCAGCTAACAGGTATCGAATTGCTCAGAAGGGGTTTTCATCAGCACAGGCAGGATACTGGTAATATGCCTCAGTTAGACTGTAAGCGCTTAGGGACATGGACTGTGTCTCACTCTGTGTTTGCACAGTGCCAAGCAGAACAGGGACCCAATCTCAGTTGTGGCTCAAGGCACTACCATAATAGAAATAATAATAGAGCAACAGCAATGAGGGCTTTTAAAAAGATGTCAGTTACTTCTTTGTTTTACAAAACTGAAGTTGTTTGTTGGACGCCTACAACTGCAGAGCTGAAAGTGCAATGTCCATCATTATAGAAGGCTGTCACAGGGAAGCTGGGCCCTGTAAATAGGCTGGACCAGAGCAGATGAGCCCAATCCAGCTAAATAAGGCCGACTGGGCTACACCTGGGCTTATAAAGGGCTGCTAGTGGGCACCTGGGGCAGGAAAGACTGAGACAAGCTGAGCCTTGGAAAGGGAAAGCCACACTGGAGTGGAGCTAGCTCCTATGATGGATCCCTGGAACAAGGGGCCAGGGGCTTAGGGCGGTAGGTTGCTCCAGGAAGGGAGCAGAGCTGACTGAGACTAGGAAGTTGCCAAGAGAAGGAGTACCAAAGACCAGGGAGAGGTGGCCCTGAAGCCTGAGGCCAAGGATGGAGTTAAAAGATTGTTTTCTGTTTGTTTGCTAACCTCTGTTAAAGAAATAAACTTCCCCACCAAGGACACATGCTTTGGAGATGAGGGAGAAGCCTGGCTCAATGACCTGGGCAAAAAGACTAAGAAGAAATATGTAGCATTCATCTTTGATGGAAGCATTTGTGCACAGACAAAGTGTTGGAAGCCCTGAAAGGCGAGCAGCTTATAAAATCTGCAGTAACAATTTATCTATAAAACTAAAAAAACCACTAAATTAAAGAAAAGTATTAAAAGAACAATGCCACGGCACATCTGTAGTAACATAACAGAGTTAAAGAGGAAAAAACACTGCGGGGGGAAAAGTAGCATATCATTTACCATTAACTCCATACCAGACATTAATATTCAATGGCAGAAAGTAACAAGCAAATTAAAAAAAAAAAATCTGTTGACTGCATTGAATACTGAAATCTGAAATGGCAAGCTGTATTTCTGCTACAATATCTGCATGAAGTGGCAAATGACATTTCCAATTCACTTTCCAACAGGACAGGAGACAGTGATAAAGATCCCTTTGAAAATGCCTTTAGCAAGCTGTCTGACCATGTTCCTCTGAAAAAGAATGTGGTATATAAAACATTTGTCTTCAGGCAAGTGAGACAAGAACAAGATGAAACACTGACTGATTTTTATGGCAACTAACACTCGTGAGTTTTCTGACTTGGATTGTGAGATCACTTAGTAAACACTTCAATGTTGTTCATCAACCAAACTTTGCAGAACAACTCTCAGCAAGCCAAAGCTCATGCTGGACAACCTTATGGACCTTTTGTGAGCTATGGAAAAGGCCAAATCATGGCGCTTGAGCATGGAAAACAAAGTATAATCTGTTCATATTCTAGAGTCACAAAAATTTATAGTTCCAGCAGGCCATGTCTCAAGCAGTAATCATGCATTTTGAAAAACTTGCAGAAGATGCAAAGGATCACACCCCCACCCAAGAGGAGACTGTGCTTGCACAGCATTTTGAAAGAGGAATATCATAAATGCAATAAGAAAAAAAAATCATGTGGCAATGCCTATCCCAACTGAGAGAATTCAAATACAAGTCATAGAAAGGGAAAGCCCTCTGGAGACATATGGCCAAGAGGTGAGAACATCAGGTTGATCAAACAATATCTTTGGCAGGCGTTCTGAAAAAGCTGAATGACGAGATATTGCAAATAAATCTCTGTAGATCCTCCTCCTGAACAGTAAGTAATTTTTAGGGGATGTCATACACATTCATGGGACCAGTACTGATATAAGTACTGCTAATGGTCAGGATGCCTAGTTGGAACTCTTGACCCTGGATCCCTCAGTACAAAGTCTTCAAGGACTTTTGGGCCCACCTTGTGTCAGCTTGACATGACAGACTGAAGAAGACCAGAAGAGCTTTTAAATGCTCTATGAAAGAATACATATTTCACAGAGATTTCTGTAAGAAAAACTTACCTGTGAGCCAGTCAGAATCTACTCTGTGGCACAGGCTAGAGCATTCATGCCTGCACATCACGTAAAAGACATTCTTGAAGCTGACAGGTTGCTTCTCCTCTGTCCCTGAGAAATAAAAGGGGCTACAGGAAGAAGAAAAAAAGGCACAAACATGCAATTCAGCAGCAAAAGTGTCAAAGAAAGTCCAAGCCCTTTAATGCAATAGAAGCTGCTACAAAGCTTGAAGCCTCAATTTTTTGACAGTTGAGACAGTGGTAATGGAGCTCATTCAGGAAACTTTAAAAAAAATAGAAACCCAACTGGCAGCTGAAACACTGAACAGCACTGTGGAAAACATTGGTTGGAAGCAAAATGAGGTCTCAAAGATAAAATGGGTTGTAGTGCAGTTGAGAAACCATTTGCAGCTACCAAGTTGAGCTTCTTCCCTGATAAAATAGAACTGGTAGCTAAACACTATAGATTCCAATGCAGGGTTTGGCTTGAGATGGTCCACGTTGGAACCAACAGCTTAGTTCTTTGAGCGTGCGGTTTGCAGAAGCAGTGACTGGCCCAACAGCAGATATTTACTGGTATCTGCAGCTTTATTATTTTACTTATGTCCAAAAGGGTGTGAGCCACCTCCAAGTACAGAAAAAAAGAGAAGATCCCAAATACAAAGAGCTTAAAACTAATTTTGAACAATAGGCTATGAAGGCAATAACAAGACAGTAGAGTAGGGTAGTAGCAAAGTTAGTATCCAGCCTGATGCATCAATTTTTATTTTATGTTTATAACAATACAAATGGGTGAGGAATGAATAAGTAGAAAATTAAACTGACAAGTTTCTTGAAGGCATTACAGAATATTTGAGTCTTACATTTCTATCCCTTTCCACGCTATTTGTCTATTTAAAAAAAAACACAAGAAAGGAAGAAAAAGCAAAACCAACAAAAACTAGTGTGCCAACTGGAGAATCTGTCAATGTACAACATATGAGTTATGGTTGATTTTATGAAGTTGCTGCATCACTGAATACCTCAGTGTATGTGGAATCAGCCATCTGCTGCAGGGTCTGGTGCTTAGTCTCTCTCAGGCCAAGGACAATGGAGATTAATTACACTAAATAGTTTCCCATTCAGGTGGGAGCACCTAAGAACAATTGGATGGCTGCAACCTAAGGGAAGCCATTTCTCCCCAGCTATTCCAAAGAAGGGGGTTGGAAAAGTAGAAAATTACCAGCAGAACTGAGGAACAAAGAAACCAAGTGTTGGGACTGGCTTTTAAAAGCTTAGATGCTGGCAAGTTTAGGGAATCCAAAGGGACATGCTTATTCAGCTGGAGAGAATCTTCAGACTGCCTGACATACTCATGCTGAAGGGAGTCAGAGAAGAGAGTCTATGACAAAGAAGAAAAGATTGAGCTGGAGAAGAGAAGTCTATGGAAGACCAGGGATTCCCAGAAAGAGACTGACCAAATCTCATGGGATGCTCAACTCAAGAGTGGTAAAGACAGAGAGAGAGAGAGAGAGAGAGAGAGAGGGGTGTTTTATTGATTTCCTTAAATCTGTGTCACTTGTGACATGTGTATAAGTAAGGCACGCTTGGTTTTAGAAATCCCTAAACAGGTTTAGTACATGGAACATAGGAGTTTGTGGGGGCAACTGTTCAAAAAATAGATATAGGTTCTGAATAGTTCACTAAAAGTGTCCAAATGAATATAATTTTCATATTTCAGTGAAATCAGTATTTCCAGCGAGAGAATAAAAAGTTAAAGACTAAAAGAGAGAGTGTAGTGGGGTGGTTACCCCGCTCCTGCCCTGAAGGGCTTAAAACAGCCCTGAGAGAGGGCTGTGGCAGGGAAAGCAGCTACTAGGCTGACTGGGGAAGCAGCTGCAGCTGGGCCATGCCCCAGTCAGGCCTCAGCTGGCCCTATATAAGAGGCTGGGAGCCAGGAGCTCGACAGTCTCCTCTAGCTGTGGAGGGAGACGGGCCTGGCTGCTGGGGAGCTAGAGAAGGTACCTGGAGTGGAACAGGGCTGGAGGAAGGCCAAGGGAGCTGGGGAGCTCTGGCCTGGAAACCCCCCAGGCTGTGGCCTAGTGTAAGCCTGAATAGGTACTGGGGTTGCAGGGAACAGCACAAGGGTAGGCAGAGGCAGCAGGTCCAAACCCCCATTGCCTGTGATGAGTGGCAATTAGACTGCAGTCCGCCCCAGTGAGCAGGGGCTAGATGGTGGATGGCAGTAGCCATGTACTGACGCGAGGTGGGGATAGAGGGAGGGGAGACCCAGATCTGTGTGGGGTACTGCAGGGGGGCAGCACACCAGGTAAAGGGGCACCGTGGTCCGGGAGAGACACAGAGGCCAGCAGCTAGCGGGACACTAGCCAGCAGAGGGTGCTCTGACGACTGGTGAGCTAATTCCTGAGACGACCAGCCGGAGGCGACGCAGTGGTGAGGCGCCGCACTGTTTACAGAGAGGTATTTCAGATCATCCTAGGAATGCTGAAAATTCATCAGGCTCTCTCTGTTACACTATCTCATAATATGACAACATGGGGTCATTTGATTAAATTAAGGGCAACCATATAAAGGAAATATTAATTCCACAATTTCACCAATAAAATAAATTATTCCTTCACGGAGGGCTTATACAAGTCCTGTGGAATTCATTGCTATAGCTGGTAAAATATTAGAAACAAAAGCTGTACATGGAGTTTTAAAACCTGGATAATTTGATAACTAATAACATTTGTACTTATCTACAGTAAACCAGGATAAGGCTTTTCATATATCAGGGCACAAGCTGATTTCCTTGTCTGAAAGGAATTTATTTGGTACCATGAACAATACTAATTGCTATCTTTACAGCCAGTGCCACTGTGTTTAGTCCTCCGCTCATGCAATCAAATTGTAAAATTAATACATGTCTATACTGTGAAAGACAAGATCATTCTGCTGCTTTTTGGTTCTATGGGGCCAATAGCCACAGCAACAATTGCGGCCATACATACTTGTTCTTTAAATTTCAGAACTGGCATAGGAAGCATACAGAATGAGTCACTACATTATGGGAGAACATTTTTTTTTCAAACATCAGTTCAGGAAGTGTTGTGAAAAAACTTGTGGCTGGGCCATGACTGCTGACTCAGACAGGGTTTGGAGTAAGGGTCTGTTTAATTGTGGTATAGATGTTCGGACAGGGGCTAGAGCCCAGGCTCTACGTCTCTGTGAGATTGGAGGGTCCCAGAGCTCAGGCTTCAGCCCAAATGTCTACATCACAATTAAATCGCTCCTTTGTCTGAGCACCGTGAGCCCGAGTCAGTTGGCATGGGCCATGTCTTCACTGCTAAGAACAGGTGTATTTTCATCTCGGGGTAACTAACATGTGAGCTATCCCAAGATAAAGAAACAGTGGAGATAAGGCACTTTAGTTTTCTTGTGAGGTAAACTAGGTGAGGCGAGTACTATACTCCCCCTCCTATGACTGACCTTGCCTAGTTTACCTCACAATAAAACTAAAGAGCCTGGTCTTCACTGTGTTTTTACTGAGGGATAGCTCATGTGAGTTACCCAGATGTAAAAATGCACCTTTCCTTAGCAGTGAAGACAAGGTAGTTGTCATAAGGATGCCACAGCAATGGTATAGAATAAATTAAATACATCAGTAGCCCTGCTCTGGATGTAGATAGCCAGGTAGTGAATTGCCCTGCTTGCCTAAATGGAAAATAGATTCACTGTGTCTCCAAAAACACCTATTTACAAATTTCTGGTTTTTCATAATTTGGTTTCAAATGAGAGAACACACTGAACTAACTGTAGCTGAGGCCTGGCCTGACATGAGTAACTAACACATGCAAGGAGGCCTCATTTCTTGGAGGATAGAATTAGGGAGGTAAAGAGATAGGTCAGTAGGCTAAATAGACAGAATATCTGAGCCAGCTATAATAAGAGGGAACATTTTACTAACAATGGACAAATTAGGAATGCAAAGAGGAGGTCAAGCATGGATGATACACAGAAAGAACATGCTGCACACGTGTTGGTTCCAGCAAAGTGACCACACCAATCCAAAAATGTGTGATGTAATGTATAGTAAATGCATTGAGACATGTAAATGTATACAAAGGGAGAGAGTTTCTCTGTAACTTTGGATGTGTGGTTCACTTTATACTCACCCCCTATGCTCAACTCTGATCAGATCTGAAGGGCCGTGTAGCGAGTCAGTGTGGCTCCCCTCCTGCCCAGCAGAGGGCGCTCCCTCCCAGAAGCCCAGCTGGGCTGGGCCACCACTTCCTGTCCCCGCCCCCCGGAAGTCAAGGGGCGGGACAGGAAGCAGAAAAGGAGAACGCCAGAGCTCAGTCAGGAGCCAGCCACCGCCGCGAGCAGATGTGCCGGCAGGAGCTCCAGACTGGGAACCCTCCAGGACCCGAGGCGGCGATCCGGACTGGCCCCCACTGCCCCGCGCCCGGTACGATGAGGAACCCGCGGAACTTCCCCGGGATCGGAACCCGGAGCAGCCGCTAAGACTTCCTCCCGCCCGGTACGAGGAGGAGCCGCCGCCGCCGCTTCCGCCCTGCTGTTATCCGGAGGAGCCATCGGAGGCAGCCGGGCCGGACTTCCCGCAGGAGTTGCCGGACCTGCCCCCAAGCCCTGGTCCTGCAGATCCCATGCCGATGGACTGGTCCGAACTCCCGGTGACCGAGGACAGGTACCCATAGAGGGGGAAATGGACAGTAGCCCGGGGATAGCCGACCCCTTCAGGCTATAGGCACCGAGGTGCCCATGTCGGTGTGTTTCGGTCAGGACCCCACTGACCAGTGGCCGTGCTAGCCGCTAATAGGGCCCCGGGCTGGGACACAGTGGAGTGGGTGGGCCTGTGTCCCCCCTGCCACCCCACTCACGGGTGGCAGTCTTCCCCTCACCCCAACGCAGACAGACGCCTGCACTAACCTGAGTCGCTGTTGTTGCTCAGCTCCTGACGTCAGGACCTGAGCCCTAAACTGAACTGCTGTAGTAAACTGTTGGTACCCCGCCCCCTGATCCAGAGGGCCTGGGTTTTATATTGAACTGGTGTTGCCCAGCTCCTACTGTAAGGATCTGGGCGTAGAACTGCTATTGTGCTGCCCCGCCCTAATTGAGGGCCTGGGCTTACACTGATAAACTGTGTGCCTTGTGTTCGTCCCCTGCCTGAGGGTCTGAACCTGGACCTTATTGAGACTGATTGCTGTTACCCAAGCCCCTGCTCCAGAGGGCCTGGGCTTATTGAGACTGATTGCTGTTACCCCACACCCCTGCTCCAGAGGGCCTGGGCTTATTGAGACTGATTGCTGTTACCCCAAGCCCCTGCTCCAGAGGGCCTGGGCTTATTGAGACTGATTGCTGCTATCCAGCCCCCTGCTCCAGAGGGCCTGGACTTACCTTGAGACTGATTGCTGTTACCCAAGCCCCTGCTCCTAAGGGCCTGGGCTTATTGAGACTGATTGCTGTTACCCAAGCCCCTGCTCCAGAGGGCCTGGGCTCATATTGAACTGGGGTTATCCAGCCCCCTGCTCCAGAGGGCCTGGGCCTATATTGAACTATTGTTATTCAGCCCTCCCCCCCGATCCAGAGGGCCTGAGAACGTGAGGCGGTGCTAACCCTGATGTCTTGCCGTCCCACCAGTTAGAGGGGACAAGAAGCGAGTCGGTGTGGCTCCCCTCCCGCCAACCGGAGAGTTGAGCCCCGACCAACAGTTTACAGGCCATAATCCATTTAATGTGGATGTAAGATCTTAACTGCAGTTTCTGCTAAGAACTTTTCACATAGGCACGGAATCCACAGCTTGGCCTGCGCCATGGGGGCTGGCTAACAGAGAACAATACATAGCTAAGAGAAAGCTTGGGTAAACAGATAACCTTGTGCATTTCAGGTCAGTGAGCGGAGTCAGCATAACTCTGAATGTAATTGGGCATCCTTATCGTGAGTTATAGACACATGAAGTGCTGAGAAAGGCCTCATAGTTACTCCCTAATGTAGGGAGGAGATAGTAGTACAATACCCCTCAGATCCCAGACAGAGTCTGGGGAGAGGTCTAATATGATTGACATGAGTTATGACACCCTCCCCTCACAGATGTATGCCAATCCTAGCCCACAGAAATGCAAGGGTAAACTTATAAACTCTGTATACTAATTTACTGCTTTTTGGCTTTAAATCTCCAGGAATGTACCTGTTGGTCAACTGGGAGAACTGCTACCTCATTCCCCTGGACCCCAAAATTAGGATTTAATCTATGCACTTTAATAGACACAGTTTGAGGGTAATTATCTGTGTGTCAGCAATATGTTAATTTGAGCCTTGGCGGAGCCATTATGTAATCTTTTATATCATTGGCTTATTGTGCTTATCTTGTCTTGCTGCTAGAACCTATCCAGGGGCTTGGGAAAATCCATCCCCGTTGCTTCTCTCTGCTCAATGAGCACCCTATATAATCTATTGTAATTAATTGTTCTGCAGTGTCTCTGAACTTAATAAGCAAGGTGACACTCCGCCAGCACTTTGCACAATAAACTCCTGTGCTTGACTCTACACAGTGTGGATTTATGTTCCTTTAAGCTCAGCATAGCTTTGTTGCATACCAAGTAAAGGATACCTAAGTGCCAAATCAGGAATCAAACCGAGTTTTTTGGATCCCAGAGAACTGGATGAAGTGTTCTCCCAAAACTGGACAAGGTGATCTGAATAAGCCAAGTGGAAAAAGTCTCATCAGGAATCCCAACAGTAACAGAATTTTTCTGTAAGTGGGTGTTGCCTGAGCAGGTGAGCAGAAGCAGTATCATTGCTTCTGTATGAAGCGCTGGTTTGTTGTTTGTTCACCTCTCAAATTTCAAGTTCTGTCTTCACTGAGCTTCTGTGCTAGTGATTCAATTAACTACTCAAACAGAATATATGTGAGCAGAGAAAACAGAAGACAGCCTTGCTACATCCCCTATTCCAGACTGAATCCACTACATGTTGATGCTTATCTTTTGCTTTACACTACCACTGAACCTGCCCAAACAACAAATTTGATGTCATTTTTACAACGAAACAATTCCTTTTCCACCTATATACCTCCTTCTCAGAGTCTAAACATAACAAAGGTTGCCAGTCTTCTCAATTAACTGCACATCAAGAACATTCCTGATATTGATGACAATTTGCTGTTCTTTAGAAACCCAGTTTGGTCTCTGTTTTTTTAAGATGGACAGATCATCCTTTACCTGTCTGGATAAAATCTTTGGCAGAATTTTGGCAATTATTTTAAACCCCCTTAAATCCAAGGACAATCCAAAGAAAATGGAATAGAACAAAGCACTTAATGAACATTGAAGAATCCATCATACTGACAGAACCCTCTCCTCCATGAGAAAGGAATATCACCAGCATAACATAATGAAGACAAGTTTACTTTCAAATCTCTACATCAGTTAGAACCAGTGGAATAAGAGACAGAACTCATATTTAATTAAATGAGTATTCAGTTCATTCATTCGTTTCTCTGCTGTATTTGAATAACTGAATGTTGTGTGTTGCAGCTTGCTTTGAAAAGGGGCCTTGCCAAAATATGTACAGGTCACTTGTTTTAAGCATTTCTTAAATGTGAATCCACTTGCGCTAACCTTTGTTTCCCCTGAAGCAGTTAAAAGTTCCTGCTTTTCTCAGTCAGTTATACATTGTCCTTTGGAAGGTGTGCTCAATTGGTTTGATCAATTTTTAAGTGCCATTTATTTCTCTTAAAAGCAACCCATGACCGATTATATTACCAATGACAGATCATAAGGATGGCATGATTAAAAAAAAAAAAGATAGTTAAGTTAATTGGAACTATGTTCTAAAGCAACTGCAGCTCCTGGGTGACAAATACAGAGGGCCTATAGGAGTCCCTGACTCTGAGCCAATGGAGCACCCATCTTAGCTGCTTCTTTCATGAACTAATCTCCTTGCATAAATGTCTGGCCTTTTTGTTTTACATTTTTAACCCTGCTACTCCCAGGAACACCTCAGAAGAACCACCCCGAATCCTGTCGGTAGCTGATAAATCATGGTTGTGGAGAACAGTTAAATCCAACTGCAGTTTAAATAACTATCAACTTCACCATTCTCTGTAGCAGTTTCAATAGACACAGATTCTATCTGGAATACACACATGTAAATTGTCAACCCATTATGCATGGGTACACAGAGAAAATTATAGTGCTTGGACAAATTTAGTAAAGTTGGTACAGGGAATTATAAATTGCACTTCCTTGCAAGAGCAAAACCCCTTTCATCTCAGGAGAAATTCAAGTCTTTTGAGCTCCAGGGATTTTTTTTTCATTAGTGGTAGAAGGGCGTAAGTCTTGTTGTGGCCTCCATGAGTGAGGAATCTTCCAGAGAGCTCCTGAATCAGTACCAATAATTCTTTGTGTGATGGCATGGAACTAAAAGAGATCCATGCTCCTTGGACACATTCTTATGCTTCCTTAGTTAATTCTTTAGCCACTCAGAAGCACAAAAACTATTCAATTTACATTTTTAAAAGAGCAAAAAAAATAAATCATCAAGTGGGAAAAACTCTATAGAAAGACCAAAAAAAAAAAAAGCAAAGTCAATGAAAACCTGAAGTAAAATCAGGTGATGTGTAGTTGTATAGCTATAGGATAACTGCAGTAACACACCGTTATTGAACATAGTTGAAGATATTTCGTTTTTAATCTCTGGTGATGAAGCTCCTAACAGTTACTGGTTCCTTGGCTACTGACTGTTACCAACTCTCATGATTTTTAACATGAGAGGCAGGAATTTGGCAGAGCTGAAGCCACTCTCATGATGACATTAGAAACTTCACACTTCTAGCAATTTGAGCCTTGCAATGGGGGGGAACCCCCCTCTGATTGGCCACCTGCTGCAATACTAGGCTGCCTCTTGGGGAAGTGCAACCAATCAGGCCTTTCCCTCCTCCCTCAAGCAACCCGAAACAATTCTCACAGGAGGAGAGAGCAAGAAGAGCCTAGCAGCTCTGAGTGGGTCTACTCCCTCCTTTCCCTCCCCTCATGTGAGCAATGGGGAGAGGACAGTAGCTCTACTCCCCTCCGTCCCCCTCCACCCAAAGCCCAGCTTTGGAAGGGTGTGAAGAGTTTCTGGAGATGCCTCCCCAACCTGAAATGGGGAGAAGGTGATCCCACTGCACTCCTCCAGGCCTAGCAGAGGGGGATGGAGATCCCCAGGAGGATCAGAAATGAGCTACGGAATCAGAACTGAAGGGGCTGGAAGAGCAAAACCGATGGGGGGCCAGAACCAATGTGGGGACTTGGGGACAAGACTAATGAGCAGATTAGGATGTGAGAACCTCTTCAGTGGGGCCAAAATCACCTTAGCCGATAAATTTGGGAGAGTGGGCATCACCAATTGTTTCACACACACACACACACGGAATGGGCAGGCGGAGTTCAAACATCAAAAGAGAGAACAAAACACACAATATAATCTTTTAAAAAAAAAATCCCATGATTTTTTAATCTCATGAGGCTGACAATACTGCCAATGTACATGGCACTCTGAACGCAGGCCTCAAGACGGGATTTCACTTTTATGGAATAATTTACTTACCTATCTCAAAGAAACACAGTGAAAATTACCATAGTTAATGTTAAAGTTCTTTGAAGATTAAAAATGCTATAAAAAGGTACTAAGTGCTAATATTCTTGTCCAGTATTTATAAGCTTCAAATCTTCATGATTTATATTGCTGGAGTACTATAATAATCCTGTCTCTCAGCTCAGGGCCATCCACAAGACCAGGTCAAACACCACTGGAGATCTGAACAATTGTTGTGACAGAAGTATTTAATGCATTGAGCACATGTGTAATGTAATGTAATTAATTACAATATTTTATTAACAACTGCCTGCTCCCACAAATTATAGTTGTGTGTGATGAGCAAATTTTAAATGAATCTAAAATAATAAGTAGGTGTGAACGGACTACATGAAATTCAGAGATACAGCTCTTCATTGCAGACAACCATAGAGCCAGCCAGAAATGGTGCTCAGGAGCCAGTTACATTTTCAGAGCTATGATGCTCAAACAATCTGCAGGAAGTCCTGGGTATTTTCTGCTAAGCTCTTTCTTTCATATTAAATAAATGCCTCTCTCATTTAATAGTGACAATACAATATAGACCATTGACACTGATAACGATTCAAGATAAATTCCAAGGTTATTGAAGCAAAGCTATTGATTTAGGTGGAAAGATTTTACAATTTAAAAATTCTTACTTAAAAAAATTATATTTCCGATATCTACAGGGGGGGAAAAAACACAAGAAGTTTGAATCACATGAAACATGTTAGGGTGTCTGATGAATCAAAAGGGAAGATTACTGTGGATGAATTGAAGCAAATAAATATTAAACCACTTTTTAAAAAAGAAGAATCAAGAAAACCATAGGTGTTCCTGTTTAAAATCCATCACAGACAGACAGTCATCTAATACTGAAAGTTTCTATCCTTCAGACTCCTCAAAGCGGTCAGAGTTAAAACAGGTAATGGGCTTGTACAGAACAGTTTATCTTGACTTTTAGAAAGCTCTTTATAAAGTTCTGCCTGACAGGTTATTACTTAAGCTAAAAGTATCAAAAAACTAAGTCAGAACACAAAAATTGAAAAGAACTAGTTAGAGAAGACAAAATAGAATAGCCAAAGGAAGATCTATATCCAACAAAGGGAAAATATTGAGAGACCTACTGTACATGTTAGTACTTGAGCAAGAACAGCATTTTCAGAGATAAGAAAAAGTGAGCCAGAGACGTCCAAGGATTAAAAGGAAAAGAAATGTGGACAGGTTAAAAAAAAAAAATCTTCACCTACATAGCTTAAAAGAAAGTTGCAAGAGAATGGAATGGAAGCATACAAAACTAAAAATATGTAGACTGCATCAGTCTGGCTTACATTTTTTAATCTTAAAACATAAAATCAGACAAAATGGCTCAAAGGGAGATTAAAGACAAATTCAGGACTTCAAACGGACATTTTTTTCAGAGAAAAACACTTGAATGGCCTACATATGTGATAAAGATTCAATTTTTAAAAGTCACTATGTGATAAGCTACAATAAGAAAAAATATTAAAAGGAAAACTGCACCATTTGACCTATTCCAGCAATATGAAAGTTCACATGGTAAGAAGTACATGACCCCATGAATCAACTATGTAATAATGTAATGCATTTCTCCCCTCTCCTAGGAAGTGGGTGCTGGATTAGTGTGTGTGTGGAGTGGGGATGGGTCCGAGAAAGGATAATGGATGAATATTTTGCTGTTATGATCCTTACTGTTTGCTCTAGAGGAATACAAGAACTTCTGTAATTAAGGCTTTAACTGGGTAAATGAATTTAAAGAAATGTCAGCAAACCAAGATATGCCAGATGCGTCAGCATTCTTTTAAACAGAGTTTTAAATTATAACTGGCATTTTTTGGCTTCTGGGAGGGGTTAACCATCTTGCTTAAAAATCATGTCATATCAAGTACTGGCAGTATAAATACCCTACTAAGTACTGTAAATGTAAAAGAGTTTACAGGGTGCTTTAAAAATGTTTAACATCATAAGAAGTGCTTGCTTAATATTAAACATTATTTTATGACTCAGTTTTTCTAATATCAGAGTTCTTTATGAATTTTTAATCACAGTTTCCTATTTCTTCTGATAAATATACATACAAAAATAGGGAACAAACCAAACTAATAAAGGAAATGCAGCACGAAATGCCCACAAGACTCACCAACCAGGAAAGAATTCTCTGTAGTAACTCAGATCCCACCCCATCTAACATCCCATCACAGACCATTGAGCATATTTACCTGCTAATAATCAAAGATGAATTAATTGCCAAAATTAGGCTATCCCATCATACCATCCCCTCCATAAACTTATCAAGCTTAGTCTTGAAGCCAGATATGTCTTTTGCCCCCACTACTCCCCTTGGAAGGATGTTCCAGAACTTCACTCCTCTAATGGTTAGAAACCTTCTCACCAACAATGGAGCTACTATAAGGTGGGTACATAACTGGTTGGAAAACCATTCCCAGAAAGTAGTTATCAGTGAGTAACACTCAGTCAAGGCATAGTGCAGGGGTCGGCAACCTTTCAGAAGTGGTGTGCCGAGTCTTCATTTATTCACTCTAATTTAAGGTTTCACATGCCAGTAATACATTTTAACATTTTTAGAAGTTCTCTTTCTACAAGTCTATAATATATAACTAAATTATTGTTGTATGCAAAGTAAATAAGGTTTTTAAAATTGTTTAAGAAGCTTCATTTGAAAATTAAATTAAAATGCAGAGCCCCCTGGACCAGGAACCGAGCAGTGTGAGTGCCATTGAAAATCAGCTCGCGTGCCACCTTCGGCACCCATGCCATAGGTTGCCTACCCCTGGCATAATGAGTGGGGTCCCGCAGGGGTCAGTTCTGGGTCTGGTTCTGTTCAATATCTTCATCAATTATTTAGCTAATGGCATACACTTATAAAGTTTGAGGACATTACCAAGCTGGGAGGGGTTGCAAGTACTTTGGAGGATAGGATTAAAATTCAAAATGATCTGGAGAAACTGGAGAAATGATCTGTAGTAAATAGGATGAAATGCGAGAAGAACAAATGCGAAGTACTCCATTTAGGAAGGAAGAATCAGTTGCACACTTACATAATGGGAAATGACTGTGTAGGAAGGAGTACTGTGAAAAGGGATCTGGGAATCATAGGGGTTTCACAAGCTAAATATGAGTCAAGTGTAACACTGTTGCCAAAAAAGCAAAATCATTCTGGGATGTATTAGCAGGACTGTTCTAAGCAAGACAATAGAAATAATTCTTTCAATCCACTTTGCGCTGATTAGGCCCCAACTGGAGTAGAGTGTCCAGTTCTGGGTGTCATATTTCAGGAAAAACGTGGACATATTGGAGAAAGTCCAGAGAAGAGAAGCAAACATTATTACAGGTCTAGAAAGCATGACCTATAAGGGAAGACTGAAAAAAATGGGTTTGTGTACTATCTGAGTGGGGACATGATAACAGTTTTCAAGTACATAAAGAGTTGTTACAAGGAGGAGGGAGAAAAATTGTTCTTATTAACTTCTGAGGATAGGACAAGAAGCAATGGGCTTATATTGCAGCAAGGGTGGGTTAGGTTGGACATTAGGAAAAACTTCCTGTCAGGGTGGTTAAGCACTGGAATAAATTGCCTAGAGAGGTTGTGGAATCTCCATCATTGGAGATTTTTAAGAGCAGGTTAGGGATGGTCTAGATAATAATTAGTTCTGCCTTGAGGTCCCTTTGAGTCCTACAATTCTGTGAGTCTTCTCTTCCTTAGGCTGTTGGTCTACTCTCCCCTGCATCAGGACTTGGAAACCCAGCCAATTTTTCCCCAAGATCTCTGGCTATGGCAAATTCTTGACTACCCCTTTGCGAAGCTGAGCTCTCCAGCCTTGGACCCCCGCTCCAGTGCAACCACTGCCATGGTGTAACATATCTCGCTATGTACACACAAGACATGTACATGGATATGCTGGTCCATCTTCTTTAGAGTTGCTCTCATCTTCCCAGACATGGGTGTACTCACAAACAGGGTCCACAAGCCTTTCCACTACTGCTCCTCCTAGTCTGACTGGTACCACATATGGCTGAGACCTTGTGTCATTCAGAGTGAACCCCAGGCCATAGAGTCACTGTAACAGCAGCCCAGGTAATCACATTCTATTATTGGGCATTCTTACCTAATCTGCCCAGGCTTCCCACATCTAAAGAGCAGCATAAGTCTTCCCCAGCTACCACCATTAGTATTCCTCAGAAGTGCTTCCACTAGACTGTCGGATTGCCCAGAGCCCATATGGCTTCTATGCAACCCACTGTACTGGGCTATTCGGGATCTTTTTCCATTGAGAGCTTCCCTGCAACTCCCCCTGTTGGGCCACTCTCACTCTGCCATGACATTCAAGCCACTTGTCTCCTTTGGCTCCAGAGATGGCTTCTGCCTTTTCTACTGCCTCCCCAGTGAGGCAAGCTGAAATCACTGGGTCCCTGTGGGTAGGACCTTTAAGAACTGTTCCAGGATGATCTGGTCCATGATTTTCTCTACTGAACAGGTCTCAGGGAGTGACCACCAAGCCATGAGATCCCATGATCTTTGAGCTACACCCCTCCCCCATGGGAATGGTTCAACCTGAAACCAGTGCCTGTATACCTCTGGAGTCAGTCCCAACCTTCACATCATAGGAGCTCACCTACTTGTCAGTTACCACTACCCGTCACTAGACTGCCTGTGCCTCACCCATCAGGGATGGTGCAATGCAGGCCACCCAAATAGATTCCTCCCAACCTGCTGCACTTGCCACTCTCTTTAAATTAGGGAGGAAGGCCTCCAGATTGTTCTCTGGCTCCAGCTTTACCAGGCCAGGGACCAACTAGCCTGAGTTTCCCCCCTCCATCCGCAACCAAATTCCCCTGAGTCCCTTGGCCAACCGCTTTGGCATCCACACTTATAAGGTAATAATTGGAGATATACCAATCTCCTAGAACTGGAAGGGACCTTGAAAGGTCATCGAGTCCAGCCCCCTGCCTTCACTAGCAGGACCAATTTTTGCCCCAGATCCCTAAGTGGCCTCCTCAAGGATTGAACTCACAACCCTGGGTTTAGCAGGCCAATGCTCAAACCACTGAGCTATCCCTCCCCCCACTTGTTGCGGGAAGCCATCCTCTGGCTACCGCTGCTGAGTTGTCCTGTAAGGGACTCCTTCATGGTTGTGGTTGCCACTGCCATCCCACAGATAAAGGCTCCAGGAATGCAAGTGGGAGGGATCTGGATTCTCTTTCTATAACTCACACATTCTGTTTGGGAACTTCAGCAAGTCATTTAATCACTTTGCTTCATTTTTCCCAACTGTAAAATGGGGACAATCACAAAGTCAAAGGAGTGCTGTGATTCTTAATTCATTCTTACTGGTACAGGCCCCAGTCAGAAGGCTCTGTAGAAGTGCAATGTATTATTTATAATAATGTAGAGGATTATGTCACACTGATAGCCTTAGAGGAGATTGTTTCTCTTACTGTAATGGATGATGAGATATGAAAACTTTCCCTAAGGCTAAGCTAAGAAGTGCCCACATGATTCATTTACTGAGCAAGAGATATCATGTCTTTGTAGACATTAATAATGTACCCATGAATAAATCCATTACCTAGCCATAAGATCTAACTGATTTCTTCTTGTACTTATTTATCAACAGGTAATCTAAGTACAGATATATGAAAATCCTTTTTTTTTTAATACATAGAGAGGAAGATTTGTTCAGTTTTCCTACAATGCTAAGACTGAGCATTAACCTGCTTTGAGTATGTTCCCAAGGCCAGAGTTATGGTAATTAGACAACAGGGCTAGAACCAATACATATTTGTAACAGGAGTCAGATCCCTAAACAAAGAGCCTCGAAGCAATAAAAAAAAAGAAAAGAAATTTACACTAATTTACATAATGGTTGTTTTATTGTATTATATGTCATTATCTCAAGTACAATATTTGCAAAGAGATTACCATTTGTCTTACCTTCTTTGAAGAAGGTGTTTGGGAAGAATTATTTTTTTATTACACAAACTAGACACTCTAACTTGTAAAAAGACTACAAGAAGGCTGAGTCTTTTCAAGGTAATGCCACTAACTAGTGGAGACTGCCATAAAATGAATTAATACAGTCTTCTCTTGTTGTGTGAAGCTCACTACTGTCAACAACTTGGGGATAGACATTTCAGAATCCCTAGAGACCTATTATAATCTGCATGGGGGATACGCTTTGTGGCAAAGTCCCGTCTCAGTCTCCCCAGCCTCTGCTGTTTTTAGCTCTGGTGAGACCGGCTAGGGTAATGCAGTCCCCCTTAGGACTCAGGGGAAGTCTGTTCCCTGTCTTCTCACCAGTCTTAATTAAAGTATTTTTTTAACCTGCCTTGTAGGAGAGCATCCTGCCGCTCTGCCTGGGGAGGCTTGCTGCTTCAACTCTCCTGGTAGCCAGGCTCCTTCTCTCTCTGCTTCCCCCCCCCCTTCCTCCCAGGAAGGGGTTTAAAAAGGTCTCAGGCAGCTCCAAGTTGGAACCAGCTGATCCTAATTACCCTCAGGTAGCTCCCCTCAGCTGACTCTAATTTGCTACCTTGGTAACCCTTTCTTAGCTGAACCTGCTTGACCTGTAGTTGCCTCTCAGTTGATAAGGAGGAGGGCCTTTTAACCCTCTGGGACTGACTCCTCCCCCCCCCCCTCTAGCAACTGTCTGTCCTGAGTTTATCACAGTTTCCATACTGATGTGTCTTTGTATTGCATAACAGAAAAAGAAAGATTAGCAATCCCAGGAGGTTCATGCTTAAACAGATTCTCTGGACTGCATATGCCTGTGACTCTGAGAACAAGCAGAGTGGGTTTAGCTACAGAGGAAAAGATTCAAGATGTTTACCTATTTTTATTATATTGTTTTGCTGAGAGGTAATGGCAACTGCTTGGATGACAAACCTTTTTGAGCTGGGTGTGAAAGCACCCTTTGATTATCATAACTATCAGGATAAGTTAATCAAAAGCCTCCCTGTAGTGGTGATGGGGTTGCTGACACCACGGTCACCATCTACCCAACTTTTCCAGTCCTCTCCACGATAAAAGACAGTGGTAAGATTCAACACAGCTACCCTTGGGGTCAGGGCTGTGTGGCCTACCTGCCTGAGTCAATAGCACTGGCTTTGGGGTCAGGTCTGTGTGGCCTAAGAGACAGAGTTAAAGAAGTGGACCACCACCCACAGGTGGGTGGCAACAGGGGTGGTAGTAGGACTCAGCCCCTTCCTCTCCCCTGGCTCCCGGCCCAGGGCCCTGTCAGTAGTGAATGTGGTCACCACCCAGCCAGTGGGGAATCCTACCGGTGGGAGGTACACTCACTATACCGCCCTGGGCCACTTCCTACCGTGAGTCCCAAAGCCAGGATCCGTTCGTCACTGGGATCTCTGAGTTCCTTGGTACAGGTAGCTGGTTGGGACTCTGACTCTTCTCAACTGGCTGGGGGCAACCGGTCTCTGGTCTGGGCCTCAGGCTCTCTGGTTCTTGCAATCGGGGGCTGAAGCGGCTCTCTGGCTGGAGACTCCACTGAGACTCTTCCCCAGTGGTCAGCCCAGAATAAGCTGGGCTTTTCTCCTTTATACTAGTCAGCATTTGGAGCAGGCCCAGTCTGGTCTAAGGGGCGGGACTTCTGCCTCCCTTAGTGTGGGATTAACTCTTTCCTGCCTAGTGTGGGGCCCCGTCACACCACCACTTAAGATAAAATGGGTCTGTGAACACCCCCAAGAGGTTTTGGACTGAGTGGGCAGAGAGAGAGAGTGTGTGTATACGTACATGGATATGGATATGGAGAGAGAAAGAGAGTACAAAGCTGGCAAGAGCAGATGAAAGCATGGTGTATGACCCTGGGGAGAGGTGTTTTTTTGGTTTTTTTTTTGGTCAGAGGTAAAGGCTGTTCTTCGTGTTGTGAGCAAAAGAGGCTGTTTCCTGTGCTGTTTGAGACACACAGGACTTTGTACATTTGCTATAAACAAACAAACTTGCATCAAAGAAATACCTGATTACCACAAATTTCTATTCCCAACAGGAACATCCCTAGGGGCTCCAAACAGTGACTAGCCACTTGGGGGCAACAATATATATCAGCAGCTGTATAGATTTACTCTGTTATTTTACTCACCTTAATGCCTGCTTTTACAATTTGAAGACAATATGTGAAAATAACTCCATATAATTTCACTCAGTCATCTGGAGAACAAGATTATGAATACTTGATGGCTCCAGTCCTCAAACAGGCACTTGTGGATTTTATTTGTTTCAAAAACGTTTTTAAAGCTCTTAATTTCTCTCTCTCCCTAACAATGTAGGTCTTCATCAAAATGCAACAGTTCTATACATTTATACAAAAAGCTACATTCTTTTGTCACTAGCCCTAATGCCACCTCTTTCAACAGCATTTCACAGGCTTTTGAAACATTACTTTGATTTAGATTTTCTAATAATATTTTAACTGTGGTGCCTCAGCCCCCTGTAATTCACTATTGAAAGCAACAATGGAACACTGGAGACTTCAAAGTAAGCTGCAAAAAGATTTACAGCTACTCAAACTTTTTTATTTAAAAAATGAGAAAAATATTCTAAAGGTATTTTAAATATGTGTCTACTGTCTTTTCTATAATTTTCTTCTTCTTTTCCTTCTTAATCTATTATTCAGTACATTGAGAAACAAGATTTTAAAAATCTATTGTAAGACTAAGATATTGTATTGTACTATAACACACAAAAAGACATTGTAAGGCATATCTTAAGTGGCCATTAAGGTACGACATACCTCCAGCAGCTGAAGACACTTAGTGAAAGAGCTGAGGCTTGACTTCATAGTTCTGTAAAATATTTTTGCTGCATTTTCTTGTTAAAATTAAAAATTAAAATAAAAGTTTCAATTCTTCATTTGCTGGAAAGTGAGACATATATTCCTTTGGTACACATTTGTGGATTCTAATAAATATGCATCCTGTGCAAGAGTATACTATAGGCTGTTTGCTATATATGAGCCATAATCTTTCCACATACAAACCTTTGCACAATAACAGGTTACAAATGAAAAATTGCTGTATAAAATTTTAAGTGTCTTTCTACATACTGTAAACTTAAATATATCAGAGAGAGAAGGTGGGTGAAGTAATAACTTTTATTGGACCAACTTCTGCTGTTGGAAGAGACAAGCTTTCGAGCTATACAGAGCTCTTCTTCAGGTCTAGTTCCTCTCCCCCTAGACCTGAAGAAGAGCTCTGTGTTGCTCAAAAGCTTGTCTCTTCCAACAGCAGACGGTGATCCAATAAAAGTTATTACCTCATCCCTCTCCTCTCATATATCCTGGGACTAACACAGCTACAACAACACTGAAAAATTATGTTAAGCATCACCCAGTTTATTGTATATATAGCTGAATTAAATAGTTTTGTAAATTTTAGAAAGCAGTGGCTCTCAACCTTTCCAGACTACTGTACCCCTTTCAGGAGTCTGATTTGTCTTGCATATCCCCAAGTTACACCTTACTTAAAACTACTTGCTTACAAAATCAGACATAAAAATACAAAAAAGTGTCACAGAACACTATTACTGAAAAATGGCTTGCTTTCTCATTTTTACCATACAATTATAAAATAGATCAATTGGAATATAAATATTGTACTTACTTTCCAATGTATATAGTATCTAAAGCAGTATAAAACAAATCATTGCCTGTGTGTAATTTTAATTTGTACCGACTTTGCTAGTGCTTTTTCTGTAGCCTGTTGTAAAACAAGGCAAATATCTAGATGAGTTGATGTACCCCCAGGAAGACCGATGTGTACCCTGAGGGATACATATACCCCTGGTTGAGAATCACTATAATAAAGGATCTAGATGAACTTGTGAATTACATAAGTGGATACACTAACTATTGCATTAGACATTGGCACCAAAGCCCCCACTTCTACTCCATGGCTCACACCTATTATCTTGGTTCTCAAATCATGCAACAGGAAAAAAAGGAAGGAAGGGGGGGAAAATCTCAAGCAGCCCTTGAGCTAAAGACTGATTTGGACACAAAGAATTCAAATATATGCCAACACTCTGATGGCTTATTTCTCATTGTCTATGGGGCAACAAAGTCTTTCTCCATAGAGCTCTTCTGGTTGCTAAATCACTATGCAATTCCAGAATGCTTCAGCTCAACCCTAGAATCTGGTACAGCTCCTCAAGAGGAATTATCCATTTTTGACTCAGTCTCCTCCATCTGAGATGATTCCATGCCAGATCTATAAACATCATCCTCTTTTTAAGAACACTGTCTATTCATACAAGAACATAAGAATGTAAGAAGGGCCACACTGGGTCAGACCAATGGTCCATCTTAGCACAATATTTTGTCTTCTGATGGTGGCCAATGCCAGGTGCTTCAAAGGGAATGAACTGAACAGGGCAATCATCAAGGGATCATTTCATTGTTGTCCTGCCCCAGCATCTGGCAGTCAGTCTTAGGGACACCCAGAGCACAGGGTTGCATCCTTCACCATCTTGGCTAATAGCCATTGATGGACCTATCCTCCATGAACTTACCTAGTTCTTTTTTTACTCCAGTTATAGTTTTGGCCTTCGCAACATCCCCTGGCAACACATTCCACAGGTTGATTGTGTGTTGAGGGGGACCCCTGGTTCTTTTATTAGGTGAAGGGATAGATAACACTTCCTTATTCACTTTCTACACACCATTCATGATTTTATAGACCTTTCTTACACCAATACCAGCATCATTCAGGGACAACTGCCTGTGACTATGATCCACATCTTTCATGGGCAGCGAGAGATTAGAACACACTTAGAACGTCTTCTAACAGAGTGCATCAACGGCACCTTTGAAGAGGGAATTGTCTTCCCCTCCAACCCCAATATGGAATAATCTGTCCAATACCAAAGAAATATTTGCTTGTTACCAGCAACTTTTCAAATTACTTCTCAGTTTCCAGCCTCCCATTTCTAAGCAAGCTAAAAAATATTTTCAGCATCACCTATCTGTTGCCACCATCCAGCATCCCCACCAGTCAGGCTTCAAGGTGGGGATGCTGGATGGTGGCAACAGATAGGTGATGCTCTGATGATCTATTTATTTATATGGCCCCCCACGAGCATAATATCTTAGTGTCTCACAACTATTCATCTGTTTATTCACAGAACATCTCTGTGAGGTACGGAAGGAGCTCCATTTTACAGATAGTAAACCGAGAGATGGAGATTAAGTATCTTGCCTAAAATCATACCAGGTTTCTGTAGCCAGGTCATTGGAGTCCCAGACCAGTGTCTTAACCATAAGAACAATCCTTCCTCTCCTCCTGCCCATCGACAAGGAAAACAATGTTCATATTAATGGACCTCTTTGCAGCATTTGATACTATGGACCACCCAACAATCCTGTTCAACTTCCAAGGGTTAGACAAAAATATTCTGAAATGGCTCAGGTCTTTCCTTCTGAAATGAAAGGGTTATTATGGGTAACTGTTCCCTCAGTCTCCAAGACACTCACATGTGGGGTCTCCCCCATAGATTTCAATATCTATTTGAAGCCACTGGGAAAGCTGGGAAGATGCCAGCACTATGTAGGCAACATGTAAGCCGTCATCCCCTTCATGACAAACAAGACCACCACCATTTGCTGGTTCTGTGAATGCCTACCTGATCAGCACCTGGATGAGGGACAGCTGTCTGAAACCAAACCAAGGCAGAACCAACAGAAAACAGAACACGTGTCTAGGAAAGATAATACTTCTTTTGCCTGTAGTTCTGTAATGCAAGAAGTGGCTATTCCAGTGTTAAAGAATTTAAGCGAGATGGTATGTGTTCTGGGCACATAAGACTTATGAATAATAATCAGACAGAATACTTCTGCATACTCTATAAAAGTATCTAAGCATCATTTTCACCATATTTACAGTTTGAAAAACATACAGAACTCAAATGACTTTGGCAAGATCACAAATCAAGTAAGTGCTAGAACCAGGATTTGGACTCTGGTCTGACTACAATATTATTTCGCTAGAACTACCAAAAGGAAACATTTCAAAATATGCCAAAGTAATATGACTGCAGGGATGGGGGGAGGAACGGGGAGGTGAGGGAAGAAAAAATGGTGTTCAGCCACTAGCTGGGTTTGTGCTCAAACAAAACCTTATGGGGCTTTAGCACCAGACTAATCAGTGGGCCATCACATTTTTGCAATATACAAACATTCAGCTTTTCTTTCCTTGCAACATTTACTTCTGTTACACCCACTATTATGCACTGAAAGTCTCTAAGCCAGTTAGATCAAAGGCTTAATGTACAGTAAGCGTAGCAAATTATCAGTACGCCTTTTCCTAATATTTGCTGCTCCATGCCTTACAATTGTTTGTAAGTAGATCAGCTCATTTACAGAATTTACATGGTTCTTTGCACACTCTGGACCCAATCTTACTCCTGTTTTTCCCATTGACTTTAGGAAGTGGAGGACTGGACCTCCGGAATGAAAGCTATTTTGGATGTGTAGTGTTGATTTGGCAGATCAGTAGTAAACCCCTGGGGCACAAGGAAGTTACCATCTACATTAAATGAGGCAGGCCACTGGACTGAGTCCTGCAATATTATATATGTTGTCATGTGCCTTTTTTTTTAAACACTTCAGACAGAATAATTGAATAAGAGGCTCCATTTCTGTAGCCAAAGGAGTGGTCTGCTTGTGGTCTGAAGGATTCTGTAGAGAAGTAAAAGGATATTCTTTGTTATTTGGAAAAGGAGGATGGGTGATTGTATCCCATGCAAAATGCTGCTTTGCCTGTATTGCGCTGGGAATATGAATAATTCCAGAGTGTGCAATGAGAAGACATGTCTATAGTAACACTGATGAACAGCACTTGGTATGTTGCCCTGACAACAAAAATAACCAGTGGATAAAGTGGACCTAATTCTGATCTCATGAACACCAGTGTTAAATGGATTTACTCCTGATTTAACATTTATAGTTATGCTAATATGAAACTGGTGTAACAGATCAAAAAGAAGCTCAGTACTTAGGGTTCCACAGGTGAAGCCTATGGTTAGAGCATTAGTAAGTTGTGGTCAGGAATTTGAAATTCACCTTGGGCAGAAACTGAAGCAAGGATGATATGGTTTTAAATCAAATTGTGTCTCAACAGTACCGGAAAACATTGTGCACCAAGTTGTTTATTTACTTTATGAGAGAGCTTGCAGCTGGAGCTTTTCCATGGGTTGCACGTCATGAGTCTTTTGGAACATGCATGACTAGATAGTAGTTTTACTCTTTGCAGGTGTTTCAGTTCATTTGTGTATTTTAAGCATGTATTTCCTTCAGCAGTAACAAGGGGCTGGCCACTGAGGTCACTCCAGGGAGAGTACCCAGAAGGCCAAGGGCTTTTTCTACTTTATTTTTCCTTTTGAATTTCCTTGAAAATCATAATCAGATTGCCCATAATCCTTGCATGTATTGTCAAAGACATTTAAGTTTAGAAAACTGAGCCAAAGGGGCTACATTTATAACAATCCTAAACTAGTGCATAAACGGATCAAGGAAAACGTGAATATTGGAGCCTCTGAATAAAATTTCCTGCCACTTGAAACACTACTACCATGAAGTACAAATCTATATAATTACTAAACTAACGAAGATTGTTTAATTTTTCAATAGTTGGTAGGAATGGAAGCATTTAAGCATATGCTCAACATACTTAGAAGATGCTTAATTAACATGCACCTCTGACCATTAAAACATGGTTGGGGAAGTGACCAATGAGATAGTCCCTGTATTAAAACATAGCCCACACTATAATAAAATTTAAAAAATTGAGAAACGCTGCTATATTGAATATACTGTATGTGCAGCAGCTGAAATAATATTCATTGTTGTAGTATGCATTGTAAATTTGTCAAAATATTTCGCCTGAACCTTCAACTCAGGCAAAACGCCCACTTGACATATATTAAAGCTATGATTGTCCAGGGACTGAAATCCAAAGTGTGTAATGTATGTTCATACTAAATTACATCAAAGGATAAATCAGAATTATTTTTAATGTCATATCATACCAAATTATCTTAATGATTAGTACTGAATTGTTATAAAATATAAATTAATACCTTTTTAAAATGCTGTTTCTATATGGCTTTCATGAGTTAGTTATTTTTCACAAATTCAGCACCTCCTGGTTTGCACAAATATAACTGATATCAAACCAAGGTCTAGTCTTTTAAACCAGTTTCAACTAAAAGAAAACAATATTTGAAGAAATATGGTCAGTGCAGTGGGAGGGTTAAGAAAGGGACCAATGTGAGTTCTTTGTAACCCAGTGGGCTGCTTGGGCATGGGCCCCTAACATGACGTTTCACAGTCTCCTGCAGCATGAGACTCCCCTCAACTCACCTTTTGTACCTTCGATGTGGATGTGGGGAATGGATTGGGAGTGAAGCTTCCTGCCAGGGTCCCTAAGCAGGTTCAGAGATGTTATGGGGCATTACCCTCATACCCAGGGCCAGCTTTAAGAGGATTCAGCCAATTCCCCGGAATGAGGCCCCACACCCCTAAGGGGGCCCCCCAACGTCCCGAAGGAGCTGCTGCTGAAGTCCCGCCACTGTCTTTGGCGGCAGCTCAATCGCTGCCGCGGAGGAAGGTCCCTCCGCTGAAATGCCGCCAAAGACACTGGCAGCCAATTGAGCTGCCACCGAAGTCCCGGCACTGTCGTTGTCGGCATTTCAGCAGAGGGACCTTCCTCCGTGGCAGTGATTGAGCAGTATTATTGCTCAGAGCACCAGTATGAAACTGGAGAAAAGGCTGTTGAGAGTCTTTGGGTTAAGTGTAGAAGTGAGAGCAACAAGGGTGATGTAGTGGTGGGTGTCTGCTATAGACCACCAGACCAGGAGGATGAGGTAGATGAGGCTTTCTTCAGACAACTAACAGAAGTTTCCAGATTATAGGCACTGGTTCTCATGGGAGAATTCAATCACCCTGACATCTGCTGGGAGAGCAATACAGCGGTACACAGACAATCCAGGACAGTTTTGGAGTGTGTTGGGGATAACTTCCTGGTGCAAGTGCTGGAGGAACCAACGAGGGACTGTGTTCCTCTTGACCTGCTGCTCACAAACAGGGAAGAATTGGTAGGGGAAGTAGAAGTAGGTGTCAATCTGAGCAGCAGTGACCATGAGATGGTTGAGTTCAGGATCCTGACAAAAAGAAGAAAGGAGAGGAGCAGAATCTGGACTTCAGAAAAGCAGACTGACTCCTTCAGGGAACTGATGGGCAGGATCCCCTGGGAGAATAACATGAGGGGGAAAGGAGTCCAGGAGAGCTGGCTGTATTTTAAAGAAGCCTTATTGAGGGCACAGGAACAAACCATCACGATGTGCAGAAAGAATAGCAAATATGGCAGGCTTGGCTTAACAGAGAAATCTTCAGTGAGCTAAAACACAAAAAGGAAGCTTACAAGAAGTGGAAACTTGGACAGATGACTAGGGAACAGTATAAATATATTGCTTGAGCATGCAGGGGTGTAATCAGGAAGGCCAAAGCACAATTGGAGTTGCAGCTAGCAAGGAACGTGAAGGGTAACAAGAAAGGTTTCTACAGGTATGTTAGCAACAAGAAGGTGGGAAAGTGTGGGACCCTTACTGAAAGGGGGAGGCAACCTAGTGACAGACGATGCGGAAAAAAGTACTCAATATGGGGAGGAGGTGAGCAGCCCTCCGTGTTGAAAGAACAGGTTAAGGACTATTTAGAAAAGTTGGACATGCACAAATCCATGGGTCCAGATCTAATGCATCCTAGGGTGCTGAGGGAGTTGGCAGATGTGATTGCAGAGGCATTGGCCATTATCTTTGAAAACTCATGGCGATTGGGGGAGGTCCTGGATGATTGGAAAAAGGCAAGGAAGAAGTAGAATCCTGGGAACTACAGACCAATCAGCCTCACCTCAGCCCCTGGAAAAATCACACAGACAATTCAGCAAGTTTTTGGAAAGTGCAGGGGACAATTTCCTGGTGCAAGTGCTGGAGGAACCAACTAGGGGCAGAGCTCTTCTAGACCTGCTGCTCACAAACCAGGAAGAATTAGTAGGGGAAGCAAAAGTGGATGGGAACCTGGGAGGCAGTGACCATGAGATGGTCGAGTTCAGGATCCTGACACAAGGAAGAAAGGAGAGCAGCAGAATATGGACCCTGGACTTCAGAAAAGCAGACTGACTCCCTCAGGGAACTGATGGGCAGGATCCCCTGGGAGAATAACATGAGGGGGAAAGGAGTCCAGGAGATCTGGCTGTATTTTAAAGAATCCTTATTGAGGTTGCAGGAAAAAACTATTCCGATGTGTAGAAAGAATAGTAAATATGGCAGGCGACCAGCTTGGCTTAACAGTGAAATCCTTGCTGATCTTAAATGTAAAAAAGAAGCTTACAAGAAGTGGAAGATTGGACAAATGACCAGGGAGGAGTATAAAAATATTGCTCAGGCATGCAGGAGTGAAATCAGGAAGGCCAAATCACACTTGGAGTTGCAGCTAGCAAGAGATGTTAAGAGTAACAAGAAGGGTTTCTTCAGGTATGTTAGCAACAAGAAAGTCAAGGAAAGCGTGGGCCCCTTACTGAATGAGGGAGGCAACCTAGTGACAGAGGATGTGAAAAAAGCTAATGTACTCAGTGATTTTTTTGCCTCTGTCTTCACAAACAAGGTCAGCTCCCAGACTACTGCACTGGGTAGCACAGGATGGGGAGAAGGTGACCAGCCTTCTGTGGAGAAAGAAGTGGTTCAGGACTATTTAGAAAAACTGGACGAGCACAAGTCCATGGGGCTGGGTGCGCTGCATCCGAGGATGCTAAAGGAGTTGGCGGGTGTGATTGCAGAGCCATTGGCCATTATCTTTGAAAACTCATGGCGATCGGGGGAGGTCCCGGATGACTGGAAAAAGGCTAATGTGGTGCCCATCTTTAAAAAAAGGAAGGAGGAGGATCCGGGGAACTACAGGCCAGTCAGCCTCACCTCAGTCCCTGAAAAAATCATGAAGCTGGTCCTCAAGGAATCCAATTCTGAAGCACTTAGAGGAGAGGAAAGTGATCAGGAACAGTCAGCATGGATTCACCAAGGGCAAGTCGTGCCTGACTAACCTAATTGCCTTCTATGAGGAGATAACTGGGTTTGTGGATGAAGGGAAAGCAGTGGATGTGTTATTCCTTGACTTTAGCAAAGCTTTTGATATGGTTTCCCACAGTATTCTTGCTGGCAAGTTAAAGACGTATGGGCTGGATGAATGGACTATAAGGTGGATAGAAACCTGGCTAGATTGTTGGACTCAACGGCTCATGATCAACGGCTCCATGTCTAGTTGGCAGACGGTTTTAAGCGAAGTGCCCCAAGGGTCGGTCCTGGGGCCGATTTTGTTCAATATCTTCATTAATGATCTGGAGGATGGTGTGGACTGCACTCTCAGCAAATTTGCAGATGACACTAAACTGGGAGGAGTGGTAGATACGCTGGAGGGTAGGGATAGGATTCAGAGGGACCTAGACAAATTAGAGGACTGGGCCAAAAGAAACCTGATGAGGTTCAACAAGGACAAGTGCAGAGTCCTGCACTTAGGATGGAAGAATCCCATTCACTGTTACAGACTAGGGACCGAATGGCTAGGCAGCAGTTCTGCAGAAAAGGACCTAGGGGTTACAGTGGACGAGAAGCTAGATATGAGTCAACAGTGTGCCCTTGTCGCCAAGAAGGCTAACGGCATTTTGGGCTGTATAAGGAGGGGCAATGCCAGCAGATCGAGGGAAGTGATCATTCCCCTCTATTCGACATTGGTGAGGCCTCATCTGGAGTACAGTGTCCAGTTTTGGGCCCCATACTACAAGAAGGATGTGAAAAATTGGAAAGAGTCCAGCGGAGGGCAACAAAAATGATTAGGGGGCTGGAGCACATGACTTATGAGGAGAGGTTGAGGGAACTGGAGAAGAAAAGATTGAGGGGGGGATTTGATAGCTACTTTCAACGACCTCAAAAAGGGGTTCCAAAGAGGATGGTTATAGATGGTTCTCAGTGGTACTTGATGTCAGAACAAGGAGTAATGGTCTCAAGTTGCAGTGGGAGAGGTTTAGGTTGGATATTAGGAAAAACTTTTTCACTAAGAGGGTGGTGAAGCACTGAAATGGGTTACCTAGGGAGGTGGTGGAATCTCCTTCCTTAGAGGTTTTTAAGGTCAGGCTTGACAAAGCCCTGGCTGGGAAGATTTAGTTGGGAATTGGTCCTGCTTTGAGCAGGGGGTTGGACTAGATGACCGCCTGAGGTCCCTTCAAAGCCTGATATTCTAGGATTCTATGATCATGGAGCAGATCCTCAAGGAATCCATTTGGAGGAGAGGAAGGTGATCAGGAAGAGTCAACATGGATTCACCAAGGGCAAGTCATGCCTAAGCAACCTTATTGTTGTCTACGATGAGATAACTGGCTCTGTGGATGTGGGGAAAGGGGTGGACATGATATATCTTGACTTTAGCAAAGCTTTTGATACTGTCTCCCACAGTATTCTTACCAGCAAGTTAAAGAAGTATGGATTGGATGAATGGACTATAAGGTGCATAGAAAGCTGGCTCGATCATTGGGTTCAACGACTAGTGATCAACAGCTCAATGTCTAGCTGGCAGCTGGTATCAAGCGGACTGCCCCAGAGGTTTATCCTGGGGCCAGTTTTGTTCAACATCTTCATTAATGTTCTGGATGATAGGATGGATTGCACCCTCAGCAAGTTTGTGGATGATACCAAGCTGAGGGGAGAGGTAGATACACTGGAGGGTAAGGATAGGGTCCAGAGTGACCTAGACAAATTGGAGGATTGGGCCAAATGAATTCTGATGAGGTTCAACAAGGACAAATGCAGAGTCCTGCACTTAGGAATGAAGAATCCCATGCACTGCTACAGGCTGGGGACCGACTGGCTAAACAGCAGTTCTGCAGAAAAGGACCTGGGGGTTACAGTGGATGAGAAGCTGGATATGAGTCAACAGTGTGCCCTTGTTTCTGAGAAGGCTAACTGCATATTGGGATGCATTAGTAGGATTGCCAGCAGATCGAGGGAAATTATTATTCCCCTCTATTCAGCACTGGTGAGGCCACATCTGGAATTTTGTGTCCAGTTTTGGACCCCCGACTACAGAAAGGATATGGACAAATTGGTGAGAGTCCAGCAGAGGGCTGGGGCACACAACTTACAAGGAGAGGCTGAGGGAACTGGTCTTATTTAGTCTGCAGAAGAGTGAGGGAGGATTTGATAGCAGCCTTAAACTACCTGAAGGGGGGTTCCAATGAGGATGGGACTAGGCTGTTCTCAGTGGTGGCAGATGACAAAACAAGGAGCAATGGTCTTAAGTTGCAGTGGGGGAGGTCTAAGTTGGATATTAGGAAAAAGTATTTCACTAGGAGGGTGCTGAAGCACTGGAATGGGTTACCTTGGGAGGTGGTGGAATCTCCATCTGTAGAGTTTTTTAGGCCTGGCTTGACAAAGCCCTGGCTGGGATGATTTAGTTGGGGTTGGTCCTGCTTTGAGCAGGTGGTTGGACTAGATGACCTCCTCAAGTCTCTTCCAACCCTAGTCTTCTATGATTCTATGAGTAGTCTGACTGAAGTCAATGGATCTACTCACACAAGTAAATTTCTCCATATGCCAAAAAGTTTGGAGAGTTGAGACCTTACTCTGCTACAGGACAGTGACTAATTCCTAGGTAATACTAGATATGTTTTAGTGTTAATTATATATACTGTGTGTGTATCTATCTATCTATCTATCTATCTAGACTCCATACTAAGTGACTCCATACTAGTCACAATCAGTAAAATTCTTCTCACAGATAATGCTGATTGATATTCTATAGATAGATAGATAGGTAGATAGATAGATACACACACACATACACACCTTTATGTACTGGTACTACACTTTGCAAATTAAAAAAATAGTTTTTTCCCCCAAGTATATTGGAATCAATATTCATAATTCCATCTCAGTGTTTCCCAGTTCATTAATTCCACTAGCCAAACAGTATTTTACATAATATAATTTAAAGAGAGAAAGCTCTTGGGTTGCTTTAAATCTTTTCCCTGTACCTCTCCAAATTAAAATATCAGAAAAAAACTTTTAAAATATATTTTATATAAGTTTGATTTTATATAGAGTTTATTTCCATCCTTAAATAATAATGTATAGCTAACTCTTACATAACACTTTTCATTAGTAGATCCCAAAGGAGGCAGGTATCTCCATTTTACAGATGGAGAAACGGAGGCACAGAGGGGTGAAGTGACTTGCTTAAGGTCACCCTGCAGAGCCAGGAATAGGTCTCCTGAGTCCTAGTCCTGTGCTCTATTCATTAAGCCATGCTACCTCATCTTGCCACATATCATAGGCGCCAACTTTTCAAAATGCCAGGGGTGGGGGCTTGACCTGATTGGCGTCGTCCACCAGTAGGAAGCACTTGGGGGAGGGGGAGGTTCTGAGAGGGGGCTGCCGGTGGGTCCTCAGCACCGACCATTTTTTCCCCATGGTGCTCCAACCCCGGAGTACCCAGAGTTGGCACCTATGACACATATAGTGAATACTGATAGTTGGCATACTTCTTGACTCCATACTGGTCACAATCAGTACAATTCCTCTCACAGATAATGCTGATTGATATTCAGGTACATTAGCTTTTCTTTTAAAAAAAAATGATGTCCTGGGTAGTAAAGAGTTTGCATGCAGTGTTGTAGCCATGTTAGTCCCCGGATATTAGAGAGAGAAGATTGGTGAGGTAATCTCTTTTACTGGACCAACTCCTGTTGGTGAGAGAAACAAACATTCAAGCTCACGCAGAGCTTTTCTTCAGGTCTGTGTAAGCTCGAAATCTTGTCTGTCTCACCAACGGAAGTTGGTTTAATAAAAGCTATTGCCTCACTCACCTTGTCTCCCTAGTAAGAAGTCTGAAATATATATTATACACTCCAAATGGCTTCCTCTGTGCAGCTCTTTACGTCAGCTCAATACTATACTGCTATTTCTGCTTTTAATATCAGCCTGATTTCTATATTCAGTGTTATTTAAATATAGTATTTTAAGTGTCTCTTGGGATAAATGATGATTTCAACCTTTTAATTTATCTATTAAGGTGATCATGTAGTAAAAATCAATTGAAAATGTGATTGTTTAATGGCATAAATTCTACTTCATTCCCTGTGCCCTAACACAGTCATTATGACATCCTCCAGCCCTCATTTGAAACCCAGATGTACTTCCATTCCACACAAACTTCTTGTTCTCACTTTCATTAAATTATTTACATCAAGACTGAAGTTACAGACTATTTTCTACTTAAAGCTTATCCCTTATCCCATATCACTTTAAGTTTAACTTTAATTCTATTGCCCCCTTTTTTGAGTCTTGGCAAGTGGCGAAGTATTTGGCGACCGTTAACTGAGATTCTCTCACGCAAACTTAATTTTCAAGCTGAAGCAAATACTGAAGTGGTGGGAACAGAGCTGAGTTTACACACTGAGCTAAGACAGGCTGAGTTTACAGCAGCAGGGAATTCTGAACAGGCAGTTATAGTATTTGCTTCTGTGTTTGCATTTTGTATAACTGCCCTCAAACCACACATGATAAGGAGGTTGAGTCAAGAACTATCATGTTCAAACATCTACTTTCTCTAGAAAAGCTTTCTGCTTAACAGTGTCACAGTTGAGTAGATTAAGGTGCAAATCCTAAGAAAAGCAGTAGTGATATTGTAGCTGTTGCAGAAGGTGAAAACGGTGCTAAGATATTGATGACATAACACAGTAGTCTGAATGAATATTCATATACCACCATCCATAGTGGCTGGTCTCACTAATTTGTATTTGTTTTGCTAATGTTCAATACAGTCCATTGTATGTGTATCTAGTTGTTGGGTAATAATAAAATAAAGGTTATTCCTAAATTTACACTGTTAACAGATGAGTTACAAATGATAAAGCCAGAAACACATGCCCACAGACACAATACATTCCAGATGAGAGGATAGCCTATGCAACTTCCAAAATATGAATGGCCCCAAATCTAACCTGCACATTTTATGCAATCTATACAAAATATAGCTCAAGCACACTTGAGTTTTCCCTGAGAGCCAACAATGGGTTACATTCTGTTGGGATGGTGCCAAATTGGTGTGGCCATACTGAATGAATGATGAGAACATGGCTTGACATGACTGAACTATGAAAGAGGATGCTGGGAGCAAAATCCTTCTCTTAGCATCAGGCAGATGTGAAACTGACTGGCTCCATGCTGCGTGTATGATCAATACAGATCTTTGAGTCAGCAAATATGTCCACTTGAAAGCAAACAATATGTGTAGAACATCCTGAGTGGAACATGGGCTGACCAGAACATCTTGACATTCTTGAAGGACATCACTCAGACATCTGAAGTGAACGATTGATAAGGAAGCGAATGTGGGGTAATGTTCAGTTGGCACCACTCTGCAGTCTCCTCCTAAAGTATTAATTAGGTAAAAATTTTGTAGCCACATGCCCACTGGGTATGCTTTTAAGACATGTGACTCCTTTGAGGAAAAAAAGGGTATAAAAATCAAGCAAATTAAATTATTGTTGGGGGAACTTGACGCTTGAAGATGCTGCTAGACAGAGTAGCCAAAACTCTGCTCCATGGGCTTGAGTAGGACTGTGAGAATGACCAAGATTTAGCCCACAGCACACAATATTGAAAAGTAAATATTGTGCATAGTAAGTAGCTTGTTTTCAACATACTATTCTTTTCAGGGGTCATACAAATTATTCTCAACAAAGCCTTTTTAGGTAATCTCTTTTTGTTATCTGAAAATTAAATAAGGGAATAAAAACAAGAGATTAAGAAACTATAAGATAACATGTACTCCTAAAAGTCTGCCTCACCCCCAAAATATAAATTGGCCAAAAAATAATTATTGAACTACACTATTCCTCCATTTATCACCATTTACTAGAAATCTCAGAAGTTGAAAACTATATTTCTGTATATGGGCCAAACAATTTTCACATTTTCTTTCTGTCAGAAACATTTAAGTGAAACACTTGTTTTAAAAAAGGCCCACTGAAAAACAATTGCATCTTATTCATGTTCGTATATTAAATGTGTGAACTCACAAGTGCATCTTAAATCAGATAAAGAAGGAAAATCTTTATCTACGTTAATTCAAATCTAATACAGTGCCTTTCACTTGCAATATATATATCTTTGTCAGTATATACATATGGCTGCTGTTCACTGCAGCTGAGGAGAAACTGATAGCAGATATTGTAATTTAAAGCTCTGGTGACTTGCACGTTTCACTCCTGATATCCATCATATTCCTGAAAGTCTTCATCAGAATGCTACAACTTTGAGAGGCAACTAGCATGCTCTTTACAACCTGTGTTAAATTGCTCTGTGGTCACTCTTGGCACATATTTGCAGCTCTTTATTCTGCTTCCCTTGGCATCTCAAAGCTTTGATGAAACAAAATGGTTGTTGATAGGTGTCTGAAAGCGTACATCAAGCTTTCCACTTAAAAGTATGTTTCAAATCATGTTCAAGACCCTGCTAAATAAAGAACTTCACATCTCATTGATTAAGAGGATCAAATCAATTGCACTGAAGGAGGGCTCTGCTGTAGTATACCAATACTGCACCTTACCTAAATATTCTAAGATCTTGTGATAAACCAATAAGTTTCTTATAAAATTAGTTATTCCCCTATTCTTTTTCCTAGAGGAAAAGAATGCTGCTCGTGCAAATCCTGCCTCCATATAGTACAATTTTAAATGCCAAATTTAAAGATAAAATATGACTGTGTGATGCACAGGGCCAATCAGGGAGAGGCACAGTCTAATGGTGTGAGAACAGGACAGAGAGCCAAGAGCTCCCAGAGTCAAATTCTGGCTCTGTCACCAACTTCCTCTGTAGCCTGAGGCAAATCACGTAACTTCTGACTCAGTTTCTTGTCCATGAGATAATGTACTTCACAGCGGTTGAAGATAAATTCATTGTCTTCAAAGACCATTTAAGATGAAGAACTACAAGTGTTAATTATTATTTACATTACAGACATACCTATATCCCAAATAAACTGACGTTATTTTATATAGACACTGTGCAAATACAGAGAAGTAATTCCCAGCACCAATAAGTTTACTAGTTAAGTAGTAGTATTAGAATATATAAAACCTTTGTTATCAAATGTTTTATGCCACATGGGTAAAGTTCATAACACTATGCACCATTTAAAACCTCAACATGAGGATTGGAGATAGTTGGATTTAAACAACATAAAGGGCTTGCACTGGCCCTCAGCACTAGAATAAATTTCACTTTCTGTGAACTGTATTCTCCATGAGAGATTCAGTTTATAAAGTTATTTAGGGTGAAAATTTCAAAAGCACTTAAGTGACTTAGGACGACAAGTTTCACTGGAAGTCAATGGGACTTTTACTGCTAGTACTAAATACAGTGTGCTTGCTATGCTTTATGAATAATCTTCAGCATCAACATTCCTTTTCTTTTAGTGCTCAAATATTGTACCTCTCCCAGATTTGCTTTTAAGAGAACTCACTAATGAAAATGAGGGGTTTTTTTGTGTGTGGACTTAAGATCATAAGTAACTGAAAATATTGTGATCTCACCCTTCTGCCAGGTGGTGTTGGCAGCAACAATGACACAAAACAACTAGCTCAAGCTCCCACCCAGAAATCTGGGAAAAATAAACTCCACTGGACAATACTTCCCCACTCACAAGTACTGAGTTTGTGCATAACGAAAGAAAACTTTTAATAAAAGGAGAGGGAACACAGCATTTACGACTTTAAGAGTCCTTATATACCAACTGGCAAAGGACACCCCAACTATACTGTTGTCAGAATATTTAGCCATACAGCACGTTGTAAGGTATCATATAAACACTGGTGACATACTGGTCATGAATGTGGATTTACATGTCTGCATGGATCCAGGTAATAGGCAGATAAGAAAACCAGCATGGCTTAATTACAAGCAAAGGACAATAGAAGTACACTTGCATCTAATGTAAACAAACAGATCAAAGCCAATTAAGAAAGTAAATTGACCTGAGGATGACAAAGGGACTTGGTGGCTACACCTCAAAGAACAAAGCTGCAGAAGAGAGGAACTTTGTCAGGATTTGTTTTTCAAACACATTTCAAAGGTTTTCTGGACTCTAAAAGGGAAGAAGGGGGACTCCTTTGTTATCCTTCACTTTAGGTGACAAAGGAAACAGCACCCTCTGATCTCATGAACAGTGGGTCCTCCAGCCTGAGGGCGTGGGAGAGAATGCTATAGTTTGACGTAAGTGAGAAAGCTGCTTAGGCAGCTAAAGTGGCTTGCTAAAGTTAAGTTTTAGTTGCTAGAAATCATGTTATTTTTGTTTTGTTTGTAACTATGCTTGTCTTTTTCTCTTGCTTAGTATCACTTAAATCTAGGTTGCTTGTTAATAAACTTATGCTTAACTTGAATATCAACCATCTCAGTGCAGTTATATTGAAGTCAGATGTTCATCCTCAGGTGAGCCAACAGACTGGTGTGTATTCCGTCTCTTTGGAGAAGGGACTTGGTTAACTTCAGTGAGTGGCCAGTGAGAGGGACTGGACACTGCAGAGAGAGACCTCTGGGAAACTCAGGAACTGGGGTTCACAATGTCATCCGCAGGGCAAGGTTTCGACTGGCAGAGTCTTGAGGAGTTTGCTGGTGTGGCAGACAGATTGGTGTGACAGGAAGCTATCAGAATTCCAGAGAAGAGCTCTCTTGCTAAGGGAGAGATAACACAGTGGCTTATGGTTCTGGGATACCTGATAGAATCATCACAGCATTAATTTGTGAAAACACTGACAATTATTCATAAATAAGTAAACCCCCACATTTCCCCGCCACAGTGAAAGGTTCTGGCAGTGGAGAAAGGCTCTAGCATCCATCACCTGCTGGAATTTTTCCCCACTGCCTTTCCCTGCAAGAAGCTTTCCTGGCCTTTCCTGTAGCTACACCCGAAAATGACAAGTGTGGCTGCAGTCTTCTTTCACTGAAGTGTGTAGCTACGTGGGAAGTGTCTGTACTCAATATGCTGCCATAACTGTAGTCAAGAAGGTAATAAAAGGTAATAATTGGAGATATACCAATCTCCTAGAACTGGAAGGGACCTCGAAAGGTCATCGAGTCCAGCCCCCTGCCTTCACTAGCAGGACCAATTTTTGCCCCAGATCCCTAAGTGGCCCCCTCAAGGATTGAACTCACAAAGAAATAGGAGTTGTTGGGCCATTGGGTCAGAATATGTTGCACTGATTACAAAAATATTCCATTCAGGCTCCAGAGAAAAAGTTAGGTTTCCTAGACAGCATGGCATTTCATATGTAAAATCAAGTTGACGCTGGTAATAAAACTAAACAGTCAGACACATAGCTGGCTTAGAGATGGCTGTTAATTCTGGAGCGAAAAATAAAGGAGAAATGTCAACAAATCCCCTCAGATGTAAAAAATGGAATTTTTCCCTCTTAGGAAGAATGTTCCCTCTCATGTACTGATTGTTTGTGGTACTGCTCTTTGATACTATTTACACTGTTTCTGTTACCATACAGAGTTAGATGACAGAATAGGATTTTTAGGAAAGGTAAAACTCTGATGGAAAGCATAGTAGTGGCACGTTTTCATGGCTACTGCAACATGGCATGTATTATTTTATATCATATAACATCAGCTCATGATAGCCAGTCATGTTGTGGTTGGATATCATCCTGGCTTCTGGCTATCTCCTATAACACATCACTGCCATACACTACATCTGAGTGTTAGGTGGTAATAATATTAATTGGTCAGTAGGTGGGAGTGTTTATTTCTTAGCCAACAATAACCACTTTTCTTGTGCTTTCACAATGAAGTAGGTCAGCAGTAAGTGTTTGCTTTACAACAGTCTGTGGGCACTCCAAGCAGACCAAGAACAATAGTTTTTTATCATGTATATAGTGCTATAAGTGTGCAAGTACTTTACACATTTATGAAGCCAAGTTTCCTGGACTAAGTAGCTTACTGTCAAAGAACCCATTCTGGTAAGATGCTAAGGTTCCTTAACTCCCATTAACTGCAACTGGAGTTAAGGGTGCTCGACATCTTGAAGGATTGATACATAAATTAGACAGGAATAAAACACACATGAATAAAGCATGGCTGAGGGGATAATAAAGGAGTGGCATAGAAGGGAGAAATGTTCTTTCAAGAGCTTCCCCCCTCCTTTTCCAGCATTCCTAACATGCTGTTATCTTGTTTCATACATTCTGTGAAGAAACAATTATTTTATCATGATCAGATATAAGAATGGCTGATAATAGGGAGTATCTGACTGGAGATTAATGACAGAAATCTAGATGGAAAAAAAAGAATTTGAAGCCAAATATAAAGGGAAATTGATGCTCATTTTCTTAAAAAGATCTTTATTTTGGATCTTCTTGCTTCATCATATTGTAGCTATAATGACAACTAATTTGTTTGTCCCTTGCATTATCTCCACTTTTGGCCTTATTTAAGCAAGATCTGTTATTTTCAAGTTGTCACTGGCTGAATTCCTTTCACATTTACGGTATCTTTCCATCTTGTATACTGCAGGGAGAGGTGGATCATGCTACTTTATTGGCTTTGACTGGACTGCCAGTGGGCACTACTGATACCTGTGATGAGGCTATACAGAAAAAAAAACGTTCCTTTTGGAAGAGCCTGGTAGCACATAATAGGAATGAAACCAATAGGGCTCTATAGAATTGTTCTAAAAAACATACACAATTTAATAGAGAATAACCATATCTATATACGTTTGCGGTACTGAATTCAAGAGAATTTTCTCTCTGCCATACAATATTATAGGTAAATATAAATATTCCATAGAAAGTCTCATTTCTCTACTGAGTTCTTTAAATGGGTGTCAGCACACTCCCCAACAAGTGAGTACCCTTCTCCTATATTCAGGGACTGATCGTGAGCTGTGAAAATTGTCAAAGTTCCATTGAAATAATGGACAGATAAAACAATCAAAATAAAGGTGCATCTGATATCAGCCCAGAGACGTACAGGAGAACTAACTAGCATTCAAAGTTACGAACATCACAAAACTGCTTTGTGATAGCTACTGATCTACTGTTCTCAGGAGTGTCCAAGCATTGGCACAATGCTTCAGGAACTTTAAATCAAGTGGGCCACTTTGCTTTCCAGTGTTACTTGTCATTTTGGTGGTTTCACGGCTGGCTCAGCTATCCTTTTCCACATTTCTCTTCCAAAACATAAACTGGGCTACCATTGTGACTGAGTTCTTGGACAACATTTTAATACTCCCCTTAATGAATGCAAAAGTATCAATTTTGAATTTGAAAGCTTATCAAATATTTTTCTTTCTCGTGAAGAACAACAATTGCACTTGTGGATTCTGTAATTAATATTACGATATCTTGGTACATCAAGAGAAAGCAGTTCATCATTTCTTTGTTGCCATTTTGAGGAGAGAGGGGCATTATCAAATGGTCGGTCTCTACTTATTCCACTTTTCATTTCTGTTTTGCAGCTCACCAGGGATGGAAATTCATTAATTTTATTAGTCCTGGCATTAGTTTCTATCTATCTGACAGTTTGGATCTAACATATTTTGTTCAGTAACTCTCAGTGGATGCTTTATTCAGTCCCATTGAAACCTCAATGTGGCATTGAACAAACATCATAGGAAATTAATTTTCTGCACATAGTTACATTTCCTCTAGGTAGCATCATTCAGCATATAGCTTCCTCCTAAATAATCTAATCTGCTGGTTTACCATAAGAAATCAGTCTATTTGCTGCACTACGTTGGCTGCACAGCCCCATTTGTGTATCAATAAACTCTTCCAGTTAGGTACTAACAAGTCTAATAAAGACATACAACATTAAGAGAAGAAAGATATTACCACAACATGTCTGCCTTTTATTTTTGGTTTATGTAAATCACAACTTACTGCTTCTTTCCTCATCCATTTAAATCCCCTAATCCAAAAAGAAATCAGAAGTCTCAATTCTATCCTCAGTGTATACACTAATATCTTCAATGGTGGAATTACCTATTCTGAGCATTTTGCAGTAGCATGAGCAAGAAACATATCAGAATATGAGGTTGTCCAAAAAGCCTGTAAAATCATATGATCATAGATACTACATTTATTTGTATAATCCCCAAAATACAGCATGGTTTAATCAGAAATGGGCGGTTTTAACTCTCCATAGTTAATATATGTACATTAAATGTCTGAAATTATCATTTTGTTTGCAGTGCTTTAGTAGTCATGTTGCTCCCAGGATAGAAGAGAGACAAGGTGGGTGAGGTAATAACTTTTATTGGACCAACTTCAGTTGGTGAAAGAGATGCTTTCAAGCTTACACAGAGCTTTCTTTAGGTCTGTGGGAACCTTTCTGGGGGAACAAAGAGCTCTGTGTAAGCTTGAAAGCATCTCTCTTTCGCCAACAGTAGTTGATCCAATAAAAGATATTACCTCACCTACCTTGTCTCTGAAATTAGCATATTAGGGATACATTTTTCAAGTTTATATATAAACAATATATCAAGTTACCAAACGTGTAGTCAATAGGGAGTTTTTACGCTATATACAATTTTACTCATCTTTTAGCTGAGATCCACATGCACTATCCAGCTCTCATGGACATTACAGTATGTGGATATTTGATATTCCCTCAAGTTCTCTATGTCCATAAAACATCCATAAATATTCATACACATACAGTTTTTTTTAAATAGTCTGAGTCATATGGTGCATAGTCTTAATAATTACAGAGTAATTTGGTACAAGTTAATAATAAAAAGCAAACTGTATTAGTTATTTCAGTTGTTTCAGAACGCCACAAGACAAAATGCAACACAACAAAAGGCAAGTTTCATATTAAAAATGTGCAAGTGTTGAAAATATCAGGAAAGTGAGAAACATGTCACAGTGGCTTTTCAGTTGTGTCACACTAGTCAAAAACCTAACGTGATATGCTTTTGATAGTATTTAGAGGCATGCTAGAGGCCACAAAAAACTTTAAAGATTTTTAATGAAACATGATGTAGTATACGCATAACAAGCTGATGATATTGCTGATTTATGCATATTTTCTGCTTGCAGCAGTCAAGAAGAATGTATGAAAATAATCCAGATTATTTAATATCCCAAGCATGCATATGTTGGCTAAGCAACTTGGATATTGCAATTTTATCTAAATACTGTTTATTCATTCAATTGGACGGCCAAAAGGAGGCACACATTAGATGCAAAGTTTTGTAGATAAACATACATGAGCATACTGTGGGTCAAATGAATAACAAAGGTATTACATTACTGAATATCAAGGTTCTGGTAAAATGGGGGACAGATGTGTAACCTGAATTGGTTCCTGCACACATTAATGGGAGATTACGCATCCTTTGACCAAGGTATTTACTTGTTCCTTGAGTCCCAAGTACCATGAGAGGCCAAGAGCACCTCTTTTTACTCATGCTTGACTGGAGCAGGTTTTTTTCAGAAATGTTGTTTCAGGTTACGGTAATATTTTACAATAGAAGCTAGGACTCTGTAATACAACTTGCAGTAGCAGGGGATGAACTGCATGGCAAAATCTGCAGCCACAGAATCCACATTGACTAGATACAAAAGTGTGTAATGCCTATTCAAAAGAAAGAATTTCCTCAAATGCACTGCAGACCACTCACCTGGAGTCCCTGGTTTTAGTCCCATCACTTTGTCAGATAATACTATAACAGATTTATTTACAGAGGTAAACAATAGATATCAAGTACTACACTATTTTTAGAGCAAAGAACTGGAATACCTAGGTAGAAATCACATTTCTCTCAATTTGTCCCATTTCTAAGGGCTTTTCTACATAGGAAATTCAGAGAGAATTTAGTGTGAAATAGGTAAGTTGTGAATTTAAAGCACAGTAGCTGTTCAGCATTAACTCCTCATTCAGACACACTTATTCTGCCACTCTTAGTTGGCGTAAGAGCATCCATGCAGGAGCTAGGAAGGAACAACTATTCTGTACTAGCTATTCTGGGCTTGTCCACAGTTCCCTCCCTTCCTCCCCTTCTCTCACCGCCGACACAAACTGAGAAATTTGATTTCAGGTAATTTCTATGGAGGTAACTGGGGAGCTAAGTTTCAGAGTAGCAGCCATGTTAGTCTGTATCTGTAAAAAAGAACAGGAGTACTTGTGGCACCTTAGAGACTAACAAATTTATTTGAGCATAAGCTTTCGTGGGCTACAGCCCACTTCATCGGATGCATAAAATGGAACATATAACATATAAGAAGAGTTATATAGACCTGAAGGTGGCAATTTTGCAACAGAAAGACTTCAAAAACAGACTCCAAGGAGAAACTGCTGAGCTTGAATTGATTTGCAAATTAGATACCATTAACTCTGGCTTGAATAGAGACTGGGAAGGGCTGTCATTACACTACGTGAATCTTTTTCCATATAACTATCCTTACACCTCTTGTCAACTATCTGTAATTGACCATCTTGATTATCACTACAAAAGTTTTCTCCTGCTGCTAACAGGTCATCTTAATTAATTAGCCCCTTAGAGCTGGTAAGGCATCTTCTCTGTATGTATATATCTATACTCCTCTTATATGTTCCATTCTATGCATCTGATGAAGTGGGCTGTAGCCCACAAAAGCTTATGCTCAAATAAATTTGTTAATTTCTAAGGTGCCACAAGTACTCCTATTCTTTTTTGGGAGCTAAGCTAACTTCTGCTCATTGTATCTAAAGTTGTTTGCTTTAAAGTGAAAAATTAAAGAAGAAAGTTGTCTGTTTGGAAGGTGAAACAGAGAACAAGAGAGGAAAGTGGGAAGGATTTAATTATAAATGGACACAAGTCTATTAATTAACAAATATTCAGTAGGTCAATACATTTTCCAGTTGTTTTTTTTAAATCCCGTAACAAATATTCCACATAAATAATTCCATCATAAACAAATCTTTCTGATAAATGCACGCTTTACTGTAAAAATTTAAGACAGGTAAATCATTTTTTCCCTTTAAAGAATGTTTTCAACATAGTCAGAGAAATAACAAATTAGAAATTGTCACAGAGATTAACTTGCAGACTCCATTATTTTAAACACGGCTGGTCATGATTTTGTATTAACCTACTATCATAAACAGAGAGTAATCTATTGCAAACTTTATATGCTGGAAAGCTAATATGCTGCATGTTATTTCATCTTACTAAAATATTTTATTACCAAATTTAATTCAACAGAATAGATTTGAGTCAGTTTTAAATGATACTTAGATGATATTAAGTTGGCATGATTGGGGACGAATTCTCTATTTATAAAGCAGGTGTAGCTGAGGAAGCAGCAGTATAAGATTTCCCACATTGCATTGCTGAGATGCCTCAAAAATTACCTGGAAAGACCACTTCTAAGGTAAGATGAGAGAATATGAATCCCTATGCATTTCTTAGACTTTGTTGAGACCGCCTGTGAAAGTATTATTATCAAATGTTGTTGTAGAAATTTTGGTGCTGAAAACTCTCCGCTAGACCCTGATCTGCAGTGGCTAAATTATTTAACATACTACCCAGTCATCTGTTAGTAATGAGTTTTGATCCATACATACTGTCCTCACCCTTTTTTATTTTGTTTCAGCCAATGAGGGCATGTCAGAGACAAATATAATGGGATTTAAGCTGAATGCACAGGCTATGAACAACATAATTGCCTGCAGTTATAAGTTACCACACAGATCCTTCTAAGCAAACACATTTATTATTAAGGTAAAAGCATTACAGAGAAAACATTAAAACAATAAAAAACTATATGCATGCTAAAAAGCTTACCACAGGTCAGCCCAAATCCAGCCTTGAGCTCTGATAGGTGTCAATCCTTCAAAACATACAATTAGTTTTTTTCCCCAATGGTTATAAGTCCATAATCTCAAATTCAGAACCAGAACAACCTTGAATAGTTCAGTCTTTCCTTTATACAGTTTGCACCTTTGATCTCAGCCCTATGTAACATGGGATCAGTAGAAAATGATCCATTCCTAAGGGTGTAGCTTCAAAAGGCTGGATTTTGTATAATTAGAGGAGAGGAATTTGCATTCACTTCCCTCTAGATATTCTCCCAGCAAAACCACTTAACACTTTTTGTTCCAAAGGTCCATTCTTGTTTGTTTCAATGCTGTCCTTTGAACACCCAGATCTCACTTTTCTTCTCGTGAGAGGTTACATACAATCCTGGCCTGCAATAATACATAAACCATTCATTTAGTACAATGGACCCCTAAGATACTTAATGTAATTCAATAAGATCTCCCACGGATATGGTAGGAAATTGCCTTGTCTGTCACAGACCCTTTGTTCCGAACCATGTCAGCCTTGTCCTCATGTTTGTTCTCTTCTATAAACAATTTCACACTCTCTTTCACATTGTCCCACACATGGAACACTGTCTCTCAACTAGCTTGTAAAGCCACTATTATAATCTTTTTTCAAACCACTTCTGAAGATTCACTTTTACCATGCTGCCTATAAGAAATTAGGTGACTAATAATGGCTAGGTAGAGGGGAGCTGGGGTTAGTTGATATTTGTTAAATAAAAAAATATTTTGTTGTTTCTTGGCTGCTTCTCTCTCTTATGGACAGTAATTGCATTTGACTGCTAGCATGGAAAACACTTAATATAACATGGGTGCTATGATAATGCAAATACTATTCATAAGAACATAAGAGTGGCCATATCCAGTATCCTGTCTTCTGACAGCGGCCAGTGCCAGATGCTTCAGCGGAAATGAACAGAAGAGGGCAATTATGTCAAGTCCCAAGTTCTGGCAGTCAGAGCTTGAAGGACATCAAGAGCATGGAGTTGCATCCCTGCCCATGTTTGGTAATAACCATTAATGGACCTGTCGTCCATGAACTTATCTAATTCTTTTTGGAACTCAGTTATACTTTTGCCTTAACAACATCCCCTGGCAGTGAATTCCACAGGTTGTCTGTGTATTATATGAAGTACTTTCTGTTTGTTTTAAATCTGCTGCCTATTAATTTAGTTGGATGACCTTTGGTTCCTGTGTTATGTGAAGGGGTAAATAACACTTCCCTATTCATTTTCTCCACATAAATTTTGATTTTATAGACCTCCATCAAGTCCACCCTTAGTTATCTCTTTTGTAAGCTGAACAGTCCAAATCTTTTTAACTCTCGCCTCATATGGAAGCTGTTCCCTAACCCTAATAATTTTTGTTATCTTTTTCTGTACCTACTCCAATTCCAATATATCTTTTTTTGAGATGGGATGAACAGAACTGTACACAATATTCAAGATGTGGGCATACCATGGATTTATGTAGTGGCATTATGATATTTTCTATCTTATTATCTATCTCTTTCCTTACGGTTCCTAGGATTATGTTAACTTGTTGGACTGCCACTGAAAATCAGGTAGATGTTTTCAGAGAACTATCCATGGACTCCAACATCTCTTTCTTGAGTGGTAACAGCTAATTTAGACCCCATCATTTAGTATGTATAGTTATGATTATGATGTTTTCCTACTTCTAATAACAGTAACAGGGTAATTTATTCATTGCTACAGGACATTTGAGAGACTGACCATAGTTGGCCTTGTGGGAGCTCTAATTCTGTCTGACAGAGTAGTCTATCAGCTGATCAAGCTCTTGTTCAGATTTCCAGCTCTGGTAGACCTATGACCATATCATCCTGGGACCATGCAGGTGATCTTGGTTTTACTCAATTTCTAGTTCTAAATTCTTCCCTTTGGCCAATTCAATGACCACAGCTAGACCTGGCTGCAAAGCCTATTTGCAAGTGATCCCTGACTTAACAAGGGTGTGGCCTTTATACAGGTTCTTTATAGAATTATTTTTACTCTCCTTTAGGCATTCTAATTCCTTGTATTTTCTCATATCATATTAAAAACCATTGTATTACTTTTTTGTTTATAAGTGAACATATCCAGCACATTCAATTATAGATTTTCCTGACATATGTGAGCTACTTACATCAAAGTTTTTAATAAGGTTTTACTGTATTTGATCTGCTGTAAGTATTATGTGGCAGTGGTGAAACATCTAGAAAAAATTCTACCAAAGGTGAAAGGAGAGCTAATGTGAACATGAACCATCAGTTTGTACCTTTTAAGTGAAAACAGAGTACACATGAAGAAAACTCTAAGGAATTTAAAATATAAGGTATTCATACTAAAGAACTAAATTGCATCTGTTTCTCTTTTGTCTTGCTACGCATTATAGAAACAAAACAATTCCTTGAAGGTGGGATGTATTAGACTCATGTTTTAATACAGTACAGTACAAAAACCTCAAAATATCACCATTTTTTTCAGGAAGGCAGGGACAGAAATCCTGGCTCCACTGAGTTCAATGGGAGTTGGTTATTTTTGGAATTCTGTGGAATTCTCCCTGGAGTGCATGGAGTTCTGGAACAGGCAGAGGTTTTAGATTCTGTGACCGCATGTGCAGTGATGGTTTAATTCATATTAATAATGATAGTTGCTTGACTTCTAAATCCTATATCTTCAGGAGTATATAATTTTTATGAAGTGGAACATATAGTATGGCTATCTGCATATGTTGATTGTTTATAGAACATGTTTTTTCCCAAAGAACTATCAGTCAGTGGAAGTCATTACATGAAAATCTTATTCATTCTCAAATCAATGACAAAGTATTGATTATTTCATTACTTCAGCTTGCCTATAATTAAAAATGAATGTACTTATTGTTTGAACTTTTTATGGTTTATTTTATTGCACCTACTATAAATGTTGAAATGGGAGTTGTTTATCCTGGGGATGAACAGGGTTTTGGGATGCACTATATTAGGCAATAGAAAGACACTGTACATAAATAAACCAATGCCATGTCAACCAGCCTTCTGTTATGCAGAATATCAGTGTGCTTACTACTTCTTCCCATTCCATTGCATAAAAAAATTACAGTATCCAAAAGATATTTTACAAAATTGCTTCAAATGGAGATGTTAGTCCTGCTGCAAAGTTTGGATCTGAACCTTGATTTGATCTTTCCTATAATTTGGTGTGTTTGGATCTAGGGTGTGGATTCGGGTTAATATTTAGTAAACATAAATAGAAAGGTAACACCTTCCCTTTTAAATTTATCTCAGCCTTCACTGAGAGGAAGGGGCAGAGTTAGTGAAAGTCATGGTTAAAAATGCTGATAGGTCCCTTATTCACTATATAGAACAAGGGTTGGAGTGCAGCAATCCTTAGCTGCACAAAAACAAGCTAGCTAGATAACAGTTCAGTCCCTGATTGAATCTTCTTCTGCCTGCTTCATTCTCCACCTCTTTCTTTGCTGCCACAGTTCCTCCTGCCTCCATATTTTTGCTGTTATTTTGTGTGGTGCAGTAGTTCAGTAATGTGGACAAAATGTCCACTGAGCACCAGGATAAGACCATCAAATATATTTCACTTATAATCTAAGAAAGATTTAACCAAACTATTCAGAGATGAAAGAGTTCAAAGCTAATCTTCAATGAAGGTAAATATAGAGGAAATGGATCTCTCATGAGAAAGACTTTTGACAACCCTGGAGGCTCTGATGAGGACAAAAGGAATTCACTGGAGGAAGACAGTTTGCATTTACTTACAGCACATTATTTTATCAAAGTGAATTTCCAATTATGTTTTGTAAAACACCTATGGCACACATTTTAAACACACGGAAATGTGCTATACTCATAAAAAAATCATTCGCAATAATAGAAAATGTACCAATACTCAGTCAGGTTTTTTCTCCCCAATTTAAACGTTCATTTATTATTTTCTCATTACTTCAAAAAACATTCTAGAGGAACGGCTTACTGAATCATCTCTAGGTAATAAACGAGATCATATACTGGAGCAAGTGTTCATTCAGTGCATTGAACATTTGAGTAACAATGGAAAAATGCTATCTTGCCTGGGGCAAAACACTTCAATACAGATTGAAAGGAGCACAAATGGTACTTCCCTGTGAGATCTTTTGATTCCTTACACTTGATTTTTAACCTAAAGATATTTCAGAATGTAAAGAAGAAAGACTGTAGAAAAAAACTAGATTCAATATGTTCTAAAGATTTGGTTTAGAGGATTCATCCAAATAATTCCTTTCTCCAAATAAACCACAGATTGTTCAAAACACAAAAGTAGAATTTATTTATTAACAATTACTTAACCCTGGCCCTGTTGACTAAAACTGGTATGTTTCTTTCAAACTCCATTTTTGAATTGTTCAACTGTGGGGAAAATATCTTTTTTCAATTTTCAGACATATGTTTGGTGGTATAAAAACTATAAATAGTTCAAAATTCACTATGTATGTGAGGTTGTCCATCATATCTGACGATGACATCACAGCATATTGTGTGCTCTTTGTGGCTGTATAGCCCAATCTGCGAGGAGCAAGGTCACAAAGACGTTTCACCCCTGTGTAGGCTCCCACTGAAGGCTTGGCATGATGCTTGGCCCTTTTTATCAATCAGTTTTTTCTTAACTGTCTTTCTCAATGTGTTTATTGCTTCTTGTTCTCCATTCAGGTCTGTCCTTGCCTGTGTCTTGGAAGTTATCAATATTTATGCCACATGAGCTGAGATTCTGCTTAAGGGTGTCTTTGAAGCGTTTACATTGTGCACCCTTCCTGCACTTTCCAAGTTTCAGCTCACTATAGAGGGCTTTTTTGGGATGTCTGTTGTCACCCATTCTGCTAATATCTAAACTGAACTTTGATAATCATTGCCTTGTTGCTTCCCCTGCCCTTGTTCAAGGATGCTAATGTTTGACACTGTCCGGCCATTGGACCTTCAAAATAGAGCAACACATGTGAATTTTCAGGTTGCCTGATGCATCTGCAGAAAACTGTCTATGTTTCACAGCCATATAAAAGGGATGCTATCACTACTGCATTGTATATAATCAGTTTTGTTGGCAGTTTGATGTTATGTTGGTTGAGTATCCTCTGATGAAGTCATCTGAAAGCTGCCTTTTGTATTCTGTTTGACATTTCCTGATTCAGAGAATTATCACTTGAGATGGAACAGCCAACTTATGTAAAATTATTGGTTTTCTTTAGTTTTGTCCATCAGCGGAGATGTTTGGCTCAGTGGTAGGGGTTGATGGTGCTAGAAGGAAGCGGTCTTCACTATTTTCCAGTAAGTTAAAACTGTTGATGTGCCTCTAAGCACCTGACAAAGATAAGATGTAGGTCACTTTTATGACTACGTAGACAACCATCCACCAAAAGGGCTTCAAATGAGTCTCTCAAGGACTTTTGTCCTTGAGAGCCTTCAGAGACTGAAGAGTTTTTCATCAGTTTTGTACCTTATATAGATGCCCTTTTCAAAAGTTGTCAGTTCTATAATTCAGAATGGCTGTGAAGAAGAGACCAAAGAGGACCACTGTCAGTATGCATCCTTGGTTCACCCCTTTTGATATGGGGAATGGTTTAGAGAAGCCAACATGTCAGAGTGCCTGACCAGTCATGACTTCATGAAATTGAAGTATGATATTAATAAGCTGGGTGGGGCAGCCAAACTTCTGTAGAATTCTGCCAAGGTTATTTCTGCTCACAGTATAAAAATGATTTTTAAGATCAATGAAGACAGCACACAGTTCCATGTTTTGTTCAATGCATTTTTCCTGAATCTTGCTCACCATGTCTGTGGTGTGCCAGCCTTATCTAAAGCCACAATGTGGTTTCTGGTCAAAACTTTTCTGATACTGTTTTGACAAGGCAACTGAGCAAAATATGAGCAAGGATTTTACCAGCTATAGATAGCAAGGAGATACCCTGGGTAGTTGTCACAATCTGATTTGTCCCCTTTATTTTCATGTAGTGTAACTATGATTGCATCTTTGAAATCCTGAGGATTTCTCAGATATCATTAATTTGTTATAAATAGTTCACAGTTTGGGGGCCTGCAAGTTTAAAGATTTCAGCTGGTATGCTGTTTTGGTGACCTCTCTAATTTCATTTGATAGCTTTTTGCATTTCTTCAACGATAGGGAACTGGACGATTTCTTCGTGTGAGGGGTGCTGGGTTAGTTCCTCTGGGTTGACAGTGAAAAGATGGTTGAATAGCTCAGTAAAATGCTGCACACATCTTTCAGAGATGCCTCACTTGTCCTTGGTTATGGTAGCTCCAGAACTCTTCACTGCAACTGGTCTGATTTTGATGGGCCATAAATGACCTTCCCGGAGTCATAAAACAACTGTGTGTGTTAGTATTGCCATACACTTTATTTATTCTCTCTTTCCCCAGCAGTTCTCACAGAATAGTGGTTTTCAAACTTTTTAGGCTGCATACTCCTTTCCAAATAATGTAATCTACCACGTAACCCATCTGAGATAGGTATATTATGACCCTATTATTAGATTGTCAAGTTTCACTAAATAAAATGGGTTGTCTGCCATTCAAGATTTTTCTTGCGTACCCCCTGATGAGAGCTTCTGTACCCACCAGGGTATGCATACCCCAATTTGAAAACCACTGCTGTAGAACATGAAGCCATCTTTGAGCTTTGGCTTCCAGGTAACTTGAGTGTGGCTTTATTTGATATTGGTTCTCTGTCATTTTGCCAAGACACAAATGCATCATTCTTTTCCTTGACTATCTTTTTTATTTCATCATCATCATCATCATCATCATCTTCATCAAACCAGTCCTGGTTCCATCTTTGGTTTTTTTTCCCTAGAATTTCTTCTGAGGCTTAACCAATAGCTGATTTGAATAGATTCCATTTTTCAAGTGAATATGATATAATGTAATGTTATTTATTTTCTCATCTAATTTTTCCCTTTGTTTTTCTTGAGGAAATGGGTGTCTCAACTTTGTTATGTTCAATTTTGGTTTAATCCATTCAGCATTGTTTTGTTGAGGGGCAACAACATGGAAATTGAAAATGGCATCATCGTGTGGTCAGACAATCTGTTTGCTTCTCGCATTGCTCTGGTGATCTTGAGGTCTCTGATATCTCCTTGCCATGGAACAATATAATCAATCAGGTGACAGTACTCTGATCTCAGATGCAGATTTGAAGCTTTACATTTGTCGCTTTGCCTGAAGATTTAATAATGAGCTTGTTTTTGTAATAAGCACTCTTGTGAGTAGGAGGAGACCAACTGCACTGCTCTTCATTACACCCTCCAAGCCTCACTGCCTTTTCCAACTCTGACATTAATGTCTCCCAGAAATATGGGTTTTCTTCATTGGATATGGATTTCATTATGTAACACAAATAATAACAGAACTGTTCTTTAATTTCTTCTGTACTGTTCATGGTTGCAGCATAAGTACTGATAAGAGTTGCTATGTGTAAATTTCTAGTGGGAAGTTGTAGGCTCATTAGGCATTCATTTAAGTCTTTCAGTGACTTCAGAAGGCTGTTTTTAACAGTAAAAATCAATTCCATAAATGCTGTCTCTCTCTGCTGGCTTCCCTTTCCAAAAGAATGTGTAGCCATCTCCTGGTTCCTTTATGGAGCCTTCATCTGCATGTCTAGTTTCACTGAGGGCAACTATGTTGATGCTTTGTCTAGCAAATTATTTTGCAGTTAATGCTGTAGGTCTTTCATGTCTTGATGTGTTATCTCTGTCCATTAGAGTCTGTAGTTCCTGACTGCCACAATGTGAGCTTTTGTTTTTCTTACAGAATGACCACTGTGTGGATGAACTACCAGTCATGGTGAACTGGCTAAACTGAAAGTGGTACATATGCTTGGAGAAATTTCTTGAGTAATAATATTATAAATGAATGAAAATAATACAGTGAATGTGTAGTATGAGATCACTAATCAATTTAAGTACGTATGGAATGTGGTGTTTTAGATGTGTGAGCATTATTTTATATATGATAGCCATTTACTAAAATATATGCACATATTTTACTAACTACCCATCATAATAAATGGGAGTATGTTTGAAAATGTGTTTCCATATAGAGGTTTATTTCCCTGTCTTTCAACATTGTTTCTAGAAAAATGGAAGCAAATTAAATAAGTTTGTGTAATGTTATGGTTGAGATTTTACATGCACACAAGCCAGGAAATTCAAAATTGTAGTTCCTATAGCAACCATAAAACACCACACTGAATATATATAATAAAGGAGGAAAAGCTATCACTAAATACAAAAGAATATCCTATATGTCTAAAAGAGGACCACACCATGGTGGATACAGCTTTGCATTCATTTAACTTTTTTACATTTCATATTGTCTGTAAAATTCTTTTATGTATTTAACTTTTAATATTGTACCTCTCTGTGCAATGTTGTGCCATACCAGCTGTCCTGCTTCTCTTTTCAAACTATGCATTGCATTGACCTGAAAGGTTTCTTCTGAAAATTATGATTCTGATTCCCTTGTCAAGTGGCATTATATAAGCTAGTATGTTCTACAGAAAATAGTGCACATAGAGCCCTCACATCCCACTTTATTGATTCTTTTGACATAAATGTTCTTATGAAACTTTTACTGTACCAACAAGCCTGTCAAATCCATATTGTAATAGCTATTGAGTTTTACTAAAAATCACATTGTACTAAAACTTCATACTGTACTTTCCTGACTATTAAGTTCTATTGTAGTTTATTGTTATTTTCAAATACCGATACATCTCTTGACTAGGTCTGTATCAAATCAACTGCACCTATTATCATTATCTATTATCATACATTACTTCTGTGAACTGATTTGACCTTTCATGTTCCTTGCATCGATTATCTTACTTTTCCCCATTTTTAACTCCTGATACATTTAAAGCATATTACACTAGGTAAACATTTTGCATAGTATGATCATTTAATTTTCAGTCTGGGCAGCAATTGGAGATGTAAGGCAAACTAGGGCTCCAAGTGATAAATTTTTCACAGGACTGATTAGCAAATACGTACTATAAAATGAGTTGTCTTTTGAAATGTTCAGTATTAGAACAATGTTCAGAGCCACCTTTTTCATGGTTACAATTATTTAAAATATACAACTTTATAATATTTTTTCAGTTTTTAAGCAATGTATTACTACCTTTATTTACAAAAAATACTCTCTAACCTTATAATTGTTAACACTGGTAAACACCATTACTGTGCTATACCGCTCATGTATTTCACAAAATGGATGTTATTTACCAGTCACCAGTGCATATCATTTGTCATACTAGTTTAAATCGCTGGTCCAAAATGCCAAGACACAAAAAACTAACCAATACTTGGTGGCACAGTGGAATGTGATCCCCTCGCTGAAAGTATCTGTTGTGCAATGATATATCTGGTGCAGAACAAATTCTTATCGGATCCTACCGAAATTAACAAACATCCTAGAGCATGAGATTCGATTACTTTGACATCCCACAAAACCTATGTTAAACTATGCTTCTAATCAGCTCGTGGAAACGGAGATTTCCAGAGGCTTATAACTTTTCACAGGACAGCAAAAAGCACATCCCTGACACTATGGCAAGCTTGTAAGTCCCTGCTCCAAAGCATAGAGGCACTAGAATTTTTCAGTTAAGAAGTTGCAAGAATTTTATAACATGAGGGAGTGGAGGGCAGGAGTGGGGAGTGGGAGGAACCAAACAATGTTTCTCTTAACTTTGTTCTTAGAAGCAGATGAACTCTTTTTCTTGGAACAAATAAAATTCAGCCTGACTCAGACACTTGACATGGGACATTTTTAGCCTGAATAGTTTTAGTTTGACAAACTTATAAACAACTGAATACAGCAGTTTATAATGGAAAGACTAGTGCTGCCTATAATTATCTAAATAAATATTTGAAAAATAAAAAATAAACATTGCTTTCTTCTATTTACGTTCCATTAACCTCAACCAACACTCTGAATAGTGCCCTTTAATGGGCATGCATTGTATACAAGGTCTATTGAGGAGTTGGGGTTTGGGTAGGGCCAAGTAGTGATGCTGTGGCAATGTACAGAGTCATGGATCAGTTAAGTTTAGTTATATTTATGTTCTTCCTGTGTATTTGAATTGATTTGGAAGAACTGATGGGTGAGGCTATTTTAATGTATGGTTAACATTGTTTCATTATTAGGTTGCTGATCTATTAGAGAATATACTCGTTCAAAGTTGTTCAACATTCTGTTATAAGGTTGTTTGGCTCGCCCTGCACCACTCACCCACCCGGCACTCCTGCCGGGGAGCAGGGTCAGGGTAAGGGGACTTGCCACACTCTGCCAGCCTGGCGTTCCAGCTGGGGAGCAGGGTCAGGGTTGTTGGGCTTATCCGGCATTCCAGCCAGGAAACGGGCAAGCCCCCGCGCCCTGGCCTCATTATGCTCTGCCTCAACCAAGCTTTGCAATCATCATTGGTGAGTACAGTATTAAATAGTTTGTTTACAATTATTTAAAAAACTTATACTGTATACATCTTGTCTGGCAAAAAAAAATTCCCTGGAACCTACCCCTCCCATTTACATTAATTCTTATGTGAAATTGGATTAGTTTAACATCATTTTGCTTAAAGTAGTATTTTTCAGGGACGTAACTAAAACGTTAAGCGAGGAGTTACTGTATTTTAAAAAAATAGGGAGGCCAGATTTTTAGATGGACACTCGTTATAGTTTATATAAATTGAAATAAATAAATAAAATTGTGGGCTGTATGGTACAATAGGTAGGTTTTGTTTGGTTGGTTGGTTTTTTAAAAAACATTCCACTTCCAAACAGCCAGTTCAATATCAATGAACACAAATGTGTCTATTTTTCCATTAGGGAACTCTGATTATACCAATTCCTGAATTTAAGTTGCAACTCACTTTCCCTTATAAGTCTGATTTTGATAATTGACCAAAAAATGTCATTCCCCTGCTTGAACTCTCACTTGTATAGCTGTACCCTGAGAAAGAGATTACCTTTACTTATTAATGTTGAAGTGAACTGGTCAGAGTATTTGAGACGCAGGTGTATTCCATTTTTTAAATGTTTTTTGAACAGCCAACTATAAGAAATGGCTTAGTCTAGAAACTTCTATTTTGTTTTATTTCAGAATCATTAATAAGGTATAGTGCAGTGGTTTTCCCACTCCACTGATGTGTCTACAGAAAGCTATCATACTATGCTAGCTGCTACTCCTTGTCTGCAGCAGCCTGAATATTTGTTGAACCAAGAAGAAACAGAAACGGGGACAGTCTAGCAGCCTCTACTAGAGAAGACTATACATAAGAGGAAGAAAAGGAATGAGGAAAAAACAGCCACTTGCAGGGACTGAAGCCACAAGCAATGAGTGGAAGCTGTCAAGAGCTGCCTATGGGACTGGAGCCATCTGGGACAGAAGAATGTCTCTTCTGCTAGGCTGCTTGTTAAGGAAGACTGTGTGTGTGGAGGGAAACAGAAGGACAAGGCTATCAGGTGGTATATTATAGGTAGGACAGCATGGAGGATTCAGACTTGAAAGAAAAGAGAGAAAGGAGAGGCCAGGAGGAGAAAAAATGAAGGGCAGGAGAAAGAGAAGGTGTTTTTGTTGTTGTACTTTTTAAAATAAAAAAACCCAAATGTCAAAACAAACAAAATACTACTTAAGTAAAGTGCACATAAAAACACCAATTTTTTTTTAATATTTGTTTTCCATGCAAGTAACTGCTATGGAGATGCAAGGCAGATTTGCAAATGGTAAGGAATTCCAACATGATAGAAAACCTGTGAGCCCCCACTCTACTGCCCAGGAATATTTCTGGTAAGGTTGCCTGCTTATTTTAGGAGTTATATACTATGGAGTCTTGACCATTTGAATAATCTGCCATGTCCCAGTGGGCTTTACAAAGTTTGCCAAAGGTCTTGCACATTGCAGAAGCTCTGCTGGCAAACCAATAGCATCTAGGATTCCAAGATAATCCTAAAAAACCTGCACTAGGTTCAAGGAGGTCACAAACTCTGATAGAACAAGTGGAGTTTCCAAAGACTAACAAAGGAAACGCTCAGATTAAAAAAAAAGATTACCAATTCCACTGGCAAAAGTTGGCAGAATTGGTAAACACCCTCTTCTGAACCACTATAATTCATAAAGCTTCCAAACTCCAGAGTATTTGATTTTAACATCTTGTTATTCTGTGTTTCAGTTAACAGAACAGTTGTCACCTGTATACCACATTTATAATCATTGTAAAATATAGTCTATCAGAAAGTACTACCAACTTAATTTCCCCCTATATATCAAAGTCCTTACATTCTTCTAAAAAAAAATCTTACATACAAAATACAAAAAACGTTCAAGTTACAATGATAGCTGTATGCTAAAGGAATATTAAATATTCAGTAGAATTAGAATATTGTAGTTAATGAAGTAATGTTTGAAATGAGGATATTCATAAATTCCATAAAAAGACATAACGGATAGTGAATCATCGCTTCTATCTAGCCACAGTAATCTCCTGAATGCTAACCACCAATCTACTATATTTCATCTAGATTTTCTATATGAACCCCAACTATCATACTGTGAACGCAGGAAATATAGAAATAACCAGTGTTACTGAGATTACCTCAGTATTGGAGGTGCAATTCTAGTTCATATATGCATGATGAAAAGTTTCATCTACTGTATTGGAATTACAGGATTACAACAGGGCTAACCCAAATACAGATTCTCCAGCACATCAACCAGCCACTAGCGGGAAGATAAATATCTCTCCTTATCTCTAAATTTGCAGTCCATAAACTACCTTGTTTCATATCCACAAAACCTACTTCAGGTATGCTCCAAAATATACACTAATTGGCATATACAACATTTTTATAATGAATAGATAGGTATACTGCAGGCAGGCACACGGATCAATTAAGTGTTTTTTTTTTAAATGAGAACGTAACTATTTAATTTCTTGACTTTTAAAAAAGTATCTACAATTTTTACATTAAGCTGATAGGTATTTACCACCTTAACTTTGTTTAAGGTTTTATGCTTGAAAAAATACACAGTGTAGAGGGCCGAGAGAAACTCAGTTCTTCACTGCTCATATTACATTGGCTTAAGACCCATTTGCTGATGACAGGGAGATGCCTAGATAACATCTACAAACACAATGCTATGGCCAATTGATTCAGCTATACAATATACAAGGTAATTAAGAAAATCAACCTTAACCTACATTGCACGAGATGGGCATGGGAGATAGACTTCATTATAGGGGTCCATTGCTGAATTTGAGTAATAGATGAATCAAGTTAGCTTAAAAAAAATTCAGCCTTCCAAACATTAATATGGACACAGCAGAATGAAGTAAGACAGCAGGAATTTAATATCCTTTAAATGTAGTCCACTACTTTAATAAATTGTTTGAAATGCACATCAATCACTGTAAAGGTCATGGGATAACAGCCCTCTGGGAAAGTGTGTCAGCCCACAGTCATCAAGGACCCCTGTCATTCCCAAAGCCCCAAACTGGTGGGTGGGGCAGGGATTCTTCTTCAAGATGTTAAAGCACCAATAAAAAGCTCTCTCAGTTATGGATAATTTAACCCCATTGGGATAAGTGTGGGAAATACAGACAGCCTGAAGGACACGAAAAAGGGTATCACAAGAGCACCAAGAACAAACCCTCAGTCAATGTGTTCTGACTGGAAACTAGACATTGAGGGCCTGCTAAAGGATAGGGAACTTTTTCATCATGTGGTGAAAGCCTAAAGGAAGAGGCAAAGCATTAGAACTGCCAAATAATAAAATTACTCTAACAAAGAAATGATGGACTCTCATCATGTTTAATGTCAATGCTTCTGCCATCAGGACTATGATACACATTGAAGATGTCTACATCAGATCACAGTTTTACTTGGTCTTCATCTGTGTTAAAAAATATTTTCATGAGTTCTTATGACAATTCACAAATTTATCCAATGGCTAAATTTGGTTATTTCCAGCCATGAACACAAGTTTAACAGGGAAAATGGCAAAATGAATGAGGAACAGATTGATTGCCAGAGGGAGCTAAATGATGCAGCCAGGAGAGATAAAAATGTGACAGACCTACTGACAGATATGGAAGGAAGAGAAAAAAGTAGCCAAATGAGCCAAGAAATGCAGCAAAAAGAGTTGGGAGACAACAGAATACCAGCAAGTTACAGATAGAGTACTTGAGATATCTCAGTAAATGACAGAGATACTGCAAACCAGAACATATGAGTGACCATGAAAATTATCTACATATGTTTATACTTTGTAATATTACTAATAACAATAATGCAGTATGTCATCAGTTAAGTTGAATTCATATTCTAAACTTGAGCATCATATTTTAAGTATTAAGACAGATAAGAAGTAGGACAATTGACAATGAAATAGCCAGGGTTATCTAAAAATAATTCCTTAAAACAAATTTCTCACTGGAAAATTCACTTGATCCTGTCATCCTATAGGGCATCAGGGAAAAAGCTCAAAATGAAGAATCAGTAGGTAAAAACGTGTCAGTCCCTAGCTTACTTATGGGTAGTTCTGAATTTTGTATAATAAAACATCTGAATTATCTGTGCACAATTTTTCTTTCTTGCGAAGCTGAAGTCTGCTAAACTATTTGGATCCTTTTTAAAAAGGCAAACTCCTAGATACAGCAACTGTATTGCCACATAGCTCAAAGTATATTTCTACTGCATTTGGTATGCAAGAGCATAAACAGATTTTTTGATACACAAGTTGATGCCCTTCATACATCAGAGATAAGAATCAAGTCCTAAAAGTAGAAAATCCACTTATATGTGTGATTTGGCCATGGAGCCCTTTCAAGTAAAGCTTATTTCCTTTCAAAGAGGCATGTCACTCTGTCAGCTCTCTTGAGAGGAAACTACGCTTTAGTATTTAATTTGATTAGTGTTCCTTTAATAGCATCAAAACCTACTAATGGCTGAAATACTGTTTCTAAAATTCTTTTACTGTTCCTAACTTATGTTAACCTTCTCAGCGGTGTGACAACTGACACTTGCCCCACTTGTCAAGCATTATTGGCAATTTCTATTTCTGACAGCGTATCTTTAGGATGTATAGTTCGCATCCTAAGGCAATTGAAAGTGCCTTTTCCACAGATGAATTGTATGCACTTCAAGGTACTGAAAGAGGTTATTTTTGTTTTGATTTTGTTTGTAGCCATCCTATGGACTCAACTCCTGTTTTGCAGAACTGCATGTATTTTTAGTAGACTGTATTTTAAGAACACATGTATTTTAAGAACACATGTTTTGTGCATGCATGCTATTTTCTATACACCACATGCTGTATTTTTGTATTTGTGGAAGGTATCCAAATGTATTTACCAAAGAAGGTAAAGTGATAAATGTGCCTCATTCATGCAATTGCTATGCAGTGAGTAAAGAGGAAGACATGACTGGAAAGGATAGCTGCAACTCTTTTTTCTGAAGTTACTATGGAATGTTCATTTGCTAGAGAGGGTGGTAAATAATTGCCTTGATATAATTATCCATTTTCAGGAATGCTTTAAGTAGGGTTAAATAACCTATCTTGTTATTGTTGGGCTTTTTTTAATTGCAAGACACTTACTTGCAAGACAGATTCTTTCCATCATTCTGCCTTGGATGAGACAGAGGGAGAACCGTTCAGATGGGTTTGGGCCTGGTCCTGGTCCTGAAAAGTCAGCAGTGTTCCATACATCTGGGGGAAATGATGTATGCTACTCCCATCAGTAGTCTTTGTACAACAGAAGGTACATTGGAAGGGCAAATGGTGTGACCACTCCCCCAAGATGCAAAGTCTTTTGGGGCTGAGGAGTTCAAAGATTGCTAAATTGCTATTTCACCTAGATTACGAGAGTGTGTAAAGGAGGCTCCCTTCCCTTTGTGGATTCATACAAGATGAGGTAGAATTTAGCCACAAGTCAATACTAACTGTTCTTTAATAAGAAAGAGGAGGGAGAATCAAAGAAAGATAGGAAGTTTACATTTGCTTTCATTTCAAAGGCTTTGTAAAAATACTTTTAACTTTAAGGGGATTTAAAAAAATCCTTGGATTAACAAAATTCCTGCTTCAAATATCATGTCAGTTAGCATTAGCAATGGCATTACTTTAGGCAAACTAAGATTTAGAATAGAAAATATTATTCTTCTAATGTCATACTCCCTGGGGTAAAGAGTGTAATTACAAACAGTGACACAAAGATGCGAACATTACTGTGTTTGGTTTCATGTGCCTTCATCCATTTTATTATTTGACAAAGCCACAAAATATTTATGAGTCCCTGAATTTTATTTCCAAGAGTCTTATGTAAGATGATGTCATTGACTTTGACCTTATTTTTAAGGGCACAATTAAACATTTTTTTAGCTGTCCTGCCTGAAGCAACTGCAAGGCTTATATTGTCATGCTCAGCAGCAGAAATGGAATGCCCAAAGAAATCTGACACATTCAGGAGCAACTGCTCCAAAATAATAAATCACTATATAACTTTTGTGAGAAAATGAAGTTTGAAGCACTGGGAGCATAGGAAAACAAAAATCAAAATCTTAGGAACAGTAACTAGGATTTAAGCAAAATAACTGAAAGAAGGGATAAAAGCATCAATGATTGAAAAGAAGAAAATCGTAATTATCTTTAGGAAGACGTTAGAGTCAAAGAATGATTATCATCTTTCAAAACCACAACTACCCTCTCTTGTTTGTAGTGCAATCCTAAAAATAATAGTTAGACTAAAATATTACTTTGGCATTAGCTAGTTTGTAACACAATGCACTTATTCTTTGTCATCATTCCATCTCTCTCTTACATACTTTAAAGCTACAATGCTAAAATAGGTAATTTGAGAAATGCCTTTACATCAGGGTGGACAAACTTTTTGGCCCAAGGGCCACATCGGGGTTGCAAAACTGTATGGAGGGCCGTGTAGGGAAAGCTGTTCCTCCCCAAACAGCTGGCCCCCAGCCCCTATCTGACCTCCTCCCACTTCCCACCCCGACTGTCCCCCCTCAGAATACCCAACCCATCCAAACCCCCCTGCTCCTTGTCCCCTGACCGCCCCATCCCGAGACCCCCCAACCCTAACCGCTCCCCCAGGACTCCATCCCATATCCAACCCCCCCTGCTCCCTATTCCCTGACTCCCACGCCTCCTATCCCCCCTGCCCTGACATCCCCTCCGGGGACTCCCACACTTATCCAACCCCTCACCCCATTCCCCATCCCCTGACTCCTATCCATACCCCCATCCCCTGACAGGCCCCTTGGGACTCTCACGCTTATCCAACCCCCACACCCCCGTTCCTCAACCCCAGACCGCCCCCTCCAGAACCTCTGCCCCATCCAACCACTCCCTGTCCCCTGACTGCCCCCTGGGATCCCCTGCCCCTTATCCAACCCCCCAGCCTTGGCCCCCTTACCATGCCTCTCAGAGCAGCATGCCTGGCAGCCGCGCCACCCAGCCAGAACTACTCACGCTGCCACTCTGCTCGGCAGGAGCCCGCTGCCTGCATGGCGGCATACCTACGGGGGAGGGGGAACAGCAGGGGAGGGGCCAGGGGTAGCCTTCCCAGTCAGGAGCTCGGGGCCGGGCAGGACGGTCCCGCAGTCTGGATGTGGCCCGCGGGCCATAGGTTTGCCCACCTCTGCCTTACATGCATAATCACTAGGGCTGTCAATCAATCAATCAATCACAGTTAACTCACGTGATTAACTCAAAAAAATTAATTGCAATTAAAAAAATTAATCACCATTAATTGCAATTTTAATCACACTGTTAAACAATAATAAAATACCAATTGAAATTGATTAAATTTTTTTGATGTCTTTCTACATTTTCAAATATGTTGCTTTCAATTACAAAAGAATACAAAGTGTACACTGCTCACTTTATATTATTTTATTACAAATATTTACACTGTAAAATGATAAAACAAAAGAAATAGTATTTTTCAGTTCATCTCATAAGAATTGTAGTGCAAGCTCTTTGTCGGGAAAGTGCAACTTACGAATATAGTTTTTTTTGTTACATAACTGCACTCAAAAACAAAACAATGAAACATTTTAGCACCTGCAAGTCCACTCAGTCCAACTTCTTGTTCAGCCAATTGCTAAGACAAACAAATTTGTTTACATTTACAGGAGATAATACTGCCTGCTTCTTATTTACAATGTCACCTGAAAGTGAGAACAGGCATTTACATGGCACTGTTGTAGCCAGCATAGCAAGATATTTACGTGCCAGATGTGCTAAAGATTCATATGTCCCTTCATGCTTCAATCACCATTCCAGAGGACGTGTCCATGCTGATGACGCTCATTAAAAAAAAAAGTGTTAATTAAATTTGGGACTGAACTCCTTGGGGGAGAATTGTAATTCTTCTGCTCTGTGTTTTACCTACATTCTGCCATACAGTTCATGTTATAGCAATCTCACATGACGACCCAACACATTGTTCGATTTAAAAACACTTTCACTGCTGATTTGACAAAATACAAAGAAGGTACCAATGTGAAATTTCTAAAGATAGCTACAGCATTTGACCCAAAGTTTAAGAATCTGAAGTGCCTTCCAAAATCCAAGAGGGACAAGGTGTGGAGCATACTTTCCAAAGTCTGAAAAAGCAACACTCTGATGCAGAAACAACAGAACCTGAACCATCAAAAAAAGAAAAATCAACCTTCTGCAGGTGGCATCTGACTCAGAAGATGAAAATGAACATGCGTCGGTCCACACTGTTTTGGAGCATTATCAAGCAGAACCTGTAATCAGCATGGACACATGTCCTCTGGAATGGTGGTAGAAGCATGAAGGGACATATGAATCTTTAGCACATCTGGCACGTAAATACCTTGCTATGCTGGCTACAACAGTGCCATGTGAATGCCTGTTCTCATTTTCAGGTGACGTTGTAAACAAGAAGCAGGCAGCATTATCTCCCACAAATGTAAATAAACTTGTTTGAGCGATTGGCTGAACAAGAAGTAGGACTGAGTGGACTTCTAGACGCTAAAGTTTTATATTGTTTTATTTTTGAGTGCAGTTATTTTTTATACATAACTCTACTAACTCATGATAAAGAGATTACACTATAGTACTTGTATTAGGTGAATTGAAATACTATTTCTTTGTTTATTACAGTGCAAATACTTGTAATCAGAAATATGAAGTGAGCACTGCACCCTTTGTATTATGTGTTGTAATTGAAATAAATATATTTGCAAATGTAGAACACAAAAATATTTAAATAAATTGTATTCTATTATTGTTTCACAGCACAATTTATCATGATTAATATTTTAACCATGCAATTAATTGCAATTAATTTTTTAATAGTTTGTCAGCCCTAATAATCACCTCTTTTGGAAAGGTTCCATATTTTAATCAAACATGTTACTAAATCCCTTTTAATCCTTGTAAATGAGAATGCTTGTAACAATCATCCTAATGGCTGAATAATACAACTGTTGAAACAATTTAGTCAAAACACATACCTTCACACACAAAAATCACTGTCTTCTTTAGGCAGCATATATAGTTAAACCGTTTACTTGTATTAATTATACTTTGCCACTGGCCCTGAGAGGCACGAGTTAAAAGTTGTGAAGTATCAGAGGGGTAGCTGTGTTAGTCTGGATCTGTAAAAGCAGCAAAGAATCCTGTGGCACCTTATAGACTAACAGACTTTTGGAGCATGACCTTTTGTGGGTGAATACCCACTTCATTGGATGCAAGTTGTGAAGTTACTCAGGCTTCTTCCCAGTGCTGAAATAGCAGTTTAGTACTAAGAAGTACTGTAATCTGAAATGTGCTCTTATCTGGACTGACATTAAACTTTACTTCTATCCAGGGCCGGCTCCAGCATTTTTGCTGCCCCAAGAGGCAAGAAAAAAAATTAAAAAAAGAAAAAAGGAAAACCCGATTGAGTAGCCGCCGAAGTGCTGCTGAAGAGGAAGAGATGGAGTGAAGGACCCACCGCCGAATTTCTGCCAAAGACTACACTGGAGAGCTGGAGCAACCGCTGAGGTGCCCGCGAAGACCCGGATGTGCTGCTCCAATAACCACCGAGTGCCGCCCCTTTCTATTGGCCGCCCCAGGCACCTGCTTCCTTCGCTGGTGCATGGAGCCGGCCCTGCTTCTATGCATCCTCAGAGGCTGCTGGGGAGTTTAGCTATCTGTTGACATCTTTTTGGCAAAAACACGTGATAATTCCAACTTGTGCAAAAACTTTTCCCCTCAAAACTGGATCAAATGGCCAAAGTAACATAAGTGAAATATGTTGAGTGCACGATTGTCACATTTTCTTACACAGTCACTGCATTCACAGTATGTAATGTATTACTCTTTAAAGAGCTTTGGGACATCTTGGAAATAAAAAGGGCTATTAAAAGGAACACTATTTTCTACATTACAAGTAAAAAGACTACTTATTTTAGTGTAAAATTCTCATCCAAAAAACTGTTTCTATTTCTTCAAATGTAGTCTGACAGAGCTGAAGATATAATATTGATATATTATAATTATTGCTGCCATCCTATTTTTGTCACTTAGATTAAAAAAAAAACACACCATCACCAGTTAGTGAATAATATTCTTACTTCATTTGTTTTAACTGATGTTCCATATATTTATCTAAACATTCCTACTTGCAGGGCATAAAAAAGTATGCACAGAAATTTAAAAAAAGATACATACTTTACCCAATATTACTTCAAAAGGCTTGCATAGGAATATAGAAGGCCCTCTCAATATCCAATACAGAATCAAGCTTTATCCTTAGTACTGAACACAAATTATCTCAGCTCTAACTCTAGAATTGTTACCACTGATTTTATATTCACACACACACACACACACACACACACACACACACAATTACATTATTGTATACTTAAAGCTGCATAGTCAAAACATCCAAGAGATTCAAGAAATTCAAAATTTCAGAGGCCAGCTCCTAGACTCAGCTCCAAATTTTTTGCATTGCAAAACATCCAGGATCCAACTTCCTGATATTTCTCACCAGAGAGTGAAAGCTTGGGATGGCTGAGAGCCATTACAGTGGCTCCTATAGCATGCCCCTGGTTCCTGGTGTAGGAACCATAGAAAGGGCAGCCCTACTCCCTGGCATTCCTCAATTACTGAAATGGCCACTTGGAACTATGGGCAGCCTAGTGTAAGCCAGAGTAGCTCTAAAGACCAGAATGACTCCCAGGCACCCCCAAAAGTACAAAAATATAAAAAGGTTGCTTAAAGCCAATGTTGCCCAAACCACACTCTGATATTATGTGATGCACAAATCCATTAGATTTGGGGATTAGGACCAAAGTTCCTATAGCAATATTAGCTCAACTATATTGCTCATATACAATATTTTGTTTTCCTGCTTTTATTGACAGGCATACCTTAATGTATGACCACATTTCATGTAAAAATGATGCCATAAATATTCAGGATATGCAATATCTGCCATGTAGTGTTACATACTGTAAAAAAACCCTCTCTTCTGTATTTCCTATTGTTTTAAACTTCTGAAGTCTCATGTTATACTATCAGTTTTTTAAATTTAATCCTTGTTTCAATTAATTTTTAAAGATAAGGGCAAAAATATCCATGCATAAAAAAGTTAGTATATATAATGTCCCAATTAGTCTTGAAAACTTGAGGTTTGATAGCATGTGAAATACATTTCAGCAAAAGTTTTCTGAAAATTTGCTAAAGTATGGAAAAAGGGATCTCCAGGTTGTGGCACTGATTTTTTGACTGGAGGCAAGGGAGAAACAATCCATGGATAAGCTCCCCAACAGTTTATAGGATCCCCTCCTCCCCCGATAACATATTGTGATGGGGCAAGGCCAGATGGCTACAGTAAAGTAGTAAGGAACAGGTATGTTAGCCCCAGGCTAACAAAATCCCTAGCACCATGGTAACCAAATGGCAGTTGCTCCAGGTTAATCAAGACACCTGGAGCCAATTAAAATCTTTCTAGAAGGCAGTGGAGATAGCTGCATTGATTGGGCCACCTGAAGCCAATCAAGGGCTGGCTGGAACTAGTTAAAAGCCTCCCAGTTAGTCAGTGAGATTCAGGTGTGAGGAGCTGGGAGCAAGAGGCACAAGGAGCTGAGAGTGAACTGCTGGAGGATTGAGGAGTACAAGCATTATCAGACACCAGGAGGAAGGTCCTGTGGTGAGGATAAAGAAGGTGTTTGGAGGAGGCCATGGGGAAGTAGCCCAGGGAGTTGTAGCTGTCATGCAGCTGTTACAGGACGCACTATAGACTGCTGTGATCCACAGGGCCCTGGGCTGGAACCTGGAGTAGAGGGTGGGCTCGGGTTCCCCCCAAACCTCCCAACTCCTGATCAGACACAAGAGGAGTTGACCCAGACTGTGGGTTCCACCAGAGGGGAAGATCACTGAGGTGAGCAAATCCGCCAAGAAGTGCAGGCCCCACCAAGGTAGAGGAGGAACTTTGTCACAATATTCAGAGTAGACAATTGCACAACTGAGACCTTATTTTCAACATTGTGCACATCTTTGTGCACATGTATTTACACATCTCATGTGTTCATATAATTGACCACCATTGCATACAAAATTGCAGTGACTGCATGCATAGTTTAAATGGCCAATTAATGATTAAAATAGTTGCTCACGCATGCGGACTAGTGAAAGACCCTGTGCCAGTGTTTTATGAGGCAGCTAAATTAGATGTACAAATACAAATGCGCACACATTTTTTGTGCCTATAGTCCCAAAAATGTGGACTGTAAATATCTGCATGAAAGTATCCATCTTCCACGTGCAGTCAAGCCACCTGCTTGCCTGCAAATGCATGTTTGTGCTAGCAAACTGTTGCCGTTAAGGGTCCATTAAAAAATCTGGACCTGAATGTCCAAATATGTGCAACAATGAGGCAAAATAGGCACAGTTATGGAATGGCACACTCCACATCCCTCCTCCCTATGCTGTAACTTAGACTCTTGCATCTTTCTCTGAAGCATCTGGTACAGTAACTCCTCACTTAACAATGTAGTTATGTTCCTGAAAAATGCGACTTTAAGCGAAACGATGTTAAGTGAATTGAATTTCCCCATAAGAATTAATGTAAATGGAGGAGGGAGTTAAGTTCCAGGGAAATTTTTTTCACCAGACAAAAAACTAATTATATATATATACACATATATATACATATATATACACACACACACACACACACACAGTATATGTTTTAAACAAACAATTTAATACTGTTCACAGCTACGATGATTGTGAAGCTTGGTTTAGGTGGTGAAGTTAGAGGGTGGAAGAGGTTGGGATATTTCCCAGGGAATGCCTTGCTGCTAAATCAGTGATTCTAAAACTCTTGTACTGGTGATCCCTTTCACATAGCAAGCCTCTGAGTGTGACTCCCCACCCATATAAATTAAAAATACTTTTATAATGGTGTTAAATATATAAAAATGCTGGAGGTAAAGCAGAGTTTGGGGTGAAGGCTGACAGCTTGCAATCCTCTATGTAATAACCTTGTGACCCCCTGAGGGGTCCCAACCCCTAGTTTGAGACCCTTGTGCTAAATGATGAACTAGCACTTGGCTGAGCCCTCAAGGGTTAACACTCTACAAGGCAGCAGGAATGGAGGGGAGGGGAGATAGCATAGCAGAGAGACACACCTTGTATGTGGGAGAGAGAGAGATGCACACTTCCCATTTAAGTAAGGTGACCCACTCTTAAGTGCATTGTCTTTTTAAGTGGATCAGGAAATTGAGATGGCAGCTGCTGCACCAAGCTCTCTCTGTCTTTCTCCGTAAGTGACCCCACTGCTCTATATGGAGAAGGGGTAAGCAGGGTATAGGAGCAGGGGGGAGTGGGACACCCTGACATTAGCCCCCCCTGCGTTCCCTCCCCCATGCACAGTAAGCAGGAGTCTCAGGGAGCAGCTCCAAGGCAGAGGGCAGCAGCAGCACATGCCATTGGGGGGAGGGATAGCTGCAATTGATAGCCTGCTGGGTGGCTGCTGCACAGGGAACTTAGGGGAGTGGGGAGCTGACAGGGGGGCTGCCGGTCCACCCTGGTTCCAAGCCCCCACCAGCTAGCTGCAACAAGCTGCTCTTCCTGCAAGCAGTGGACAAAGCAGACGGCTGCCAAACAACGTTAGAAGGGAGCATTGCACAACTTTAAACGAGCATATTCCCTAATTGATCAGCTACGAAACAACGGTTAACCGGGTGACTTTAAGTGAGGAGTTACTGTACTGTCGACTGACAGACTGGATATGGCACAAAATAGATCACCATAATAGACCACAAAATAGATCTGATATGGCAATCCCTAAATGTATATTAGTCCATAGGACTGGTAACATTTTGGTTTCAACTACAAAAGATAAGCACTGGGATTTGGCCACTTCTCATTAGCATCACTTCCTAATAGACAAAGTTCAATATGGGCCATCTTTGTTTGTTCTCATCATATGGTAGAAAGTTTGAAAACAATCAAAGTTATCTCAATGAGAACAGAATAAAAGAAAATGAATCAAGAGCTAAAAAAGGCAAGACCCCTCAGTACATCCATGTGGGCAGCTAAGGCAACTGCCCTTAGTTATTGTGCCATAAAATGAAAGCTAATCCATTTAACTATCCCACATGAAAATTGGATCTGAAGCTAATCCTTTTATAGTAGCTATACCACATGAAATGAGGGTATTTAAGCAAATCCCCTTAATCATCATGGCAAGAATCAGGGAGCTAAAGTCAATCCATTTAGATATCCCACATGAAACAGGGAGCCTGGCAATCTCCTTAGTTATGGTGGTGTTAAAAAGCAACTCTGTCAACCTTCTAAGCTCTTCTGACATTAAACGACTAGCACTACATTTCTGAACATACCAAAACCCAAACTGGGTACACAGTAGTGCCACAGGTGAAAAACAAAATTACTTGATATTTTTTCCAGAATAAATTACATGTTATATACCCTCCATTTCATGATTCAGTGTTTTTGGCAGCATAGACTACAATATGAATATGAATTTTGTTTCACACACAAGATCACTTTTAATAAATTATGGATAACTCTCATAATTAGAAAAAACTGATAGGTATGGTTACCAGGTGTAGTGAGAAGTAATTAAACAAGGCTATATTATTATATAGTCCTATTATACATGATTTTAGACATTTTGTCCACCAGCCTCAATTTAGTTACAGTTTTGGCTTTTCAGTGAACATTGTATCCAGTTTTGGTACAACTATTAATATAATACCACTTATTTTGGGGCGTTTGTTCAAATAGATCTGATTGTTAAGATTACCCTTATATTACCGAAGGAATCCATAGAATTATTTCTAAGAGGTAGTGGAGAAACTATAATATAAGGAATAGCAACCAAATTCTCTGTGGGAATATATATTTGGCATTACATGCTTAAAAGTATGTTAAAAGAACAAACTACATTTATTATGATGGCAAAGTCAAGCTCTAGGAAATGCCAGAATTAAGGTACCTATATTCTGCAGGTGGAGTTAGTAGTGATACCCATATTAAAGTTGTCTAACACTTCCCATTATTTGCACCTGATTTTGGTTATTTATACCTTTGCCTAACTTTCACCATTTGGGCTGAAATTTTCCTTGCTTGCCATCTGCTTCAGGCTGAATATGTATCTATTTTTTTTGGCAATTTCAGCCATTTTGGAGAAAGAGGCTAGGGGAGAACAGGTAGTTTTGACAATTTAAAAATATCCATTATTTTCTTGAAAAGCCTGAGGAACTTCAGAATTTGGAGCAGGAGCTTAAAATTTGACAGGAGGAAGTTCTAATATAACAGAGGTACCTTTTGCTGTTCCTCATGAAAATCTACCCAGATTTGGCTTAGTTCTAATACCTCTGAAAATCACCATTTGCAAATATTCAATGGAGCTTGTTAGAGGATTGCTGCTAAAAGCCTCTGAATCCATCTGCACTGAGCATGCTCCAGTCCCATCAACTACCCTACATGCCATCCTCACTGAGCATTCTCCCAGGCACAAAGTCATAGAACTAGAGCTCTAGAGGAGAGAGGATGATACTTCTGCAGCTGATGCCCACCTGTCTTTTGTCTAAGGGAAGTTGAGCCAGGCAACAGTAAACAGCCATAAGCTTTAGCCCCAGCTCTTTCAGTGACTGGTGTTAATAATTCCATGCACTTTACTGTCCTTATTATGGAGCAAGGCCTCAGAATCTTACATCAGGAATCAGAAAAATATTCTGCCCCATTTAACAGATAGGGTAACAAAGTTTCCTTTGTTCTTGGCCCTTTGGTCTCCTCACTTTACACCTCATCCTTCAGCTCACATGGTTTCTGCTTTCATGTGTAAGATAATGACTTGCAAATTTTTCCTCTCTGCCATTAAAATGACTACAGTGAATGCACTGATTCCCTCTCCCCCAATGCTGGCTTGGATAACACTTCCAGTTAGGCTTTCAACATATCCACTCAACTGAAACTGTTCTCACTGGCCTCTTCCTGGCTAGATCTCAGGCCTGTTCTTTAGCCTCATCCTCTTCTTGATACTGTTGATATCATCATGTTATTTTTTTCTCACATACAGGTGACATTGAAGCTATGTGAGTTTGTAAGATCACTTAGAGAGAGGGTGTAAAGTGAGAATATCAGTGAGTCATGTGGATCTTCTAAAGAGTGAGAGATGGGAGGAAGAAGATCTACACCATCCTCCCCCATTACTAACACCTGCAGCCACAGTATTATTTGATTCCTCCCTCTCCCTGGCACCATACATCCAGTTTGTTTCCAAATCCTGCCACTTCTTTCTCTTGAAAATTTCCAAGCTCTGTCCTCCTCTCTCCATTGCCGCAGCCAAATCTTTTATTCTGGCCCTCATTATATCCCACTTTGAGTACTGGAAAATGCTCCTGTTTCGGCCGCACAGACACAGACTGTCCCTCACTAGTCCATAGAAAATGTTGCTACTAAACTCATATCCCCCTGCATATTAGTTTATTCTTGTAATTCCCATTTTTAAATCTCTCCACTGGCTCCCTCTCTGCTCTTGTATCAAATTTAAGCTTCTTGTCACCACCTTCAAAGTTTTACTTAACCCTGCCCCCTACTTATCCTCCCTTCATTTGGATCCCCTACCTCCTCTGCTCCATCAATATTCCCCTACCTCACCCTGCCTGTTTGTCAGATTTGGATACATTTGTCTCTATGCCTTCTTCCATGTTTCCCCATATGCAAGGCACAAAGCTCCCTGAGCTCATCAACAATGCCCCTACTCTATTCACATTTAAGTTGTCCTTCAGTGTTTGCAAAGTGGAGTTGATGTTAAACCATCTTTCTGCCTTACATTTTGGCACCAACTCTCAAATGCCTGAACAGCAAATGTAATTTTGGTTGCAAAGATTTAAACTGCTTCCTGAAAGTCTCTAGTTAGATGGTTTGCCCTTCCTGAAAGGGCTTTCAGTTCATAGTTGTTCCATTGCTCCAGATACGTATGTCATGCCACAACACTAAGCCACTCTGCCACTGTTCTCCCGCAAACAGTTCCTGTCATAGCATTATCCTCCATAATGGCAACTATGGCAACATCTATCTTCCCAGTTCGGTGTTTGACAGGTTTTTATCGCCTCCACTTGACTTTCCCATTGAGTGGCACTCAGTGGTTTCAGTGTCAGAGAGGATGTTCCCAGATGTTACTTAAAATTTTTCCATTGAGTTGATGCAGAGAAAAAAATACATAAATGCTTTGAACTACATTAAAAAATTCAGTAGCCTCACTAGAAGCTGATGCTGCATCACTGACCACCAAGTTTAATGACTGAGAACAGCACGGGACAAAAAAAAAGCGTGAGGGTTTAACTCTCAGATCTGTGTCTGCACTCCTGTTCTTTCCTCTCATGTTGGCACCATTATCATAGCCCTGACCTTTCATGTCAGCTATCGAAATTCCTGTATCGTCCAGCTTTTTAAGAAGCACATTTGTCATACCAGCTCCTGTAGCATCATTAATGTCAAATTCTAGAAAATGCTCGCTCTCAGTTGTCATTGCAGGGACATTTTCACTAGGTTCTGTTACAAAACACACCATTAAAGTAATTTTGTTCTGTCTGGCTGATGTCAAGTGTGCAGTCCAGAACAACAGAGTAATATCTTGCTGACTTCAGATCTGCCACAATCTTCTGTTTGACTTTTGTTGCCAGTAACTGTATGATCTCATTTTGAATGGTTTTTCCAAGGTAGTGGTGTGTGTATATTTCTTGGGTGGTGATGCTTCTTAGATGCTCCTGGAAATACAGCATCAAACTCAGCCATCAGCTGCACAATTTTAAGGAAGTTTCCATTGTTCGGCACATACAGCTGACCTGAAGTGCCACGCAGTGCTAGGTTTTGGGTAGCAAGCATTCTCACAATGGCGATGAGCCATTTCAGAACATTTTGCCAGTAAAGAGACTCTGTTGCAATCTTCTCTTGATGCTGATCATCTATGGTAGCCTTTAACCTTAGCCTCATCTCAAGCTCTTTCCACCTGTGGAATGCTCTCTGGTGATTTGCTGCCTTCTCAAGGTATGCCAGATTTCTAACCAGATTTTTCCAGTCCTTTGTTCCTGTAGAACCCAATATAGCGGGAACATTAAACTGGAAGAGTTTGCAACAAAAACAGTATGCAGCACTCTGGATTTTTTAGTACATAAGCCATGGCATCTCCACTTTGTCACCATTGGGGATTTCATGCCAGTAATGTGTTGGGTGGAAACTTCTATTTTCATTGTCTTTGGGGAACATGAAGTTTTTCACTTGCTGTGGCCTATGCAGTACAAGGAAGTCCCTCAGGCTACTGCTCAACTGGGTCCACAGTCCTGGATCATCTAGATTTAAGGAACTAAACTCAGCAGCAGCTGTTTCTTGCGCCTCCACCACACTCTTCTCTGATCTACACTTTTCTTCAGGAATGTGCATGGTTACATCCATTTGAGATGGAGATATAGATGCTGCAGTAGCTGCCAGGTCACCTGCACTCTGACTAAATGGAAAATCAGGCATCTCCTCACCACTCACATCCTCACTGGGGCCGGAAGGCTCACCGTGAACATTTGTGTCTATGTATCTCAGGAGAGCTCCTTTCTGCTTAGATAGAAAAGCTTCCTTTGCTTTCTTTCTTTTTCTGAATGCTGCCCCAGAGGGGTGTTTTCTTCTTTCACTCATGACTGCTGTTCTGTGCCAGCTATACTGGCTCTCAACACTCAGTTGAAGGGGACAAATAAGCAGGCTGGTAGCAGGGTGAGTGAGGGAAGATATCAGCGTCTTAAGGGCCTAACTTGCTCCTACTACTTCAGTTGACTGCCTGTTGTCCTCAAGTGGGTTCAGGGAAGCAGCAGGAAACAGGAAGCTCCCTGAGAAGCTGGTGTTAATCAGTCCAGGATCCTGAGGGTGCTAGAGAGGTACACAAGAGCCTCCTCCTCCTCCTTTCTGTTATTCCCTCTCACATTTTCGCCTGCCTGCCTGTTATGTCTCTTGTGCCCTCCTTCCTCCAGCACTCCACCATATCTCTGCATCTAGAGCAGAGATAATACATATGCACCAGCAGCAGACATCATTTTCTACACTCGGTCCCAGTGGCACCCTCACAGTCTGGCACCTGATGCAGCTGCTTCATTTCACCTCATGGTAAGGCCAGCGCTAGCTCTGGTAATACTCTTCAGACCTTCTGGCTCATGGGCTATTGTTCGTGTGTGTGGGGAAACAGTCATTTACTGCCCCTGGACTGGGAGCATTCCTTTGGGGCAACTCTGCCCTCTTTATAACCATGGTATGTTACTCTAATTCTGCTTTTGTTTATATGAATTATGACATTTCATTATATGATCACTTAGTAGTCATTCTACAGGACTACAGCCTCATTCACAGCATAGGATGGACAGTGGAAAAAGGCAGAGGATTGCAAGAAGAGAAATGATGTTCTTATGTTTAAGGACTGGGAGCGTGAAGATGTGGGTTCTTTTCCTGCCACGCACTTTTGTGATATTATTCAAGACCATCATAATGCATATGCCCAGGGGGAATTAAGGTTGCACAGGTTAACTTAATTCAGGTATTTTCTAAATTTTTAGTGCTTGAGCTGGCGGTCTCAAGTCTTTTAATATAGACAATACATTATATAAAATTTGTCTTAATTTTTTCAAAATTACATGTCACAAGTATTGCATCAATTCGGATACACAAGGTGCAGAGTTAAGACTGAAGGGTGCAGCTTTAATTATGGGCATTTACAAAGGTCAATGTTTACCTGTGTATCTAATATTCTTTTTTTTTTAAATGGAATTTACACGCATACATGCAGAACTATACATATGCGCACACAAAATTTTGTTGCCTTTAATGTTGAAGATTAAAAAAGGTTTCACTAGTTAATTGTTAAGGGCCTGATCCTGCAAAGGGAACCATGCAACTATAAATATACACCTGAAGGGGCCATGATTCAGAGTAATGGCTTTGGTAATGAAATATGATTTTTGTCTTTATGGGTAAGTGTACTCTAAAATAAACTTATGAAAGTCAAGGTTGAAGAGATGCTTGAGTTTTTGAACTTCCCTGCAGTGCATCTCTACATGCTCTGTATTTTAATCTCTTTTGCCCACTGCCATTTGCTGTATTACATTATCAACATCCATTCGTTTTCATCAACACACAAATTCCCCCTTCACTTGGTTAAGTGCTTTTGTTGTTACAATCCCTTAGTATGCCAGGGTTAATGATACAATGGATATTGACATTTCACTTTATGCATTTGCTGTAGGTCACTAGATTTCATGAAGTATTGCATTAATATGAAAATTTTAAAATGAGTCTCAATCATATCATAACAGAACACTTTTTAAACATTTAAAAACAGTAAAAGTACTAATTTATTTCTGCTTTTAGAAATAATCTGGTTAATCATCATAACATGGTCATGCAGCCCTAAACTTATGCACCAAATGAAATCAAAAGACTTCTACTCTTGTTCTAAACTACAGTGGATAGCCCTATCTCTTGAAATACAAGTTGTCTCTACACTTGTGTGGTCAAAGTACATTATCCTCCATGATTTCCTGTAGCTCAGCAGGAATAAACACATGCACTGGAAAATTTCACAGAGGATGGAGCAGATGGGCATTGAGTGGACTCAGCCTAGTGACTGGAAGCCATCATCCACTTGAGGCTCCTGCACAGGAGAGCAAAAGGCTTGGACAGTCACTCCAGAAGAGCTCATCGTTAAGGTTAAGATTGTGTCATGGTTATTTTTAGTAAAAGTCACAGACAGGTTGTGGGCAATAAACAAAAATTAAGGGGAGCCGTGACCTGTGCATGACTTTCACTAAAAATAATAGGAGAGAGAGGGAAGGAATGACAGCTGGAGGTCCATGGGAAAGGGGGGGGAGAAATGACATCCCCAGCCCCACTGTCACAGCGCAGCACAGCTCTGGCCCTAGCTGAAGCCACGGGGATACACAGCCCTGGCTCCAGCCCCGCTACTGACAGCTGAAGCCGAAGTCACACAGGTCCAGTAAATTCACACAATCCATGACTAAATTGTGTCCTTACTTGTTGTACATGCCCCTTCTACAACAAGCTGGACCAGGTACTGTCAAGGGCTCCCAGTACGGAGACTAACTCATTGCCTCCTGACACTCCAGGGCATCCCGTCAGTCAGTAGGCACAGTGGAAGATAGCCTGGAAGACCCGGAGGAAGAGAAGCACATGGCTCTGCACTATTAACATGATCTGCTGGTTGAGGAAGCCCCCCCCCATCCTGATGAAGATGGGAGGATACTGAGCTGCAGCAGGAACCAGAACTCAAGACTGATAAGTTAGAGTGGTTCCCCACCTCTTGCTCACATGCTACATCCCTGATTTTTAAACCCAGCCCCTATTCTACTTCAGCCCTTAAATGGTCCCTGAGCAAGGCACAGCTACAAGTTAAGGATTTTATTTACTTCTGATGAGCCACTATTATGCATTTGGCAGAAGCTACGTCTGAAAAACAGATTAACAAAAATCACTTTGCCCGTATCTGTTCAGGCAGAGACAGTCCCCAGGGCCACATAAACCAGAGGAAGCGAGGGGCGGGTTTAGAAATGTCTTGGTAGAGGAAAGGGGGCTGGAACAATTTGTACAGTGTGGGTGCTGAGAGCCACTGAACCAAACTGTAAACCTGGTATAGGAAGAAAACCACTTCAAGCCAGGGGTGTGTGGCAGCACTCCCAGTTCCAGTGGGTAGGGAATGTGATAGTTGTAGAAAACATACAGCTGTTTGTGTGAAGGTAGGAACAGCTGTATTTTGTCCTTTAGAAGATTATATAGTGTTAATGCTTCTACCACCCCAATCTTACAAATGGGAGCCATGTGAAATGTGGGAGGGAGGTTCAGGTGGAGGAGTGGTTTGATCTGGGAAGGGGAAAAGAAAATTTTGGTTGTCTGAAGAAAATTAGTCACAGCAGTCCTTTCGAATAATACTCCAGCTGAGCCCTAGTGTCCAGTTCTGGGCACCAAATTTCAGGAACAAAGTGGACAAAATGGAGAAAGTCCAGAGATGAGCAACTAACACGATTAAAGGTCTAGACAACATGACCTATGAGGGAAGATTGAAAAGAGAAAGTTACTCACCTTGCAGTAACTGAGGTTCTTCGAGATGTGTGTCCCTGTGGGTGCGCCACTCTAGGTGACGGTGCGTCCCGGCGCTGTCGATCGGAGATTTTCGGTAGCAGTGCCTGGTTGGGGCGCACGCACCCAGATGGTATCTCCCGTGCAGTTGGAATCTTCCAGGGTGCGTGCGCCCCACACCCTCCTCAGTTCCTTCTCTACCGTGGAGAGTATATCAGTACTCCAAAGTAGAGGGGAGGAGGTCGGGGAGTGGAGCACCCACAGGGACACACATCTCGAAGAACCTCAGTTACTGCAAGGTGAGTAACTTTCTCTTCTTCTTCGAGTGCTGTCCCTGTGGGTGCTCCACTCTAGGTGAATGTATAGCAGTACCCACTACGGTTGGTGGGACTTTGGAGATACGGCAGGAAGTGCTGAAGATAGTACTGTATGACCTACTATTGTGTCTGCCGTGGTGTCTTGCGTTAAAGCATAGTGTTTTGCAAACGTGTGTTCAGATGACCATGTAGCTGCTTTGCAGATATCGGGAATGGGAACGTTGTGTAGGAATGGAACGGATGCTGACATGGCTCTAGTGGAATGAGTTCTTATGCCTTCGGGCGGTTGAAGATTCTTCGCACGGTAACAGAATCTGATGCAGTCAGAGATCCACTTAGATAGACGTTGTTTAGATATAGCCGTGCCTTTTGATCTTTCGGAAATTGAAACGAAGAGTCGTGGAGACTTGCGAAATGGTCTAGTCCTGTCTAAATAAAAGGCAATTGCTCGCCTGATGTCGAGAGTATGCAGGGTTGCATTTTGTGAGGTTTGGGGTAGAAAGTAGGTAAATATATAGGTTGGTTGAGGTGGAAGGACGATACTACCTTAGGAAGAAATTTAGGATGTGGTCTCAAAGTGACTTTATCTTTGGAGAAGATTGTGTATGGAGGGTGGGCCATCAAGGCACTTATTTCTCCAACTCTCCTTGCTGATGTTATGGCAACTAGGAAAGCCACCTTCATGGACATACGGAGATCAGAGGAGGTAGCCAAGGGCTCAAATGGAGGTTTCATGAGAGCATGAAGAATGAGGTTAAGATTCCATGTAGCCACTGTTGAGTGAATTTCAGGGTAGAGATTTTGCAGGCCAGAGAGAAAGCGTTTAATGGTGGGGTGTGTAAAGAGTGAGTACCCATCCATTAGTTCGTGGAAGGTGGTAAGCGCCACCAGGTGCACTTTGATGGAGCTAAGCGAAAGTCCATCCTGTTTCAGTTCGAGGAGGTAATCTAGAATGTTAGGAAGGGTCACATTGTTGGGTGCTAAATGTTTATGTGAGCACCAAAGAGCGAAGCGTTTCCACTTCTGAAGGTAGGTTTTACGGGTGGAGTCTCTCCTACTGCGCAAGAGGACATGTAGGACTTGCTCGGAACAGGCTAGTTCATGGGTTTGGAACCATGAAGGAACCAGGCCGTGAAGTGGAGCTTCTGGAGTTGGGGATGAAGGACCCGCCCGTTGTCCTGGTAAAGGAGGTCTGGCCTGTTGGGGAGAGCCCATGGGTGATGGGAGTACATGTGGAGAAGGTAAGGGTACGACGTCTGTCTTGGCCAGGCCGGGGCAATAAGGATGACCTGGGCCTTGTCGTCCGTGATCTTCCGAATAACCCTGTGTAGTAGAGGGATAGGCAGGAAGGCGTACAGGAGGTAACTGTTCCATGAGATGAGGAATGCAGTCCCGAGTCCCGCCCTGGAGCAAAACAGGGGGCATTTTCGATTTCAGGTCGTGGCGAAGAGATCTATTGATGGAGTGCCCCAGTGGGAGAAAAGGTGTTGGAGTACTGTGGGGTGCAGTTCCCACTCGTGTTCTGTGGAGAAGTTCCTGCTGAGTGCATCGGCAGTAGTGTTGTGGCAGCCTGGTAGATAGGAGGCGATGATCTGTATTCGATATTGTATGCACCAATTCCATAGTCGAATGGCTTCCATGCAGAGGGAATGTGATCTGGCACCCCCTTGTCTGTTTATGTAATACATACATGCTATGTTGTCTGTTAGAACTCACAGGTATTTGTCCTTTATAAGGGGAAGAAAATGAAGGCATGCTCTCCTCACTGCTCTGAGCTCTAGGAGATTTATATGTAGATGCGTCTCTGATGGAGACCCTCAGCCTTGTGCCCTGTGTTCCCCTAGATGCGCTCCCCAACCTATCAGGGAAGCATCCGTGGTGAGCATGAGCGTTGGGGACCGTTGCTGGAAGGGAACCCCTGCGCAGAGGTTTTCTGGACTTGTCCACCATAGTAGGGAAGTTATAACCTTGGGAGGAGGAGTTAGCAGCATCCCTAAGTGATGTCTGCTCGGTTTGAAACTGAAGTTGAGCCAGCCCTGGAGGCATCTCATATGGAGCCTGGTGTGTTGAACCACGAAGGTGGTAGCTGCCATGTGACCAAGGAGCTGTAGGCAGATTCTTGCTTGCGTCCTGGGATGAGTAGAGAGCGTGCGTATGAGTTGTGTGATAGCGAGGAATCTGTTGTATGGGAGCGAGGCCCTGCTCTGGGTTGAGTCGAGATGAGCTCCAATTAACTCTATCTGTTGCGTGGGTACTAGGGTGGATTTTTGGGTGTTTATTTGGAGACCTAGACTGCGAAAGAGGGAGATGGCGAGATGCGTGGCTTGAAGTGTGTCGCCATAGGAGTTGCCCTTGATGAGGCAATCGTCCAGATAGGGGAAAAGTGTGATTCCGTGTTTGCGGAGGTGAGCCACAATGACAGCTAGGGTCTTGGAAAAAACTCTTGGAGCCGTGGAGAGTCCGAAAGGAAGAACTCTGTATTGGAAGTGATCCTGACCGATTGTGAATCGTAGGAAGCGTCTGTGAGCTGGATGAATTGATATGTGGAAGTAAGCGTCTTGTAGGTCGAGGATTGTGAACCGCATTGATCCAATGCGGGTATTATTGTGCCCAGGGTGACCATCTTGAATCTTTGTGTCCTCACAAATTTGTTCAGTCAGCGTAGATCTAATATAGGCCTCCATCCTCCGGTCCTTTTCTGCGTTAGAAAGTAATGGGAGTAGAAACTTGTCCCCTGGTGTTGCGGAGGTACAGGTTCCACTGCGCCTAGTTGCAGAAGGTGAGCCACTTCTGAGCGAAGTAATTGCTCATGAGAGGGTCCCTGAAAAGGGACAGGGAAGGGGAAAGGGTAGGGGGGTAGGATATAAAAGAGATAGAGTAGCCGGTCTGAACTCTCTCAAGGACCCAGCGGTCCTGTGTGATCCGCTGCCAGGCACGTTGGAAATACTGGAGGCGGTGGCCAAATGGGCAAGTAAGTGGTGGAATCAAAGGGTGGTCGTGCAGACCCTCGACCAAAGCTTCAAAACTGTTGTTTATTGCCCTGTGGATGGAAGGTGGTGGCTTGATTTTGATTTTGTCTGCGCTTGGGTGGTCTAGTACAATTCCTAGTTGTGTCGTATGGTCTGGATTGAGGGTGATAGTACTGATGTGCGCGTGGTCTTTGGTAGGGTTGGTATCGCTGTCTCCTGGGGAGAGATGGTTGAATGCCCAGGGTGCGCAGTGTTGCTCTGGAATCCTTCATGGTATGGAGGAGTTCATCAGTTTTTTGGGAAAAGAGTTTGTCCTTGTCAAAAGGGAGATCCTCCACCTTAGTCTGGAGTTCTTTAGGAATCCCGGACGCAGAGAGCCATGAGGTTCTGCGCATAACCACAGCAGTTGCGGTAGTACGGGCTGCTGTGTCCGCCGTGTCTAGAGACGCCTGCAGGGCCGTTCTGGAGATCAGTTGCCTCTCAGACAGGATTGATTTGAAGTCTGCTCTTCTGTCCTCTGGCATGTAGGAGGCAAATTCGAAAAGCTTATTGTAGTTGTCGAAATCATAACTAGCGAGGAGGGCAGAATAGTTAGCAATCCTGAACTGTAGTGTAGAGGATGTGTAAACCTTGCGTCCAAGAACATCAAGGCGTTTAAGGTCTTTGTCTTGAGGGGTGGGTTGATATTGTGACTGTTTAGTCCTCTGTGCAACTGCATCGATGACAAGGGAGTTCGGTGGTGGATGAGAAAATAAGAAGTCTGCGTCCTTTGCAGGGACATAGTATTTACGTTCAGCCTTCTTGCAACTTGGTACCAAAGAAGCTGGGGTTTGCCAGAGAGTGTCAGCTGGCTCCATGAGTGCTTCATTTATAGGGAGCACGATTTTCGAGGGTGCAGACGGTTGAAGGATCTTAAGGAGTTTGTGTTGCTTCTCCTGAACCTCTTCCAAGGGAATATCCTGGCTGAGTGCAACCCTCTGAAAGAGTTCTTGGAACTGTTTGCAGTCGTCCACGGTTTGTGGAGGTGAAGAGAGGATGGCCTCATCTGAGGCTGGTGGAGAGTTAGGGTTAGGCGAGTCAGGATATGGTGCATAGCTCCCCGGCTCAGGAGGGGGTTCAGGCACCCTGGAAGTGGATGGAGCAGGAGACTGAGGTACCGAAGGAAGATGATTGGTAGGAGGATTCTGCCAGGGGTACCATTGTGGCCAAGGCATGGGTAGGAGAACCCAGGTATCACCCACGGGGGGGCAACGTAGGGAAACTGAGGCTGCTGAACTTGAGGCGTGACCTGAGGTGGTAAGGGTGCCTGTGGAGGAGAAGCAGGAGGGGAGAAATCCGCTTGCTGTTGTGGTTCAAGGTCCTCGTCGGTGAAAGCCAGTTCAGGTGGAGAAAGTGGCAAGTCAAGGAAGGAGTCGTCCGCATCCAGGAGCGGAGAGTGAGGCTCAGGTGGCACTAAAAGGTCACTTTGAGTGAGCAGCTGTTGTTCCTGCTGTTTAGGCTGAACTAAGTCTGCTCCCTGCTCCAGCTCTTTGCTAGGAGAGAGTGACAGAGAGTTTCCTGTAGAGTTGTGCTTTGAGGTGCCCTGCAGGGGCTCTGCTGCTGGTGCACGGGTCACAGAGTGGCTGGGTGCCGACGCTCTTCGCGGTGCCAAGGCTGATCTTGCTGTTGGCACCGCTGCTATTTTTGTTGCTGAGGCAGAGCGCGCTGGCGGGATCGCGGCTGCTTTCAGTGCTGAAATTGACCAGACTGAAAGCAGCGCGGCTGTTCCTGGTGCCAATGCTGACTGCGCTGTCGGCACCGCAGCTGTTGCTGGTGCCGAGGTACGTGGTGCCGGTGCTGTAGCGTTCCTCGGTGCCGAGGAGGAACGAGGAGTCCACGCCGCGGCCGTTTGCGGCGCTGAGGGGACCGAACAAGTAAGAACCTTCCCAGCGCGGGAAGTCTGGTCCCTGCCTCTCAGCAGCAGCTGAGGCATATGAAGAGGCTGAAGCAGCCGTACTTCGGGCTGTCAGCAGAGGGGGTAGGGATCTCGCAGGAGACCCCTTACCCTTGTTAGAGTCTCACTTGTGAGACTTTTGCGCTTTGTGCCTCCGCTCCAGGGAGGGTGAAGCGACGCTCCCGACTGGTTCTGATCTGGCCGGGGAGCGTGTGGGAGCGGGGTCCACTTTTCCCGTCTCTGACAGTGGCTGCAGGGATTTCTCCATCATAATGATCTTGAGGCGCAGATCCCTGTCACAACGAGCTCTTGATTTGAGGCTCGCACAGTGTTGGCACTTCGTGGGGATGTGGGTGTCCCCGAGGCACTTTACACACTGGGAGTGACCTGACAGGAGATGCATTTCTTGAATCCTGAAGCTCCTGGCATTGTGAGTTCGAGATAGGCGAGGAAAGTGTCTCAATGGGAGACAAGCCTGAGGGTTGTTTTTTTTAAACTAAGTAACTAACTATGTAACTATACTAAAGGAAGGTAAACAACTGGGAATTAATTAATAACTATTTCTATGTTTCCTATAGAGATCAGGAAGAGAAGGCAGCACTGCCCCAAGTCCCGTCTTCAGCCGAGGACGGTTGAGAAGGAACTGAGGAGGGTGTGGGACACACGCACCCTGGAAGATTCCAACTGCACGGGAGATACCATCTGGGTGTGTGCGCCCCAACCAGGCACTGCTACCGAAAATCTCCGATCGACAGCACCGGGACGCACCATCACCTAGAGTGGAGCACCCACAGGGACAGCACTCGAAGAAGAACAATTGTTTACGCTGGAGAAGAGAAGACTGAGAGGGAACATAATGAGTTTTCAAGTACATAAAAAGGTTGTTACAAGGAGAAAAATTGTTCTAAACTTCTGAATATAGGACAAGAAGCAATGGACTTAAATTGCAGCAAAAGCTGTTTAGATTGGACATTAGGAAAAACTTCCTAATTGTCAGGTTGGTTAAGGACTGGAATAAATTGCTTAGGGAGGTTGTGGAATCTCCCTCACTGGAGATTTTAAAGAGCAGGTTAGACAAACACTTGTCAGGTATTGTCTAGATAATACTTAGACCTGCCACCTCTTGTCCATTCTGGTATCTTGAAAAACGCTATGTTCTCCAAATGTTGGTCAGCCTTTAAAGTAGAAATTACAAACTGGTAACATAGCCCTTGGAAGGAACTACCATCCCCCAACTGCCTTGACACACTATGCCCAGTTTCTATTTTTAAAACAATTAGTAGTCTCTGTTCTTTCCTCATAGGCTGCCAAAAAGTTGGCTGAGAACCAAGGATAGTCTAAGAGTCGCATCCCTGGACTAGAGAAGAGATTAAAAGTTGTGGCCTTCCACTGCAAAATTATATGGGGTAGAGGAGAATTAATAGCTTCTTCCAAAAAGAAAAAAAATATCATGCTACCCTTGGCTTTGAACTGACAGGACCTCTGGCTTCTGAGAGGGAATCCATTTCCCTATGAGGAGAGGAGCAGCACCCCAGAGACAGCAGAGAAGGTTCCATTAGCATGTACAAGAGGAGCCAGAAGCCATTTAAGTTCCTCAGGCCTTGTCTACACTACAAGACTATTTCGAATCTACTTAAGTCGAATTTGTGGATTCGACCTTATGAAGTCGAATGTGTGTATCCACACTAAATACACTAATTCGAACTTCTGAGTCCACATTAAGGGAGCCGGCGTCGACTTTGGAAGCGGTGCACTGTGGGAAGCTATCCCACAGTTCCCGCAGTCCCCGCTGCCCATTGGAATGCTGGGTAGAGCTCGCAATGCCTGCTGGGGGAAAAAATGTGTCGAGGGTGGTTTTGGGTTACTGTCGTCATTGAACCGTCAATCACGCCCTCCCTCCTTGAAAGCGCCGGCGGGAAATCTGTTCGCGCCCTTCTCTGGTCGGTTACAGCGCGGACGCCACAGCACTGCAAGCATGGAGCCCACTGCGATCATCGCTGCACTTATGGCCGTTGTCAACTCCTCGCACCTTATCGTCCACCTCTTCCACAGTCAGCTGCTGAGAAACCGGGCGAGGAGGCTCCGGCAGCGCGGTGAGGAGAGTGGCGCAGATCTCTCAGAAAGCAGGGTACGCCGCGCAGTGGAGATCATGGTGGCAATGGGTCACGTTCATGGTGTGGAACAGCGATTCTGGGCCCGGGAAACAAGCACAGACTGGTGGGACCGCATAGTGCTGCAGGTCTGGGATGACACAGAGTGGCTGCGAAACTTCAGGATGCGTAAGGGCACTTTCCTTGAACTGTGTGACTTGCTGTCCCCTGCCCTGAAGCGCCAGGACACACGCATGCGAGCAGCCCTGAGTGTGCATAAGCGAGAGGCCATAGCTCTCTGGAAACTAGCAACACCAGACAGCTACCGGTCAGTAGCGAACCTCTTTGGCATGGGCAAATCTACCGTGGGGGTTGCTGTCATTCAAGTAGCCCACGCAATCGTTGAGCAACTGCTCTCAAAGGTAGTGACTCTCGGAAACGTCCAGGTCATCATAGATGGCTTCGCCGCGATGGGATTCCCAAACTGCGGTGGGGCTATAGATGGGACTCACATCCCTATCCTGGCACCAGCCCACCAGGCCAGCGAGTACATTAACCGAAAGGGCTACTTTTCAATGGTGCTGCAAGCTCTGGTGGACCATAGGGGACGTTTTACCAACATCTTCGTCGGGTGGGCGGGCAAGGTTCATGACGCGCGTGTGTTCAGGAACTCTGGTCTGTTCAAACGCCTCCAGGCAGGTACTTTCTTCCCGGACCACAAAATAACGGTTGGGGATGTGCAGATGCCTACATTGATCCTCGGGGACCCGGCCTACCCGCTAATGCCCTGGCTCATGAAGCCCTATACAGGCGCCTTGGACAGTGAGAAGGAACTCTTCAACTACTGGCTGAGCAAGTGCAGAATGGTGGTGGAGTGTGCTTTCGGACTTCTCAAGGGGAGATGGCGGAGCTTACTGACTCGCTCGGACATCAGCGAAAAGAATATCCCCGTAGTTATTGCTGCTTGCTGTGTGCTCCACAATCTCTGTGAGAGCAAGGGCGAGACCTTTTTGGCCGCTTGGGAGGTTGAGGCAAATCGCCTGGCTGCTGTTTACGATCAGCCAGACACCCGTGCCGAGAGAATATCCCAGCGGGAAGCAATGTGCATCGGGAGGCTTTGAAAGCTAGTTTCCTCGCAGAGCAGGGTAACCTGTGACTGTCCACTTGATTTTAAGAGAGCCTGATCATGGGCCTGTGTCTGTATGTGTTAGACACAGATCGAGTTAGATCTGAGCTCACAAACCCGGTTCTCCAAGTTTCCCCCACTTCCAAAGCACGTTTTAAAACTAATGAAATGTTACAGTAATTAATAATAAATCTTTCGTTGACTTTGCATTTCTGTTTCTTGGTTGAAACATGGAAGCATACTGTGCTGGGTTCGGTGTGCACTGATGTACAGACCGCTTGTCCAAAACAGGACGGACAGCCTCCTGCTCCTACATAGGTCTGTGGGGTGGGGGACGGTTTACGGTGGTTGTGCACGTAGGGGTGGTTTTGCAGGAATGGGTGGGTTTGCAGGAAGGGGCGAGGGGTGCCGTCTTTGGATAGGGGTTTGCATGACGGCTGTGGGTTTGGGCGTTGGAAGGGGTGAGGGGTGTGGGGGAAGGGTGAGTATCTGTCCCTGTATGAGGGCTCTTTTTGGGGCTCAGGGCAGCGGGGAGGATCGTGGCTACGGTCGAAGTGCATGATAGGGAAGCCTGCCTTTACATTCGGGGATGGCAGGCACCAGGACCCTGGACAAGCATACACATCAACGAAAGACCCGGGGCAGCATACACCACACAGACTGACCCTGGTGCCTAGTGACTGCATTCTGTGTGTGCCCTGCAGTTGACCCTGCCCCCAAGTCTGTACCATGGTACTGTGGGCTATGCACTGCAGTTACAATTCCCCCCCCCACACACACAGAAAGTCTTCTGACACGAGAAACATGACGGAAACAGTGAGTAACAGAAAACCGCTTTTAATAATGTAGTACACAGTGGGGGGTTGAAACTTGGAGTTGGGACTGGGTGATGCTGTAAGGAAAGAACTTGTACAAATTTACAGCGCGAGTGGTGTCTTGAACATTAGCGCTCTGCTGCGGTGCAGTGACAGTTCTCACGGCCCCTACCGCCCCTCCTTCTTGTAACTTTGGGTGAGGGGGGGACAGGACTTCTTGGTGTTGGAGGGCGGTTGCAGATGCAGTGCAGGGGGGCTCTCTCCTCCTGCCTGCGGTCCTGCAGAACATCTACAAGGCGCCGGAGCGTGTCCGTTTGCTCCCTCATTAGACCAAGCAGCGTTTGAGTCGCCTGCTGGTCTTCCTGCCGCCACCTATCCTCCCGTTCGATGTGTGTGCGATGCTGCTGACACACGGTCTCCCTCCACTGTCTCTGCTCTGCCGCTTCTGCTCTGGAGCAGGCCATCAGTTCCTGGAACATGTCGTCCCTAGTCTTTTTCTTTCGCCGTCTAATCTGAGCCAGCCTCTGCGAGGGGGATGCCGGGGCAGTCCGGGAAAGAGCCGAAGCTGTGTGATGCGAAAAAGTAGGTGATTTCCTTGAACACATACATGTTTGCCAACAGTGAACACAGTCTAGTCAGTTTCAGTGAACAAGACCATACAGGGCACCAAGTCTCAGGAGATCTCAGAACTAGTTCGAGATTTTGGAATACACTCTCATTGGCGGCGCCATTGCACTGGAGAGCGCACAAGCGAGGAAAGACAGCTGCATCCCTCTTGCACAAAGTCCTGGTAAGCCTTACAGTACATACTGCCTATCAGTTAGTGGATAGCTGTGCTCTCCTGCTAAAGGCAATGTGCAAAGCAGAGAGGATGAGCCTTTTGCAGCCCCTCCCGCCAGTGCACGGGAACGATCAATGGATGGTTGTTCTCTGTGGCCTCTAGCACGTGGCTGTTAGGCAAGGGTCATTGTTATGCAACCTAATTTTAAACCATTAACAATAGTAACACTACACTAATTGCCCTACTTAGATGCAGTATTTGCAGAACGAGATCACCCTGAGGCGGGTCACTCGTGCCCAGAAAGAGAGGATGTTACGGGACGCACTGCACAGACCAGGACCATATGCAGCAATGCTAGTAGAGGCGATGCTTCCTCTCTATATTCGGATGTCCTGGCGTGGAAGAGTCTGCTTCCACGGAGCGCCCAACAAGGCACCTCTTCCGACGAACCTCCTGCGAAGGCTTTGCGAGGAACTGAATGACACCTTCGTGGAATTGTCGATGGAGGATTATTATTCTATCCCCATTTGTGTGGACCTTCTTTTCATATAGTTTAATATTTAGAATTTTGTAAATACTGTTTCTATTTTTTCTATAACAATGTTTTAAAAAATAAATGTTTATACGTGTGTAGCACTTACCGCCTGATCCTTCCCCTGATTCTGAGTCCGGGTTAACGGCAGGGAAGGGTTGGTAGGGGATCTCTGTGAGGGTGATGAAGAGATCCTGGCTGTCAGGGAAAGCGGGAGTGTGTTCGCTGTCGCCTGTGCCGTCCTCAAAAGACCCTTCCTCATCTTCCCCATCGGTGAACATCGAGGAGGAACTGTCCCGGTACACTATTCCGTCCTCGGAGTCCACCGTCACTGGTGGGGCAGTTGTGGCAGACCCACCTAGAATGGCATGCAGTGCCTCGTAGAAGCGGCACGTCTGGGGCTGTGCTCCGGAGCGTCCGTTTGCCGCTCTGACTTTTTGATACCCTTGTCTTAGGTCCTTGACTTTCACGCGGCACTGCATCGCATCCCGGCTGTATCCTTTGTCTTTCATGGCTTTAGAGACCTTCTCGAAGGTCTTAGCATTCCGCTTGCTGGAGCGCAGCTCCGAGAGCACAGACTCCTCGCCCCACACAGCGATCAGATCCATGACTTCCCGGTCAGTCCATGCTGGGGACCTCTTTCTATTCTGGGATTGCCCGGACTCCTCTGCTGGAGAGCTCTGCATCGTTGCAGGTGCTGCGGAGCTCGCCCCGATGTGCAACCAGGACGTCAGATTCAAAGTGCCCAGACAGGAAAATGAATTCAAATTTTCGCGGGTCATTTCCTGTGTGGCTGGCCAGAGAATCCAAGGTCGGACTGCTGTCCAGAGCGTCAACAGAGTGGTGCAGTGTGGGATAGCTCCCGGAGCTACTAAGTTCGATTAGCATCCACACCAAGCCTAATTCTAGCTAGCCATGTCGAATTTAGCGTTACTCCACCTGCCGGGGTGGAGTACCAAATTCGAACTAAAGAGCCCTCTAGTTCGAATTAAATGGCTTCCTGGTGTGGACGGTTGAGTGGTTAGTTCGAATTAACGCTGCTAAATTTGAATTAAAGTCCTAGTGTAGGCCAGGCCTCAGAAGGATCACACTTTTAAGCAGGAAGAGACACTGATGAACTAGTTCATGAAACAGAGGTATGCCATATTGGTATTCCCTAATGGAGAGGGTGATAGAACTGGTGGCTGAACAAATTTGGGGTCACCACTGAGCCTGTCTGTGAACTGCCACCACCTCCTCCAACTTCTGCTGAGGCAGAGAATCCCCCCAAATGACCAGGAGGAGCCTGCAGGACTCATGGGACCAAACCCTTCAAAACCTCTCATGGGAGGACCCTCTGAGCGTCAAGGAGGAATGATGAGCCTGTGGCAGTCCCTGAAGCCCACCAAGTGCCCCACGACCCATAGCCCATGCAGGAAACATCCCCTTTAGTCCCCCAAAAGAGGTTTCCTCTGTCATTCCCCTCTAGTCCAGGGAAATCAAGGAGATAGGTGCAGAAACATTAACATTTTGCTGTTGCTCACAGATTCAGACTTGTTAGGCTTTGTTGATTTAGGTTTCTTTTAAAATATTGTACTTCCATGTACCAGGTAGTACTTTTAATAAAGGTTATGGTTTCCCTGACTTGCATGTGGAGATCCTCCTTCCTAAGTACGGCAAACATAAAATGTCTCTGCTGGACTCTTTGCCGCTTTTACAGATCCAGACTAACACGGCTACCCCTCTGATACTTGATTGCTGACAAAGAATGAGTATGCCCCTCCTTGCCCCCGCAAATGTTGATAAGGTTGTTAGTAGGAGCACTCAATCCCTCTTAACAGAGGTTTGTAAGCAAGACTGAACAGTGAAGCATTGCACAATGACTGCGTGCAAAGCACAAACCCAATCCTAAGGTAATAACCCAGTGGAGATGTCCTGCTATAATTGTCTGTAATGAGTGAATAGGCATAGGAATGTACGGCTAATGACCTATAGCTACAGGGGAGTAAAACTCACAAAACTATATAGCCCCACTAGCATGTGCCAATATTCCATCTTGTGCTTTTCCAGCCACTGTACATGGTGTAAAGGTATCCCTTGGCACAGGCAGATGTTATCCCCTGCCTCCTTGTTGTTCCAAGATGTGTGCACATATAACATCCTGGATTTCACTTGACCACTGAGAACCAGGATCAGTGTGCAGATGGATGCGATCCGGCTGTATGTAAAGAGTTTGCAAACTAGAATATCTTAGATAACTTGGGATGGAAGCACTCCTCTTTATGTTCACAAACATTATGGAGTGCACAGTAGGTGATAATTATAAGAACAGCATTTGCTACATTGGCATCCAAACACATGTGTAGGCAGCACCAACAATCTTTCAGACTACCAAACATGCACTCTATGACTATTCTGTAGTTACTGAGATTGTAACTTTTCCCAGGGTCATGAGTCAATTTAGGAGTGGGGGGTCCTCCAAAATAACAGTTGGCACAGACACACCAGAGAACCGCATCGTTTATAAGGAATAACATCTTTTCTTCCTCCTTCGAGTACAATCCTGATCTCCTCAGCATCCTGGTGTCATGAAGTTTTCTAGTATTTCCCATGTTGGTATTCATTAATCTGCTTCTACGGTCCACTACAGCCTATGGAATGAGTGAATAGTAACATTTTTGGTTCACACACTCCCTTGCCCTTTTTGGTGGGCAAAGTATTATGACGGGGTTCCACTGATGAACCCTGCAGAGTTTGGAAACCCCATCCTCTGATATCAAGCTATGATTTCTGGAATATTTCCTATGGAAACCACCTTTGTGTAGGTCAGTATTAATTGCCTGGCAAAACTTCACAACCATGACAGTGGACTTTCCAACCCCAAAGTGGTTTGCAATCGATTTATAGGTGTCTGGTGTTGAGAGCTTCCACAGGGCAATAGCCACCTGTTTCAGCACCAGTATGGCTTCCCTGAATCAAGTGATCTGGCACTGGAGGTTTGGTGTAAGTGCCTCACACAGGTTCATGAAGAAGAGCTCTGTGTAAACTCAAAAGTTGTCTCTCTCACCAACAGATGTTGGTCCAATAAAAGATATTGTCTCGCCCACTTTGTCTCTGTTTCCTCATTTGGAAGTTCAGAAGCCACTGCTAGTCTTCCCAGGCTTCCCAAATGGTATGAATGCTCCACACTGTGCTGGTTCTTCCTGCACCAGAAGAAATGGTCTGCTCATAGGCATACCATGGCAATTCTGGTATTCACCGGACCGGTACCAGGTGAGCTGAATGAGTTGGATCTTTGATCCTCAAGATTAGACATCTTTGAGGAGTCAAAGTTCTGCTCAAATTCCATCCACCATCTCACTGATCACTGACTCCACTGCATAAACATTTATCCTGTGATAAGAAGCAGGAGCGGAACCACACCATCATCTCATTACTCCTCATCTTCCACCCTGGGATACTCCCCCTGAAATGGTAGCACTAATGTCGCATAATAGCGGCAGTGTGGACATGTACATGGTGTTATACCTATGTCCAGCACAACATATGTGGACACCTGGGGTAAGTACAGTCAAGCATGTACGTAGTCCTGTAACTGAGTATGCATACTAGTATACACATTGCATGCCTTAGGTGTAATAAAATGCAAAAATGAACATTTTATGTAGTGTCAAAATATCAGTAAAGTTTTCTTCCACCCATATGCACAAACGCACGTGTGTGCACAAACACACACACACAATCAAAAGCCACCTTAGTTTAATCCATATCTTTAGAAAAAGCCTGCAAAAATAGTTTGTTTGCTCTTTGGGGCATGTTGCCAGGCATATCTAATTCTTGCATTGGACTGATTCAACTTGGTGCAAGACTCAATGAGGTGGCAAAGTTGGTCTTATACCACAATCACATTTCTGTATTTGCTAGAGCTGCTAATGACAAGTATAGTGCCTGTCATAACATAGAACATCCTAAAGGTTTAACTACTTTATAGTCACTTGCAATGGGGATTACTCAAACGTGTTTGGTAAGACTGGAACCTTGGAAAGTGTCTCAAGTTTGTAGATCACTGTGATGTTGTGCAAGATTAAAAAAAAAGTTACATGTATGTAAATCCTTTGAGGCATATGCAAATCCTACTTCCTGAACAAGAGTTAATAAGTTGTTACCAAGGCAGAGCCAAAAGAACTGAGAAAGCATAAAAAATCTTTAAAAAAAAGAACAACAAAAAAACCAACAACAAACTTTTCTGAATGAAGGAGATCAGAGTAAGATCAGGATATTGCAAAACTAAGAGAGTTAATTGAATCCTCTGTTGATTGAAGACAAATAATCCACTTCTTAGGAAAGACATTATTCTTGCCACTCTAGAACTATGATGAGGAATTGCTGTTTCCCTTTTGATTTTAGCTACAGTTTGTCAATTATTGGAAGTAGAAAGTAAGTAAAAAGCAGCAACTAGATAGGCCAGGAGATTGAATATCTCTTGCTGCTGATAGTTTATTTTTCTGTAGCAAATAATGGATCTGTGGTCCCTGAACAATTCAAAGAGATTGCTTTTCAGAATACCCAGATACTTAACTCCTTAAATATTTCTGTAACCATTTCCAAGGTTGGCCTATGCAACTACTTCACTTGATAGCTTCCATGGAGTTGAGTAAATTGCAGTCAACAGTACTTTTTAGCCTCTAAAAATACATTGGTTCACATTTAGAAATGTTCAGTATCTGCTTGCATATCCAGGACACTGGTTTTCCTTATGCTCTCTATGTAAAATACAATCATGGAAAAGGGAAATTATGTAGCCAAACAGGCTTACCATCCTTTCAGATTGTTTTGTTTTTGTCAACCTTTTAATATTTTGTAGAAATGGCATAACTATTTTCCCTGAAATGTAAAACTGTGGTGTTTTTTTTTCCAAATGTGTTTTTTAAACCACCTCCACCCCCCAATTTAGAACCCTGCCTGCTGACCAGAACGTTTAGGCAGGAAGAAATGAGTATGCCCTATAAAAGATCATTTCACTATTTACACTTAATTTTTCTCTTTCTGCCTCTTGGTGATGAACAGTAACTGTAATGTGTGTTACATTTAGATAAACTTTTGAACCCAAGATATTAAAGTGTCTCCAAATAAGGAAAAAAAATCACCTCCCACAGGCACAGAGTGTATATATTTACAGGGGTTATATAGGACTTTTAATAGTTTTTTTTCCTTTTTAAAAAGTTCCCCAAGAATTTAATTACTATCTGGAGAATATTTAGAAACTAAATTTTACACAAAAGACAAATATAAGGCCTAATATACTATTGTCCAGCTATTCCAGATGAAGGGCAGTAAACACTAGTGGTTTAATTAGGCTGCAACTTTATTGCTAAATGTCTGGGAGTACCTGATGGATAAAGTAGAACAGGGCAAGTAATTCCATAGTCATTTACGTATACTCAGGGGGCTGCTGGAAGCCCCATGGTTTATCCATCCTAGTTCCCAGTCAACCCACTAATAGGACCTCATTTACCTTCACCTTGAATGAGGTTTAAAGAAGGGAGATTGACTGCCTGCCATACCAGTCATAGAGATCCAGACCCTCACCCCCATTTCCACTCCTTTAAATCCTTTCCCAATCCATTTTATCTGGTCTCTGCATTAATTCCCTATGGAGTACCTGTACTGGACATTTGCCACAAGGAGGAACAAGCAATTAATTTAGCTGCCTCTCTCCTGCCACCAAATACCTGGCTGGATTCCCAGACATCTACTACTGCCTTCTTTAGTATTGGCCAAAAACGTATCAGCTCTCAATTCTGGCAGATGGACTCCATCCTACCAGAATAACTCTGATATCCCGTGTGCTATGCCTGGATGAGAAATTATCAACTCCACCTACGCCACCTATGAATTTGCCCACCTCCCCGTTCACATACCTCCCAGCGTTGTCGACCTGAGGGAGCTTCACAGCTCCCCACCACACAGTGTGTTGCAACATGTCTGACCAAATAATTTTTAATCCTGGGAAAAGTTCTCAGATTTGTCCAAAATCCCTTTTTAGCTCTGAACATTAAGTTCACCCCATTATATGTTCCCAAATCATTTCCCCCACCTCTGAGGTGAATCACACTCATATCTGGTGCTGCTCATGGGCCACAACTGTATACAGAAGGGGCATCAGCTTGTCCCATAACATGCCCCTCCTCCAATGCCAGCTCTGGACTGCTTCATCACCAACGTCCAGCTGTGAACCTCCAAACAACCTGGGAGCCCACCTATGCACCCAGTGAACAATACTGTTCTCACAGCTCTAAATCTTCAAGAATCCAAAATGCAAGCACAAGGGAAAATTAACACTGATTCCCACTTGGGATCTCGCACACATTCTGTATGTTTCCGAATGCCATTGCCCAATTGCCTCAACCCCCATACCCAGCTGCTGCCCCAAATTCATGCTCTGAAAGCCCCAATCTCATCAGTTCTCATCTTAAAACTGTAACAAACTGGAATGTTGTGAGGGGACTCCTGTCACTGTGAATAAAGAGGGGCTCATCCCTCCCTGGTGTTCTTGCACTGTCTGTTCTCATAGCCTCTACAGAGCAGATCCTGGGCTTACCACCCTCCTGTAAAAGTGGATTCAGCTGAGCCTGCTTGATCCATCTTTGACCTCCTCAAGGTTAATATAATCTATCACCCCTCCCAATGTACACCCCTCAATTCCATAGCCCTTCCAGAAGAATCCCTAAGGACCCAGGTACTAGCTTGCTGACCCTAAAAGCTCCAAAAAACACTACCAGGAATGCTGCCCTGAACAAGGCCACCTCTTGTCCACAACTAAACATGGGCTCTAGGATCTGCACCACATCCCTAAAAGTTGATACTCACTAAGTTCCACTAGCTTAAAAGGGGAATCTAACTAAAGCACTTGGATGGTCTATGTTAGAAAAATTACGTTATTCATTAGTAGAGGGAAATGATATTGGGAATGAGGAACAATTAGAGCTGAGGAATAAGGGTGTAACAGGCTGGTGTGGCTCCCCTCCTCCCCAGGGAGGGTTGAGCCCCGCCGGACACCGGAGGGGGGGGGCTACAGAGCAGTGAGCCCACCCCTCAGAGAATCAGGCGGCAACCCAGAAGCATAAAAGCTGGCCATCAGAGCTCAGTGGGAGCCCAGCCACCGTCGGGAGCAGACCTGCCAGAGAGGGCTCGGGACTGGGAAGCCGCTGGAGCCCAGGGAAGTTGCCCTGACTGGCCGGAGCTTCCCCACGCCTGCTACTGGGAGGAGCCACCGGAGCTTCCCCGCGTCAGCTACGAGGAGGAGCTGCCGGAGACTCCCCCTCTCCCTTGCTGTTACCCCGAGGAACCCCCGGAGCAAGCCTGGCCGGACTTCCCGGAGGAACTGCCAGATCTACCCCCCAGCCCCGGCTGCAAAGAACCCATGCTATTGGACTTCCTGGGAGCTGACACCACAGACCAGGTAGGCCCAGAGGGGGAAATTGGAAGTGGCCCGGGGGCAGACGACCCCAGTCAGGCTGCAGATATACAGGTACCTATGTCAGTGTGTTGCGGTCAGGATCCCCACTGACCGCCAGTGGTGGTAACCGCTACTAGGGCCCCGGGCTGGAATGCAGTGGAGTGGGAGGGCCTGCGTTCCCCCTGCCACCCTCTCAGGGTGGCTGACTCCCCCTCTCCCTGACCTGAGGAGGCCATTACGCCTTTGTATATTGTTGCTCAGCCTTGCAGCAGAAGGCCTGAGCCCTAACTGCCTTTTTGTATTGTTGCTCAGCCTTGAAGAAACAGGGCAGGACCCGAGTAAGAACAACAGGCCGGTGTGGCTCCCGTCCTCCCCAGGGAGGGCTGAGCTCCGGCCACACAACTTTGCAAAGGGAAAGAGAGGGAAGACAGAAAAAAGGTGATAGAAGGAAACAGTCCAGTGCAGTTAGAAAATATGCTACTAAGAAAGCAAGATCGAAGTTTTACCAACAATTATTTGATAAGGATAGAAGATTAGCTTGAATTACAATGGGGGAGCCAGATAAAGCTAAGTGTGATATCCCCATTGTAGTGAGGCGGCCTGGCTCCCGGCCGCACCCGAGAGAGAAGAGCCAGAGCAGCCGCCACAGTGGGCGGAGCCACCGCCGCCTGTCCCCGCCCCCCGGAAGTCAAGGGGCAGGACAGGAAGTATAAAGGCCCGGCCCCAGTGCTCAGTTGCTGCCCGGCGGCCGGAGAGGACAGACGCCCCTGACCGTGCTCCTGCTGGACCGAGCCTGCCCCGAGCCCGGTACCCTGCGGAGGACTGGCCGAGCCTGCCCCGAGCCCGGTACCCTGCGGAGGACTGGCCAAGCCTGCCCCGAGCCCGGTACCCTGCGGAGGACTGGCCAAGCCTGCCCCGAGCCCGGTACCCCGAGGAGCTGCTCGAGCGTCCCCCTGACCGGAGTCCTGAGGAGCAGCCTGAGCTAGCCAGCTCTCAGCACGGTGAGGAGCCCATGGTGTGGGACCCAGCGCCGGACACCAGTACTGAGCAGGTACCCATGGAGGAGGAAATGGAAAGTAGCCCGGGGGTAGCTGTCCCCAGTCTGGCTACAGCAGACTTTGAGCCGATGTCGGTGTGTTGCAGTCAGGACCCCACAGACACAGCAGCAGACTAACTGCCGCTGTTAGGGTCCCAGGCTGGGACACAGTGGAGTGGGTGGGCCTGTGTCCCCCCCTGCCACCCCCCTCATGGGTGGCAGTCTCCCCCTCACACCAGAGCTCAGACACAGAAGTCTGGACTCGCCTATTGTTGCTGCTCAGCTCCTGCTTCAAGGACCTGAGCCCTTGAACTATTGTTGCTGCTCAGCTCCTGCTTCAAGGACCTGAGCCCTTGAACTACTGCTTGTTGCCCTGCCCTGACCCAGGGCTTGGGCTTTACTGACTTTGTTTGCTCAGCCCCTGCCCGAGGGCCTGAGCCTCTGAACTATTGCTTGTTGCCCCGCCCTGACCTAGGGCTGGGCTTCACTGAACTGTTTGTTCTGCTCAGCTCCTGCCTAAGGACCTGAGCCCCTGAACTATTGTGTTGCTCAGCCCCTGCCTGAGGGTCTGAGCCTAGAACTGCTCTTTGCTGCCCTGCCCTGACTGAGGGATTGGGCTTCGTTGACTGTTTATTTCTGCTCAGCCCTGCCTGAGGGTCTGAGCCCTTGGACCTTCGGAGACTGAACTGCTGATTTAGGCCGTGTAGTGACGCGGCCTGGCTCCCGGCCGCACCCGAGAGGGCCGAGCCCCCCACACCGGACTCTTACACGTGGTGCCTTCTCTGAGGAGTCTCGCCCAGGATGTGTGCGCGAGCTCTTGACGCCGGTGTAAAGGGGGCCGCGGGAGAGAGGCCTCCCGCCAGAGAGATGGATCTATCCCAGCTCCTGGCCCTCATGACGGAGAGCCAGGAGAGACAACAGGCGGCCCAGTTGCGACAGCAACAGGAGCAGCAGGCCGCCCACCAACAACAGCAGCAGCAGCTCGTCGAGCAGCTAGGTTCTCAACAACGACAGCTCATTCAAGCTGGTGTTACCCAGCACCAGGACTTTCAGCGACAATGTGTCCAGCAGCTCATAGTGGCACTGACTCGACCGGGGGAACCCCAGCCAGGAGGTGTGGCAGGGGCCCCGCGGCCCAGCCCCCCAATTCGGCTGACGAAGATGGGGCCCGGCGACGACCCCGAAGCCTTTCTCGTCACAATCGAGCGGGTGGCCGTCGTTGCGGGCTCAGCCCAGGACCAATGGGCCACCATCCTGGCCCCATACTTAACGGGGACTGCTCAGACGGTCTATCGAGGCTTGTCGGTGGAGGCAGCCCAGGACTACAGCCAGGTGAAAGCCGCTATTCTGGACGCCCTGGATGTGAGTCCGGAGACCTACTGACAGTGGTTTAGAAGTCTGGCATATCCTCCAGGGACCTGGCCTCGGATAGTGGCCCAGGAGCTTCAAGAGACCTGCAAAAAGTGGCTACAGCCCGAACGCCGGACATCAGAGGAGCTGATGGAGCAGGTAGTAATGGAGCAGTTCGCCCATGTACTCCCACCGCAAGGAAGATCCTGGGTCCTCCGCCATAGGCCGGCGACAGTGGCCGTGGCCGTTACGTTAATGGAGGACTTCCTCGCGGCTGAAGCCCCGCTGGGTTCGGCTGGCCGGACAGCCCCGCCCCGGACGAAGCAGCCCAACCCAGAAAAGAAGGGGGTGCCCATCCTCACCGACGTACGAATTTCCTCCCGTGGAGCAGAGGCCCGGACCCGTACCACCGTGTCCTCCGGGAGACCCGCTCGGACCCCAGTTCCCGCGGCAAGAGGGGACTACCGGAACCCGCCTGGAGGTAACCCCGGGGCCCGGTCACGGATGGGACGAGCAGACCTGGGGCCCTGTTTCTCCTGTGAAGAGTATGGCCATTTACAGAGGGACTGCCCAGGACTGGAGTGTACCTTTGGCCAGGTTTACTCAGGGGAAAGCCGTGCCCGGCGTTCACAAGCGGCCAAGATCACCGTGGCCGTGGTCGTTGAGGGGCGCCCGACGGTGGCCCTCCTCGATTCAGGCTGCGGCCAGACACTGGTCTGCCAAACCATGGGCCTGCAGGCTGACAACCGCCTGGGGAAGATTCAGCTGCAGTGTATCCATGGGGATATACGGTCCTACCCAAGTACCAGGGCCCAACTGACTATTGATGGGGTCACCCGGCTGATGACAGTGGGACTCGCTCCATGGCTGGCGTACCCGGTGATCCTAGGTCGGGACTGGCCCGAGTTCCCCGCCGTACTACGCCGCCACGCCGAGGGCAGCCCGCAGGTCACGCCCACCTTGGAAGGGGAGGCCCCAGAGACTGAGGAAGATGAGGTGGAAGCCCCCGACCACACCAACCCGATGGGAGGACGTGAAGATCCTCCCCCAGGAGTGGGGGAGGATCCCTCAGCGCCCACGGACTTTTGCTGGGATCAACGGGCCGACCCCACACTCAAACGGACATACGACCAGCTGGCCTCCGTGGATGGGACTGTCCTCGACCCCCATCAAGCGGCGCAGTGGCCGCACTTTGAGCTGCGGCAGGAGTGCCTGTATCGCGTCGAGAGGGACCCCCGCACGGGGGATACCCGGACACAACTCCTCGTGCCTCGGTGTCACCGCCGGGCGGTCATGAAAGTGGCCCACGACATCCCAGGGGCCGGGCACCTCAGCCACGAGAAGACCCTGGCTAGGATCCTGGGGCGCTTCTTCTGGCCAGGGGTACACCAGGAGGTAAAGAATTATTGCAACTCTTGCTCGGAATGCCAGTTGGCTGCCCCAGCACGAACTCCCAAGGCACCGCTGGTCCCGATGCCTCTAATTGAGACCCCCTTTGAACGCGTGGCCATGGACCTGGTGGGGCCTCTCCCTAAAAGCAGTGCAGGGTTTCAATATATTTTAGTGATAATGGACTATGCTACCAGGTTCCCCGAAGCAATCCCTCTCCGGAACATCACAGCCCGCACCATCGCAGCTGAACTGGTGAAGGTTTTCGCCCACGTCGGCCTGCCCCGGGAGATCCTCACGGATCAGGGAACCAACTTTACGTCACGGCTGCTCCAGCAGGTCTGCGAACTCCTGGGGATAAAGCAACTCCGAACGTCCGTCTACCATCCCCAGACAGATGGGCTGGTTGAAAGATTCAATCGGACATTGAAAGAGATGTTGCGTAAGTTCCCCCAGGAGGACCTTCGCCAATGGGACCAGCTCCTTCCACCCCTGCTCCTGGCGGTACGAGAAGTTCCCCAGTCGTCAACTAAGTTCTCCCCCTTTGAATTATGGTACGGACGGCGACCCCGGGGCCTGCTGGACCTCATGAGGGAAACCTGGGAGCAAGCCCCATCCCCGGCCCAGGGTCTCTTAAAGTACGTACTCCAACTTCAGGAGCTCCTTAAGCAGGCGGGGGATCTGGCGCGGGAAAACTTGAAAGCCGCCCAGGACACGCAGGCCCAGACTTTTATAACCGGGACGCCCAGACTCGGGACTTTCAACCCGGAGACCGGGTATTACTCCTCCTTCCCTCCAGTGAATCGAAGATTCTGGCCCGGTGGCAAGGGCCATATGAGGTGGTCCGGAAGGTGGGCCCGGTTACTTATGAAATTAATCAGCCGGACCGGAAAAAGAAGATCCAGCGGTACCATGTCAACCTCCTCAAACCCTGGCGGGAGCGCGAAGGGCTTTTGATTAACCCCTACCCGCCAGAACCGGAGCTAGGACCCCAGGTTGCCCATACCGAGGACCCCAGGGAACCCCGGCTTGGGGAGACCTTAACAGAGGAACAACTCAAACAGACCCAGTGCCTCCTGCGCGCCTTCTCCCACACTTTTACGGGCCAACCGGGATACACCATATAATCCAGACGGATCCAGACGGAGCCTGGGGTGGTGATCCGGGGCGCGACCAGGCCCTTGCCGTATCACAGGAGGCGGGTCGTTGAGGAGGAGGTACGAGCGATGCTGGATCTGGGAGTGATTGAACCATCACAAAGTGAGTGGCGCAGCCCTGTAGTGCTGGTACTGAAGCCCGACGGCTCTCAGCGGTTCTGTATCGACTTCAGGCGCGTTAACGCTATCTCCAAGTTCGATGCCTATCCCATGCCTCGGATAGATGAGCTGTTGGCCCGCTTAGGGGAGGCCCGTTATATCACCACCCTTGATCTAAGCAAAGGGTACTGGCAGATCCCCCTGGAACCAGCCTCCAGAGAGAAGACTGCATTCGCCACCCCCACGGGCCTATACCAATTTACCCTTCGGCCTCCATGGGGCCCCGGCCACCTTTCAGCGCCTAATGGACCGCCTCCTCCAGCCACATCAGGACTACGCGGCCGCCTATTTGGATGACGTGGTCATTTACAATCCTCGGTGGGAGAACCACCTCGAAAGGGTCGCAGCCGTCCTGAGGTCCCTGCGGAAGGCCGGGTTAACAGCCAACCCTAAGAAATGTCGCATCGGCTGGCAAGAGACCACGTACCTGGGGTATACTATCGGGCATGGACAGGTAAAACCTCTTGTCAGCAAGGTCCAGGCCATCGCAACCTGCCCCCCGCCAGCCACGAAGCGCCAGGTGCGCCAGTTTCTGGGGCTGGCAGGGTATTACAGACGGTTTATTCCCCAATTCGCGGCGATTGCCACCCCCTTAATGGGGCTCCTGACAAAGGATAGCCCGCAGCAGGTGAAATGGACCCGCGAGTGTGACGAGGCCTTTCAGACACTCAAGACGAGCCTCTGCAGCGAGCCGGTCTTGTACAGTCCTGATTTCCACTGGACATTTGTTTTACAGACAGACGCCTCGGAAGTGGGACTCGGGGCCGTCCTTTCCCAAGAAGTAGAGGGGGAAGAGCATCCGGTTCTTTACATCAGCTGTTCCCCTGAGAGAAAAACTATGCGGTGATCAAAAAAGAAGCCCTCGCTGTGAAGTGGGCCTGTGAAGCGCTGAGGTATTACATCCTGGGAGCCCCCTTCACCTTGGTCACTGACCACTCCGCCCTCCAGTGGTTGGCCCGCATGAAGGACCATAATATGCGGCTGCAGCGGTGGTACTTGGCCCTGCAGCCCTATGCCTTCACTGTGCGGCATAGGGCCGGGAAGGACCACGCTAACGCGGACTTCTTCTCCCGGCTGGGGGGTATGGAAGGGGCTGGCCCCACTGCATGGGAGCCAGCCTTGAGGGGGGGGCCGTGTAGTGAGGCGGCCTGGCTCCCGGCTGCACCCAAGAGAGAAGAGCCAGAGCAGCCGCCACAGTGGGCGGAGCCACCGCTGCCTGTCCCCGCCCCCCAGAAGTCAAGGGGCGGAACAGGAAGTATAAAGGCCCGGCCCCAGCACTCAGTTGCTGTCCGGCGGCCGGAGAGGACAGACACCCCTGACCAAGCTCCTGCTGGATTGAGCCTGCCCTGAACCCGGTACCCTGCGGAGGACTGGCCGAGCCTGCCCCAAGCCCCGAGGAGCTGCTCAAACGTCCCCCTGACCGGAGTCCTGAGGAGCAGCCTGAGCTAGCCGGCTCTCAGCACGGCGAGGAGCCCATGGTGTGGGACCCAGCGCCGGACACCAGTACTGAGCAGATACCCATGGAGGGAGAAATGGAAAGTAGCCCGGGGGTAGCTGTCCCCAGTCGGGCTACAGCAGACTTTGAGCCGATGTCGGTGTGTTGCGGTCAGGACCCCACCGACACAGCAGCAGACTAACTGCCACTGTTAGGGCCCCGGGCTGGGACACAGTGGAGTGGGTGGGCCTGTGTCCCCCCTGCCACCCCCCTCATGGGTGGCAGTCTCCCCCTCACACCAGAGCTCAGACACAGAAGTCTGGACTCACCTATTGTTGCTGCTCAGCTCCTGCTTCAAGGACCTGAGCCCTGAACTATTGTTGCTGCTCAGCTCCTGCTTCAAGGACCTGAGCCCTTGAACTACTGCTTGTTGCCCCGCCCTGACCTAGGGCTGGGCTTCACTGAACTGTTTGTTCTGCTCAGCTCCTGCCTAAGGACCTGAGCCCCTGAACTATTGTGTTGCTCAGCCCCTGCCTGAGGGTCTGAGCCTAGAACTGCTGTTTGCTGCCCCGCCCTGACTGAGGGCTTGGGCTTCGTTGACTGTTTATTTCTGCTCAGCCCTGCCTGAGGGTCTGAGCCCTTGGACCTTCGGAGACTGAACTGCTGATTTAGGCCGTGTAGTGACGCGGCCTGGCTCCCGGCCGCACCCGAGAGGGCCGAGCCCCCCACACTGGACTCTTACACCCATGAATGAAATAGAGATGTATTATGTAGATATATTGGGGAGAACTGGACATGGAAATATAGTAGGGTGGCCTTTATCCATAGAGAATGGGGATAATAATGTATTAATGAGTCCAATCTCGGTGGATGAAATTAGAGAAGTGTTAACGGAAATTTGAAAAGATAGTGCCCCTGGCCCAGATAGAATAAAAGTGAGTGATCTATGGGATATTTTTAATTTAGACTCCTTGAGTCTCACGAAAATTTTTAATATATGGTTTTTAAATGGACAAGTCCCTGATGATTTTAAGGAAAATAGAACAATTTTAGTTCCAAAAACGCAAGATGAGGAGGAATTGAAGAAGTTAAACTCCTGGAGACCATTAACGATTGGGTCGGTATGGATAAGAGTATATACTAAGATTCTAGCAAAAAGATTAATGGCTGCAGTTAAAATATGCAGTAGGTTTATATCTGCCCCTGGTTGTGAGGAGAATATCATTATTTTAGATAATTTGATAAAAGGAGCCAAACGTAATGGGGATGAATTAGCAATAGTATTTGCAGATTTGGCTAAAGCATTGGATTCTGTGGGGTATGGACATACAATACCTGGCCTTAGATTTGGAATAGATGAGCATTTTATTGGAATTATAAGGGACCTGTATGATGATTGTACCACAGGGGTGTGGGTGGGTAAGAAATGTACTGAGTCTATTTTAATTAGGAATGGGGTCAAACAGGGTGACCCTTTGTCTCCTATTCGATTTAATATCGCTATTGATCCCCTTTTAACTAGATTAGAATTAGAAGGAAGTGGATTTTATGTTCAGGGTAATAGTGTCATGTCACTGGCATTTGCCGATGACATGGCAATTTTAAGTAGCTCATATCAAGGGATGATTAAAAATTTGGGTATTTTAGAGGGCTTTTGTAATATTAGTTATTAATTCATATTAAAGTGAAGAAAAAAGATTTTCACATTTTATCCAAGTATAAAACCTGTGTAGTGAATCCAAAAGATAACTGGACTATAGACTGAGGAAATTGAGTACGTCCAACCAGGGGATTTTGAAAAATATTTAGGTGCAAGAATAGATCCCTAGATAGGTATAGGAGGATTATCGCTAAAGGAGAAATTGAAGGATTGGGGTGACGGTTTGATTAAGGCCCCTTTGAAACTGGCTCAGAAATTATTGATTTTACAAACATTCATTTTTCCAAGGCTATTTTATAATCTGCTTTTAATAGAACCCCTTTTTATCTTTTAAATGACTTGGATATTTTAGTTAGAAAAATAGTTTAACAAATTTTACATCTACCTCAATGAATCACTGATGGATTATTTTATTCAAGAGGGAGGGACAGAGGTCTTGCACTCAAAGTTTAGCATATAAATTCCAAATATGTTAATTCGAAAACGGAGGAGGCATATTGTCTCCAAAGATAACTGGATAGATCTATCTTATCTTATGCCGGAGAAAATCTAATTGATAAGATATTGATGTTTAGTGCAGCAACACCCCATCCTAGAAAATGGAGAGAAGAATAATTTTTGAGATGGTGTGAGATGAGATGTCAGGGAGTAGGAAAAAAGTATTTTAAAAATTACATAATTAGTCTTTCGATATTTGAAAATTCTAGTAAGATTAAGTCTTCATATATTGCAGCACTTCAACTCAAAGCAAATATTTACTCTACGAGGGAGACATTAGCGAGAGGAAGAGGGGGAGTAAATGCTTTTTGTAGTTGGTGTGGTAAGGTGCGAGAGACGATACCCCACATTTCTGGCCAATGTTATAAAACCAAGAATGCGAGAATTAAGACATAATAGAGTAGTATCTGCAGTTATAGATAAGGTAGTTAAATTAGGGTGGAAGGCATTAGTAGAACCCCATTTAAGAAACAGTAGGGCAGAGTTGAGAAAACCGGATATTATATTTACGAAGGGTGATATGGCTGTGGTGGTGGATGTAACAGTGCGTTGGGAGGACAATTCTGGGAGTTTGGAGCTAGCCCACAGAGAGAAGGTGACTTATTACTTCAAGTTAGAGGCAGAGATCAAAAACTTAATGGGAGGTAAAAATATCCACTTTTTTGGCCTCGTACTTGGAGCACATGGCAAGTGGAGCGAAGGAAATAATTTGCTGAAAATCTTGAACTGATAGAGGTAAAAAAATTTAAAGGAGAGTATTTGTAGACTTGTTTTATATTCCACAGTCGACCTGATGGCTATGTTCAGTGACTGGTAAAGATCCGGGAGTTCCCATTCCATGTCTCTTACTAAAACTAAATTTTAGCTATTTTCTTTCCATATTTTAAATTTTGGATTATTGGTTTTAATACCTTTATATCCATTGCTATTTACTATCTGTCCCTTTATAGAATGGTTTTAAATACATCTTATAAATTCTTAATAAATGGATTATAGTCTATTTTAAATTAGTTTATTTTTAATTACTGGATTTGGATGCGGACTGGCCGCTTATAGTAACCAGGAAAGGGCAGGTAGTCACGGCTGTACATAAACTATATCTTCTATATTTTCTTTAAGGATTAAGAGCTTGGTTATATGTATTTCCTCTCAACCCAAATAATATTTTTTTTAAATGCAGAGCTTTTAATGGTCTTGAAAACCTCTACAGAGGTAAGGAGGCAAAGACAATTCAGCTGTAGAAAAACTAATATTCTTAGACAAGAAAGAGAAATAGCCTAATTAAGAGCCATATGCAGTGCTATTAAATTGATATAGTTGAATCAACTGTGTTGATACAACATGGTTTTACCTCCCTTGGAGTGGTTTATGTTAAACATTTGAACAGCCATGGAGGATGAAATGGAGATGACAGTCTCCCAGCTTGATGTCCCAGTTAGAGGTCATCCTGCCGGAAAATCAGCAAGAAAAATTGTTCTGCTTAGCAGATGTGATATAGCATCAACAGGTCTAGTTGTGTATGTGAATCTCTCTCTTTTAGAAAGATATTTATATAGAATACTACCCAAATGCAACATGGATTAAAGAGATACTATAAAGAGGGTATGTCATATTTGTACAACAGTATTTTGCCATACTGCATAACAGCTTTATAAATAGTGACAAACGATAGTGCATCAAAACTATCTATAAACTACTTTATTACTACTACTGATGATTGGCTTCTAATTGTGCACACAGTTAGTCTATGCTGAACTATCCTATTAAGTTTGTAATCTTATACTTCCTCCTCGCTACACACCTCTCTACAAGCTGCTTATTGATTTCTAGTCTGTTATGTCTTTGGTGCAAGAGCAACCACTGTTTGTACAGTACAGAGCACAATTAGTCCTCAATCTGTCTGGGGCCTCTAAGTGTGAATATAAAATGTATCCATAATATGATTAATTATTCATTTTAAAGGGTCCAGCGATGTGGTAGGCAGGTGTTATTTATATAAAAGGTTAATGTACAAAGGATGCCCCTGATAGAAACAGTTCTTAAAGGACAGGATTAAAGTAGTATTTAATTACCCTCCCTCATCTTATAACTACAGACAAAGTTCTTCCAAAGAATTTAATGTCTCTTGGCTATGCCCCATTGTCAAATCCTGGCAGAGTATCATTCGTTATCAGAAAATGCCTTGCAATTCACCTTTTTCTTTTTTGGGGGCTGGAGGGTGGGGGGCAGGGAATTAGTGGTTTTTTACCCTCAAATAGGACTCTAAAAAATTGTGTATCAAGCTCCATGCTTATTATATCTGATTCTCAGATCAAAATAGCTATTTTTATTAGTTTTTTTTCCCCTTCCCCTGCATATTCCTCATGGGATCTGAAAGCCAGACTTTCCCCTTTTTTGCATTAACACTATCAACAAAAATTCTTCAGGACAAATCCTACCCTCACAGTTACATCTGCTAAACCCCACGGTCTTCAAATTATTCCCTGTGACACTGGAACCTCAAATTTGAGGCCTGTGCATGGGTATAACTAACTTCATTGTGGTTGTGCTGATATAACAGAAAGCAGAATTTGGCCTAGATGTCTTTCTAGGAGCTGTGGTTTGTTCCAATGTTCTTAGCTAGGATTTTCCTTCTCCCTACGTTTACAGCTGTTTGCATGGTTAGCATTCACCATCCCAGAGATGACCCATTTTTTGGAGTAATAACCAAACATCCATATAATAGACTGCTTTCAGGTAATGACAGCTTGATATTTTGGCTTGTTGCTTTGCCAGTGCATTTAGTTTACATATACTTTTAAAGAACTGGGGACTGCCTTTGAACTTTAATGTGATGTACTTTTAACAGTAGTCCTCAACACCCGAGTCTCTTTCATGACTGATTACACTTCAAAACTCTAATGTATTATTGTAACTTTTATTTGACCAGGATTATGATTATTTTCCCCTCAATCCACTTTCTTGGAAGAAAGTTATCTTCAGTCCAGCCAGTCTTCAAATCTCCAACCTCCAGCTAGTTCAGAGTGGTCTCTAGCAAAACTATCATACATCCTGATGGATAATTCCCAGATGTGTTACTTAATAAAGTTGCAACCTAATTAAACCACATTTCTGGGGTACTGTCTTATGAAAGTGTATTTGTCCTGTACACCACAGGAAAACAGCAATTTGACTTTCACCATCTACTTATTAAAAATAGCAATATACTATATCATTAAGTACACATTAAATGAATTAAGAGCTCACTACTTGAAAGATCTCAAAGTAGTTGTCAATGGTGAATCATCATTGAATGAGGGTATTTCTAATGGAGTTCTGCAGGGATCAGTACTAGACCTAATGCTAGTTAACATTTTTATCATTCTGAAAGTAAATATAAAATTATTGCTGATAAAATTTGTGGATGATGAAAAGTTGGTAGAGTAGTAAATAATGAAGAAGAAAACAAGAGCCATACAAAGCGATGTGGATAATTTGGTAAACTAGGCCCATTTAAAACAAAAGGCATTTTAAAATAGTCAAATGCAAAGTTATACATCTACAACCAAGGAATACAGGCCATATCTACAGAATGGCTCTCCTGGAATGCAGAAATTATGAAGAGGATCTTGGGCCACAGAGAACAAGCAAATGAACATGAGCTCTCAGTGCAATCCTGTGATAAAAAAGGCTAATGTGATCTGTGAATGTATAAACAGGGGAGTAACAAGTAGGAGTAGGGAGGTGATTTTATATCTTCATACAGCGTTACTGAGAAGGATACTGCATACAGTTCTGATGTCTCCATTTTGAAAAAGATGTTAAAAACTGGAGGTAGTGTAGAAAAGAGCCAGAAAAAATTCAGAGCTAGAGAAAAAGCCCACTCTTTAGCTTATCAGAAAGCTTGAGAGGTGAGTGGATTACAGTGCAAAAGTACATTCAGGGGGAGAAAATACCCAGTATGAAGGGCTCTTTAGACTAGTGGAGAAAGGCATAAGAACTGCCAGTGGTGGGAAACTGAAGCCAGATTAATTCACATTAGAAATAAAGTACAATTTTTAAAAGCAAGGGTGACTAATATAGGGACAAACGACCAATGGAAGTGATATATTTTCTATCTTCAAATAAGACTGGATGCCTTTGTGGTAGGTATACTTTAGTCAAGCACAAGTTAACTGAGCTCAATACAGGGGTAAAATGGATGAAATTGAATGGCCCCCAACATACAGGAGATCAGATCAATAGTCTTTTCTGGCCTTATAAATCTGAAGTTCCTTCCCCCTTTCTGGATAATTTTTATCTGTAAATTCAATTTCATATTGTTCTACTTTAGTGCATTTACATCATAGGCACACTAAAAATCACTGTGGCTACAGTACTCTCTATCATACCATATTACTACTTGTAATGTAGTAATGCAGTGACCCAACTCTATGCCTCTGTTTAGTACTGTTTTTTAATCTGTTTTTTCCATTTTCTAGCTTGCGTTCCTTCCCCCTTGTTGTTACTGTTTAATTGTGGTAAGCATTCACTCAGTTAACTTTTTTAGTAAAGACCGAAAATAGATATTAAGCACTGTAGCATTCTTGATGTCATCTAGGACTAGCTCTACTTCCTTTTTAAATAGTGGATCTATGCTTTCCGTGCGCTCTCTTCTGCTCCTAAGGTAGTCATAGAGCTTCTTCCTGTTGGGATTTTATGTCCCTTGCTAGGTGTAATTAATTTTGTGCCTTAGCTTTTCTGATTTTGTCCCTACACACTTGAGCCATTCTTTTGGACTTCTTCACAATTTGTTCATGTTTCCACTTTTCCTAAGACCGGCTCTCTCCAGCTGTATGCATCTTTGCTTTTGTACTGTTGTGTGTGCTTGATGCATAATATTGTATCCAATTCTTTTGCAATAGTACTTCACAGTAAAGTTTATACTGTCCTCCTTTTTTCTTTGGAAAACGCCTGGCTTTGCTTACTTGCACTCTTGAGTGATTTTATTCTGATGGGAGGGTTTTTATTCATTATTTGCATCAGGGAATGGACTGTGGACTACTGTCTTCATATTACTTTAAAAGCAAATGAAGGCAACTAACATGGAGTGATCTGTTTCAGAACTAGAGAATTTATTTAAATAAAGCCAAAGAGTCTAGTGTTGGAATACTCCTTACCTGGCCAAAAGTTTTAAAATATAACATTGATAGCACTGATCATGATTAAAAATAGAACAAAGATTTTATTTTTTATATACATCTATATCTATATATCTTTGTTCTATTTTATATATCTATATATAAAAATAGATGTAGAAGAGCACAGTCTGCAGGTGAGCAGTGATATGCCAGAAAATGTAACATTTTCTAATTGGTTTAGAAGGAGCCAATATGCCAGCGTTCACTGAAACATAATGGAAATCAACTGCTATAAAGAAAAGGGTAAAATAAATTACATCTGGAGTGCATGTGTAATGGGTGGGAGGAGAACAAAGGAAAAAAAAACATACAATAGTACTGCAAGTTCACTGTCAGCGATATGACAAATTTGGAACCAAGGAAGCTGCCTGAAACTTTCTGAAGAGTTTTAATCAGACAACCAGAAAAAAAAAAGTCAAAAAAGCTTAGAAGCCCCCCAAAGAAAAATGAGACATTTAAAAAACCAAACCAAAACCAAACCAAGAGTAATTACATCTGTGGTTAAATTTGTAGGAAGATTACTAATTGACAAGGAAGCATTTACAATAGCTGAAATCACTGGGATTAAATGTTCTCAGTCAGATAAACTAGGGTGTGCTCACTTTAAAATGTTCATTACAGATGTGGTAGAGTGTAATTAGATACTTTGGACACAGGTGTCCAATAAGAAAGTAAGCACAGCTAAGCTGATGAGCTGGGCAGGCATGTGCAAATTCTTATCCAAGGGCCCTTTCTGCTAATAAGGAATCTCTGCATTCATTACAAATATCATCTCTATGTCTTTTCCTTGGGAGGATTCCCTGGAAAAATGTAAGCCAATATAAACTGATGCTAATGGAACCCTATGGCTGAAAGAAGCCAGCAGATGGGCTTCACTGCCTGAGCAAGAAGTGGTGCTTTGGGGTTGCTAGAGATCTAGTTTCACTGCACAGGTACTTTAAAGTTTAAAAAAATACATTGTTTTTTATATAAAACAAACAATGAAACAAAACAAAATTGTCATTTGCAAAACAAAACACACACACAAACCTATCCACAAACCCACAGAGGTCATGCAGCGTATCAAAGTGTCTAAATGGATAAATACGTAAAAACATAACCTATGAGTACAAGGGATCAATATATACACACTAAACTGCAAAACTACGCAATAATTTCATGTGTGATCAGACATCCTCATTTTTTCCCAAATGTTTCTATTAGACAGTCATTTTTTCCACTAATGCAGCAGTAGAGTGCTAACTAAGCCAGTCTATGTACAAGGGAGGAACTGCAGATTTCCATTTTTTCCAACATACTGCAATCTATTGCACAACGTTAACTGGTAATACTGACTCATTCTGCACCCTTAAAACATACAAGTTTGGAGAAGGAAAGATAGTGGCACTCAGTTTGAGAGAGTACTGAACATGGCATTCCAGAACACATGCATTTTTGACAGGTATGGAGGATGGGCGAAAGGTTGACATGTGACTGTTTGGTAACACACAGTGAGTGTTGGAGATGTAATCTACCCTTAAATGTTCTGGAGTCCAGTAGTCTTTGCTTATCTTATTCTGGAAAAATCACAAGGATAAGGAACTTGAAGTATCTTTCACATTAAGCCAGATATCCTCCCAAGTTTCTGTTGAAATAGTAAAGGCTAAATTCTCTCTCCTTTTTTTTCCCCCCTTTGCAACTGAGATTGAGAGATTATTACAAAGCAGTAAGACACCTTAATTCCTACAAAGTGATTTGTTCCCATATTTCTTACCATGTTCTTCTAGAAGTGAGAGAGGAAAAAAAACAATTCTTCCCTATCCTTTCATGAATCCTTGAGCATTGGCACAGAAGAAGGAACTGTGAAACAGGGGTACCTGATATTTGTTATGCATGTAATTGAATGAAGACCAGTCTATCATCTCATTATTTGGCTATACAAATTGTCTAAAGTGTGGAGTTTGCCTTAATCCTGATACACAGGTTATCCCATATGGTATGAGAAGAGAATTAGTAAAATCAGATTGCATTAATTGTCTCAGCAGATTGCAGGATGTTGCATGTAGATTGGAAGACTGGATTTTTCCTCCAGGGTGGGGGTAGCCTCTTAAGGTATATACAAGGAGAGAGGAAATCAAACAAGCTAAGCTTTTTTTCCTATCTCAAAGCAGGCTGGTGTGTAAACACAGCCACTGGAGGGGAACCACTTTACATTTGAAATGTTAGCTAGGTACAAATCTAGCAACCCCATATCTCCAATTTCTCAAGATTTTTTTTCCACGGATCTTGTGTGACAAGCAAGGCTATTTTTTAATCCCATATAAACTGCATGATAAGCCAATTAGTTGAGCAAAGAGTGAAGGAGGCTAATGATATAAGTCAATCTCGGGCAGATATTCATTTTGGTTACATCTATTCTCTCCAGCAAGAAAAGAGGGAGGAGACGCCACCTCTCTACGTCCTTGGAAACCTCTTAATATGTTTCTGTAAATAAGGACTACAAGATTTGTCCTAATGTTCCAAAAATTAACACTTAAATAAGTTATTTCCTTGCATACTGAAAATGGAAAATTCTGAAACTGAAAGGATCTGATCTTTTGGATATATTCATTGCTTGCGGATTTATTCAAGTTAATACCAAAACTAGGGATCTCTCAAAAAGTCAACTACATTCAATAATGATGGGATTGATGAGGCGAAGTCTTCAAAAGTTTCATCAGCATGTACACTGATTTTGTATGCTTTCTTGTTTATAGTCACCTTCAGTGGCTGAGTGCTGACATATGTCCATTGCCAGTGCTTCAGGAGAGATTCGGGAGCAGTGAGAAGGGGCAGACCTACTGGTGTCCCTCTCTCGTTGAAATGTGGGAGAAATAATTCCATTAGTTGATAGTGAAGTGAAGGGAGAGTTACAATATTCCTGAATTGGGTCAGTGTATTGATCCAAATCTGAATATTTTTAGGACAGCTATTAGACAAGATCATTCAACCCTATCAAAGGCCTTCTCTGCATCTAGAGATAAAGCTATGGAGGGAACATTCGAGCTTGCTGGATTTAGTGATTTTTCTTGTATCAGCAGCAGCCAATCTTCCTTTAGAGAAACCAATCTAATCTACATGTATAATTGAAATCAATTAATTTTAAAAGTATACCTCAAGTAATCATTCTACTAGCCCTCCCTGAAATCCCGACTGTGGCCCCATGCATAGCAGTATAAGGGTAGATAGGGTGGGGCAAGAATTGGTGTCTCAGGGTCAATCTGAAATTCTAGATCTGGCTCTACTCATTCACATTGTTCTGCGGATGACATTGAACTAACTGGTGTTCACTTAAGCAACTACCAGGAATGTCAGGAACAGTTGTGACAAGAGAAACTTCCCCCTTTGCTGCTCCCCCTGCTCCCTACCAGCATGGCTAAAAGTGCACAGGTAAGGGAATTCCTTATTACCTCTCCATATGCATTGGACTATTCCAGCAGTGCACAGGACATATAATCTAGGATAATCTAGAAAGTAAGGATATTCTTGTGCTAAAAACACTGGATTGTGACTTAGAGCTGGAGTTGAACCCTGATCTCCCAAGAGACTTCCTCTGTGACTTTGCACATGTCACTTAATATCCTGTACCTAAGTTTTCCTGGTCTCTAAAATAAGGATAGTACTTGGTCTCTCCCACCCTTTGTCTTGTCTATTAAAGTAAGCTCTTTAAGGCAGGGACTGCTCTTACTAATGTTTATGTACACCACTTAGCACACTTGGGCCTTGATTTCTGGTGGGGGCATATTGGCACTAAATTTAATATCATTAACAAAAAAACCTTCTACTGCACAGTACAAGCCCAGCAATACATCCCCTCTCCCCAACAGAGCCTGCGTGCCCTGCTCAGAGATTAAAGACTTGGTACTCTGAGGGAGTCTTAACCCCCCCCCCCATTTACTCCCACACCCCAACCTTACTACCACAGGAGAAACCTGTTCCTCCTTATTTAGGAGAGACTCACCTCCCACATTGCCAGCAGTTTGGACAGATCTACTCACTTCTCAATAATACAACTACCCACCCACCACCAGAAGAATCTGCTCTTGTTATTGTGAGGAATAGCTACCACATGACACCTAAAATAACCTCCATATGGTGCTGGGGAGTTGGAAGTATGGTGGGTTGCAAGGGGTTGGAGTAAAGGATGGATAGATCCTTGGTAAGGAAGAACACAGAATTGATTCTTTATGGAGAGGAAGTATTGCGAAGGATTTGTTTGCAGGAAACGGGGGTGGGGGGAAGAGTGTTGGAATAACTGATTTATTTCGAAAGGAAGAGTATTTTATGCTGAAGTGTCACATGTATCCCTGACTGAGGTAGAAAACTTAGGTAGCCTATCACAAATACCACTTTAATTTAATGGAAACATCCTTTTTCAATCAGATGTGACCAAAATATCACTAAATAAAACTCAAAGAAAGTCCTCTACAATTAGTTTTACACTGATAAGCATTCTCCAATCACTGAATCTTAAAATCATATTTCTGCCTGAACATAGTTTTAACCTTTTATTATTCCAAGCAACATCTATGATCAGTGTAATTATTAAACAAGCAGTTCTGTCAAATACACAAACTAAGAGGAAAAAATAGTCAGTTTTACTCCCTGCTCCCCAGTCAGTGAATCATTTTCCCTTTTTAGTATCACTTAAAAAAATATTTTCTCTGAAGAAAATGTTTAGTAAATCCACACAACTTGATGTGGGGAGGGAGGGGATCTTGGGACAGGTGTATGTGACTGAATGTACCTCTGTATTCACATCCAAACACACTATTGTAATAATCTTGTACAAAATATGCCTTGCAAGGCATCGTTTGAAAAACAAACAACTCACTGGTCAGCAATATCATAGTGAAAATGTAGAAACATTTGTGAAGTTATGAACATAAATTGAAGTTATGACTAAGTTGTGCTTGCCAGAAAAGTTGGGGGAGGGAAGGGGGAACCTATTTCTCAAAGAGAAAAAAAGGACAAACTGACACCTCTAGCCAGGTTTCAAAGATGACTGCAATCATTGGTCAAGCAGCATTCATTGGCAGCAAAGAGGGACAGGAACATATTGATTTGCATTTTAACTACCATCCATGAGACTCCATGCCTCCATCCTCAACTGGAAGGAACTTCATCTAGAGCTACCCCCACAAAAATGCATTTCTGAGAATGAGAGGACTATACAAAGGGAGGTGCAAAAACCATCCAGGTACTCTCTCTTTTTCACCTTTTGGACTTAATGAGAGATTTTGATTTGAAAATTTCATTCAGCAATGTTGCTGGGAACCTGTGGTAAGGATTTTACCTTGAACCAAGCCAAGTCTTAGCTACTAGAAGCATTTTATCTTTATTTCTCTTGTAACCATTTCTGACTTTAATACCTTGTACTTAATCTCTCTGTAGTTAAATAAACTTGTTTTATTTGTTAAGCAAAACTAAACCAGTGTTGTGTTTAATCTGAATTGTTGGGTAACTCCAGTTTAAAATAGCAAATTGCTGTATATTGACTCCTTACAGGGAAAAACAGACCTCTAATGTCTGAACTGCCCAGGAGAGGGCTGGGTGGGTACATCACGATTTTCTCCAAACACATTGTGTTGACTGGGGAGTATGTTGGGGTCATCCTGCAGGTAATAGCCAAGGCTGGAGGAAGCCAGAGTGCTGCTGGCAGGCTGCAGATATTCATAGGCACTCGGTGTGGTCTGCATACTCTTTGGTTGTTTGTGAGGAGCCCAAGTTAGGAGCTACATCAGCAAAGCATTGTGAGCCACCCAAGGCTGCAGAGCAGGTGGAGGCACATCCCCTCACTGGTCTGGATTGTACCACAGAATGTGACAGCATAGGGGGGGAAAAACACTGATTTTCATTTCAGTTTATTAGATGTCATTTTAGTGAGTTACCCAAGTTTCTATAATCCTAAGAGGAGTATTAATGTACTAACAAGAGATGGATCTCATTTCTAGAAAGCTCCAGGTGACTTACAAAAAAACCCTGCATACTGGATTTGAGCCTTTTGTTGCCAGTGTGATCATTTCACTTTTACATGACTATAGCTTAGTATATAAAAAGAGTTAAATCATAGTGTCAAAAATAAAAATGGAATACTGAGAAAACATAAAACATGCCCTTAACATAGCAAAAAGCTGACCTAACTAGGCTAGCTTCTCTCCCATCAATTAACTTTGAGTAGTTTCTTAAAGAGCTAAACAGCAAGACGTAAAATGGATATTAAATTCAGACTGATGGAAAGTCACATACAGCTAAACTGATATACTTGATTCAAAATCGATGCAATAAAAAAGGGTTTGCCACATGTACACAGAAAAGACTCTATTCAAAAAGTGTCAATTCATGAGGCCAGACAAGTCCTTATATTTCTTCTAGGGCTGTTTCCACACTGGGATAAGGAAACAGAAGTTTTTATTTGCAATTTTGTTGCCTCTCTTTTGTGTGTGAATGAGTGAGTGTGTGAGTGTGTGAAAGTGGTGACTTTTCTTCTCCATCTAATTAGCACAGAGTTCTGCCTTGAAAAGAGAAGGTTACTCACCCTATGCAGTAACTGACTCTCTTTGAGATGAGTGTCCCTGTGGATGCTCCACTCCAGGTGTTGGTGCATCCCTGCGCCTTCGCTCGGAGATTTTTACAGCAATACTTGTACCGGTTGCGCACGTGCAGAGCCTGCCTCCCCGCTCTGAGTGTACCTTAATAGTATGCATGCACAACTGGTCTCCTCAGTTCCTTCTCTACAATGGAGGCTACCCCAACTCCGAAGTAGAGGGGAGGAGGGTGGGTAGTGGAGCATCCACAGGGACACGCATCTCGAAGAACATCTGTTACTGAACAGGGTGAGTAACCTCTTCTTCTTTAAGAGGTGTCCTTGTGAATGCTCCACTCCAGCTGACTTAAAAGTACTGTACCTCAAGGAGGTAGGGACTTCGGATTTGGTAAGACTGCAGTAGATAGTACAGCTCTGCCTAAATGTATTAGAGAGAGGGCCTTGAGTAAGGGCATAATGCTTAATAAATGTGTGTTCAGAAGACCAAATGGCCACTTTGCAGATGTCAACCAGAGGAACTTTGCGTAGAAAAGCCATGGAGGTAGCCACAGATCTAGTGGAGTGAGTTTTGATGCCAGCAGGAAGCATAACGTTATCTGTTAGCACAGTCGGATAGACTCAGAAATCCAGTTTGAAAGTCTCTGGGTAGAAATAGGTGTCCCTCTGGAGCACTCCGCAATGGAGACAAAGAGTCTGGAAGAGTTCCTAAAGGGCTTGGTTCTATCCAGATAGAAGGACAAAGCCCTGCATACATCTAATGTATACATTGTGGAGTCAAAAGAGTTTGCATGTGGTTTAGGAAAGAAGGTTGGTAGGTGTATCGGCTCATTGATGTGGAATGATGAATGCACTTTTGGAAGAAACTTGGGATGTAGTTGGAGAGTAAGCTTGTCCTTGAAAAATAGTGTATACGGTGGGTCTGCCATGAGAACTGCTATTTCTCCTGCCTGTCTGGTGGAGGTGATTGCTACTAAGAATGTAGTTTTCATAGAGAGGTGTAAGAGGAAGCAAGTGGCTAGGGGCTCGAATGGTTGTTGAGTTAAGCAGGATAATACTAAGTGAAGGTCCCATGGAGGAATAGGAGGTTTAATGTCCAGGTACAGGGCTTGTAGTCCTTTAAGAAAATGCTGGGTGATTAGATGAGCAAAAGCAGAGGTATCTTCGATCTTGTCATGAAAAGCTGTAATAGCAGCTAAGTGGACTTTGATGGAGCTGAAAGAAAGGTCCAATTGGTTGATGTTTAATAGGTAGTCAAGTATGAACGGAAGATGTGCAGAAGTAGGAGGATGTTTAAATTCACACAATGGTGCTCAACAACACTTCCACTTTTGGAGATAAATGATTCAATAGATTGTGTTCTGCTATGTAGAAGCACTCTTTGAACCTGCTCAGAGCGTGCTAGTTCATTTTGGGACAACCATGTAGGAACCAAGGTTTGAGATGAAGCATGGATAGGTTGGGGTGAAGAAATCAGCTGTGTTGCTGTGATAAAAGGTTTAGAGTGAGGGGCAACGAAATTGGTGGGCGAAGTAACATTCTGGTGAGGAACGGAAACCATGGTTTTCTGGGCCACAACGGGGCAATCAGAATTACCATGGCACAATCTGTTCATATCTTTGTCAGAACTCTGTGGAGGACAGGTATATGCATATAGTAAGTCCCGGTCCCATGAGATCATGAATGCGTCTCCCAGGGAATGTTTGCCCAGTCCCTCTCTGGAGCAAAATTCGGGACATTGTGTTTTTCCATAGTTGCGAAAAGGTCTATGGTTGGGTATCCACAAATGTGGAATGTGTTGCAGATGATTGTGTTGTTTATCTCCCATTCGTGATCCCAGGGAAAGTGTCTGCTTAATTCATCCGCTGTGGTATTCATAGCTCCGGGAAATAGGTGTCTGATATCTGGATGTTGTTTGCAAGGCAACAATTCCAGAGCTTCATAGCTTCTGTGCAAAGTGAGCGAGAGCGAGCTCCTCCCTGCCTGTTTACATAGAACATGCAAGAGATGTTGTCTGTCATTATCCATACACGTTGGTTGCGGATCAATGGGAGGAAGCGACGGCAGGCATTGCGTATGGCTTGAAGTTCTAGGATGTTTATGTGTAGGGAGGTTTCGGTTGAAGACCATAGCCCCTGGGCTGGGTGGTGGGACATGTGTGCACCCCACTCTGTGAGGGATGCATTATTAGTCATTATGAGGGATGGAGCATCCTGTAGAATGGGGACTCCAGAGCAAAGGTTGGAGGGAACTGTTCACCATAGGAGAGTCTGACTCTGAAGAGTATGGATAGAGGCTTGTTTAGAGCGTGTACATTCAGTCTGTAAACCATGGCCAACCAAGCTTGGAAGCACTTCATGTATAGTTATGCATTTTTGGCCAGGTACATGCACGAGGCCGTGTGACCTAATTGTTGTAGACAGTCTCAAGCAGTGACCCAAGGACTGTTGTGAAGTTTCGTGGCTAGTAATTTTATGGTGTTGAAGTGGTCAGGAGGGAGAGATGCTAATACTGTCCAGGAATAAGGGTGTGCTCCTATGAACTCCAGGTGCTGGGTAGGAGATAACATGGAAGTGTTTTTGTTTATTTGTAGGCCAAGGGAGAGGAAGCAAGCGATGGTGAGCTGCGTGAATCAAAGTGCTCCACTGAGTATTAAAAGCAGCAAAGAGTCCTTTGGCACCTTATAGACTAACAGATGTATTGGAGCATGAGCTTTCGTGGGTGAATACCCACTTCGTTGGACGCATGCAAGGTGCCACAGGACTCTTTGCTGCTTTTATAGATCCAGACTAACACAGCTACCCCTCTGATACTTGACACCATTGAGCATTGCGGCTCTGAGGAGACAATCATTGAGGTAAGGAAATATTATGACCCCTTGTCTCCTGAGATAGGCAGTGACTATGGCTAGGAGCTTGGAAAAAAAAGCACTCGGAGTGGTGGGGAGTGGTGGATAGGCTGAAAAGTAGCACCCTGAATTGAAAATGTGTCGAGCCAAGGGTAAAACGAAGGAAACATCTGTGGGCTGGATTTATAGTCACATGAAAATAGGCATCATGTAGGTTGAGGGCTGAAAACCAATCGCCCTGCTCCAATGCTGGGACTGGTGAGGGTAACCATTTTGAACTTTTGCTTTTTGATAAATTTGTTGAGCTTCCTGAGGTCGAGGATTGGTTGCCATCCCCCAGTTTTCTTTTCTGTTAAGAAATAATGGAACTAAAACGATTTTCCTCTGTGTTGTTTGGACACGAGTTCTCCTTTTCCTAATAGAAGGTGGTGGTGTAGTTCTTGGAGGAGCAGTTGCTCATGAGGGGGGTCCCTGAAGAAGGATGTGGAGGGTGGGTGGGTGGGAGGCAAGGATATGAAAGGGATGGAATAGCCAATTGTGATGGCCTCTATAACCCACTTGTCGGTGGTAATGTTTTGCCATTGATGGGAGAATGGCCGTAGGTGGTGTCCAAAAATAGGGACATGGGGTGTAAGTGCTGAAGTGGGAATGTTGTTTTCTATACCCTTGACCAAGGTTTCAAATCTGCTTATTAGTCAAAGGGGGTTGAGACGCTGCCAAAGAATTGGGGTGACGCTGGTATCTGAGTCTCTGGCGTTGCTGTTGTTCATGTGACCTATGGAATTGCTGGGTGTGTGCAGGGCCGCCCAGAGGATTCCGGGGGCCCGGGGTCTTCGGTGGCGGGGGGGGCCCTTCCGTTCCGGGACCCGCCGCCAAAGTGCCCCGAAGACCCGCGGCGGGAGCCCCCCGCCGCCGAATTACCGCCGAAGCTCAGCCTGGTCTTCGGCGGTAATTCGGTGGCGGGGTCCCCGCGGGCCTTCGGGCACTTTGGCGGCGGGTCCCGGAACAGAAGGGGCCCCCCGCCGCCGAAGACCGGGCTGCGCTTCGGCGGCGGGTCCCCCGCCGAGCGGAAGCAGCTGCCCCACCCCCTCCCCACGCGACTCTGAGCGGGGCGGGGCTCAGGCCCCGTTGGAGCTCCCAGCCCCGCCCCCTCACCACGCGGATCGGGGCGGGGCTCAGGGGCTCGGCCGGAGACTCGGCGCTTGATGCGCTGAGGCTCCAGGAGAGGGGCGGAGGCGGGAGCCTCCGCTCTTCTCTTGGGGGCCCCTGCGGAACCCGGGGCCCGGGGCAAATTGCCCCCTTTGCCCCCCCCCCGGGCGGCCCTGGGTGTGTGCGGGCTAGAGTGGGCACTGGTAAGGTTGATATCTATATTGTTGCCTTCTGGTCATAGGGGTTTGAATTCCCAGGGACTGGAGAGTTGCCCTTGAGTTCTTCATGGAGTGAAGTATGTTGTTCATCATGGAGGCAAAGAGTTTGTCGCCATCGAAGGGAAGATCTACAGTAGTACTCTGGACCTCTCGATGAAAGGAAGAGGAGGAGAGCCATGACCCTCGGTGCATGAAAACTGCTGTAACAGTAGATCTTGCTGCAGTTTGGGCCGTGAGATGATTTGTCCCTCAGAAACTAGAGCCGCAAATTGTTGTTTCTTCTCTTCCGAAATGTCATCAATAAAGTCCATGAATTTGTTGTAATTTTTGGTCATATTTTGCCAGAACGGCAGTATAATAATGCAAAATTGTAATGTAGAAGATGCGTATACTTTATGCCCGAGCAGATCTAATCGCTTACTGTCCTTGTCGGATGGGGTGGAGCAGGGAAACTGGGGCTTGGTCTTTTGGTTGACTGTGTCTACTACCAGTGAGTTTGGCACTGGGTAAGTGAAAAGGAATTCAGAGCCCTTGGAAGCGATGAAATACCTGTGGTCCGCTTGCTTACAAGTTGGTAGGCTTGCAGCGGGAGTCTGCCAGATGGCCTTAGCAGGTTCCAAAAGGGCTGCATTGATCGGTAATGCAATCCTAGAGGAAGAAGAGGGTTGCAGGATGTCTGTTAACTCATGCTGCTGTTCAGGAACCTCCTGCAAGCTAATTCTTAAGTCACTTGCAACTCTTTGGAAAAGATCTTGAAATTTTGAGAAGTCATCAGAAGATGACAGGGAGGAGGCAGTAGGGCTTCATCAGGTGTAACAAGTGGGTCTACTGGGTTGGAGGCAAGTCATGACTGATCCTGCAGTTGTGATGGTGCTGCTAGGACCCTTACATCAGTGGCAGGTGTCACGCCTGGCTGTGATGGTATCCTTGAGACCACACTTGTTATAAGATGCCCACTGTGGTGGAAAGGACATGGTGGTGCCATCCAGGGGTTCACACACCACAAGGCAGGATCCTGAGAGTAGGACGAAGTAATTTTTCTATGACGTCTATTGACTGGGGTCTGAGGATGGGAGATTTCATATGGTGAAAAAACTCTCCATGCAGACCAGCTTCCTTATCACTGGAGGAATGCTGTGCGGACTCTGACTGAGCATTTGGAGAGAATTAAGGGTGACTGCAGGATAGGGGACACCAGCAGGTCCCTTGACTGTAAGTTGCAGTGCTGGACCTCCTCTTTGAGGTGAATGCTGTGCAAGAGGAATCTGCTGTGAAGAAAGGTTCCTCTGCACCGGTGTCCTGTGTTTCATTGCCAGTCAGCTCAGCGGTAAACGGTGCCGGGAGAGCAAGAATAGCCTGCAGGGGGTCAGGCATGTCAGCATGTGAAGCGGTGCTGAACGGTGCCATGAGCGAGGCAGGCAACTGGAAGCCTGAAGCCTCGCCACTGGAGCTGTGTGCTACTGCTGCAGCCGCAGGTGGATTTCACGCAGCGCTAGAGGAGCCCAGCACGTCAAAAGAGCTCAGCCAGGGAAGTGCCATTAGGGAGGCTGTAGACCTGCCTGGAGAAGTCTTGTCCCATGAAGAACTCTTTGCGGGTGAGAGAGGGTGCCTTTTTTTGCAGTCTTCTTGTCTTTCTTTGAGACAGGGGGGATGTGGCCTGTAGCTGAGTCGGCACCTGGGTCTGAAGCTGACCCTAGAGATTTCTGAAGGAGGAGCAGTTTTAATCTCAGCTCCCAGTCCTTACATGCCCTGGATTTAAGTTTGCTGCACTGGGCACATTTTGAGGGGATGTTGGACTCTCCCAAACATTTTATACATTTTGAATGGCCATCCGAGAGAGGGATGGCATCATTGCAATTAGAGCAGTGCTTAAAGCCTGGGGAGCCAGGCATGTCGGAAGCAGCTGCCTCTGACAGGAACAAAAAATTTTTTTTGTAGTTTTAGAGTAAAGGCAGGAAAATATTATCTAATTACTACTGGTAAACTAACTAATAGGGAAGGTATATGAACAAATATATGAAGAGAAAAGTCTCTAATAAGTCTGAGTTCCATCTCAGGCCAGGGATGGTAGAGAAGGAACTGAGGAGACCAGTTGCACACTATTAAGGTACACTCAGAGCGTGCGTGCACGACCGGTACGAGTACTGCTGTAAAACTCTCCGAGCGAAGGTCCAGAGACGCACCAACAACACCTGGAGTGGAGCACCCACAGGGACACCTCTCAAAGAAGAGCCCAAAGATTTATGGGGATCTGCTACTGAATCTGTCTGCATATTATTTTCTGCCTATCCATTGCTCTTTAACAAAGCCAAGAGAAATATATTTTTACCAGTTGAAGGAACACCATGAGTGAACTCTTGAGTATTAAAAAACAAACAAACAACTTTTGGCAGAAGGGATGGATCTTTCTCCTCATTTAACCTATCAAAATTAAGGGCTTTTAGCAGCACAGAACATAACGTTTGGATATCATTGCTGTAAGATATAGTATCCAAGAGGTTTTCAAGATTTAAAATACAAACGAGACATTCATATGTATAACACTGATGGTCACAAACCATCCTGCTTCAGGATAAGCCAACCAGCAAAAGGTTTTTGGAAGAAATTTCCTTTATGAGCCATTTATTCTGTAATTGTCCTTCATGGGGATTCCTGCACCTTCCAACCACCAATGTCAAGGACAGAATATCACACCAGATGGACCAACATGGCAATGTTGGTGTTCCATTCTAATCTCCTAATCTGGAAGTGGATAAGCCTGGGGGAAGTGGGCAGAGATCAGGAAATTTAGAGACATTCATAATGGAGAATCATCACCTCAGGTTGGAGAGGTTTGGGATATGTGGAGGTAAAGAGGGGACATAGTCTCACAACTCTGGGGAGCCTTGGAATGAGGGAGGCAGAAGTGCCTGGATGGATGGGTGGCCCCTACATGCTGATCCTCCAAGAGGCATGCTGCCAGTGACTAATTCCACCCATGCAGCCATTGAAAGAGCTTCAATGTGAGTTAATGCTGCTCCGCCTTCACCTTCCCTGGTCCCAAAGCCCTATCACATTCTGACTTGGAGCTTTGAAAAAAGATCCTCTATGGGGTCTCACAAGGGAAGGAGTAATGCTGGGGAGCTCACCAAGGACAGGAACATTTACATTCTCAGGGAAAATAAAAATAATATCTAGATTGCACAGATAGGCTAGATCCATAACTCTGGATAGGAATATCCTGGACATGCAACATCTGATCATTTTGTAAAGGATTTAGGAGAACCGCTATTTTATTGAACTTAAATTTTAAAATCAATAAATACAAGGAAGCAATTTCTGGCCTAAGACAAAGAGAGACACACATGATGCTGAAGGCAGAATTTGACCTTCAGTTCAAAAAAAGTGTGGCTATAAATAATCTATACAATGATGGAAATTCAGAATTGCAGACAAATACAATTGACAGATTACATGAAGGAGAGTGTATGGGGCACGTTCTGCAAAATTTCTGAGTGCTTATAAATGAGAAGGAGCTAGGAGTGATGGAAATTGCAATCCTTTTACCTGTATACCAGGTGTAGTATTCAAAAGTTATTTAAAAACATAAGTAAAGCAATACACTTTAGTTTTTAGCTTTAAAGATTAATATCACAATCACTTTAAAAATAATTTGGTACCTCTGTGTACAGTTTTTTCTATATTAACTTCTGAACTTAAAAACTCTATTAAAGTATATATGAATTTAAGTAATTCTAAGCATGGCAGCAGTCATAAAAGAATTAGCAGCCACCAATTTTAAGCAGCAATTTTGCATATATTTAAATTACTCTTAATTGATTCAGTATACTGTTTCTTAATTAAAAGTGAAACTAAAAAATGACAGATGTGCTGTTAAGAGTATTGGACAGGTGGAAAGAGCAATACACCATTTGAAGTTCAGCCTCCAATATTTCTCAAGTGGTTACACTAAAAAAGGTACACCCTTCTTCCCTCTCCCAGTCTGGCCACATCATCTCCAAGTATGCCAGCCATCTGCAAAGCTCTGAGGCCTTGTGCCCTACAAAGCACCTTGTGTCTGTTGTCATGTCTATCTATATTAACAATACCGTGCAATTGTGTAAAACATTTTTAATCAAAAGTTCAGTATCCTAGATAATGTCATATAGGAAAAAGCCACTTCACATAAATATATAAATTTTCTAAACTTTGATAGCTTTGTTTTCACTCTTTTACAATAATTTTAATAGGCTTTCAGAATTAAACATTTGGAATCATGCCATCAGACAGTAGAATCAAAAATGCCACTTTATCCATTTATTACAGTAGTTTGAAACAATTTATATGATGAAATTATTTTTTCTATGAAATTAAAGAAAGCTTGGTCCTGATTTAAAAACAGAAAAGATATTTATAACTGAATTACAAACCTCCAAATACAGACTTATGAGAAATCCTGACAGACCATTACCTATAGCAGCTGATGGTGCTGTCATATGTGCACATTTACTTGGGGCTCTTAGTGTTAACTACAATTCAGATTCTTTCGTTCACTAGCCTAAAATCTTGTCCATTAGTACATCCTGCAGGAAAGTATCCATTTAGAAGAACTAGTCCATTCTATTGTTGAAATGCCAGAGCGCTGAACAAAAAGGACAAAAGCAAAACGAGGACTTGTCTTACCCCATTTAAAGGATAGGTTTTCCATCCTAGTTCTCCAATTGCAGCTGTAGTATCAAGCAACACCACTAGAAATAAAAATATATGTATATATATTAGATATTTATTTGTTCTAGACATAGAAATAGAGTACGATCATTTAAATACCAGGCCTACATTAAATTGGCTAATTCTACCTCACAACACTGGTTTAATCCCACTGAAGTCAATGTGGTTGCTTGGCTGTAACTACTAGTAGAATTTTAGCTTTGTCTTTACCTTTCATAGTTAAATCTCTGAAAATATAACTAATTATATGAAAATTCAATCTTTTCCTACAGTGTAATTTAAAAGTGTATTACTCCATTGTTGTTTCCAGTGGTTATAACCAGATATGCCTGGATGAGGAAACCCAGTTCCAGACTCTACCCCCACCTGGATATTTGGGAAAGTTTTCATTCAAATGTGTTTCTGGATTCAAGTTTGTGAACTTTAAAAATGAAGAAAAACAGAGTTTAAGTCATTTCCACATTTTAAAGTGGAATGTAATTGGGGTAAAGTGCTAAGAAATAATACCACCATTTAGCTCTAACATAGCACTTTTCATTGGTACATCTCAAAAGCACTTTATAAAGTTCATTATCTCCATTTTACATGTCATCATTTGTAACTGATTCTGTAGAACCACCACCACCAACTAGAAAGTCTGACTATAATTAGTTTTGCTAGTCTATTTGGATTAAGTGCCAAATGATACAATCATTTCTAAAATGTTGTATATTGTGAATAGTTAGCAATTTTCATGTATAATTTTTATTATATGACAACGGGTTTGGATATCATTAACTGACAAAGGTAATACAAACCATTCTTTTCTAAAAGATTTTTGGGTTTCTATGTCTTCAAATAAAAAAGCATAGCAAACTGGGTTTCTTTCCTGTCTTAATTATGCAAAAACCATACCACACACAATTCAGAACTTGTAAAACTGTCAGTAAATTCAGTATCTTGTGATGTGCCAGATTGTACCTGTACTAATCGAACAGTTATGTTTGACCTTATGGTCCCATATCAGAATCATAAGCTAAGACCAAGATATAAAGTTCATTGTTGACTAGCACGGTTAATTCTATTTCCCCAGTTGTGTGTTTAAAAAAAAAAAAAAGCATAAGTATCAACCAGGTTTCTCAGAAGAATATTTTTTTTAAGTTGCATCCTACAGTGTGTTCGTTTCTCTCTCTCTCACACACACTGAACAGCCAACCTAGCTCTTTCACAAGTACCATTTTACTTTTCAACAGCAAGATCAAAGTTGAGGTACTTATAAGATATAGTCCTAGTAATATTGGGTTTGTATTACTTCCATCACACAAGAAGGTAAGAGTTACACTTGTTGCTACACCCATGGTTCAGGGCAGATGAAGTTCACACCTCTGAACAGCTAACCAGGAAATGAACTATGCACCACTCATATCTTATTTGCTTGTGGTAACAAACCCATGGTTCTCATGATTTTCCGGCTGTTCTAAAGAGACAGTCCCTACCTCAAGCAGCTCACAGACTAAGCAAGAGGGAGTAACCTTTACTTCAGTTGGACAATACCCTTGAGTTTGAACTGCTTTCTTGAGTAATGCTTTCTGGGATAAAACAAAGCTATACATGTAATGAGTATATTCATCATTGAAATGATAATAAAATTTAGATTTACATCTTTGTAAGACAGATAAATTTGTTTTTACAATAACCACCATCACACAATCGAGTTCTGATTAACAACAACAACAAAAAAACCCAAACCACACAACTTTGTCATGGGCACAAAATAAATAAGGTGTGAGCTCCCGCAGCAGAATCTGAAGTACTAATTAAATAGTAATCCCTCAGAGGCTCTAGAAAGGTCCCAAACCATCACTCACCGAATTCAATAAGAATTAGATGAGGCTCAAAACTACTAGTGAGAGTTACATACACACAAAATCGGCGTTAACTTTAAATATCATTAGTGAAAAAGATCAACAACTAATTAACCAAAAAACAAAAAGTCAGGAAAAAAAACAAAACTGTCAAACAGAAAAGGAAAAAAATATAAACATATAGTAGTTGACAGTACTAGACTATCACTAGAATAGTAAAATAAAGAAAAAACCAAAAACTAGGATATAAATAAATACAACACTGAACAAAAGTTTTTTTTGAAAAAATTACCAATTAAATACAAAAAGCTGTAGAGGTATTGGTAAGTCAAACTTAATGTTTTAGTAATTTTCCCTACATGATGATGTCAGAGAATTTAACCCTTAGCAGTCCATTAGCTTATCCCCAATATCACTAAACATGTGGATGGTCCATTTTGCTATCTGCTTCCCAAGTGGAAACTTTTGTGGCACTGTCTGCCAGGAAGGCCCTCTGAAGGGCTAGGATCCATGCAAAGAAGGAGTGGGAAGAGAAGGCACATTTACTTATTTGTCTAATTTTTTTTCTAACTCAATTTTGCTCAGTTTTCCTTAACTTTGACAAATTAAACCTTTTCTTTTGTTTGCCTGTATCAAATGCAGTCAGATCATGATCACTGGTCCATAGGCAGCCACCAACTTCCAGTCCACCAATGAATTCATTTTCAATCAGTCATGAGGTCCAAAATAGATTTTCATTGTACTGGGGGCAATACTTTACTTACTACCAGCTGCATTAGATCTCCAGCATGGGTCTTGGCAATGGAAGTCCCCCATAATATATTTTTTCTTTCCACACATTCCAGGCAGGTTCTTAAGGAGTAACTCATCCTGTTCTCTGGTTTGGTTGTTTGTTACAAACACCTATCAGTACCCACTTCCTGGACTGTGTTAGCACATTGATCCATATGCATTCAAAATCCTGTGGTTCTGAATTACTGATAATGGTGTATTTAATGTAGAGTGTCTCTTAATGTAAAGGTCCAGTTCCCACACAATCTTTTACCAACTCTAAACAGGTTATATAACCAATGATTTTAATTCCGATCATGCAGGTCATCCCACCAGGTTTCAGTAATGCCAATTACATCTTTAATGAGAATTTTCAATCCTTCTTGCTTGTTACTCAGACTCCTAGTACTGGTATAGAGGCAACGAAAAAATGTCTTATATTTTCTTTCCACACAAGTAGACTCTGTTCATGACACCAATTTTGAGTTTGTACTTCATTTACCTCATAGCACATACCTATTTGGAGGTTTAATACTCTCATGGCTAGTCTGGTTAACCTTCAAATTAGAATATTCACCCTTAGCCTGAGATACATGTGCCATCTATCCTACTGGAATGTGTCTTGGTTTTTCCCAAACCAAAACCTTCAGTTTCATACTAGTCACACAGCCAATGGTTCACCTCCAGTATTTACTGCCTTTTATTTTCTCTTACTTGTGGGACCTGAAGAATCACTAAGGGCTAGTCTACACTTACCGCGTCAACCTGGCAGGTAAGTTCGACTTCTCAGAGTTCGAACTATTGCGTCTAATCTAGATGCAATAGTTCGAACTCCCTGCGCGCTCCGGTCGACTCCGGTACTCCACCACTGCAAATGGTGGTGGCGGAGTTGACCTTGGAGCCGCGGACTTCGATCCCGCAGCGTCTGGACGGGTAAGTAGTTCGAACTAGGGTACTTCAAGTTCAGCTACACTATTCACGTAGCTGAACTTGCGTACCCTAGTTTGACCCCCCGCCCTTAGTGTAGACCTGCCCTAAGAAATCATTTGGACTTTCCTCTTCTTCAGCTCCCTTTCAAGATTACTGAAGTCTCCTATAATATGTGTAGTTCCAGGTCACTTGTTCCAATAGGTATCAGCAGTGGAATCTATTCATAATTCCATCCAATCTTCCAGTTACATGTTGTATTTTTGCTCCATGAGAACATAACGCAATCCTGTTGTCCTTGTGTCCCTTACTGAATTGTCTGTCCACTTATCTTAAAATAGATTTACCAAATGACAAGTATTTACTTTCTTAGGGTGGCTGAAGAATCTCTCCATGGCTGCATGCTTCGTATCACAAAGACACCCACTGAATACGTTCCCTGTAGCCAGGGGTGGCTCTAGGGATTTTGCCGCCCCAAGCAAGGCAGGCAGGCTGCCTCCGGCGGTTTGCCTACGGGAGGTCCGCCAAAGCCGTGGGACCAACGGACCCTCCGCAGGCATGCCGCTGGAGGCAGCCTGCCTGCCTGCCGCCCTCGTGGCGACCGGCAGAGTGCCCCCCCGTGGCTTGCCGCCCCAAGTACGCGCTTGGCGTGCTGGGGCCTGGAACCACCCCTGCCTGTAGCTTTCTGTCCTCTTCACCCAGATAAGTTCCTTAGTAGTAGACTCGCTAAGTATCAGGTAACAATTCCACACTTCTGGCTGGGTTGAGTGCCTGGTTCTCTTTCCCCTTTTGGAAATAAGTCACTATTCTGCTTCTTCAATTTCTGTGCTTTGCAGTTCCCTTATCACTGTCTCCCACTGCCCCTTCCTCCCCACCCCACCCCAAATGTGGTATCTGTGGCAATGATTTCAGTGACTGGTTGTTCAAAAAGTCTGGTTTTTTGGATGTTATGTGGTGTTGAAACTTGCATTTCTAGATCATGTATCTTTCTAGTCGCACCTGCTCATGGTTCCTTTGATCATATAGGGGGTTGCATCTTCTCTTCACTCATCCCTCTGGCCAAATCGCTTTAAAAATTTTCTTCCCTGCCAGGGTACCCATGCAATTGCTGGATCAGGGCCCATTTGAAGTACTACAAGAATTTAAGACTTTCACCTTTTTAAATACCCAGCAAAATTGAAGCTCCAAGTGTTGAAGGTCAAGAATTTGGATGGGTTTATGGTTTTCAGTAAGGGACAGTCCTGGCATAAATAAAAGTCTATGATGTTCTATTTGCTACTTTGTAGATTTTTATAATGTATTTAAAAAGTATATTTGTTAAATAAAAATAGCATACACAAAGGATTTTTTTTTAAGAAAAGTCAGAAACAGTCAGCTTTAAAGATGAGGCATAGACACCTCAATGGCTTTTTGTTTTGTTTAATAAAGAGAAGTCTGCTGCTGTCTCAACTCTGAGAAGCATACTAGACAGAATTCATCCTTGATAGCCTCAGTGATCAAAAGTAGAATTGCACCTGAGCTTGATTTAGACCAAATATATTTAACCTTTAAATATAAAGATGAGTGTTCAAACAGTTTCCTTCTCCCCCAAGAGAGCTGGTGTTCCAAAACAGCCCATCCATCTCCTAGGAAGCTACTCTGCACAGTGGGCTAGTATAGACATTTACATGGGTGTTAGGCTCATTGGGTTTATGTAACTGTGATATTAATATTCCTGCCCAGTCTGATGCATCCGTCTATAATTTTAACATCTTCTTTCCCAGCTTCAGTAGCCTGTCCTTATGGCCATGCTACTGGTGGCTGCATTTATGAAGAGGCTCAAGCGGGAGCAGCTGTACCTATGTGACACTCACTATACCAGCATAACTTTTACCCAGCACACGTCTTTTTCCAAAATCAGAGTTTAAGCCGTTTAACACTCAAATTCATCCAAATATTCCAAAGATAAGGAAACAACTGATAATTCATTTGATTATCGACATACAATACCAGTCAGTTTAAAGAAATTAGGAGCTTGCCCAACCATGCAGTTTTTGTATTTGATTTCATATGATGCCAACACACACCTTGGGTGTCATCTCTGTACATTCATATGGGCTAAAGAAATGTAAGTATGCTTTGAAAGTGTACTTGCTATGCAGAAATCTTTGATAACAAACTTGCACTGAACTCTTTTTGGGTTAATATTTACAATAAGTCTACCAAGAGTTAGTTTTTTAATCTATAATTTTTACTACTGTGAAAGCTTTTGCTAGAGGAAACCAGTACACATTATGTTTTCAAGAACCACAAATTACTGCCTGCTTTTCCAAAAGACTAATTCATAAGCATAACAAAAGAGTAAAAGAGGATTGCAAAATATCATATTAAACACAGAGACAATCAGCCTGTTAACTTTTGGATTGCATCTGCATTTTCAAGCTTTCCCTGGGGGTACAAAGGAGGAAAAATAAAGTGGGAGGATAAAGTCTTGCTGGGCCTGGCACATGTCACAAAGCTCCTGGGGCATTAGGCCTCACATGGGATGTAGTAAGATTGCTGCATACCAGAAGATGGGGGAGTTGGTCTGCGAATATCTGGTACATGAACACAAAAGGGACTAATTCCTAATCATGTAAGAAGCACACAGATTGGATACCAACAGGATTTGAAGATAGAAACCTCAGCCGGACAGCACAGGACTATCATTTGAGCTAAAGGAGTAATTCCCTTAGCCGGTAGAAGTAAATGGTTATCCTTTAGTAGGCTATTCAGGAAATTAAGTTTAGATGAGAAAATATGTTCCCTGAAACAATATTTTGTCTTAGTAATAAAAACCCTGAGTGAATAGCTATGATATTCCTTTGTGGCCTTCATGGTGCTGTGTGGATTTCTGTTAAGCTAATACAAATCACAAGCCCAGAAACTAATACCACAAAACAGTCTATGTCTTATGAGTTGTATTTTTCAAAACTTCTGGTCTCCAGCATGGGATTTAATGAGGTCAATAGCTAAATCTGATATGAACATGGAGTTCAAAATATTGTAATGAAGCCAGGTTCCCTGCAGAAAAAAATTGGTTCTCACCAACTCTAGTTGACTTGCTAATCACTGGTATGTTCGTTTCAACAATGGGCTACTGGACAGATTTTTGTAAAATGAACACGAGTACCTGAATTGTCAGGATAGTTCATAAATTTTAGTGCACTTCTATTAGGAAAATTAGAAAAAACTGAATTATGGACAAAGTTTTTCCAATAAATTTGTAAGGCTAAAAATATTCACTGTCTTTGAACTCAATCCAATCCAGTTTGGGTTTGGGAAGGAATTTTCCCCTGGTCAGAGAGGCAGAGACCCTGGGAGTTTTTATGCCTTCTTTTGCAACATGGGTCACTTGCCAGTTTAAACTAGATTACTTGTGGATTCTTTGTAACTTGAAGTCTTTAAATCAAGATTTGAGGATTCAATATCTCAGCTAGAGATTATGGGTCCATTACAGGAGTTAGTGGGTGAAGTTCTGTGGCCTGTAATCAGGGGCGGCTCTAGACCCCAGCGCACCAAGCAGGCGCTTGGGGCGGCCGTTTCCCAGGGGGGCGGCATTTGGCTACGGTTGAGCTGCCTGCGGCAGGTCCACCGGAGCCCGGAACGAGCGGACCTGCCGCAGGCATGACTGCGGCGGGTCCCGTCTTCCCGCGGCTCCGGTTGAGCTCCCGCAGGCATGACTGCGGCAGGTCCGCTGGTCCCGGGCTCCGGTGGACCTGCCGCAGACATGCCGGCAGGAGCTCAACCGGAGCCGCGGGAAGAGGGGACCCGCCGCGGGACCGGGGAAGGGCGGCGCAGCGCTCCGCGCTGCTTGGGGCAGCGTGAATTGTAGAGCCGCCCCTGCCTGTAATATGCAGGAGGCCAGAGTAGATCATCATGATGGTGTCTTCTGGCCAAAAAGTGTAGGAGATTGGGACATGTTGATGTGTCACCAATAGTCAGATTTAACATTCTTCTAGTTGATTTTAACTTTGAAATAAAAATATTATAATGCAAATATGAATGGAGAGTACACAAACATTAAAGCCATTTGAATAAAAATTAACATGACATGACTAATTTTTAAAATCATTTTAGTGCTGACAAATATAATTGAGAAACCAAACAATATTAAAAACTTTACTATAAAAAAGGTAAAATGTGTTTAATGTTTTTCAGAGAGTGTATTCCTGTGCTCTGCCTTTAATTAAAAGCCAAGCAAAAGAATCTGAATTAGTTACATTTATTGATTGACACTTCCAGAGTGCTTGCCTCATCTCCACTTGGTTTCTAGGGGATCTTCTCTACTCAGGAGAGTGCTTCAGATAACTTCCCACCAAATTCCTTATAGGGCTTACAGAAGGAGGTAGTGAATAGCTCAATGGCTTGCTCTCTCCTCATTGCACATGTGACCTCAAAGAGGGCTCTCCAGGGGGTTCCAGGAGGGTGTGAATTGGTGCCATACAGGTGGCTGTTGCCATCACCATATGCATGACTGCAGAGGTCTGTCAGAGTGTCCCCATTCAAGAATGAGCAAATGGTCATGAGCACTTCATGCACATTGAGCTGAGTTGCAATCAAGAGGTCTCCATGCTATTAGTAGGTAACCTGTACTCTCAATGTTACCCACATGTGCCTGACGAAGTGGGTATTCATCCACGAAAGCTTATGCTCCAATACATCTGTTAGTCTATAAGGTGTCACAGGACTCTGTTGCTCTTTACAGATCCAGACTAACACGGCTAGCCCTCTGATACTCTCAATGTTACAGTAACTGATCAGTAGCTGTAGGCAGCTCTTCAGGTCTCTTTATACTTATCCCTCTGAACTGTTTGCACCATCGTAGCTCATTTCAATATTTATCCTCTGACACTGGTCTCTCTGGTACCCACACAGATTACTTAAAATCTATTTGCTAAAATAAAAGCACATTTCAACTGACCTCTGAGCCTCCATTTATTGCCAGTGTATATGAAGGCGAATTAATACTATTTAGTTACTTTTTTGGAGCATAAGAAACATCTGTCCCCATTTGCATAACTCACATAACTGCCACATGGGAATGCAGGGACGTCTCTTACTACTCACAGCCCCAGGGTCACACAATAACCTTGACAGGGAAGGAAGTTGGCAAAGATATGACTCTGAACTCTGTTAAGTGCTGGCCTGGAGATCTGGATTACTATCCGTATGCTCCAACCCATGAAGACTCAACAGCAACAGGCCTGCTCTTTGCACTACAAGAAGCTTTAAGTGGCCAGAATGCCTACCAGTATCCTTTTGGGACACACAAGGCAGAACTGGCATCATGTCACAGTGGCGCTCATGCAGAGTGCAATGGGGGACTGACCTTTTCAATTTTATGTAGTCAAAGATTTAATGAATAAACACTAATTTTTCAGTCTATAAACCAGTTTAGGTAGCAAAATTAATCTAGTACCATGATAAGTAAATAAAAAAATTGTTATGCCTGAAAATTGTAGGCCTTTGATGTTAAATGTACAATGTAAAGCAAGGACAATTATAAGCAGGGAATCTGAGGTACAGATGTGAAGTGACTTGCCCAAGGTTGCACAGCCCATTGTGGCAGAGCTGTGATTAGAACCCAGGTTTCCTGATGCTCATTTTAGTGCTTTATCACATTGCCTCCAGCAGTTAAAAATAGAGCCTTCAGAATGTTTGGATGAACTGGTGCACAAGAGGCAAAGACAGTGTACCCACAGTGACACTGTGCAGAATTGGAGCTACCACTCAGAAGTCACCCAGGAGATGTATGAATGAACCAGGAAATACTAATACACCTCTTGGAAAGTGAAAGGGTATTAATTACAACCGTACCCAGAGTCAGGGCCCTGTTGTGCTACGTTGTGTGTCAGCTTATACAAGGACAGGTTGTCTTAGCACTTCAGGGAGGAACCAAGCAACATATGAAGGATGGGAGAAGAGGAATACAATCAAAACATGTATTTTTCCTGCTTGCTTGAGGGGTTAAAGCTGGCTGGCAAGCATTCATACTGCTGTCAGCAGCATGTACAAGTCAGCAGGCAACAAACATCTATGGGGAGAGGCAAGTGCGGTTTTCAAAGTTACCAGTGTAGTGAGGAAAATAAAGTCATTTTACCTCACATGGCTTCTCTCTGATTTAAAGCAGATATCTGCTTTAAAGAGAGAAGTCTTTGATAAGACTAAGAATGTTTTGTCTCATTTCCATATTTTAAAAACAAATTATGTAAAGGCAAGAGAATAAATAAGTTACAGGGAATGAAGATGAAGGAAAAAATATAAGGCAAATGTGATATGTAACAGACTTCAGACCATTTGAGGCAAACGTTAAGAAAATCAGCTATGTAAAATGCTTAGTTTAATATCATTTTTAATGCAGAGCATTAGGAGCCCACCAAAAACAAATACAATTGAAATAGCTATGAGAATTGCTCACTCATGACAGCTAGATCCAGAAAAAGACTAGTCTTATTCTCATAACAATTAAATATTTCCTAACTCGTTTTAGGAAATATCCACCTAGCTAGTCAATTTAATGTTTCTCAGCTTTGTAATCCTCATTCACTGAGCCAGTCTGTCACTTTCTGCTAACTCTTCATTTATAATTTACAATGTCAAGCACCAAGCCTTCACAGCATGTACATTTTATAGGTGCCGGGTCAGGCTGTCAAATTGAAGTACATGCTAATAATTGGTAGCTTTGAAAGTCTCATTCTCTTCATGTACCATGTAATATCAGCATGAGGGCTAAAATTGTTTATATAAACAATCAGTGTTGCAATGCTTCCAACATTAACAAATAAATGACAGTTATGTTATTTGTGGAAGATACTATTTTGATGCTCTTATCAAAAACCCAAATTGCCTTGCAGAATTGGACAGCATGAAGTACACAATACTAACACATGCAGAGTTTGAGCTTTAGCTTTGAATGATATAATGTAAAGACATATACAGGGAGTTAACTTTGAAAGACTAAGAGTCCATTGTTAACTGAAGAATATTAGAGACCTGAGAATTTCATAGTTCATATAGTCTGCCCACTATTATATCTAGCCTGTTCAGTAAATACCAGATTACTTATGTATAATTATTTTTTCCTATTATTGTAACTAAATATTCCAATAATAGAAAAAGCTCTTTCTACTGATGTGAAATCTGATACAAAGCATTTAATAGACCCAATTTCCCCATACTTCTTTAGTATACTTATTTATTTGGGGGGAAAACGTGAGGGTGCTGATACAAAGAGGCATTTTCAATCTCTCATATCTTACTCCATTGCTCCTTAATGTCCAGTAGAAAAAAAAAACCCAGAAGAGTTAGTTATACACGTGAGTACTTGTTTTAGTAAGGATCATTTTTTTACACTACTTACTTATAAGATTTGTAGAAGAGTATTTCTAAGATAACTGAAAATATACTTTTGTAGCAAGGAGTCTCTTGTAACACATGGGCTGGAAAGGCATTTCTCAGACTTCCATTTACCTGTAATTAATAGGTCTGGGTCATGGTGATTATGTAGGGAAAATGCAGCAAAAATATTGCATGACTACTTTTCGAAATGCAATAGTAGTGGTTTGACTGACTGACTTAGTTCAAAACAGGGCTTCAAAAGGACCATTTCAGACTTAAGTACCTCTTACATAACCCAGTGATGCAAGGGAATTGTCACTGAGCATTGCTGGAGCGGTGCTGAGGAACTTTAAAAGGTAATGCCAAAAATAGACTGTATAATACTGCATCAACACTATTAGCTGAGGACTTTGAAACATCTAGATTTTTATCACTGTGTTAGCAATTAGAATTAAGAATTTTGTATTACTCTGTTTGCAGGGACAATTTTTTTTTGCTGTTCCACCTAGCAAGTTATCTGAGAAATAGCCCTTCAATTGTACCAATTAAGTACGTTCTTAGATGAGAGAACAAATATTATAGCAATTATATTATAGACTCCAATCAAAGAATGAGGTGCAATGGAAATGCTTAAGATATCAGAAGGAATTTAGAGATGGGTAAATATTGCATTTCAACAAGAAAAAGAGTTGTGAAAGGAGTAGCCAATTTCTCTATGACATAATAGAGTATGAATAATTACCACTACCTCAGCTTTGACTTCCAAAGTATACCCTTTATATTTCAGCATTTTGGAAGTGAAAAGGAAAAAAAGTACTTTTAATATGACAAATAACATCTTAAACTTCTCCCTCAAGAAAATTATTGCTTCTATAAACTATAAATACATCATCTTAAGTTTTCCTTATTTTGAATGACTTCACTCATTTTATTCCCAAAGTTATCGCCATAGAAATAGGTTTCCAGTATTATTGAAAGTTATAGCAGAAATAAAGCATGAGTTACTTACACTAAAGATATAAATCTCACCACCTTTTAAGTTTCCCAAATGAATAGATTTTATTGTCTCACATAGGGTCTGTGTCACACATTGTTTCCCACATTTGGGCCTGGGCAGGTTGAGAGGTATGAAACCACATGTAGGAACATCCCTTGTAAAAAAAGGGAACTATATAATCAATTTGAATAAAAGTGCATGTGTGAAGCTTAAGGACATAAAAATGGCCATACTATGTTCCTGACAGTGGCCAATGCCAGGTGTCCCAAAAGAAATGAACAGGTAATCATCAAGTGATCCATTCTCTGTTGCTCATTCCCAGCTTCTGCAAACAGAGGCTAGGAACACCATCCCTGCCCATCCTGGCTAATAGCCATTGATGGACCTATCCTCCATGAATTTATCTAGTTCTTTTTTGAACCCTGTTATAGTCTTCACCTTCACAACATCCTCTGGCAAACAGTTCCACAGGTTGATTGTGTTGTATGAAGAAATACTTCCCTTTGTTTGTTTTAAACCTTCAGCCTATTAATTTCATTTGGTGACCCCTAGTTCTTGTGGTATGTGAAGGAGTAAACAACACTTATTTACTTTCTCCACATCAGTCATGATTTTATAGACCTCTATCATATCCACTCTTAGTCATCTCTTTTCCAAGCTGAAATGTCCCAGTCTTATTAATCTCTCCTCTTACAGAAGCAGTTCTATACCCCTTATTTTATTGCCCTTTTCTGAATCTTTTCCAATTCCAATATACCTTTTTTGAGATGGGGGACCACATCTGCATGCAATATTCAAGATGTGGGCGTACCATGGATTTATATAGTGGCAATATGATATTTTCTGTCTTGTATCTATCCCTTTCTTAATGATTCCCAATTTTCTGTTTGCTTTTGAGTGCTGCTGAACATTGAGTGGATGTTTTCAGAGAACTATCCAATCCACAATGACTCCAAGATCTCTTTCTTGAGTGGTAACGGCTAATTTACACCCCATCATTTTATAGGTATAGTTGGGATTGTGTTTTCCAATGTGCATTACTTTGCATTTATCAACACTGAATTTCATCTGTCATTTTGTTGCCCAGTCACCCAGTTTTGTGAGATTCTTTTGTAGCTCTTTGCAGCCTGCCAGGGACTTAACTATCTTGACAATGTGGTGAAGGAAAACATGGAGTAAGTTGTTTAAGTGCCAAGATAAAAGTTGGTGAATAAGGAGCTGTGATAAGCATAATAGCTATGGAAGTAAGATTTTTCCATTCTAGATGAAGCCTTAGTATTAAAAGGAAGTTCTTCCTTAGTGTCCCCATAATGTCTCCTACTCCTACATCTCTAGAGCTGATGAGCAAAACAGGAAACCACGACATCTCATTCTGTCTGTCTATCATAGAGCCCATCTTCCCACTACCACATCCAGGACCATAGACAGACAGTATAGGGCATCACACCTTCTCTACACTTTTTTTTTCCTCCCTGTCCCTGCAGTGTCTGTGTGAGCATACAACACTGATCAGGTGCTCTGCCCTTCTACAGCAGCTCCCTCCTCACATACAAGTTGGGCTTCTGATTTCCAGTTTTAACTGCTAAACAGACAAAACACCCAAATAAAAAAAAATAGGGTTTGTCCAAACAAACACTGGAAATGGTTACTTGTATCAAAGGGCTTTACTATACAGAATACAGACTATAGGGATATGATTTCTAAAGTGCAATAACTTGTTGCACATTAGTTGGCCCATATAGTTGGCACACCCTGTTGGTGTGCACTCAAGCTTCCCCAGTACTAACGTTGTTTGAAACAGTACTACATTAAAGTGCACTAAGGAACGTTAGAGAGATTACTCAGTAGCACAGTGTGATATACATTATTCATTACAGTATATACACAAGAGAAAGTGTGAAAATGATTTTTTGACACCTACATAAAACTCAAAGTGCTAAAAATAAACCCTAGTAAATGAGATGAATAAACTCTGAAAAACAGAAGCCCTACAGATAAGAAGAAAGGAAGAGATTCAGGAATAGAATGAGCTGCTCTGGCTTCTCTTGTGACACTCACTACCTGGCTATCAAAGCCGTAAGAGCAGAATAGATATCACACTGACTCTGCCTTTTCCTAGGGGAGTGCCCTCACAAGCACACAGTGCAGTCAGAGGAGGGACAGGACTACTGGGAACTAGAGCTGGGCAAAAAAAAAAAAAATTGCCCCAAATTCACCCCCCGCCCCAAAAATGCAGATTCAGATTAATTAAAAACATTGTGAATTTGTATAGATTTTGCTATGTTGATTCAGTTGATATAAGCCTAAAAGACAACATTCAAAGCACATTGTGTTTTGACATTTTCAAAACACGTTTGGTCTTCAATTCAAAGTTATTTTAGTAAAAATTTTAGTTCATTTTAAAAATAAAAAAACCTTTCAAATTTTGTTTAATCATTTAAGTGTTTACTTTTGGGTTGAACAAAATGTTTCATTTGACCCAAGATGAATTTTCCTAACTTTTTGTTTCACTGGAAATTGAGGAATTTTTCCAAAATAATCCTGCACTACCCCAGCAAATCAAAGTGGGGGCAGGGAAAGGATCAGTTGGACACACAGCTCTACAATGAGCCTTGAATGAAGCCTGGAGATAAATGAGGGTCTGGGACAGGCAGGGAAATCAACTGGCTGGGAGAGAGAGACGGTGGATCAGCTGAGAGGTGCGTCAGGGAGAGACAAAAGCCCTTGCCTACATTACAAGTTTAGGTCGAATTTAGCAGCGTTAGATTGATTTAACCCTGCACCCTTCCACACGACGAAGCCATTTTTGTCGACTTAAAGGGCTCTTAAAATTGATTACTGTACTCCTCCCCAACGAAATCGACCCTGCTGGGTCGAATTTGGGGTAGTGTGGATGCAATTCGATGGTATTGGTCTCTGAGAGCTATCCCAGAGTGCTCCATTGTGACCACTCTGGATAGCGCTCTCGACTCAGATGCACTGACCAGGTAGACAGGAAAAGCCCCGGGGAACTTCTGAATTTCATTTCCTGTTTGGCCAGCATAGCGAGCTGATCAGCACAAGTGACCATGGAGTCCCAGAATCGCAAAAGAGCTCCAACATGGACCGAACAGGAGGTACTGCATCTGATCGCTGTATGGGGAGATGAATCCGTGCTATCCAAACTCCATACCAAAAGACGAATTGCCGGAATATTTGAAAAAAATCTCCAAAGGTATGAAGGACCGAGGTTATAACAGGGACCCGCAGCAGTGCCGTGTGAAGCCTACCGAAGAACCAGAGAGGCAAATGGACATTCTGGGTCAGAGCCCCAGACCTGCCGCTTCTATGATGAGCTGCATGACATTCTAGGGGGTGCCCCTACAACTACCCGTGTGCTTCCCTCCTCTCCCACCACTCCTGGGCTACCTTGGCAGTTATCCCCCCATTTGTGTGATGAATTAAGAATGCATGAATTTGAAACAACGACTTTATTGCCTCTGCAATTGGAGATCAAAGCAGGGAGGGGAGGGCAGTTGGCTTACAGGGAAGTAGAGTGAACCAAAGGGGCAAGTTTTCATCAAGGAGAAACAGAATCGTCACACTGTAACCTGACCAGTCATGAAACTGATTTTCAAAGCTTCTGTGATGCACAGCACACCCTACTGTGCTCTTCTAACTGCCCTGGTGTCTGGCTGTGCATAATCAGCGGCCAGGCAATTTGCCTCAACCTCCCACCTTGCCATAAACATCTCCCCCTTACTCTCAGATACTGTGGAGCACACAGCAAGCAGTAATAACGATGGGAATATTGGTTTTGCTGAGGTCTAACTGAGTCAGTAAACTGCAGCAGCGAGCTTTTAAACATCCAAAGGCACATTCTACCACCATTATACACTTGCTCAGCCTACAGTTGAACTGCTCCTTACTACTGTCCAGGCTTCATGAGCCATGGGAGCAAGGGGTAGGTGTGACCGCGCAGTGCTGCTGACTGGGAGAGCAGTCTGAGGCAGAAGCCTCCAGCTCGCATGAAATTCCAGGCAGGACTGAATCTCCATTAGACAAAACTTAAAGAAGAGAATGACCTGGAGTCATTCCCATTTTTGTCCAGGCCCTGACCGACCTCACCGGGGCCAGTCAGGAGCACCCATGTCTGTTCAGGCGCCCCCGACTAACCTAACTGAGGTCAGCCAGGAGCACCCATGGGACGATGACAACGGCTAGCAGTCGCATTGTACTGTCTGCAAGGCAAGGGGATGCTGCTGTGTAACACTGCAGTACTGCGTCTGCCAGCAGCACCCGGAAGACATATGGTTACAATGAGCTGTGCAGGCTCCATGCTTGCCGTGGTATGTTGTCTGCATGGGTAACCCAGGAAAAAAGGCAAGAAATGATTTTTTGCCGTTGCTTTCACGTTGCTTTCCTGACGACATGTACCCAGAACCACTCGCAACAATGTTTTTGCCCCATCAGGCATTCGGAGCTCAACACAGAATTCCAATCGGCGGTGGAGACTGCGGGCACTGTGGGATAGCTACCACAGTGCAACACTCCGAAAGTCAACGTAGCCTTGGTACTGTGGACGCACACTGCTGACTTAATGCGCTTAGTGGGGACACACACACAATTGACTGTATCAAAGAGATTTCTAAAAAATCGACTTCTATTAAATCAACCTAATTTCATAGTGTAGACATACCCGAAGATCAGTTGTCACGGGGAGGCAGAGGGTCACCTGGCTGGAGTGCAGTGCTCGGGGGAGGCAGATTTCTAGAGGGATGAGGTGAATTGGCTATGGCAGTGAGGAAGAGATAATGCCTAAGAATAAAAGTAGCCTTCGGGAAGAATCAGTTAATAACGGTGGCTGTGGAAACAGCCAGTTGATTGAGTTGTCTAAAGGATCCGTTGGTTGGCAGTGCCTATACAGCAGAAGATGGATTAAGTGGGTGGGCTGTAGCAAGCACAGAGAATGTATTTTGGGAGGGCATAATGTGAATTGATAGGCCTAAGAGGATGAGTAGATGCCACCCCCCAAAAAAATTGATCGAGGAGGCCGAGTGGAAGAGGGTTGGACTGAGGAGAGATTTGTCTAGAAATCATTGGGTGGAACGGCAGGAATGAAAAAAATAATTACCATGAAGGACAGAAAATTGATTCATGGTACTGGGGTTGGGAAAAAGGTAAACAGGGGACTCCTGGGGGTCTCAGAAGATGGACAGATGGCAGTGATCATGGATTGAATAGGTGTACAGAGGATGAACTGGGGATGCTCAGCAGAAGTCAGAGAACGGACTGGGGTCTAATGAAAGCATAGGGGTAAGGAGAAGAAGGAGAAGCAGAGATTTTAATTGGGAAGCTGGCGAAAGATGTGGGATTCAGAGACAGAAGACTGATTGGTGAACTATGATGGGGGGGGGAAGGATGGATGATGGACAGAATAGATCAAGGAGCTTGGGCATAAGTGAGAGCATGGATCAGTGGCACATTGGTTGATGCTGGAATTCAGAATTAAAAGTGAATTATCAGAAGAGATTAACAGAAGCCATAAAATAAGCTTTCCTTTACCCTCCCCACCTTGCAAGTAAAAGCATTAATTTAAACCAACTCAAAGTTGCTAAAGAACTGTTTTACTGAAAGTAATTCCCTTTATTAGCACTGTAAAGCCTTCAATGTTAAGAAAAAACCACGGATGGTTGGAAAATGTTTTGCATACAAAAAGAGTGCTGGTTACTTGTACCTCATGTATGTTTCCTCTCAATGGTTCAAACCTTCGCTGTTATTTAAGCACTTGAGATGACAAGCTTCTTTGAGGTGTGTAGTTGCAAATATTTTACATTTAAATGCATATTGAAAATATTAGTATCTAAAGTAACCATTGATTATTATTTTATTTCTATTAATTTAAATTATAAAAGAACCAGAGTCAGTCTACACTTAGTGGAATGTAGAGTGCAGGCACTGCATACCCAGCTAGCAGGGATATAAACAGCAGCACGAGGAGGAGGCATGGCTTAGGAAAATAGAGCAGAGTGCCCTATATGTCTGAACCCTTAGAGTATATAACCTGCATGGCTTTCTACATGCCCAAACAGTGCCACCTAAGTCTACAGAGCTATTGTTATCAGTGCAGCATCCCATTGCAGGGAAAGGCTGTGACAGCAAGGAGCTGCCAAAGACATTTCCTACTGCCTCCCCACTACCAAAGCCTTTTGCTGCCATTTGTAGCTCCATGGTAGTGTGTGGATGCAGCCGTAGCCTTTCATTGTGGCCTGTAGCTACAAGAAAAGGCCATAGTTAATAATTGTGACTATTTTGCTTGGTTTTAATCATGGTGCCCCCTTACACTTGACACAGAAACCTACTTCAAAGATAGTGGGAGTCACATCCCTGAATTGGCATTGAGAAACAACCAAGATCTGACATTTCTCTTTTCCTCTAGAGTCTAGACTATAAATCTGTAGTGATTTGGGAGATAAAATTATTTGTCACTCAACACCTGAAATACTCCTTTCTAGCCCACTTTCAGATGATAACCAACCACTGTGGACTGTATGCTTTTCAGACAACTGGTCACATTGCATTTTCAGTTATAATTGAGTAAATCTGGAACACCACCATTATTCTCAGAGTTAACACGTAGGCAACCCAAGATTTACATTGGTAAGCATAACAACAGTTTATGGTCAAAGGTTTTTCTCTTTTCATATATTACCTATTAAAAGGGAAGAAGGTGTGTCAGTGAATAAGCTGGAAGGAATAAGGGTAAAACCAGCATATTTGTAGAACGGAAAACGTTAAGTCATTCCTAGTTAAATGCAGAGGTAAAGGGAAAGAATATGCTAAAAACACCATATAATAAAAAACCCTATCTCACTTTCCTTTATAGCTAATCAAATATCTTCCTGATTGATAAAATGGTAAACATACTAGATTCTTGTTGAACCTTAAAGCAAGTATGACTATTATGATAATAAAAGCTAGGAGAAATTCAAGTTAACAGAATAACTACTGTGGCAGAGCTCCAACCTTGTCCCCATGGGTCCCCTGCTTCTAGGCAGTATATGCTAGCCTCAGTGGCTCACTGCAACCCTCCACATAGCCCTTCTCTCTCTAGGGCCAGGGTTATAGTCTACTGAGCCCTTTTCATCATAAGCCATCAAGGAGGTTGGTGAGAGAACTCCCACAGTCTCTATTGTCCCTAGGGGTTTGTTTCAGAACAGTTTAGCCTCCTGTCCTTACAGAGGCTTGACTTCCCCTCCTGTAGTAGTGGGTTGGGAGGAAACCAGGCCCACCCTCTACTCCTGGTTCCAGCCCAGGGACCCTAATGGTAGCAGCTGTTGGCAGCCTGGGCCACTTCCCCACAGCTCTCCTGCTTCTCCCTTCTTCACCCTTACCTTAGGGCTCCCTTACCAATGACTTAAGGGTGTCTTCATTAACCAGCCCTTCAGCCACACTTCCTCTCCTCTCCTCTGGCTTCCCAGCTCTGCTCTGCCTGACTGGAGTGATCCCTTTTATAGTATCAGAGGAGCCATAATTAGAGTCAGGTGGTCACATTACCTTAATGGCCTCACCTGACTCTTTGCAGGTTAATTGGAGTCAGGTGTTCTCATTAGCCTGGAGCAGCCCCTGCTCTGGTCAGTCAGGGAACTGAAAACTGTTAATCCAGTGGCCAGTATATCTGCCTTCTGCTACTCTGCTGTACCCACTGGCCTGGGTCTATCACACTAGTCAGATATGAGACCCCTAAATTCTTATAACAGCAACTGCCTCACTATGAGCACTTCCTAAAAGAGAACCTGAATCAAAGCAGGTCATTGGTTTAATTTTCCTGACTGTTCAAAACCCTTCTCAGAATATTTAATGAATATTAATATCAGATTCTGGAGATGTTTCTCTGACCCATCATCTGTAAAAAACAACAAATTGTTAAACACTGTCAGTTAACTGTTTTTTCCTACTAACAGTGATAGATATTTTCATCAGCATTTCATTTTGCTTTCTTGATGCCTGTAATTCATGCATTTCTAGTACACTCACAAATCAAAATAAATGATTTAGATCTTATAATTTATAACAGATGAAAGGGGAATAAAATGTTATTCATGTAAATTACAAATTTATAGCAGTGTAGATTACCTCTTTTATATTGTTCAATTGCTTAATTTATTTGATTTAAGAGCAATAAAATAGACAGTATTGAGCAATTTTTCTAATGACCAAGAGATATCAAATCATGGGGAAAACGGACAATGAATTATACTACATTAAGATAAAACATCAGCTGCTGTCTCACTTTGTTGGGTATCATTTCTCATCTTTTTTTCTGTACAGAATTACATGGAGTGAAAAAATATTTAGGAGAATTATTAATTTGCATTAAATGTTTCTGTATAGTTACAGGACATTATACTAGTACTTGTGTGCAAAGGGTATGTTAGAGAGAGTGACAGTTCTACTGTGTCATGTCTTCTTTTTAAAAAAAATTAAAGGGTCAGATTGTGCCCCAAAAACCTACATGAGAGAGGTCTTACCCCTCACCGCACACACCTTCAATAGTACGGAGGTACCATCTGATGTCTCTATGGTATTATTCCTCCCCCTCTCTGCAGAGGGCTCTGTCCACAGATCCAAACAGGGAAGACGTATCCTCCTTCTAGTTCCCAGAGAAGCTGCATCCAAGAGTTATTACAGCTCCAGTTTAAAAAACAAAACAAAAAAACCACTATCACATAAGCCCTCCCCCCCCCTTACCCCCCGAGGCAGCTACAATCTGGGTGGAGTGCTTGAGAGAGACTAAAATCATGAGACTAGTTAGAAACTTATAAACATTTTAAATAAATCCTGATGCCGTGTTGCCAATTTACACAATTTAACTGTGAATTGTGTGATTTTATATCCTTGCTAAAGCAACTTTCAGCCCTGCCCAGGAGAAAAAACTTCTGATTGGTTGCCTTCTAAACTTCACTGCCTCCTGGGGAAGGGCAGCCAAATCAACATTGCTCTAGGAAAAAGAGTACTTTCCCTTCCTCTCAGAATTTTTGAGTAGCAGGAGAGGGAGTAGCAGATCGTATTTTCACAGAGGAGAAGAGTGAGCAGAAAGAGCCTCTCTGTTCCTTCTGTGGTTCTGTACCTTCTTCTCCTCTTGTGCAAACAGGTCAGTCTGTTGTCTTCACCCCTTCTCCTTTCTGATGCGGCAATGCCAGGCCTCGTAAGGGGTGGTGGTGGTAGGTGAAGAACTTCTGGAGTTGCAGGAGAGGTATGCTGAGGGCCAAGGGACAAATGTGGATTTGGGAGAGGTGCATAGTTTGTTGCTAGACTGGGGGATGGGTAGATGTGGGGCTAAGAAAGACAGAGCAGTTAGAATTTTGGAGTCTGAGGAGAAGCTGGAAGCTCTGTGTCAATAGGCACATTATATAGAAATCTGTGTAATTTGATCTCAGTGGGGTCTTCCAGTGACAACTCCTGCAGCAGGGGCCAAAATCACCTTGCTTTGTGATTCAGGAGACTGGACAATACTATAATTGTCACACACTGGGGTGAGAAGGGGGAATCTAAAAATAATAAACCACCTAATTTTCTGGGGTCTGACTCATAATTTTTTGAGGTTGGCAATATTGCTTCTGGGGTTTTAGCCTTTAGGGTTCATATTTTCAAGCTTTTCTCCTTAACCATGAGAGATAGAAACTTTTTTTTGCAATGAAAGCTGAGATTTTCATGTAATTGCCTGACTCCAGAAGTTGGGGTTTAAGAAAAGAAAAAAAAATGCACGATAAAAGCTTGAGTTGGCATATATTTGGAAGGGACTCTTCCACATACAAGGCATACCCTCCCCAGTTAGTATAATATCCCCTCCATAGTTAAAGGTAGGGTGGGAAAATCTAGGTCAAATGTGTTAAATTTAGCATCAAAATGAATCATCATCTAAGAAGGGACACACATTGTATCCTTCACTCATCCACTCCCATAACCCGACTTAAAGAACTAAGAATGAAGATGTACAACTCTTAAAGGTTAAGTTTTGCATATTTTGCGACCTCAACAGCTTTTCAAAGTTTTTATAATATCAAGATTCACAATTTCTTTTGCTTGTTATGTATAAGTGTCATTTGGCATATTTAGTATAGCATAACATTAGCCATGGGCTGTTATCTCCAGATGAAGCCAACATATGGGGTGAGGGGAGGAAATTATTTCAACTTTGTGATTCAGTAAATCAGGTCACACAACTGAGCAACTTCAGTTAACCTGGAAACTTTTCTTCAAACATGCTGCTGCTTAGAAGCATTTAGCATACAGTATGTAAGGAGGTTGGAAGAAAGCAGTGTTTCTTTAAGGGACCTTCTCTCTGTAGCTCAAAGTAGTAATCTTCAGATCCAGTTACAACCGTAGTTGCCAAAAGTGGAACAGAGCCTAACTGGTGAAAACTATTGGGTAAAACAAACATTTAGGCAAATTAGAAGCCAAATGTTTATTTGTATTCTGCATAGTTCCTGAGGAACTTGACTTTTAGCATGTTTGTTTGCCAAGTGGTGGAGTCAGCTACTTCCTTGGTTATGGTTAGGATAAATGTAGTTGTTTAAAACAACTAGATATTCCAGACCATTCCTATCCTCTGTGCAAACACATGCACCATTGGGTACAGCATGTGATTAAAAACACAGGGGAGGAAATTTTTCTAATAACACTTTGTTAATATCAGAGTAAATGGGAAATGACAAACATGAAAGATGAAAGAAGCTACAAGATATTTGAAGATAAAAATGTTCAAAGGATATAGTTCCAACTTTTTCTGTTAAACAACTGTCAATACTTAAAAACCAAAATGTTACAATACAAATAATACCTTCCCATCTCCACTGACATTCAGCCATTTCCTTGATATTGATAAACCATCCCTTTCAGTGTTAACTTCTGCTCCTGAATCTGAAGGATGTCAAGAGACTAACTTATTGTCCCTTCAGAGTATACCACCCCAAAGAAGCATAGCATGAACCCCCTCTCCCTGCCTCACAAAACACACAGATTAAATGTTTCTGAATTACTGCCCAGATCTGTAACATAACCCTCCAAAGGGCACAGCACACATTATGCACTAATGTCCTGCAAAACTGAATTTTGTGACCCGGAGCAGTTTTGCATAATAAAAGTGGACTAATGAGTTGAAACTGTTTTCCCCTATAAATGGGGCTCTGCCTCCAGAGCACACTTTGTAGCCTGGCGTGGCTCTGCAACACCCTGCCTCAGTTTCCCTCACTCTCAGGGCTTCTCAAAGACTCCACCTAGACAATATTATCTTAAAACATTCTGGAGCAGGTCCAATTTATTTAGGCCACACATTAGTACTCCACAGTTCAAGTAGTTCTCTAATCAGAAGGCAACCCTCCTTCCCAGACCTAGTTTCAGTTCAATGTTTCTCTCTCTCTCTCTCCAAATGAGGACCCCCACAACTCAGTCCTCTTTCCTGGAGCTGGATTGTAACCCAAACAGTGTCACCCTCTGGGAACCTGGAGTCCTCAGCCCTTGCTTCTGGAGTTGGGTGATACACTCCCTTTACTCCAAAACACTCCCTTTACTCCCTACAGAAGCCAGTCTTGCCCCTTGCAGCTCTTACCTGCAGCTGCTTCCTTAGGCCAGCTGCAGCTTCCCAGGCTCTGTCCTACCAAGCAACAGTGTTGAAGACTTCACCCAAGCTCTTCACATTCCCTATCTGGGATTCCTAAGCCTGACCTGAATTAGTCAGGTGACCTCATTCATTACTCATCTTCTCTGTCACAGTCTGCCTAATGGCCAGCACCTGTGCACTGCTTTCTCTCTGAGGGCTATGAACAGTGTACTGTTCATCTGTATGAGCAGATGTCCCTATTTTATAGGGACAGTCCCAATATTTGGGGCTTTGTGTTATATAGGTGCCTATTGCCTCCCCTCTGTCCCAATTTTTCACACTTGCTGTCTGGTCACCCTACAGCCATTACAAGTTACCACACAGCTCTTTCTAAGCCAGCACATTTATTTTTAAAATAAAAACATCACAGAGAAGCCATATAAAAACAAGAAAAGTTCCTATATGCTCAAAACTTATGAGGGATCACCCCTCAGTCTTACAGGGCCCAACTAGACCAAAATCTTCCCAAACATTTTGCAAGGGCTCAGGCTTCCCATAGATAGAAGGTCCTGTCTGTTTGCTGGATCAGAAAGAAAGCCCTGAATGAGTTTAAACCCAGCCTTTCTATGACAAAGGCCCTTTCTTTATTTGTTTATCTGTGGAAAATTCACTTTGAATCAGTATATGCAGACCTCCCCAGATACCTCTCTGGTGGTGTTTACAACTTGGATGATTCACATTAACCACTCCCAACTGTTCTTAGTTCCTGGAGGAGCTGTGACAACCCTTCCCCACCTTGGAGTTGCACAGAATCCCTGGCCCACAGCATTATATAACACTTTCATAAACTTAATACAATGTGCTGCCCCAAAGACACTGCATGCGATTGCCGTATTTGTCATATCCCTCACTCAGGGAAATGAGCTAAGTTTTTCACAGATACAGCTGAACTCCATCTCTACTTCATGAGCCCAGCCACCATATGACACCCCCACACGCTCTAATTAAAAACAATTAAATGTTTTTAAACAATTCATTTCTATGCATTTTTGTCAGGCTCAGAACCTTGCAAAGCTGTACAAATCCACACAGCTATACCATGATGAAACATACAGGTGTTCACACATATGGTGGGGGTTTTTTGCTATTTTTTTTAATAAAAATAAAAGATTGCAAATCAGAATGCTCATTTAAGAGAAACTGTAAGAGGAAGTCGATAGGCTTAACCCTTTCCTCTTCTTTCTATCAATCTACTTATCTATTGCCATTATGTCTTACTGCCTATAAAAGAAAAGTCTCTTTCTTTATATTTTGTCAGCTTTATTCATGAAACTTTGTATAATTTTACAGCAATAAAAAAAGTCTTTGTGTTTCTTAAAGTACACAGAAATTTGGTTTTACATTTGCTTTCAAAATAGCACTTTGATGAAGTCCAGCACCATAGTGGGATGCTTATAAGTGTGTTCTTCTTGCATCTTGAGTTGCTGAACATGTAAATTGGATTGTGCTTATTCCTCTGCTTTGTTCTTCATTTTAATAGTCTCTGTTTACTGTAGAGTGCTAGTTTGATAACTCATCATAAACCCTTGCATATTAAAATCTGATTCTTGTTTTTCCAGAAAGAGTGTTTTCTTCTTTTACTTGCATTTAAAATTAGAACACAAAAATCTTTATAACATATGGTGCATTTAGACCAAAATTTTCAAACTTGAGTGCCTAAAATTAGTTAAACACATTTAAGTTCCTAAGTGAATAGCCTTATTTAATGAGGTGCTGAGTAATTGTCAAATCAGAGTTGTCAGTGCTCAGCAGCTCTGAGAATCAGGCCACTTATTTACATATCTAAATAAGGACTGTCATGACTAATTTGGCATCCAGGTTTGCAAATGATCATACAGTATTAGTTCTATACTTCTGCTATCTATGACTAAATTTAAACACAGGGCCATGTTCTTAACTTCTTTCCATGAATTTGCCTGAATTTCTATACCTGGGAGTTTTGTATTTTGCAGGTGTCTTGCCTTACATTAATGAAAACTCTATCTCTGCCAACTCTGACATGTGTGGTTCCTGGTGAACATGTCTAATTGCACAAGGACTAGTAGGGAGAAAGTCCACAGAATCAAGCCCAATATAAACATATGTCCTACTAAGAAAATACCAGCTAAGGTCAAAGAAATCTTACACAATTCTCCCTAGCTCACTAGATTCTGGTAATAAAAAAGACCCCGATCAGAAAAGCATTTTCACTCTTTCTATAGGATATATACAGAGAGGGGCATCTCTGACCATTTGGGTCCCAGTGGGCAAATCAACCTGATAGCAAATAGGTATTGGGTGAAGAGCATGCCATGGTGGAGCTATATGCTCACAATAACTTGCCATTCACAAGAGATGAGCAGATGGATTCTGTACTATCTGAAGCTTTCCAAGCCCTTTTCAAAGGTAGCCCAAGTAGAGTACATTGCAGTATTCTAACCTAGATATTACAGTTGCATGAATCAATGTGGTGAGGTAAACATGGAAAAGCAGCAGTCAGCTTCCATGCTAATTATGGTGGGAAAAGGCACTACAGTAGAAACCACAGATGTTACTTTAGAGTCCATATGCACAAATGGATCCAAAATGACCCCATGACAGAAAACCTTATTAGCAAATGTCATAGGAGGAATTCCACTAAAAGGTACACTCAGGCCTACTCAAGGTTTCAAACATCATGTTAGTCCTCCCCTCGCCCCTCAAAGATTGGCTTAAAAGTAATAAGTTTTTTAAAAATATTTTATTGGGGTTCTTTTTATTTACCTTCTGGCATTGGAATGTTTAGGGTTTATGTTTTCAAGTTTTTCCCTGCAACCATGAAGGCTAGAAAAGTACTTGTTTTTAATGAAAACTGAGATTCTCGGGTAATAACCTACGAAAAGCACAAAATATTGTGTGACTCGATAAAATTGTGAGAGTTGGAAACAGGAACACCCACAGGAACACCCACCTGGCCATTTCCATTGTATTCTTCCCACTATTATCAGCTATGCTTCCTCATTATCTGGATTAAGCATAAATTGCTTTATTTTACTTATTTACTCATCTCCTTCAGAGACCATCAGGTGTAATGAAAAGTCAAATTGTATGTCATATTGGAGACACCATCTAAAACACGGGTCTCAAACACGCGGCCCGCCACGTTATTTTCTGCGGCCCGTGAGCTCCTCGCAGCCCCCCCGCCCTCCCCCAGCGTTAAAACCTAGAGCGGCTCTGGCCCGGCGTGCACCAGGGGCAGGGCAGGCTCCCTGCCTGCCTGCCCTGCCCTGCCCCCGCGCTGCTCCGGGAAGCGGAAAGAACCTGGGGAAGGAGAGGCACAGGGGTGTGTGTTGATGTTGCTTCAGTCACTGCCCCCAGCAGCTCCCATTGGCTGCGGTTTCCCGTTCCCAACCAATGGGAGCTGCTGGGGGCAGTGACTGAAGCAACAGCAACACACGCACCCTGTGCCCCTGCTCCCCCACATTCCAGCCACTTCCCGGAGCGGTGCAGGGACAGGGCAGGCGGGCAGGGAGCCTACCCTGCCCCCAGTACATGCCAGGCCAGAGCCTGCCCCCCCGAACCCCTCCTGCAGTCAGACCCCCTGCCCTAAGCCCCTTGCCGCACCCTACACCTGACCCCCTGCCCTGAACCCCCTCCCACACTCCTCCTGCACCCCAACCCACTGCCCTGAGCCCTGCCACACCCCTCCTGCACTCCGATCCCCTGCCCTGACCCCCTGCTGCACCCCTCACCCCTCCTGCACCCCAACCCACTGCCCTGAGCCCCCTGCCGCACTCCTCTTGCACCCTGATCCCCTGCCCTGACTCCCTGCCACACCCCTTACCCCTCACCCCTTCTGCACCCCACACCCCAACCCACTGCCCAGATCCCCCTGCCGCACCCCTCCTGAACCCTGGATCCCCTGCCCTGACCCCTCGCCACACCCCTCACCCCTCCTACACCTCACAGCCCAACCCACTTCCCTGAGCCCCCTGCTGCACCCCTCATGCACCCCGATTCCCTGCCCTGAGCCCCCTGCTACACCCCTCACCCCTCCTGCACCCCACACCCGAACTCCCTGCCCTGAGCCCCCTGCTGCACCTCTCCTGCACCCTGACCCCCTGCCCTGAGCCCCCACCATACCCCACACCCCTCTTCCACCCCCTGGGGGCAGGGAGGGGGCGGAGTTGGGGTGGGGATTTCGGGGAAGGGGTTGCAATAGGGGCAGGCAAGGGTGACTCGGGGCAGAGGTGGGGGCCTCATGGAAGGGGTGGAGTGGGGGTGGGGCCAAGGACAGTATGGGGGAGGTGTCAGTAATGCGGCACTCAGGCCAATGTACTAGTCCTCATGTGGCTCTCATGGTCATTTGAGTTTGAGACCCCTGATCTAAAACATCTTTATCCGCTGTACATGCACATTAAACAGGAAGGGTGACAAGGAGGATGCCGATGCAACCTATATGTAAAGGCCCTCAGTGAGAACGACTACAGTCTGGTTGCAGAAGCTGCAGTTTGATTGTCTGGTTGGGACACTTTGATGATCACATGATTGTGCACCAATTCAAAATGGTACACAGTTGGGACTACTTCACTCAAGCAAAAACTATTCCCCTCAACCCATTATACATAAATAGGGAAGAGCAAAATAAACCCACTGCTGTTTAACTAATTCGAAAACATATCCATAGAGATTTTAGGGTCAAAGGCAGTTACACTTGTAACTTTCTCTCTCTGTTTTTAACAACCAGTCCCTCTCTGCCTTTTCCCACAGATATTCTCTCCCCTAGACCACTGCTTTAGAAACTGAAGTGCCACGAAAACCCTGACTATTCAGTACAAATGCTGTTGGGGCTTGGGAGAAGTGGAATTAAAACATTTACAGTTAAACTAAGGATGTTCAATAGCATTTTTTGTTCCTGGGGACAAACAGGAAGGGGACCTTGCAAACACTAAAAGTGAATTTAATAAAACAAGAAGATATTTTCATAGTGAAAGTATGGAAGAAGCTTGAGAACAGGAACAATCAAAAATATTCTTAATATTCTAAACTACCATTTGTCACTTGTAAATGAGAAAATGTCACCTGTGAGGATGGAGATTAAAGGAGGAAGTGCCAAGCTGCAATTCGTGGCTTCTTCAGCCATTTTTAACTAGCTCCTGGAAAAGCTAACCTAGGAGATTTTGACAAAGTCTTTCACAAGAGGCTAGAATGCAGACTAAGCAGTAATGGAGTGAGAGGATCAAAAACTGTCATGGATCAAAAACTGGTTAAGAGACAAGAAGATTAGGAATAAAGTATCACTGTTCATTATGACACCGCTTAACAGTAAGGCGCCATCATGTTCCATACTAGGACCAGTGTTTGATATGTTTATTAAAACCACAAGCAGTGGTTTAATGCTGTTTCACTATAGAGCTGATTCTCCTCTAGTTTAAATCAGTGTAATTCAGGAGTAACTTCACTCAGTTCAATAGAACAACAGTACAAATAAAATTGGTGTGAGAGAAAAAATGAGGCCATAAGGGTCTTTGGATTCACCTAAATATTCTAGCAATATAAAATTTAATAATAACAAAAATATTAGATTTCACATATGACAATGTATATTATAAAACAGTCAACCCTTTAGGCTAATCTCTGAACAAACAGATGAGCTTTTTGCTAATTTTATTATCATTTCTTCATTAACCTTTACAATATATGCACAATGATATATATGAACTAAGAATAGAGGTACTGTTGCAAATTAGGAGGAAGATTGTCTTGTCAGTAAATTTTAACATTCTAGATCTGCAGTGCTAAATGTCAACATCTAATCAAGCCTAATCTATTATTGATTTTCTTTTTTGTTTTCAAAATATCCATCTGTGGCACCAATTTCAATCATCATATATTTCTTGAGGCACATCTCCCAAGTATAAAATACATAATCTATCAGACTGTAGTTATTAAAAATAATTCCCCAATTTACTCTAATATGATGGAAAACCAGTAACGCTAAAGCTGCAGGACATTATTTAAAAAGAAAACTACTTATTACAAAATTAGAAAGGAAAATGATAAATAGTGAAGTGTACAGATTAAATATTACAGGAACTTGTGATGTACAATGGCAACAAAATGGATGGACTAGAACTGAGGAAGGAAAAGGGAAGTGAATTACATGCATCATTATCGTAGTTAATACAAGGAAATCTTGGTATTTACTGGTGAAAAAAGTACTCCTGAATTCTATTCTCAACTCTACCACTGAATCACTATGTGATCTTAGTCAAATCACAATCACTCTATGCCTTGGTTTATTCATCTGTAAAATTGATAACTTTTTCCTATACTAATGTTTGTATAGAGAGTATGTTCAGATGAAAGACACTCTATACATGCTAAATTAGTATATGTACATACAGTCTAGTTACTAAAGTTTCTTATATAATTTATAGTTTATAATTTTATTATTGGTAGGGCTGACAGCGCAGCCTATAGTTAAAATTGCCCAACACTTTCCATTACAACACTCTGTTTACAGTCGCTTATAACTTTGACCCAGAGGAAGGCTAGTCACGTCTCTAGAGTCTGTGGTAGCTGCCAGCTTGCATACTTCTCTGAAGTCAGGACTCCTGCTGTAACTTACTGAGAAGCTTCCAAAATAAGCCTCTCCTTCTCTTAAACCTTCAAAGGCCCCACCTCTTCTGGTTGAGGCCACACCCCGCTCAGGACTCTGGAATACTCGTAAATTTTTTATGTTATTTTCACCCCTGAATAGAGGCTTGTTGGGTTGAAGCCTAGGTATGGTAAATCTGGGCATAAAGCAAAGAAGTTGCCTGGTCAACAACTTAAGACAAATAGATGACAATTAAGCCTTCACCAAAACTCAATTTTTGTTATTGGCCTTGTTGGTGCCACTAGGCCTGAGTAAACCAAAGTCGTGACTTTGGGCCTATGTGACCCAAAGTACCTTTATGTAAAGTGCTTTTGTTAGCCTTACTAAACTTTTGTAACCTTTTGTGTTATGTGCTAATTACTGCAGTGGTAAGGTTGCTTGATACTAGATGTAGCCAATATTAAATAAGATAGGCGGAAATCAGGTGCTGTAATTAAAGTTATATGCATGAGAACGTAGCCCCCACGGTGGGAAAGTACAGATAACTGATCACAGAAAAGTTGCTAACGAGCTAAGGTGTTTTTTTGCCAAGTATGACATAACTGCTTCATGTGATTGCTATTGCAAAGTGTATTTGCTGCATGGGAATGAAAGGTGGGGGGAGAGGAGGAGTGTGGGGATATGGGGGGAGAGGAGGAGTGTGGGGGTAATGGGAATGCGTAGCTGAAGTTCTGTATAAAGAGAGGAAAACCGCTTGTATCGGGGTGCAGGATTTGAGAATGCTTTTCTCCCTGGCACCTATTTGGGCTTAAATAAACCTGGTTTTGCTTCTCCACCCTGGTGTGATAATTAGTGCGACGCACACCGGGCAACGAACCCTGCTGTTGCTCCGCCTCGGGCTCTTTGAGTCAGCAACAGCCTTAACAAAATTAATAATTTTTTTTTAAATAAAACCTACACAAATTAGAGTACACAGACAAGGAAGTGCACAATTTTGTCTTGTTAGAAATGATTTTGAAAACTATGCAGTGTAATTTAAGCGATTCTTTTAGCTAATAATGGGGGGAAGGATGTTAATTGAGAAGGAGCGATTTAATAATTATATAGCTTTTTGTGAAGAATTGTAAATATTCCTTGGCAAACACATAAAAAAATTAATGAAATGCTCTGGATAATTTTATCTACTATTTTCTGTCACTTTATCAAAAGTTGGTTTCCAGAGAAAGTGTATAAAGACTTAATATGTCAGCTGAATTTTCCTGCACAAGGGCCTGATCCTACACCTATGTGTAGGTGCGGAACTTTACTCACACAGATTGTACTGGACTACTCACTATCAAGTGATCATGGTAAAGCTAATGTAAACAGGCCCTTTTCCTAAACTGCTTTACAAAAATCAGTCCACACATGATCTAGAGTCAAAGCTCACTATTTCTGGGATTTGTCTTTAACAACAAAGGAATCAATATGGTAACATTCAGGTCCAAACTTCTCCTTTGGTTACGCTGCCCCAGAACTGCCTTCTTTGGGATTGCTGTTTCCACACCCTAGGTCTTCTCCCTCAGAGACCTATTCCCACCTTATTTATATCCAGTGGCCTAAATGATTTCACAGAACTTATTCAACCCTTTCCCTACAAGATCAACATCTGCTAAGAGCCAAAATCTTCCCTCTTGTCACTTTCTTCCCACCAGAAAAAGGAATTTTATTAGACTAAAGGACAGAGTATTAGCTCTCAAGCTACCAATGCCTGTTTCATTCCAGCGTTTTAACTAGATCCTTTCCCATCCCCTAATACTGCCTGACTTCCTGCTACAACTTTTAAGGAACAAGCACACACACTTGCTTATACTCCTGTGAGTGAAGTTGCTCACAGACATAAGTCATAAGCATTGAGAGGCCAGAGATATCCAGTCTTCACTACAATAGTTTTCCTTAGTTTTGGAGCCATTGGATTACAAAAGCAAACAAAGAGCAGGAATAAAACTGGGAAAATAATCATATAATAATGTCACTTGCAGATGATAGCCTAATACTAAATTTAACAACCAATGTATCGTTATACAAAAATATGTATTGAATTTGACCAACTATCTAGAAATACAGTGGGATGATATTAATTGGATGTTAAAAAATAAAATTGCAAAACTGAAGCTAACAGAAAGGTAAAATATTAAGCTGACTATTAAGCTACACAGAGAATTAAAATAAATGAAGGAGAATTGGAGGAAATTATAGCAAAAAGAATTCCAGAGATTGGAACTTTTAAAATGTATTATATGTTCTACAAGTATCATAACAATAATGACAACAGTAGAGTTTGATTATATATTGCAAACACTGCTGCTGTTCAAGGCATTCAAACACTGCCAGCCTCCATCCTGGCCTTCAGTTCCAAGCTTTACTTCCCCAGTCCTACCCTGCAATTCACCAGACCTGGTTTTTGTCCCCTCTGCATTTGAATCAGATGGCTTCCTCCTCCACACTGCCTGGGTGCTGGCAGGGATTCACTGAGAAAACAGGAGAGACAGGCTCCCTGCTCTCAGTTCTGGTACCCAGCCTGGAACAGCCATTTTTATAGGGAAAGTCTGACTTTTTCCTGTAGTCCTCAGCAGGAGGGAACATGCTCAAGTGGTCTGTGGAGATAATGTATACGCAGTCCTGTCATGTGTACAAGTTGTGAGGGGGTTTAGCATGTTCAGTTGCTCTGTGGGGCTGGCACATGCATAGTCTGGTCAGCACCAGGAGGTATGAGATGAAGGAACATGCTCAGTGTCTGTGGAGATGGCACATGCACAATTAAATCAACACTAGGAGCCACCAGAGGCTTGAGCATGCTCAATTAGGGTGGAATCTTTTGGGGTTTAGCTGCTAAGCACTGGCAAGTCTACAATGAACATGTGTGAACTGCAATTTTTCAAAGGTCTCTAATTTGACAAAATATGGAAAGATTTTCGGAGGGACAGCAATATGCAAAGCCCACACCTGCCAAATTTCATGATATGTTCCAAAGCACAGAGATGCGATAACTTTCCAAAGAAAAGGTTGTTTTTAATGTTACAAAAATATTGGCAATGTATTTTTTCATAACCTCATTTTTGGGGACAGATGAATCAATTTGACTGAAATTTTCCAAATAAATTCACCCTGAGACATTCATCCACATGTTAAATATTAGCTCAAACAATTAAAGTTTGGCAAAGTTTTATAAGAAATTGAAAACTGGGTCTTAAACTGGGAAGTGTTGGGCAACCTTAATAAGAAATACTATGAGCTGTGCCTCTATTATAGTTAATATTCTATATTATGTTTCCATATTATTGAAACTAAATGTTTCTATGGCTTCAAATAAAAAATATTCAGAATGTGTGTTGTGGGAAATTTTAGCTTTTTTGTTCTGATTCAGACCCAAATAAATTTTGAAGTGTCAGAATTTCTCACAGAAAGGAAATTCCATTTTTTTGACCAGTTCTAATTCGTATACCAAAGAAATTTGTGAATTTTGCAGTTATTGTGCAAATCAGCTGAACTTTAAGATACATATGGATAATATGTAATATTTAGTACCAGGTGCTGCTCAGAGGTTGAAGGGGCTTAAAATGCAGTAGAGCCAGTTGAACAGTGGAAAAATATTTACAGAAAGCTACCAAGTGGTAGAAAAATTGTGAATTACTTAGCTAATGCTATTTGACTGCTTATAGAGCTGACTGAATAGTGAACAAAATTAGTCATTAATAACTGTTCCATGAAAACCATGCCAAGAGTTATAATGAATATTTTCAAATTATTCAACCAGCTCTATATTCTGCAGACTTTGTTGGAATTTAGTCCAAATGCATAGACTTGAGACAACAAATGCTAGAGATACTTAGACATCAGACATCAGACATGTACTGAACAATGACACATCAGCAAAACATTCCAGAGTTGCTAGAACTACAAACAAAAAAGACTTCAGGTCAGATTGTACTCTCAGATATATAAACAGGCCTCAGGCAGAAGACACTTGTGAAATGAGCACTTGAGTTGAAGCAGAATTTACCAGTGAACTGTATTCAGCAATATATACACCTTAGAAGTAATGTTCTAAATTAAATGGAATCTCACAGGAATAACTGAACAGAATCTCTAATGCCTACTAATAATGAACAGTATTATTCTTAGACATGGGAAAGACAAGAATGGTGCATCCACAAATGAATTCATTGAAAAATTGGTAACAAAATCATAATTGGAATGAAGGACATCAATGGAAAAAAGAAGAAGGTTGGATTACCTTGCTACCAGGCACTAAAAGTTCCATAGTATGCTTAGGTTTGTTTCACAAGACCTATTTTCCATAAAACCATGTTGACTGACATTACATCCCTATCCTTTAATTTTTATTAATTATGTCCAGTATTAACGTTTCCATTATTTTCTCTGGGACTGATGTCAGGCTGACAGGTCTATAGTAACCCTGCTTGCCCTTTTTGAATATTGACAGAACATTAATACTCTTTCTGTCTTCTGGAATTTCCCTGGTATTGCAAGATTTATTAAAAATTGACATAAGCAGGCCAGAGATTTTCCTCAGACAATTCTTTTAGGATTCTTGGATGCAAGTTATCAAGGCTTCTTGATTTAAAAAAATGTCTGTTCCTAGGAGACATATTTAACATCCTTCTTGGTTATTAGTAAACTAGAAAGTACTTTATCATCCTTGGGTGATACAATTACATCATCCTGCTCTTTCATTCCACTCCATTGATTAAATTCATCTTTATCCATCATAATGAAGTCTGAAAGAGAGTTACTTCATGATGATCTGAAGGTGTTTGGAAATTAAAGTACACTCGGTTCACTTTCAGTACTGCCAAATAAAGATGAACTGAAAGTGCTAACAGCATTTAGAACCAATATTTTATGAAGTGTTCTCTTCAAATCTGTTTATCTCAGATATTCTAGACTACTAGATATATAAAGTTGCACGCGTATCTGCTACTCAGAAGTTTCCAGTGCTGTCATTAGCACTCAAGATTATTATATGGCTCTAGGAAACTCTGGAACAGTTTAAGTTCTATAAAAATTATTGATAGCTTGAGGCAGAAATAATCTTGTTCTCATTATTCATTTTATGGTCTTTTAAAGGGAAGCTGTACACTTCTCCAAGACTGGTAGAGTTGCTTTTTTTCATTTTCCCTCATATTTTCCATAGTGACTTTCATGTTAACAAAAGGTATAGAGGGACAATCCAGAATGACAACCCCCCTGCCTACAAGATAAGTACAATGTTGACAATAGGCAGCACAATTTTCCTCATACTGTCTCAAGTCCTGACGTGGAGGTAAACCTTGTAGTAGCAAGCAAGTAGTTCAATTTCTATACCCATTGACTCCATATGCTCATTATTCCTGTTTGTGGTTTCAGCATGTGCAATTATGACAGTGTTGTATATGAGGTATGTATTTATCCATTAGGAAATGGATTTTTTAAAAAAATCCCCCAACTTCCTTCAGCTGATAATGACTACTAATCTGTCTCAGATTTCAAGTACTGACCTATAGCTGAAAGGCTCCATTATCTGTACTTTGAGCCAAGCTTTTCAATTTTACTGGGGGTGATGGGGAAGGGAAATCAATCTCATCATTAAAATTTGACATCATTTTGATACTGATCACTTGTGCTATGTGGACAAAGGATACAGTTTCTTTTTAAAAATAGCATGAAACAGACCAAGCTTGTACATTTCACAAGCTAGCAAAATGCATTGATACATAATATCCAAAAAGGTATATGACTTGCTCTTAAAGTTCACTGACATGCATGGAACATGTTATAAAATTCTGCAAACCCCATCATTTTCTTCTTCTTTCTAAACTTTTGGTGACAGAAAATGGTAAATAACTTAATAGAGGGTGCAGCCCAGGAATTGTTGGCTCTGTCTTCTTCTAACGTAAGATATTTAAAAAATATCTGGGATTGTTGAATAATTTGTTGAATGATCTGTTGTGACCCACATCTTCTAGACAAGTATATTTCTGATAAAGTGACTTGTAGTTTGGATACTACTTTCTGTATCTTCGAGAATACAGCAGAAGTCTGCTCTGCGTTTGACAGCCAAACAACTAAGCAGTAATACAGGATAAAATCTAGTCTCATTTATGCAGCTAGCTAGTGGTTGGATATTGGTAGCTGATCAGTGTGAGTCTGGACAAACATCCCACCCGAGATCCACCCAGTGAGGTCTATGTTGCAAGAATGCCTGTTTAAGGTTGATTTCTGATTCACTGCTTCTGCACAGAAATGTGTGGACAATTATCTCATCTGTCCACAGATCTTTTTAACAGCAGAAACTAGCTCTTAGGATAGTTGCAATTTATTTTTGAACTCACCACTCCATTAAGATAAATGAGTAAGTTCACTCCTCTGTCAATACTATTGTTTCAGTCTGCTTTGCTACAGATAGAACAAGACACCATGCATTGATTTACTGAGTGAAGGGTAAGAACCAAAGAGTCTAGGAACTATATTAAAAAATTAAAGGTTTCAGTCTGTTTTTTTTAAAGGAAAAGAACCCTTACCTATTCTGAATCTATGGATTTACTTAGTCCTTTATAAACTGGAGTATACTATTGACATGATACTGAAATACATCATTTCAGAGGATTAACTGCAAACACTGCATTAAAGGGTCTTTTCGTTGCCATGGTGGGATAGAGTAATTCATTTATTTTTTCTATTTTTCTCCTGGAAGAATATTCCTTTGTGATTCTTCTAGACTTTTTATAGTAATGTTGACTTCACCATTTGCAAATATGAATTGAAAGATAAAAGGTCAAGGACATCAAATCTTAAAGCCAAACTCAAAACTCAATGGAAGTTAATCAGCCTTTTTTATTATGATTTACCCAACTCCATTTTCAAAATTAATATTCTGAAATGTTGCCATATGAAAACTTGAGTACAGCAATGTCTTATTATTTTTCTTTAGTGCACTACAGAAGATCTTGAAAATTTCTTATAGGTGCTTAACATTTGGGTTTCCAGATTTAAGTAACTGGTATTTTAATACTAATCCTTTGAGTGTGTTCATACAATGAATGACTTCCCCAGTGTAGCCAGATTTTCCATTCAATTCCACCTTGAGTTAATGCAATATTTCTTAGTTTTCACTCTGTTTTGAGAAAGTCTCCATTAAAACTAAACGTCATTGGATAACATTTTATTAAGCAGATGCTCTTATGTATGCATTTTGGATTTGGGGCCTATTTTAGTCATTTTCAATTCATTATTAATATCAGATTGAGTAGGATTTTGTAACTGTGTGATTTTTATAATATAATCATGATGCTCAAAAATGACCTCTAGAGTACTGGAAGTTTTCACAAGTGAAGTGTAAAAGGAGAAATTATGAAACTGTTAGGAAATCCCATAGTACTGTACTCAGCAAATAACTGGATATCCAAACATTGTTCATGACACTTATTAGCAAGATATATTCTTTCTTTGAATAAATCTATTGAAAGGCATTTAAAAAAACTTTCAAAAATATATTTTTTTAAAGAAACTAATTGTGGAGGAACTCTCTTTTGGGATAATTTGTTTTACTTAACTTTTTCTTCATAATTTTTGACCCTGTAAGGTAAACTATGCTTAAACATTATTGCCAACTTAATTACCCCTATACACATCAATTAGCAGATATTAATCTAATTTAAATTATTTCTTACAAAAATCTTTATCTTTAGTCCAAATAATCAGGCTTTAAATTTTTCAAAATGACTACAAACTTTGCTTTATTAACTACATATATATTTGTATACCTGGATAGGCCTTGTAATATAGCAGACTTTAGTACGCACTAGCAAGAAGGTGAGCTAAAAGACTAACAATATTGTGGTGCTATGGAAGATTTGTGTTTTCTATGGAAAAAAGGATATGTACTCAATGGTTTTGGTAAGGTTATAAATGTAAAAATCACAATACTTGAACTTTTAAAAAGTTTATTATAGAAGAGTCATTATCAACTTAATCTCTAATAATTTTTAAAAACGTGTATTAAGTATAGTTTCAGATACTATACCTGCCCCTGATTCCTCATGCAAATTTTTGCGTTATGATCACATTTTCCTGTGTCTAAAAATGTTATTTTTTCTTCTATTCTTGTGATAAAACTCCATTAAAATTTATTGTACTGAGGAAACATGAAATTGATTATGTTAGTGTTATCAAATGCATGATTTAAAAAAAATCCTTTCCTCTAATCTTTTTCTACTGTGGCAATCTCAGGTATTCCTTATAATGATAATGGTTAAAAATATTTCAGATAAACATTTTAGGATGTGTCCCTTTAAAACTGTCCTTCAACTACATCACATGAAGTTGAGTCATGCCAAAATATCCAAAACAGTTAAAGATTAAATATATCACACATGTCCTCCAGTATTTTGGCAGGAAAATAAAGTACATTAAGGACGCAGTTAAGGAAATTCTCTATTCTACTCAGATGTTGGATGGCATGCAATATAGTATGTTTCACCTTCAGCTATGTTTGTTTCCTTTTAATTTCTTTGACAAAATCTTAATGTGCCTTGAATACATAGTATATTTTCTATGGATCTTTTTAAATAGAGTGATTACTGTGTAGAGTCATTTTTGGTACAGAGACTACATTTTAGCATGGACTACACTGTAGCCAAGGGGGTAAAATATATTGTGTCAAGTAATACGTAAGTGGCATGTACCTGTGATAATATATTAAATAAGCATTTTGGGCAACCATGAATTGCCACGTGTGCAAAATAAGGTTTAAAATGTCATCTTGAGATCTTTCTATGATTTCTTAATAGAGGGAGCAGTCATCTCATTTTAGATGCTGTGAGCTTCGAAAAGTATTTTTTGAACGTGCTTCTTGAGTTAAATAAGAGGAAAGCACATCTTATAATTCACATTTTAAATAAAAATATGCTACCATTCTGTGCCAACTTTCAGCCTAGATCAAGTTCTACTGTATGTACAGTTATGTACTTATGAAAACAGACATTGATAAAGAAAGCCCAATACGATCTTAATTACGTCAGGACTAAGATTCCTTTCTACACTACATATTCTGATATTGCTATCATAGGGCAAAAAAGTCCCCTTAATACCACACCAATTTCATTCAGGATGGCACACTTTTCTAGTCATTGTATTTTAGGGTTCAGTCTTATCCCTTTTGAAACCCAAGGGAGTTTTTTTGTGGACTTCAGAGGGTATGATTGGTCCCTTACTGCAAAATAAAACAGTTCTAATATTCAACCTCCTCCCACCTCAAACACACACTACATGCTTCCTTTCCAGAAACACTAAGTTTTAAAGAGAGGCATCTACTTGCCTTTGAGGGAGTTACCTGCCAAATCATTCATAGAGAACAAACGAAGAAGACAGGTATTTCTGTTTCCTAGTATCTGTACCAGAAACAATCAACCCACCCAAGAGAAATCCCTACAAAGACGACACAGGTTGTATTTTACCGAAATGGGCAGAATATTTAATCTATTTGCTGCCTGTATCCATAGATCTCACTTGAGCCAAACGAATAGTATGTAGGTAACATGTGAACTTAAAGAACTGAGGTCTTCACAAGTTTCATTGAGGTTTTTAATCAGTGCCACATTTCCTGCTCACTGAGAGCATTTCCTCCGAGAGCACTGGACCAGCCACTGTCGGTGGGGCTGCGGGATCCCCCTGAACTTGTTCCTCTTCTTGGTGCTCGAGAGTTCGAACATCGCCCATCACTCCCCGAAGTGGGGCAACCAATTCGCCCTCTTAGAAGAGGGAAAGCGAAGTACCCCCAGCCGTGCAGGATAAGCATATTGCTCCCGTCATTGCCATGGCTACAGCCAGCACCCGACTGTCAGAGCCAGGTGCCTAGAGGTAAGAAAAGTTGATCTGAGCAAAGCCCACCCCGCCGCGCCTCCCTTTACCTTGGTTGCTGGAGACTTGGCTGCAGCCCGCCGGACACGCCGTCAGCAAAGGGAAGAACAGGCCAAATTTCCAGAGCAAACCTCTCGCTTCACAACCCCCCATGGCTGGTGCCGGCGCCCCCTGGTCCTGGTCCTGGCCCCGGGAAGGCGGGGCGGGCTTCAGGTCCCCTTCCTCCTCCAGGCCAGTGGGAAACGCTGCTGCCCCCAACGCCGGAGGGCAGGGTCCAGTCGGCCAGGTGCCTCGGATAGGGCTGCCGCCAGGTGGTGCAGAGGCTGGAGTAATTGCATCCGCTGGCGGGGTCCCGGGGCGGCCGAGGGAGGAGTAGCCACAGCGGCCAGAGGGCTGGAGCTGCCGTCCCGGCTGGGGGGCCCTGGAGCGCAGCCGCTGGCGGGAGCCGGGCCCGCTCCGGGAACTTTGCCTAGGGGCGTGGGAGCTCGCTGCCCTCCCGCCCGGGCTGCCGCCGCCAGCCCCCTCAGCCCCGCAGCAGCTTCGGCACCAGCCCCCAGAGCGGCGGCAGCCTCCTGCTCCGGAGCATCCCCATCCCGCCCGGGCCCCCCACGAGAGCCGACGCCGAGGCGGTTCAGCCGCCCCCCTCCCGCAGCCAGGAGGGAGCTGCAGCCCTCGGCCCCCCCGGCAGAGGCGGGAGGACGCTGAAGGAAGCTGGACAGCTCCCCGGGCCGCCTCACACCTCGGCAAAACTTGCAGCGCGCAGGAGCCCCGGCGCCTGCCCCACGGGCGGTCTCCCTCTGCGCCGGGGCGCGAGCAGCAATCCGGCGGCGGCGCTCGGTGCGGGTGCGGCGGCTCTCTCCCGGGCTGCCTTGCCTTCAGGTCGGCTGCAGCCTTGGGTGCTGCCGCCGCTCCTCTCTGCCGCCTCTGGAGCGATCACCCCTCATTAGCGCCCGCGGGATGGCTCCGAGCTGGCGTCCGACGTGCAGAGCCGGGGGGTCTCCCTGGGCAGGCGGACATTGCAAGCAGCGGGCATTGCTCGCTGCAGAACACCCTTCCCCCCAACCAAAAGAAATGGATCGCAGTAATGCGGCTGGTCCTAAATGTGGGCACAATGTGGCAGGTGGAGGGGGGAGGTGAAGAGCAAGGAAGAGCTCGGACTCTCGCCGGCCCCTCCTCAGCTGCTCTCCTGAGAAGAGGTGATACTGAGTGCGTGCGTGTGTGTGCAGCAAGCGGCGAAGAGCTTTCCTAGCCTGGAAGCTGCTAGCAGCCCGCAGGTCATATGCAGCCTGTTCAGCACTAGAGGGGGTTAGTTGACAAGACAAAAATCCCTCCACTATGCTTGGATGCGGGAGGGGGGGAGGAGGGTTGTGGCTAAACATTAAAATATCTTAAGAGGAGAGATGCACTTACACTAAACTTAACTCATTTTTAAAGGCGTACTAGTCAACCTTGCAGCATATTGTGCAATTTGGTTGTTCTCTTTAACTGCCTCGCTCTTTTCTTAAAGAATTTGTCTTCCTTAGAGCAATTTGTTCCCATTTTCGTCAGAATAATAAGGGCCAAAGAACTAATGGGAAGAAAGAGTGTATGCGTATATATATATATCTGGGAGAGGAGGAATAACTTTACATAAGGGTACTTTTATTAATGAATATGGAACAAAAGAAAATGAATCTATTGTCAGCTGGACAACAGTTTACCAACTATGATGTTATCAAGCATTGTAGGAAAACTATGCTTACTATTTACTAGTTATAATGCCTTTTAAAGAAAAAAAAGTCGCTCAGTTCACACAATACATCCCAGCTAGAAATATTTTTGGCATGTAGGTCTGAAGAAAAACGAATTGTAGATCCTTTCTAATTCAGTTAGCTCCTCGTGTGTGTATCCTCCCCACAGCAACAAAAAAGGATGCTACTTTCTGTCCTTTGTAGAAATATGAAGCATAAGTAATTTTGGGGAATGGATATATATTGATCAAATCAACATGGTCAACCCCAGAGGTTAATACAATATATCCCTATGCATGACAACAGGCATTACCTTAACTGTTGTTTGAGGTGGATTAAATATTTTAACTATTGCACTTAAAATATCATTTTATATACTGTCACTCATCCCTGTTATTTGTTTTGCCATTGATCCATGGTTGGCCCTGTTTAAGGGGAATATTGGAGTTCCTGAATTTGTAGAGCTACAGAAAAAAAAATACAGGGGTCCATATTTTCAAATCTGGGAGCCTAACATTAGGTGCCCAAACCCATATTTATACACAAAATAAAATTACTCTAATTTTCAAAGGTGCTGAGCAACTACCAATCCCATTTAAGTCAACGGGAAGGTCAGGTAGAGGTGCACAGCACTGCAGAAAATCCAGCAGTTTTTACTTAGATACTTAAATTTGATTAAGAATATAAAGCATTTCATGGAAACAAGACTATTTTGTAATACAGGAATTTAAAATACTGATAAGAATTAAATTTAGAATCGGTTCTCTTACTAAGGTTTTCTTTAAAATAGATATTTAAAGTAATTTTTCTTTTACTAAAATACATTTCCAAGTCTTTTACGCAACACTTTTGGGATACATTTTGACCTTAAACTAAGTTAACCCTTCACATGTCATTAGCTTTGGTAACAACCAATTATGAAGTTACTTTCCTGTGCAAGGGAAAGTTAACTGGAGATTACAAAAACATTTTCTCAACAACTGGATAAATATTAGGTCTTGCTCTAGTTTCATTTTGGAGGCATGAGGAGAAAGTTAGATTCTGTTTTTAGAAATTCATCTGCCATATGGAAGCCACAGTTAAAGTACCTTTATAATTACATCATTACTTTTTTTTTAATGAAACTGTAATGAAACAAAGAAATAGTTGTATTGAATAAAATTTTAGTTCTATTCTTTCAGGAGAATTCAGATCTCTCAGATATTTCAAATGCATATTTGCTTTTGTTCTTGTTTCAACAAGATGCCTTACAACCAAATTATCACAGGAAGCACTTAATTCCCCCCCAAATAAAAAGGTGCCTCCAGATTAAGGTGTGTCATTTAATCTCATTCCTATCCATGAGCGTTGTCTGTTAGTGGCCAATTAAAACACATTTTAAAAAATATTGTAATACAGTGGCCAATTAAAATATATTTTAAAATTATAAAGCAGCAATACAAATATCATGATTAAGGTGGGCTTCAATCCTTCACATTTATGGTTACTATATGCAGATTTTGGCTGTGTAAATTAGATTTTTCTCAAACAGCATTACCTGCATATGTATATATATGAAAATAAAATACACACTTTTGTATGCCTTCCTCAGAGGTGGTTGTATGACTTAAAAGGAAGTTGCTTACTGTACATCAACTATCCTTACTTGTGAAGAATAAATCCAAATTAAATTAAAAACACTAAAAAATTCTGGTTTACAACCTTTTTATTTTTAAATGTCATGTCAGGCTGTAGTTAATGATAATATCACTGCAAAATCTTTGTATGTTTTCTTAAACATGTAAAGTGCAGTCTGACCTCCAGTTAACCTTGAATTCCACAAGCTACAGGGAACAGTTATGTAAGAGAACAGCTACAAGAGGTAACACTTTATCTTAAGTGTCCATTAACTAATGTCTAGCTAGATGCTGAATTTCTTCAAAACTACTATGAAGGCAAACCTAACGTTCATATATGCTAGATGAAATTTCCTATTGCCATGAATTTCAAGTGCAGTCTTAATCAGATGCTTTGTTTTATTTAAACACAAACACACTAAGCATAAAAAAATAAGGAAATACAAACAAACACTCTAGACATATACAGGGTCGGTATAATTTGCCAAGTCAGAAATCTCTGACCAGTAGCTCAGCAACTATCTTAAATAGTATGCATCATTATCACTATCTTTAGTCCAATTTGTTTGGAACAGGTGGAACATTAAACTTTTAAAAACAGCAATAAAGCAAGGGGGGAGGGATAGAACTTTGGAGCTGCCTTAAAACTGAAACAAAGATTCCTAATGAGCATATTCTTATAGAATCAAGGAAGTTGTACCCCTTTAAGCCAGTGCTGAATTTGACCCATCACTTCAAAAGAAAAAATGCTGTTTGATTTTTTTCTGTATTTTTTGAATGTGATATACTCTGCAAAACAGATTTTTTCCCCTGATTGATGCACTGCAAAAACAAACATTTAACTAAGATAGAATCAAATTAAATTTCATAGAAAATATAATAAAAGGTAAACAAATTTAGCCTTTTCTTTAGTAAAAAAAAATCTATAGAATGTATCTTACATTTTGTTCATGACAATAAAATGTAGTGTGAATTAACAACAGATATAGTTACAATATTTTACTGTTTTCTCCATATATTTTTACATGCAGAACTTGTTAAAAATAAAATAAAATCTTGACTAAAAAGTTGGTGGCTTGAGGATAGATCTACTGTAGACATTAAATGCAATTGTCTTTGGGGAGTTGATGGGATTTAGCATTTTTTAAAATACTGTCATATTTTAGCCAAAAGTTTGAATAATTATCCATGATTAAAACAGATTAATGTAGTAAAATAATTAATCTGGAGTATATAAACTCAACAAAATAATTGAAATATGGCTTAAAATCTAATATATTGTTTCTGTAAAATTGTCTGTGCTATTAGCATTCTTAATTAGTTGATTTGTTAGTTCCATCAACAACAATTTTACAGAATAGGTCACATGTTCAAGATTCTAAAATTACACTTTTCCATACAAATGAATTTTACGTGAGTGCTGTTGTTGTATAGAATTGTTGCTGCAGTGAGCAGTGCTGTTAGTTTAACACAGCCCTTACCTTTTAGCAAATGTAATAGTAAGCTGTTACTAATACAGGACAAATAATTTCCCCTCATTACTGCCATACTCTGCCTCTTTGACAGTGTAAAATATTGCTGCTGTATGTGTAAAAATGTAATCAGCAAGGCAAGTGTTTCTTTTGTTCAGTAGTTGCAGTTTTAATAGTTTTCTAAGTTCACAAAGGTTAAGTGTATTTTGAGAAGGGATTGGAAGGAAGTCAGTGGAAGCTTGCTGCCTTGGGATAAGAAGGGTATTTCAGGCACAGTGGGAAATATGGAATGAGTCAAAGATGTGGCTAGAAGAAGGAAATATGGGAGTGTTTAGACAAAAGGGTGAAAATCCTAGCACTCTGAAGTCAGTGGGGCCATATGTTGGTGGAATGAGGGCAGAGAATTGTAAAAGGAGATCAGAGATGTATTTTGGAGCATAGTTGGGAAGAGCCTTTAGAAGTGAAATGTAAGTGTGAGCCACTGTATGTGCTGATGACATTTCACAGAGGGAGGTTAGGCCTATGTATAAAAGGACCTGGTCCAACTCTCATTCAAGTCAATGAGAAGACTCCAACTGATGTTGTTTCAAATGGAATTGGGCCCCAAAATAGCACAGTAAGCTGCTTTATGTGCAAAAAACTCAAAGTTGTGTGTTGGGGGGGGGGGAGGGTCAAGACAGGGGAAGACAATGAAATAAACTGTCCAGATATCAGAGAGTGAGTCAAATTGCACTCAACTTACTCAAATAGCCCCAGTGATTTTAGTGAGACAATCAGAGTAAGCCAAGGTGTCTCTCAGGGAAGAATCTGGACTCTTGTTAATTTCCAGTGAACTGGTATACTAGCATGTAGGCTTGTATTTAAATTTTACTGAGTATATTGCTTTGTACCTTCTTTTATAAGAATGTTTCAATCTAATATTTACAATGTAAATAATTATTAAATGTACTGAAATACTTACTTCCAGTATTTTTAGATTTATTAAGTTTATTTATGGAAATATACCAACAATTGGATTTATAATATAACAACAATACAAGATTTTCAAACTTAGATCCCTTACTTTAGGGACCCAAGTCTGATAATGTTGATTAAAATGCTCATTGCATAATAATTCCAAATGGTATATTTACACAAATAAATTCAGCATTGTTTGATGTTTGCATCTCCCCTATAGAAAAAGGTAAGAACTTTGGGGAAAACCCAATCCCCCCACCACAACAACTGTACTTACAAGAAAAGTATAAAATATTGAAAACAAAAATCCAGATGAGACAAATTATCAGTGTAACCTTGTAAACAGCGACAATTCCTGTGTTTTGCTCTCAGAATGTTGTTAGCTTGGGACAAATGGAAGCCGTCTGTCTCTAAATATTCTACTTGAGTTTTATAATACCTTAGGAAAAAATGGGGAAACTTCCTGTGCTTTGTTAATATATATTGCTTCTGAAATCAAACCCTGTGGCTACTTAGTTTGTCTGTTTAAAGATTTGAATCTTCCTGATTGGTTTTTCTTCCAGTAGTGCTGCCTTGTAGAAGAAAATGAGAAAACACTGAGGTTGTAAACTGTGGCACAGTACAAACAACAAGAAATGCAAACAACCAGACTTATTATAAAGACATATCTTTTTGCCCTTATCCAACTAAAGTTTAATGCTAAAATTGCTTCAGGCACAGGATCAGACATGTTTATCATTACCACAGATGAACATTCTGTTTGAACAATAACACTACCTCTATTCATGCCTATATTATCTTACTAGCTGGTGTGATGTGATGTTTATGATTCTAAAACACCATGTTGAGCTGGTCCACGGTAAGAAAAGTAATTGTTCACAATTGTGGCAGGGTGGCTGATACAATCTCTTTTGCTACTACTTTAAATAAAAGGCCACATTCTGCCATTTTGTAGTTATATGCAAGAATCCTTGTGATAGGGTGTACCAGGCCTTTGTGGACAAATGCTGGAGACCCTGCTGCTTTGCTACACCCCACCCCAGGAAGTGGCAATGTGGGAAGAAAAGAGTAGCAAAGGTGGGTCTGCCAATCAGGGAGGCTCCAGGCACCAGCGCACCAAGCGCGTGCCTGGGGCGGCAAGCCGCGGGGTGTGGCCTGATGGTCGCCGTGAGGGTGGCAGTCAGGCAGCCTTTGGCAGCATGCCTATGGGAGGTCCGCCGGTCCCATGGTTTTGGCGGCAATTTGGCGGCGGGTACGCTGAACGTGCAGGACCAGCAGACCTCCCGCAGGCATGCCACCAAATCTGCATTACTAGTGGACCTCCTGCAAGCATGCTGCCGAAAGCCGCCTGACTGCCGTTCTTGGGGCAGCAAAATACATAGAGCTGCCCCTACTGCCAATCCTATCTATAGAGGCTACACTGGAGCAGCCATCTTGAAAGCTAGATAGATCTTATCCTCCATGGGGTACAAGGGCTAGTGACAGCCAATCAGAGCCAAGCAAGCTCAGATAAAAGGAACTGCAGGGCCTTAGCAGGTTAGGTCCAGGCTGGGACCAGAAGAGTGAAGAAAGGTGTGCCTCTCTGGCTTGGAGATATTGACTCTGAGAGAGGGCTGGAGATAAAAGGAGCCAGGCTGGAGGAGTCCTAGGGAAATAGTGGTGATGTATTGGAGTAAGCAGTACATGGTTGCTGTGTACAGGGTTCCTGGGTTAGAATTTGGAGTCATGGGTGGGCCCAGATTTCCCCACTGGCCATAGGTAAAGTGGTGTAAACTCCAAAAAGTGACAGGCTTTATTTTGGAGCCTGAACAAAGGACTGAATTTAAAAGGCCTGGAGTTGGGACTGAAAACCCTAGCAAGGGCAAATAGATGGCTTAGTTATTGGACTCTAACACCCCGGAATGGGTTCATTTGGACCTCGTGACTTGGCCAGAAGGCCAAGCCACTGAAGACCTGCCAAGGGTTGGTTAACCGCCTACTGCGGGCACCAGGGGTGAGAAAAGGACTGTGGTACTGCACCCAGCTACTTGGAGTGCTCAGGAGATCCCCCTTTACAGTCCTTCCCTGCTGCACAAACAAAAATCAGTCTCAATCACTCACTCAGTCCTATACCTCACACAAAATACTTAGCTAAATTAAGGTTGAAAAGGTGTTAACATGTAATCAAAACTTTGTAGGTCTCCATGTTAGAACATAAAACCCCATTAAGTATGTGAAAATGTACAGCTATGGTATCCAATCAATTCCCCAATACAATGTAATAAGTGACTGTTCACTAATCACCCAATTCATACTACTCATTCAATCTTGACTTTGCCCCTTAAATCTATAAAAGCATTAACACAGGAGTACTGACAAAACATATAGTGGATTGAACTTATTATGCAAAATAGCAGCAATACACTAGAATTATTCACTATATCACAGTTATCTTCTAGAGTACTTGCAAAAGGAATATTTTACAAATATAGCACAATGAACAAATGTATTAACTCAAACCCCCAAACATTCTAATTCTGTATCTATACTAACAAACTTGCCCTGCACCAGATGTCACTATGTAATAGAACTCAAATATTACATATAATTTACTGGAAATGTGAATGTGTTGATGCATCCGACGAAGTGGGTATTCACCCACGAAAGCTCATGCTGCAATACGGCTGTTAGTCTATAAGGTGCCACAGCTCTTTGCTGCTTTTACAGATCCAGACTAACACGGCTACCCCGCTGATACTGGAAATGGGAAGGATTGTTATTTGTCCCATTGCAGTCAATGGAAGCTTTGTCACAAACTTAAAAAAGACAAAGGATCAGGCCCTGAGGTTGACAGCTTTTTAAATATTCTTATACTCCTGAAAAATGCATGTGCATAACTATGAAACTAACACCACAGTTCAACTGAAACACCAAACAAAAGCTAAGGTTGAGTGGTTGATAGAAATTGCTAGGGATAATAGTCAATAGTTATCTATTTTATGGAAGTAGTGAATAGGTTAGATATCCTAACTGTACATTTTGAAGACTAACATTTAGGAGTTATTTTGTTTATTTTGTTTATATGATAGGTCAGATTAAAAAATATTTGGCTGCGTGTAAGCCAAGACTTTAAGGGTATGAATATTTACAGTTATTATTTAACTAATTTTTACTATATACTTTCTACTTTTTGAATTATTACTTTGTTATGTACTAACAGAATTAATTATCAGATTGTATCATTCTGATTGGCACAGATATTTTTTCTTACCCACATGGAAAGCAGGGACAGCTGCATTCCTAAAGGCATCTTTCTTTCACACATGGATCTCATGGAGGATTCTCCATGGGTACGCATATCTGACTGGGGGTCAGATGGCCCAAATAGAGGAGTCGTTACAAGGGCCACATTAGTCTGGGTTGAAAGCCTTGATATCTTGACAGATCTAAAGTGTTTGGGCACTAGACCATTTATTTTTTTCATGGACCACAGTGGCCCATTCCTCTATGATAAACACATTTTCCTGCTGCTAGCTAGCATAGTTAGTACTAAGGGTCAGGGTTCAAACCTTATGAATGATACATGATAGGAGTGTATGTTATAATTGTATATAATAGGCTTTTTTAACTTGTTTAAAAAACCTAGCAAATTTTAAAAAAAATAAAAACATTAAAGAATTTTAGGTTGCAAAGTCAAGGACTGAAAAGTTAAAGTTTCAGGATTTAGGTTGCCCATATAACATATTCTGTTGTCTTGGGTATATGTAGTATTACATTTTCACTTACTATTTTTTCACTTGACGCCTACTTCATTGAGTGCATCGGATAAAGTATTTGTACACCCCTCTGTAACAGTATTTGATTATTCCCTCCATCTCAGTAATAAGGTCAGTATGATTACTTCATATGAGCAACACCATGCAACTGCCAATCACAGACTTGATCAGGTCTTACGGCCTTACTACAATTTTGCCATAGAAAAGACAATGAAGAAATGATTGTGGTGTTATAGCTGCATTGGTCCCAGGATATATTGGAGAGACAAAGCTGGTGAGGTCATATCTTTTATTGGACCAGCTCTTGTTGGAGAGAGAGAGACAGGCTTTTGAGCTTACACACAGCTGATCTTCAGGTCCTGAAAAGCTCTATGTAAGCTCGAAAGCTTGTCTTTCTCACCAAGAGAAACTGGTCCACTAAAATATATTAGCTCACCCACCTTGTAGCATGAGGAAATGAATTCTGTAGTCAGTGCAGGCTCTGGATGGCATGTAGTAAACAAGGCAAGGGCAGCCAACTGAATGAAGATAAAATATTGAACACACCTCATTCCCTGAGCACTATCCATGCCATGCACTGAATGAGGCAGTGGTCCCGTGAAAAAATAATATGTGATTATGTAATTAAAGACTATTATGAAGCATGTGTACCAGGGATCAAATTAATGTTTCACAGGGTCAAATGTGGTAGTTTAAAAAAAGTTTTGAGTGCTTGATTTATATAATTTATAATCTTGTTTTTTAGATATTTTATTTGTACACACACATAATATGCGACAAGATTTAGAAATGTGCTGTAATTTCCACATAAATATATGCACATACATATAGAATAGGAATTTATTCATTTACATATATATGACATTTAATATATTTGCATATATATGAAACTTGCTATTTCCAAATGTTTACTTACATGTATGGGTGTTGATATATTTTTTAACTTAGTGCATGGATGCACACTCACTATTGAATTAGTCATGTTTTTAAATGTACATTGTAATTGCTCTTGCATACACACACACCCCTTTCTAAAAGATTAAAAAGTATATATAAAAGTAACTCCTATAAAATTTGTCTGTATGAGGCATGCAGAATTTTATTTGTACTTGATAATGGGTATCAACATTTCTTTAAGTTTCCAAGAGATCTACACAAAACAGTGAAAGTCACTACTCATAGGGTATGTCTACACTACCAGATTAGTTCGATTTAACTTAATTCGAATTTGTGGAATCGACCTTACAAAGTCGAATTTGTGTGTCCACACTAAGGACACTAATTCGATTTTGTGAGTCCACACTAACGGGGCAAGCATCGACATTGGAAGCGGTGCACTGTGGGAAGCTATCCCACAGTTCCCGCAGTCCCTGCTGCCCATTTGAATTCTGGGATTTCCCCACAATGCATGCTGGGGGGAAAAATGTGTCGAGGGTGGTCTTGGGTAACTGTCATCATTCAACGTGCTTTCGGACATCTCAAGGGGAGATGGAGGAGCTTACTGACTCGCTCGGATCTCAGCGAAACCAATATCCCCATTGTTATTGCAGCTTGCTGTGTGCTCCACAATCTCTGTGAGAGCAAGGGGGAGACCTTTATGGTGGGATGGGAGGTTGAGGCAAATCGCCTGGCTGCTGATTACGCTCAGCCAGACACCCGTGCAATTAGAAGAGCCCAGCGGGAAGCGCTGTGCATCCGGGAGGCTTTGAAAGCTAGGTTCCTCAGGGAGCAGGGTAACCTGTGACTGTTCAGTTTCTTTACAGAGAAGCTGAACCTGCCCCTGCTTCAGTTACTGTTGACTTTCTTCTGCGGTTACATACCCGTTCACCACGTTTCCCTTCCAACACACGTTTAAAAATAAAGTTAATGGAACATTGTTAATTAACAACGTTTTCTTTATTAATGAATTCGCGTTAAAGGGTTGAAACAGGGATGCAGACTGTGGTGGGTAGGGTGTGCAGTGATGTTAACACCGCTTCTACACTTGAGGAATGATAGGCTCCTGCTCCTAGAGCGGTCTGCAGTGCCGGACTGGTTGTTTCAACGGAGCCTGCCATCCCTCCTTTTCGGGACTCTGTGTGCGGGGGCTACGTCACCTTGTGGCGGGGGAGGACGGTTACAGATTCCCCTGCTGCGTGGCTCTGTGGTCCGGGACAAGGACCGCTGCATAAGTTCTGTAACCGCCCTCCCATGCCACAAAGTCACGTACCCCCCACCCACACAGAACATGGAAAATACCTCCCAGACCGACCAGGGTGCCTACTGACTGCACTGTGTGTGTGACCTGCTGTTGATCCTGCCCCGGTGTCTGTACCCTGGTAAAGGTGACTGTTCTATGCAATTAACAACCCCTTCCCCCCCCCCGCTTCACAGACAGTCTTCTGTAGAAAAACTTGACAGAAATAGTAATTAACAGCAAACTACCTTTAATAATCAACTACACAGTTAGGGGATGAAACTGGGATTGGGGCTTCGGTGAGCCAGGAAGGGAAGGACTTCTCAACATTTAGGGAATGAGAGCCTTCTTGTATTTGTGCACTCTGCAGGGGTGCAGTGACAGTTTTCACGGCCCCTGTCGCCCCTCCTTCTGGTTATTTTGGGTGAGGGGGGTTTGGGACTTTGTGGCGGGGGAGGGCGGTTGCAGATACAGTGCAGGGGTGCTCTGTCCTCCTGCCTGCAGTCCTGCAGAACATCCACAAGGAGCCGGAGCGTGTCAAATTTTCCCATGGCATTTCCTGTGTGGCTGGTCAGAACATCCAAGCTCGGACTGCTGTCCAGAGCGTCAACAGAGTGGTGCACTGTGGGATAGCTCCTGGAGCTACTGAGGTCGATTTCCGTCCACACATAGCCTAATTATTTAGCGCTACTCCCCTCGTCGGGGAGGAGTACAGAATTCGAACTAAAGAGCCCTCTAGGTCGAACTAATTAGCTTCCTGGTGTGGACGGGTGCACAGTTAAGTCGAATTAACGCTGCTAAATTCGACATAAACTCCTAGTGTAGACCAAGCCATAGAAACAAAAGATAAGACCATCCTAAAGTTTGCAGATAAATACCTTTAAATAGAGCCTGAGAAAAAGATTAAGATTTTCTTTGTTCTATAGCTTTAAGTTCTACCTCTTAAAATTATATATACAAATACCTTATCAAGAAATATACTCAATATTTGCAAATAATCTATTTTATGGTAGGCTGTGGCATGCCAGATTTCAGGTTTGTTTGATTCAGGTTTGTTTGTTTTATCAAGTTACAGGAATGGGACTGAAAATTGTCTTGATAATAGGAGTCTTGCTTCAACCTTAACTATGGAGGAGAAGTCATACATCTTTTCACAGTATGCTCCTGCTAACGTCTCATTAGGAAATCATGACATGTTGGACCAGACCTGTGAGTCATATAACCTAAGAAACCTATCAAATTACTTTTTTTTTCATTCTGGTACTGGTGGGCAAGATTTACCCTAGAACCTGTCACTACACAGAAAAAAACTCCCATTGCCAGTTTCCCTAATGAAAAGAAGAAAAGATGACTTTCTGAAGTCATAGTTTTAAAATGGAAGGCAATCCAACCTGGAAGATCTACATCAGTTCCAAAGAAGAAATAGGAACAGATTCAGACTTCCTACAGGCAAAAGTCCATACCAAAAAGAATAGGGTTTCCCATTGTAAGGAGGAAGTTAGTGAGGGTGCTCATCTAGGGACATTCCCAGTATCTTGAACTCCTTTGTTGCAGTTTCTGCCCCATATTAGGGAATTTGATCCATTTTCTTTCACTGTGCTTTCCCTTGGAACTTCTGCCTGATAATTACCAATAGGTCTGGCTGTTATATTTTTTGCTGCCAGAGTTTCAGCTGGTGGCCCCCCTCTCTCTCTAATCTCTGCTCTGTTTGCAGGGTTTATCTAACAATGTGGAGGAGGACTTTAATAACTTGCTTGCTAGATGCATGGTTGGCTTCATTCACCAGGGTTTAATTCCCTATAAAACAGTTATAGAGCTATTAGGAACCCCCTAATCCTGCATTGACTGGAGACACACAGCTCCCACACAAGTTTAGGGAAGCTGAAGATGTATAAGGAATGTTTTTCTCTTTTTATATGCTTCAGTGAACAAGTCTCAGTGAATATTTTTCTCTGTGCTTATTGTCTCCCAGTGCAACATGTGCTGGGAATCAGATTGTGCCCAGTGGAGTGTTTGGTTCCTTAAATTACCTCATTTGGAACAACTTCATTCCCAATGTTCTTCCTGCTAAATGCTTTCAAAGTCATTTTATTTCTAATTATTCATCATATAGTATAATGAGTATAATTTATAATACCCTCCATATAAATTCCAAATAGTTAAACTCATCTGAATACACCCATCCTCAACCTAATGGAATAGAGTAACTCTGGTAAATGTACCAGATGGAACTAAACATGGTAATCGTGCTTTTAATCGATTGCTGATGTAATGGAAAAAATGGAATAACAAAAAAAAATAGTGGACATATAGGAGAATTTAACTAACAGTAGATTGACAGAATTCCAGTGTATTAAAAAAATATAGCATCAAATATAATGTAAAGTGCAATATTATGTCTTAGTACTTGTTCTTCATTGACTCAAAAAACCTGAAACAGAATATCACATAAATAAATGCTGGAGATGACATGTAGTAAACACTATTTAATACATATAGAAATAGAAATTCCAGGTGGAAATCTTCAACCGATCTCAGTTGCCAAGTGTTTTGGGAACAGAACAAATCTAATTGAAGTACTGCTTTTGGGACCACTGGTTCTTACATTAGAAACTAAGGACATGTCTACACTGGCATGTTTCTGCGCAACAAGTTATACCACTTTTATTAAAGTGCTGGAATTAAACCACTTTTGCACGTCCACACTGTGCTCCTTGTGTCAGTGGAGTGCATCCACATTAGCAGTTCTTGCAAAGGCAAAGACAGTAGTACATTGTGGTTGCTATCCCACTGTGCAATTGGCCTGAGGGTGCTTTGGGAAGGGTTTGCAATGCCTCCTGGGGCAGGCACAGCATCACATAATGCAAGTTTCCCAATCCCATTTTTCCAAGGGCATTCTACTACAATTCCAGCTGCTTTTCAACTGAAGGGGAAGGGGGGTGAGTGTGTGACAGGGAGTGTGTGTGTGTATGGAGGGAGAGAGGAGAGACAGTGTGTTTTTGGGGGACAGAGAGTGTGTCAGCATGCTGTCTTTTCAGACAGCGGTAGGAAGCAACCAGTCCTGAGGCACAGGGAGGGGGAAACCCCGACATCAGCCCCAGCCTCCCTCCCTGGGTTCTCTGCACAGCAATCTCTCTCTCTCTCACACACACACACGCCTGCCTCTGTGTTCAACAGCATGAGCATTCCACATTAATGTTTTGCTTTGTGTCCCGGAGCAGATCAGCACAGCACACAAGGGCTGTCAGAAACGGAGCTTTGAAAGGGGAGGGGCGCATGTCTCCAGGGCAGCCGAGTTCAAAACAATGAGCAGAACAGCCACTTGAGGGATTATGGGACACTTCCGGAGGCCAATCAATTGCTTTCTGCACTATAATGTGTTTACACCGCCTATAAAGCACTGGACCCTCTGCGCTGTAAGGCTTATGACTCTCCTCGAAATGGGTTTTTTGCAATGCTGCAACTGAGGAGTTTTTGTGCACTAAGTGGCTTGGCAGTGTGTACAACTTGGGAGTTACACCACAGAAAGCTGCTTTACTGCAGAGAAACTTGCCAGTGTAGACAAGGCCTAAGAAAGCACTTTAAGGATTCTGGTAGGGATTACTGGACTTTCCACTACGGCCTTTTGATGAAATGGTTGATACTTTTGAAAAAAATATTCAGAATGTATTATTAATGGATTAGTAGTGTTTAAATTATGTACATTTGAGGATAATGGAGGAGAAGATCTTGTATTGATGACCCCAGATATCCTCCCTGTCTAAAGGTTTAGAAAATACCTGCCATTTTTTTTTTACAATCTGATCCAATCCCTGTCAGAGACAAGGAAGACCATCCAAACCCCATTATTGATTAAAAGTGTTTGTGTGTGCATATCTATCTATCTATCTAATATTGTATCAATCTGCCTTTATACCTGCCAACAGAACATTTATTAATATACTTTTTGTTTCTTTTATCAGAAAGAGTGCTATCAGGGAGTGGATATTTGGTTAAAAACATATATGTAATGGTTACTTTTCATCTGTTTTCTACTCCAATGATAAACACTCGGGAGCTTGAAACTGAAATTGCCTCCACTATTCATTACAAACACACACTGATTTGTGTATTTTTGGAGCTGCTCATGAGTTCAGGGTGGCTGGCATTCATAATTATTTTCAGAAGAATAGCCGATGGGGCAATCATGATCATACTATCAATTCTAGCTACTGCATTAATAAACTTGTTCATGACTTCCAACACATCTATGTCAATCACATTGAAAAAATTCACTCTGTTGTAGAGAGTTTCACTGTGGACAAAACATAGGGAGGCAATGCTTTGGATTCATGTCTAGTTATTGGAGAAATCTCAGCGCAATGCTTGATGTTACACTGAGCTACAGTGCAGTGGCTTTGCACAATCAGTAAGGTTGGAGGAGGTAAAGACAGTGTGTCGACCCATTTTATTATATCTTTAACTTTGCAAGTTTAAACATGACCCTCAGAGTTTAATCTTTAACATGATATTTAGAGATTTAGGTCATGAAACTCCTAACAATCAGCAACAAGCCTATAAATGAGTTATGGTTAAACTTTAAAAGTTTTGGAAGTTCAGTTTAGAGTAGCTTTGGAAAATGTGAATGCTTATTCAAATTCCCAGTTTATTCAGATAATTGTCAGTTTCTTTTGTCTAATTTTAATTTACACAAGGTATTTAGAACATAAGAACATAAGAACATAAGAAAGGCCGTACCGGGTCAGACCAAAGGTCCATCTAGCCCAGTATCTGTCTACCGACAGTGGCCAATGCCAGGTGCCCCTGAGGGAGTGAACCTAACAGGCAATGATCAAGTGATCTCTCTCCTGCCATCCATCTCCATCCTCTGACGAACAGAGGCTAGGGACACCATTCTTACCCATCCTGGCTAATAGCCATTTATGGACTTAGCCACCATGAATTTATCCAGTCCCCTTTTAAACATTGTTATAGTCCTAGCCTTCACAACCTCCTCAGGTAAGGAGTTCCACAAGTTGACTGTGCGCTGCGTGAAGAACTTCCTTTTATTTGTTTTAAACCTGCTGCCTATTAATTTCATTTGGTGACCCCTAGTTCTTGTATTATGGGAATAAGTAAATAACTTTTCCTTATCCACTTTCTCAACTTTATCCTACCTTATCCACTTTAGTAGTCAAGTGAAGACAGAGCAGGGAAGAAGAATGAGAAATAAAGGGGAGGGTCATGATAAAGAGAAAAACATAAGGGAAAGAATTTAATAAAATTTAAATTGTATGAGATATGTCAATTTAGAATAAATTCCTGTTTGGCATGTCGTTAGATCCTGGAAGCACTCAGTCAGTTATGGGTACTCAGACAGATATAGAGTAACTATTAATGGAATGATGTCAGATTGGAGGGAGGTCTCAAGTGAGGTTCCACAAGGATCTATTCTGCGTCCATGTTGTTTAACATCTCTGTTAATGGATGTAGGAATAGAGAGCATACTGAACACATTTTTAGATGACAAAAAAGCTGGGAGGGAGGGTTGCCAACACTTTGGGGGATTGAGCTAAAATTCAGAGGGATCTTGATAAATTAGAGAACTGAGCTACAGACCACAAAATGAAACTCAACAAAGACAAATGTAACATGCTACACTTAGGGAAGATAAAACAAATGCTCAAATACAGAATGGGGGATAACTGGCTTGGCAGCAGCACTGCTGAGAAGGATCTGGGAGTTGTGGTAGATCACAATCTCAACACAGGTCAGCAATGCAATGCTGTTACAAAAAAAAGCAAATGCAATTTTAGGCTGCATTAACGATGTATAACATGCAAGTCACTGGAGGTGATAATACTGCTCTACTCAGTGCTGGTTAATCCTCAGCTGGAGAACCGTGTCCAATTTTGGTTACCAATCTATAGAAAGGATGTACAGAAACTGGAAAAAAAATTCAGAAATGAGCAACAAAGATGATCAAAGGGATCAGATGCAAGGCTGAAGGAACTGGGTCTGTTTAGTTTGGAAAATTGGAGATTAAGGGGGAACATGATAGTGGTTTTCAAATACTTAAAAGGCTGCCATATAAAGATGGAGAAAAGTTGTTTTCTAGTGCCACAGAGGGCAGGACAAGGGGCAATGGGTTCAAACTACAGAATAGCAGTTTTAGATTATATCTCAGGAAAAAAAATCCTAATTGTAGGAAGAGTAGAACAATGGAACAGACTGCCTAGGGAGGTTGAGGAAGCTCTTTCACTGGAGGTTTCAAGCAGAGGCTGGATAGCCATATGTCTTGGATGGTTTAGACAACAAATTCTGCATCTTGACAGGGGTTAGACTAGATGATGTTTGCGGTCCCTTCTAACTCTATGATTTTCAGGACCGGAGACATTTGACATGGGTTTAATCAGGCAACAACTTTATTACTAGATGTCTGGGACTACCTGGCAGATAAAAGTGTACAGTGCAGGTAACCCCATGTTTATTCCGTAATTACCCGGGGGGCTTTTACCAGTTCATCCTCTTTTTCCCTCCAGGTCCCTCCAGCAAATCCATTGCCAGGACCATACCAATCATAGGAGACCCCAAGCACCCCCCCTACCCCCCGCATTCATTCCTTTAATGAACATCGCTTTTTAAGTCCTTTTCCAAACCATTTATCCGGTCACTGTATACCTTTCCTATGGAGTATTGGCACTGGACATCCACCACAAGGAGGTGCCAGAAATTAGCTTGGCTGCTTCCACCCTCCCCCCTGCCCCCGCCATAAAGCACTGGTCCCTTAATTCGGCCAGCCAGCCAAACACTCCCACTCCCGCTTAAAGGTGCAGGGCGGTCATTCTATATAATGTATTAATTTCAGTCTTTTGAAGTGAGCATAGACAATGCCTTTGTGTGACACCCTAAAATCTAGGAGCAAAGCTACTAAACTCAGATATTCTAGCATTAGGACATAAGGGGGAGCATTTTCTTTTAAAACCAAATGACCAAACTGCAGACCTCTAGTCTTTTACATTTCCAAAACTGTACAAGTACCATGGCTTAAATTCAGTCAGAGCTGTTTGGAGCAGAGCTCTGGTAAATATTTTTAACCCCCTGGGGCAGAAGCCCCAAGTCTCAGCGCTTCCCACAGGGCTGAAGCCCCAAGCCCCAGCATGCCCCCTGAAGCTGAAGCCTTGAGCTCCAGTGCACCCTGAAGGGTTGAAGCCCCAAGCCCTGGTGCCTCCTGCGGGGGGCTCTGAGAAATACTCTTTGAGAGTTTAAGCCCTGACAAATACAGTAGAATCAAAGTGTAAAACTAACTTGTGTTTCAGCTGCTCCAGTGCTTAGGACACTGATGAGTAACTTGCATTCTACTTGCAGCTAGTGCACTCATGCCAGGGGGAAAAACACAACACAGGTGAGCAGAGACAGGAGAGAGAAAGTATGGAGGGAGGAAGACAGAAAATCAATAGAAGGTATGCAAGGAAAACAATAAGAAGCACTTATTTTAAGCTTTCCCTGAATTGATTATGTTTTGTATGATGGCCCACACTAGATCCGGGGGGTAGGAGAGGAGAAAAGAGAGAGAGAGAGTGAGTGAGTGTGTGTTTGTGTGTTTAGGAAAATCATTCATCGTACCTCATTCATCGTACCTCATTCATCTTGAACACTACTGATTGCTCCCGCAATAATTAGTCATTTAATAAAACAAGAGGGTGGTTCTATGATTCACCCACATATAGATTCTTTTTCTTCTTGATTCTTATGAATGCTAGTGTAGCATATCACATACAGCAAAATCACAAAATGCTCAAGCAAAATGACCAAATGTAAATTGTCAATAGTTTGTAGTGAATATAGGCAAATAAAAGATACTATTGTACATTGAACAAGATGCTGTGATGGCTCTGTAAATGCTGGGGAACATTAATATGCCTGTTGGTGTTATTGAAAATCATGACAAATCAATATTTTGGTTGCTTTAGCTCACTCTGATTTGGTTCTTATATCATTATTATTTATATTACTCTAGTGTTTAAAGCCCCAAAACAAGATTGAGACCCCCATTGTGCTAGGTGCTGTACAAACAATGAGACTGTGCCTTTCCCAAAGAATTTACAATCTAATATAATAGAACTTTGGTGAAGATGAAGCATTCAAGAAGAATTTGAATTAAACATGAGTGGACTGCTAGGAGAAAAATATGAAGGAAAGAGGCTTTCTTAAATTTAATCATGTGACAAAGTCAGCACCGAGAAAATATAACGAAAATGAAAGCATCTACAATGTAGTTATCATGTTTCACTGAAATATTGAACTTGGACTTTTAATCTCAGCAATGAAGGTTTGGCCTTCTACGACAGTTATTTGAATTGAAAGAGTGTTTATAACTCGTGTCTGACTGCTATGTCTTATCCCAGCTTTAAGTCTTGTGTAATAATTTTGTCCATAGTTTGGACATATTTGTCCACAGATATAATCACTATGTTGTGGCAAAAGCACGCCATTTTCTCAAAATATATTTGCAGGTAAACTTACTTCTATTTGAGGGATCGCCATGTTAGTCTGGATCTGTAAAAGCAGCAAAGAGTCCTGTGGCACCTTATAGACTAACAGACGTATTGGAGCATGAGCTTTCGTGGGTGAATACATGCATCCGATGAAGTGGGTATTCACCCACGAAAGCTCATGCTCCGATACGTCTGTTAGTCTATAAGGTGCCACAGGACTCTTTGCTGCTTTTACTTCTATTTATAAAGCAATTGGATAAAATTTTCAGAAGTGCCTGCATGCCTTATGAGCTGATGTCTCATGGAAATTCATTAAGTGAAGCTTCTGAAGGTTTGTCTACAGTTTTTGCTGAATGTGTAATTATCAGTGGAGGAGACATATCCATGTTAGCTCTCATTGAGCTAGCATGCTAAAAATAGAGCATAACCATAGTGGCAGGAGGGGCTAGCCACCCTGAGTATGACTCTAGCATCTCAGATAGGTACATACTTTGGGGCAACTACCCCTCCCAGCGTGGCAACTACACTCTATTTTTAGCATGCCAGCTTGATGAAAGCTAATGTGAGAATATCTTCCTGTGCAGGGAATCACAACTGCAGCTCTGATGTAGATATACCCTGATTGCCTAGGTCTCTTTTGAAGATTACAGGTTACAGGTGCTTTTGAAAGTTTTATCCATCATCATATTGAAAGCAAATATTATGCAGAACTTAACATTTTTTAAGTGGCAAGTTTTTTTTCAATTGACTAATGATTTGGAATGCCTGGTTTTGGGCACCGAAAAATTAAAGGGCTCTGTTTTTCTGAAACACTGAGCACCCACTTTCTCACAGTCAGGCCTCTTTCAGATACCTTGAGCTGGACACCCAAAACCTAATGCACACCAAATCACTAGCTGCTTGAAAATCTTTGCCCAAAGCATTTAGAATTCCATCAGGTTTAATGTTAAGTGACAAAGAAAAAGGTGATGCCTTAGTGCAGGGGTGGGCAAGCTATGGCCCGCAGGCCGGATCAGGCCCCTTAGGGCTTTGGATCCGGCCTGCAGGATTACCACCCCTGCCTTAGGGCTAGTCTACACTTACCAGCCGGGTCGACGCGGTGAGTTCGACTTCTCGGAGTTCGAACTATCGCGTCTAATCTGGACGCGATAGTTCGAACTCCGGAAGCGCCGTGGTCGACTCCGGTACTCCACCACTGCAAACGGCGGTGGCGGAGTCGACCTTGGAGCCGCGGACTTTGATTCCGCGGCGTCTGGACGGGTGAGTAGTTCGAACTAGGGTACTTCGAATTCAGCTACGCTATTTACGTAGCTGAACTTGCGTACCCTAGTTCGACCCCCGCCCTTAGTGTAGACCTGCCCTTAGTGTCTTGATTATCTTCTCACTACTTTGTACTGTCTTCCAGCTTCTTTGCCATTTACTTTCCAAATGCAAATGCTTTTCAGTGTTTTATAGTAAGAGTCATGTGGGCTCTTTAAGTTATGATTTTTTTTTAAAAAGACACTTCAGTGTTGTCTCCTCAGGCTGAATGCCCAGTGATTCCAGTAATGACAATTTCTTTATTAAAATAGATTTCTACTATAAATATGTTTGGAACATACATGAACACAAAAACTCATTGAGGTGTTGCAGGGAATAGCAAATGAATTAAAAAGTGTTTGTTGTTCTATAAAAAATAGATATTTGATATTCTTTTGACAAATTAATTCTAAATATATTGAACTAATGAGTGAGAAAATGAAATCAAGCTTTTATGGCTATCTATTGCATATAGGATGCCACTAGAGGGACTTGTACAGCCAGAAGTATCTTGCATGAGATTCTGAAAGAACCGTGGAGAAATTAATAAATAATGAAAACATTTATGAGTCCTATTTACATTTTTATTTTTAAATCTGATTTAAAGAAAAAAAAAGGACTGTTTGCTATCTGTTTATCCATGCTCAGTGTCTTCCCAATAACATCTAACTTTCTTGTGCATCCTTTTGATCCTAAAAATATTGCACCAAGCACCTGCTGACAATTCTGTGTATATTATTGCACAGTTAACTCTGGAATTTGATATGTTTTTCTAATTTTTCTTTAAATATCTTTTTAAAACAATTGTATTCCACTGGGCTTTATTCCACTTTACAGACAAAATATCAGGATAAAAATATCCACTTGGATCTGTGGAAGGAGGAGGAGGACGAGGAGGACAATGAGCAGCAAAAAATGTGTAGTTTGCACACAGTATAGATGAAAAATATTCCATGGGGGAATGGGTTGAAGAATTTTCAAAGGAACTATGAGAAAACGTCATTTTGAGAGTGATGTTTATCTGACAGACATTTAGCTACATGGCACTGAGTTAACAGTTAATATGTAATTCTCTTTAATTACAATATGATCACAATGTGAATGGTAGCAAGCAATGTTTTTTGCCATTGCAAGTTTTACTATTCATCTTTATTTAATTAGTTGAAATATATGTCAATACAAATAGAAAACCATTTTACATCATGAGTAGAACTGCGTGAATTTTTTCAGATGAATAGTTTATTTACAGAAAAAGGCAGCTTTGGGTTAGTTATAAATATTAGCAATTTCAGCTCAAAATTTAATAAACAATTTCAATAAAAAAAGGACTTTTTGTAAAAGTCAGTGCATTTGATTTGATATTTTGACATTTTATTTATTGACTTTATTTCAAAACAATGTTTTTTTAAAAGCTAGATGTATTTAAAAACAATCCTCTCTTCCCCTGAAAAACTAAATAAAATGAAAAATCTGAAAAAAGTTTTCATTAGACTCTAAACAATTTTTTTTCCTGTGGTGCTTTTTTTTCTTTTGGCTTAGCTAGCAAACAAACAAGCAAACAATTATTCACTTAGCTCTAATCATGAGTCACTAAGAAAAAAGCAAGCTATTAAGTCCGCTGCTGAAATATTTAAAATGACAGTTACAAAGGCTTAATGGTCTGGGAACACACGTGATTTATAGTAACATAAAGGAAATGAATGAATATACTGCAGTATACCTATACTTCTATTTAACACATTTCAAATTTTTAAAGGGACATGATCAAGTCAAATTTGACCTGTAATTCAGATTTTATAAAAATAAGCTTTTACAAAAGCTAAGATCACTAATAATATTTGTGGTTTTTAAACATAACCAGTAATTACAATCCAAATATTGCAGCCCTGTGCTACCTGAAAATAAAATTGGCTAGATACTGAAACTGACAAGACAATTCATTGTCCAGGGCAGGAGAAATGCAAGAGATAGCATAATTCTCTAAATTATTTTAATATAAGGTGTATTTTCATTATTAAGAAGGATTTTTTTTTAAATGGGGAAATTCTGTGCTGACATAGAAACCCTGACTTCAAAGTTGCATGTGGTGCAACACAGCAGAATCTGGTTTCTAAGTTTTAATCTGACAGTGTCCCTACAAATATTACAGAATATTTTTCTTTGAGATAAGTGACAATTATAAAAACTTTTGAACTCAGACTTGAGCAGTCTGTTATGGGCTAAAACTTGATGTTTAAATACTATCACCAGGAAAAGAATTCAAGTTAGAGTTAATGTTATATAGCAAGAACAATTCAGTTTTATGGTATTTTTATCATGTCTTTTTAAAATGTTTAATTGATATTTTAACTTTGCAACCTAAATAGTAGTGTGCTGATAAATTAACAAGATTTGGTGTGGGGAAATAAAAATTATATTGGGACAATGAAGAGAAAAGACTCTTTGAATAACCAAAAGAGGGGAAAGGCTAAGCTTTTCAACAAGACCTTTTAAATTATGCTAAAATATAATTGGTTAACATACAAATATTCTTAAATTAATATTCCTGGGCAACAGAATTTACCAATAAACCCTCAAACCTCTAAATTTCCTTCTGACAAGTTCAGTACTTTCTTTTAGTTCTTCATACAACAATGTTTTAGCAGAATTGTTTTAAAGTGACTTTTAAATAACGGGGTTGAGCAGAAAGTGAGAAATGCAGCAATATCTATGGGTAAATAGATAAAATAATTCTTGCTATCACCCTGTGTTGCTGTCTGTTTTAAGTAATACATGAGCTCCCCTCACCTCCCAATGTTCCCAGTTCGATTACTTCTCCACATTTTTGATATAACTGTTATTCAATAATGATGTAAAAGAAATCATTGAAGAAGCAAGGCATGAAGACACAAATGGAGTTTGGAGAGTGATGAATCTTTTAAGGAATAAATCCAACATGAGGACAAACTAGTACATCATTCATTTCCCACTTAGTTTTCAAATAGTCCAAAAAAAGTCTAATGTTGTAGTATTTATTATTATTCATTATTTTAAAAAATACAGTGAAAATGGTATTTTCTTTGATTATAAGTACATAAAGTTTTAAACGTTTCAGTTTAAGTTTGTACAGTCTTTACTTTATGCTTTAAGGACCTGATCCTGCAAACATATAGGGTAACGTTTTCCTAAGTGACCAAAGAATTTAGTCCTATTTTCAAAAGTGACAAGGGTTTTGGCACGTAAGAACTTGTCTTATTGAAAGTGAATGGGACGTAAGTGCATATTTTATTTTTTTTAAAAAGGGGCTTAGACGCTTTAGAAAATTGTATCCATAATAATAAGACAAGATTTAGTGGGAAAATATGGAATAGTCACATTAAATTAAATGGCACTACTCATGTGAGTAAATTAATCATATGCATATGTGCTTGGTGGATCTGGAACATTAGTTAATTAGTCAACTGCTCATTACTAAAGCAGAATTTTCAGTTACAACTGAATCCCATTTGTGTACACATAAATCAAATAGGCAGTCGAGAATTTTTCTGGTGGGAAAAAGCTATATTCAATAAAATTTTAGATGTAATTTTCAGAGGGGTATGTTGAGGGGAAAGTTATTTTTTTTCTGCTGAACTGATATTGCCTAAAATGACTGAAACTAAGTTCATTTCTGTATGCTTTTGCCTTCTTTTTTACAGGTGTCTTTGTATACATTGAGAAAGTGAAAATAGAAGGCTACATAATAGGAACAAGACAGGAGCAAAGAGCAGGGGTGGCTCCAGGCACCAGAGCAGCAAGTGCATGCCTGGGGTGGCAAGCAGCGGGGGGCGGCCTGCTGGTCGCTGTGAGGGTGGCAGTCAGGCAGCCTTTGGCAGCACTTTGGCGGTGGGTGCGCTGAAGGCGTGGGACCGGCAGATCACCCGCAGATATGCCGCCAAATCTGCTTGACCAGCAGACCGCCTGACTGCTGTGCTTGCGGCAGCAAAAACATAGAGCCGCCCCTGGCAAAGAGACTCCTTTAAGCTCAACTAGGTATTAAGCACTGTACCTAACTAGTATGTTTTAGAAAATAAAATTGACAGTTAAAGTAATATCAGCATTATCTTTCACATACATTAATACCCAAGATGGCTATACCACATCAAAGTTGCAAGAATATGCAGTAGCAGCAGCAGCAGCTTCCTGTCAGAGAGGGCATTGAAAACTCTCTCCGCCTTTGGAGGGGAGTGGGAGAAAACTGAGGTCCCCAGTAGTAGTCATTTGGTCTTTTTAAACCAAAATAACTCTTTATTATAATTACAGATGACCCAATTTATAAGTTAATGTGATGAAATCTTAGTGAAGCTAGGGCTGCATAATATTATTTATCATTGTATTAGTGAGATTGCAGAACACACAGATACATAACATTTTAAATGGCTCCTGCTCCCATCAGCACTGACCTTAAATTTTACCCTTGCCATCACTTGAAAGGGAATGGCTATAGAAAGAGCATGCTTTTAAAGGGTATGGGAAAAAATACCGTTTGTGTGAGCCTAATGACTGCACTGCACCTAAAGTGGGGGGCGGGAGTTGAGGGGGATGTTGTCCAGGCTTCCAGGAGGAAGGCAGTAGTGCTTTATGGCAGCGGGAGGCAGGGGAAACAAGGTCAGAAACTGCTGCCAAAAGGAGCGGGCTGGTCAGCCTTGCAGCGCTGACTCACTCCCTTGGAATGTAAGGGCAGAAGGCTTGAAAAGTGCAAGCCCTGGTGTAGAAAACCCCTTTCTCCATGCAACAGGCAAGACAGGAGGTGGAAACCCCCCAGGTCATTACAGAATAAACAGGGGATTACCTGCACTGTACACTTTTATCTGCAGGGTAGCCCCAGACGTGTAAGAATGAAGTTGCTGCCTAATTAAATCCATATCAAGTGTCTCCTGTCCTTTCGGTATAGCTGGACAACATGTTCTGGAATAGCTCTTAAAACTAAGTTGGTCTAGGATCGTAAGGTCAAGTAAAAAAAATTGCATTTGTTAATAGTTTTGTGGTACAGTTATCTGTTGATTTATGGACATATATCTTGGCTTAGCTGATATTTCATAATATGAAAGAACAAATACTGATCTTAACTAATATATTCCTTGTTTTCTGTTTCTCTTTGATTAGCCTCCTAATTCAAGTAAGAAAGTCTTGTCACTGAATTAAGTGTGAAATATGCATATTTTGGGGGGGCGGGGTAGTTTTAAATTAAAGCTGACATTTCTGAGCCTAGTGTGAAGGTGTCCATCTTGCTGAAAAAAATATGCCACTTGTAATTGATTTTCATTTGAAATGATCTCTCATTTGACAGTAGCTATAAGAGATCCTTACAGAAAAGACTAATTAAAGTGGGCTGGAACTGGGTTTTCACTTTCACTCCATGAGTACCTTCATGCTGACAGTTTCATAAGTGACATTGCTATTCAGAAAGGTGGGAACCTCTTGCTCTGGTCTTAAAAATGCCCATTTTAGGCCTGTAGTGTTGAACAAGAGTCTGTCATTATCTACTCACAAGCTTTTGTGGTTTTTTTCCCCCAGTGAATAGTTTATTTGCTGAAAACTGCAATTTGGGTTGACTTCAAACTATTTGTGAATTTATGTCAAACTTGCTGAATAGTTTTGATTGAACCAAAAACAAAGAAAAACTCAGTGTTTTGGAAATGTCAAAACAAAATGTTTCTTTTTAATTTTTTTTTTCAATTTCAGGCATTTTGACAAAAACAAAGGACCTTTAGACTAGTGGTTAAGACATTGCTTGGGATGAGGGTGACCTGGGTTCAATTTTTTCCTGTTGAGGGTTTCCAGCTCCCAGATGAATGCCCTATCCACTGGACTATGAGATATTCTGTTATAGATCTCTATATCTATATGTCTCAATCTCTCCTGCTGAATCTGTTCTATTTTTATAAATAATTAAACATCCATTAAAGCAGTGACTTGAACTTAGCTCTCTCACATCTATGGGGAGTACCCTAACCAGAAGACCATAAAATCATTCTCATACTTTTCCTGCCCTAGTGATTATTCATTGCAATTATGAATGAGCTGAATTCTAAAGAAAGCTCTAGGTGGCTTTACCCCCAAGTTACTGGTTATATGGTGGGAACTCTGTAACAGTGCACTAGAACCAGTTAAATGCCTGATATGAGATAGCAGAGGGTAGGCCCATAGCTTCTCTTCCCCAGTGTTAAATTAATAAAGTTGCAGCCTGTCACTTGATTCATCCCATGCATCTATCATTCATTTACCTGTGTGTCCTGATCAAGCCACAAGGGGTAGCTTACATCACACTCTGTTAATCTCTTTGTTACATGCTTTGGCAAATGTACAGTGATTTGCAACTTAATAGGATCTCCAGTTGGACTTATTATCTTCTTTCATACATCATCCACACTTGTTCTACTCTGTGTTGGTTTACCTAGACACTTCATTCCCAATACCAAGTCCCTTATTCTGGGAAAGAAATTATTGTTGCATCTCTAGCCTGAGTTCTACCCCATCACTGTAGTTTCCTTCTGATCTTGACCCAGACATTTCTATGGAATTCCCCACATTCAAACCACAAGGCAAAAATGGAAATGGAAAGTCCTAGCCTCTTTATTCTCTCCTCATTTTAGTTGCCCTTTTCTGAACTTTTTCTAATGTCAGTATATCTTTTTTGAGATGATGAGACCACATCTGTACGTAGTATTCAAGATGTGGGCATACCATGGATTTATATAAAGCAATAAGATATTCTCCATCTTATTCTCTATCCCTTTTTTAATGATTCCTAACATCCTGTTTGCTTTTTTGACTACCGCTGCTCAGTGCGTGAATGTTTTCAGAGAACTATCCATGATGACTCCAAGATCTCTTTCCTGATTAGTTGTAGCTAAATTAGCCCCCATCATATTTTATGTATAATTGGGGTTATTTTTTCCAATGTGCATTACCTTACATTTATCCACATTACATTTCATTTGCCATCACTTACTTTTGTGAGATCTTTTTAAAGTTCTTCACAGTCTGCTATGGTCTTAACTATCTTGAACAGTTTAGTATCATCTGCAAACTTTGCCACCTCACTGTTTACCCCTTTCTCCAGATCATTCATGAATAAGTTAAATAGGATTGGTCCCAGGACTGACCCTTGGGGAACACCACTAGTTACCCCTCTCCATTCTGAAAATTTACCATTTATTCCTACCCTTTGTTCCCTGTCTTTTAACCAGTTTTCAATCCATGAAAGGAAGGATCTTCCCTCTTAACCCATGACAACTTAATTTACATAAGAGCCTTTGGTGAGGGATATTGTCAAACTCTTTCTGGAAATCTAAGTACACTATGTCCACCAAATCCCCTTTGTTCACGTTTCTTGACCCCTTCAAAGACCTCTAATAGATTAGTAAGACATGATTTCCCTTTACAGAAACCATGTTGACTTTTGCCCAACAATTTACGTTCTTCTATGTGTCTGACAATTTTATTCTTTACTATTGTTTCAACTAATTTGCCTGGTACTGACATTAGACTTACCGGTCTGTAATTGCCGGGATCACCTCTAGAGCCCTTTTTAAATGTTGGTGTTACATTAGCTATCTTCCAGTCATTGGGTACAGAAGCCAATTTAAAGGACAGGTTACAAACCATAGTTAATAGTTCCGCAATTTCACATTTGAGTTCTTTCAGAACTCTTGGGTGAATGCCATCTGGTCCCGGTGACTTGTTACTGTTAAGTTTATCAATTAATTCCAAAACCTCCCTCTAGTGACACTTCAATCTGTGACAAATTCCTCAGATTTGTCACCTACAAAGGATGGCTCAGGTTTGGGAATCTCCCTAATATCCTCAGCCGTGAAGACTGAAGCAAAGAATTTAGTTTCTCCGCAATGACTTTATCATCTTTAAGCGCTCCTTTTGTATCTTGATTGTCCAGGGGCCCCACTGGTTGTTTAGCAGGCTTCCTGCTTCTGATGTATTTTGTTGCCCAATCACCCAGTTTTGTGAGATCCCTTTGTAACGCTTGGCAGTCTGCTTTGGACTTAACTCTCTTGAGTAATTTTATATCATCTGCAAACTTTGCCACCTCACTGTTTACCCCTTTTTCCATATCATGTATGAATATGTTGAACAATACTGGTCCTAGTACAGACCTGGGGGGTCCTACTGTTTACCTCTCTCTATTGTGAAAACTAACCCTGTATTCTTGCCTTTTGTTTCCTGTCTTTTAACGAGTTACTGATCTATGAGAGGACCTTCCTTCTTACCTCATGACTGCTTAGTTTGTTTAAGAATCTTTGGTGAGGGACCTTGTCAAAGGGTTTCTGAAAATCCAAGTACACTATATCCCCTGGATGACCCTTGTCCAAATGTTTGTTTGCTCTTCAAATTCTTTTTTTGGCCTGCCTAATTATACTTTTACACTTGACCTCTTTTATATTACTACCCAGCCTAAAAAGTAGTATTCCACAACATTCCATATAGTTCATTATCAACTGTTGAACCTGAATGGCAGATATACTTGCTCAAACCTGTCTCTCTGCACTAGCATACAAAAGGGTCACTAGCAGGACAGGAGTGCATGCATTGCTCAGCACTTGCCACCTTCCAACATCATAATTCCAGCTGCAGATATCTAAGAGATGCTGCCCATGAATTTCTTTAATTGATTAAACTTATCTACAAACAGAGCCAGCCTGTCAAAGAAGCAGATGTTTCTGTTGCTGCAACTAACAACATTTTCATTTGCAGGAGGTAAAAACAGGCTGGCATCTGATTGCATAGTAACCATAGGCCAGGATATCCTAATTTAATATCCTTTTTCTTACTGGACCGCATACAAAGTATTTTTGTTGCACTACATGTTGAGATTGGCAGCAGAATGACTACACAGAGTGGTGATGATTCTGGTCCTGGTCTCCCTGTAGGCAACTGACTTCATTAGTTTCCTAGACTGCATTGGAAGGCAAAGCATAGCCAAATCCCACCTCTATCAGCAGCACCTGCACTCTGCTGGTCAATTAAGAAAGCATTACAAAAAGCAGTCATTGTGGCTGAGTCTGTCTGCAGATGAACCATATTCGGAGCTTGTAAAATAAATCAAGGGATTGGGCTTCAGAATTATGAGCCAATTTGATGTCCATCAATCATACAGGCTAGGTGGATGGGGTCCAAATCTGGCAAACCATGTCAGGGCAAGTACTTGCATTACTGATAGCAGACCTGAAGAAATAGCAGCACAACCAATAACATACTGCTGCTGCTCTTCGGTAGCTTTGCCCTTCTTATCACCACGGGTATCAGGAATGATGCCATGGGGATGGAAAGCTGTCCAATGGTATGAATTTACACTGGGTAGAGTTTGAATTTGGATGAATTAGGTGTGAATTTAACTCTACAAAAAAGGCCATCTACTACCAATTAAGTCATTAAGGATTAATTAAGCAGACACTTAAGTGGTCCATAGGACTCATGCTGGCTTTCTGCATGTAGGTGAATTTCACCCTTACAGTTTGCTATGCTTACCCACAACACAAACAGGAATGTTCACAGAAGGCTGTCTGAAATGCAGTAAGGAAGATTTACTCAGCTCTAGTCTATTCAGTTCTAGTTGTTCACTTGACTGACCTCTCCAGTGAGCAATTGATTCCAGAATTTACTCCAAGTCTATTCCTTCATCAATAAAGCAAATGAGCTGTTGTAGAGAACAATTTCCTTCCATGCCTTTATCTAGTTTCCTAATCAGAGCAGGAGAAAATTTACTTTTTCATCTATGAGAAAATCTATATTTTTCCAATCATCCCCTTTAAAGCTAGAATTTAAGACGTTGCTCTGCTTATGGGAACATCTGTACACCAGGTAGTGTACAGAAAAAGTATTGTTCATTTATAAATATTTGTATTCTGCAGCGACTATAGAATTTGGTTTCAAACTTCACAACCCTTCACCTTGTTGTTTAGTATACATGAGTAACCAAAAGAATAGTTATAAGTATAATTACATTGATTTGCTCATAGCATTATGTTCTTCTGTTTTAGAGTCCCTGGGGAACAAGATTGTAACTTACTTGTATTTTGAACCAAGTAAGCAAGACTTAAGCAGAATTTAACTAGAATCTTTGTTTAAACATTCATATTACACACAGAAAAGTATATTAAAAGAACACTATTAAAGTTGCAAAGTGAAGCAATCAAGTAAAGAAATGTAAGAGTTAAGGTTGCCAGTGCAATCTTAATACAGTCTTGTGAATATATGCTATGGTACAGTCTAAATACATGAGCACATCATATTTGTTTCCCAAGGCACACCTGCCTCATTTAGTGCACAGAATGTATGCTGCTCACTTAATGAGCAGCTATTCAATATTTATCTCTTCGTTCAATGTGCAGTCCAAGGCCTTATTTATTGCTCATTATTCAATCTTTGCTCTGAAGATGGAATTATTAATTTCCTCAAAACTTTTTTATGGCTGTGATGGGACCTAACCACCCATCACCTGAAAGGCTAGTGAATGCACACAGTTACTCGTGCTTTGCACCTGGGGAGGTGAGTAGCTAATTAGCTCCTGTCAGAGAGGGTGGAACTAAGCCATACTAAATAGATTGAAGTCCCTCAGTTGAGGGAAAGGTGGCGTAGGAGCCAGATCTCTCTGGCTGAGAGAAACCCACGGTGAGCATACACAGAGTCCAGGGGGGCTTCTGTAATGGAAATTCTGAAGTATGGTTTGTAAGTAGAGAAAATTTCAGTACGTCATAAAGCAGAACTCTTCAGTTTTGTTTGGACTTGATACCCCAGAAGGGGTCTGAACTTAGATGACATGGCTGGAGGGTGGAGAAACAGAACACCTGGTGCCAGAGGCAAGTGGACAGCAGAAGGTGCTGAAGCTGAAGGTTTTAGCAACATCCTGCACAGATGCAATGAGGCACTGTAAGGGTGAGAGTGTGCTTCCACAATGGCACTCATCACTGTAGCACCCGAGTGTTTCACAAACATGAACTCCTGTTAACAACACCCCTGTGAGATGACTGGTTATTAGCCCCATTTTATGGACGGGGGAACTGAGACACAGAGACTAAGGTTAAAAGTATATACTATTTTTTGGTGCCCAGTGTGAGTCACCTAGGGCCATATTTTTCACAGTACTTAGCATCATGTAGCACTTTGTATATTTAAAGCAGTTTTCCCACTGACTTCAGTTGCTGTTTTGGGTGCTCAACACTTCTGCAAATGAGACCGAAGGGTCTCCAATGAGGCACCCATAAAATGAGGAAAATTCAATTAGTGATCACCTGTGGAAAAACTAAGTTTAAGTGACTTGCCCAGTGTCACACAGGAACTCTGTGGCAGAGACAAGAATAGACTCCAATTCTCCAGGGCACCATTCGGCTGCTTTAGTCATTAGAATGTCCTCTCTGGTTGTGCAGTAGTCTGCCTCATTCACTTCACAGCTTCCAACTGCAACAAAGGTCTTACGCACAATAGTATCCTTTACTACACAGCCCTAATTCATCCCCAGTGCAGGTCCACCCTGTACATTGACTGATGCATGGCACCTGTGGAAAAATAATGTGGGATCGCATAATTAGAATGTATGATAATACATATGCAGAAGGGGGTAGAATTAAGGTTGTACAGGCTCTCTGTTCTCAGTGCCAGTGCATAGCCTGGAACAGCTATTGTGTGGAATGTGTGGCTTTGACGCTGTAGCCCTGGGTTGGGAGGGGCATGCTCAGTTGCTCTCTGGGGATGGTGCACATACAGTAGAATCAATATTAGGAGCTGTGAGAGACTTGACCATGCTCAGTGAAGGTGGAATTTTGAGGGAATTTTAGCTGCCAAGTTCTAACAACTCTCTACTGGGCATGTGCAAACTGCTATTTTAAAAGGCTTATCGGATTACCAAATTTGGACAGATTTTCACAGGGATAGAAAAACACATAACCCTGACACAAAGACCATCCTCCTGTCAAATTTCAAATCCCTGCTCCAAAGCAAGGGGACACTAAAGCTTCCCACAGAAAAGGTTGATTTGATTTTTTTCTAACATTGGAAAAACAATGTATTTCCCCCCTACACTTGTTCTCAGAAGTGGCTAAACTGTTTTGGCTAAATTTTCCAGACCAATTCATCCTGAAGCAGACAGCCAGCACTGAAAACTTTAGCCCAAATGGGTAAAGTTTGGAAAAGTTACAAGTAAATGAAAATACTGTCTTAATGGGAAGTGTCAGTCAACCTTACCACCAATAATATTTTAACTCCTGAATTTTTATTATGTCTATTGATACTTTGTGGTTTTCTTGAAGCCCCAGATTCCACAGAGAAGTGTTTAAGCGTGCATTTTTAAATAGTACTGGTTACAAAGAAAAAAACTTTAAAACTGAACTCTAAAGGCTCCAACACAAAAACAAGTAAGAAAGAAAACAAAGTTTGAGATTTTTTTTCTACAAAATCTCATGACTTAAGCCAATCTCATGAATTGCTGGAGCCAGACTCAAGATTGAATGCATGGGGTCAGCAGTACCGTGTATTGGCTTTCCTCCATCATGGTCTCCCAAAGCTGCTTGGTTCCTATTTTAAGATCCCTGTAGTGTTTTCAAGCATATGTTGTGTTCACTCACTCCATGAACAGGATATTTCCTATATATATTTCCTATAGAAGGCTAGATTTTGACCAGTTGAAATGCAGTTGTACATGGGAATAAGCTTGCATGGTTATGTTATGGTCATTATAGCTGGGATTCAGGGAGAGGAAGATTCCATGCCTGCTATCAGCAAGTGAAGAGAGACCAGAGCCATGGTTCCATCCTTCCTAAGTGCCAGCTAGCAAACCTGGCCAGATGTGGTGGAGAATAAGCTTAACTCAGTTCACCACTTTTTGGAGTTACCATCTTAGTCCTTGTCTACACTACAGGGATAAGTTGACCTAAGCGACACAACTCCAGCTACGTGAATAATGTAGCTGGAGTCAACGTTGCTTAGGTTGACTTACCACAGTGTCTACACCACGCTGGGTCGATGGGAGACACTCTCCCGTTGACTTATCTTATGCTTCTCGTTCTCGTGGTGTCCCGGAGTCGATGGAAGAGCGATCTGTGGTCGATTGAGTGGGTCTTTACTAGACCCACAAAATTGACCCCCCAGTGCATCGATCGCCGCCCCGGTAAGTGTAGACATGCCCTTAGTGTCTTCCCACTTCACCAGGACAAGAGGGGAGTGGAAACTTCCCAGTTCTCTTAGGACAGCACAGCTGCATGCCATTCCATACTCAGGGGCTGAGCTTAAGAATTTCACTTATGTTCCAAATAGGCTAAGTTATAAATTAGAAGAAAATACTATTGCACTCTATTATGACAAAAAGAACTTTAAAAAACAACCCTTGTTAAAGCAAGCACAGGCTCACAATTAAATGAACAATTCAGAATTTTAGTACATAATTCCTAGGTTGTTCAACAGATCGATTCAATACATTTATAAATAACCATATTTAAAGAAAATGCTGTTATTAACAAAAAATGTTACTACTTATGTGATATATCATATCATGGACATGCCATGCAAGTTTACATAGGATTTAAAAACTAAATAAATCTCATTTTCAATTTCTGGATTTTCAACCCAGATCAGTAAATCGTGAGATGCTTTTCCAAGATGCACTGTAGCTATATCATTGGTACATCTGCATGATTACTCTTAAAAGTCTCAGTGGTGGCTGCTCTCCTAATGAGCCAGGATAAAAATCATTAAAAAGTAATTGTGTGCAGGTTTTACAGATAAGCCTCCACTCTAGGACAAGGCAATCCTGACAGATTGCAATATTTCTAAGGCAATATACTCCTCCCTTCCTGTTTAATGAGCCATAGATTTTTAATCTGGGAAATTTTGGTGCTAGGCAAAAAGAATGCACAGGAGGTATTGTCAGCACATGCCTCCTTGCTCTATGTATTGCAAAGTTGTAATCAATACAGGAACAGATAAGGTCTAAACCCAATCTCTAGACTCCTCCAAAATACTGAATTTCCATCTACATATCTTGTTTTCTTAACACTTGTCACTGTACCAGTCAGAATGAATGTTTCTGAACAGAACTTATTGCTGCTGAGGCTCCTCATATTAGTGAAATTTCTGTTTATTCAAACAATGGTATTGTTTTTTTGGTTTTTTTTTAAGTTTGGGTTTCGTAAAGGCGGTGACTTGCACTAAAGCTAATTCATAATCACCACCTAGTAAAACATTTACAGAGGAACAGTATAAGAGGATAAAAATATGTCCAATTATTAAAAATACAACAAAACATTACATAAGAAATGCAGCTATAACATGGATAAATAAAAATAAAGATACCTACCCAGGCATAGCAAAAAAGAGAGAATTAACAAAGGGGTAAAGGGTCAAGATAATTTTTTTTTGCTGGAATTAAAATAATATTACAAAATATCATGCACATTAAATTACAATGCAATGCTTACTGCTATAATACTACATAAAACTACCTGTCCCCCACCCAAAAAAACCTTCCTTGTGAAACAGTTAAGATTGCTACACATGATCTACCAAAACCTCAAAGATAAAGGAATGAAAAGTTAAGCCATTTAAAGATACATATCCTTTGTTTTTCAACCCACGGGCCAATACCATACCACTACCACAGTACACCACAGATCTCACACCATCATCTTAATGCTGCCACTGTAGCTATGCCATCCTTCTAGCACCCACTTAATCAAGCTACTTTCTCCAAGGCAGTACATCAGACTACCCTGGAACTTTCCTTCCTGCACATTTCACTCATTACCCGTTCCCAACACCATATGTAGATGTGCAATGTATAGTTTGGTGTCTTGGAAGGGGGATTAATTTAAAAAAATCTTTACATATTAGATATCAGACTTGCATACAAACCCACTAAATCCCTGTTCCTGTCTTCACAATAGGGTCTTCAAGCCTTGAAATGGCAATCAGAAGCAGTCTTGGACCAGTGAACCTTCCAGGAGAGATACTCACACCTGCTGCAGCCCATGTATGCTGGGTGAAGCTGTGGAGTGCCTTAAAGGGACTTTAAAAGCTTCCCTTCCCACAGAAATTGAGCAAGACATCCTCAGGTTGCCTTCTGATGTACCCCTTGGCAAACCGCAGTGAGACTCTAACCAGTATTCCCTCTCTCTCTAAAATAGACACTTTGAGAGGTTTTGATTAACTTTGTTTTGCATAATCACTTAATTCCACTTCATTGCCTTTTGCTTTATTGTGATTCCTTTCCTTTTGTGTGTTTCAAGTGATAACCTTTCTAACCTTTGGCATGAATTTCCTAGTGTGTTTGCTGTGGTACTGAGCAGGTTGAATCCTCTGTATGTCAAACTCTGAACCTTGTTCAAAACTGTGTAATGGTGGACAGCTACAGGGTCATGTTAACACTGTTGACTCCTTGGGCCCATGTATTCCATCTAACTAAATACAACTGCAGGCATATCTAATTGGGAGATTTGAAGCCAGGTGACAATTTTCACCTGGAGACAGAACTCATGTTGTGGACAGGTTGCAGAGTGGAAGCCGTGTTAGTCTGTGTTATCAAAAACAACAAGGAGTCCTTGTGGCACCTTAGAGACTAAAAAATTTACTTGGGCATGAACTTTTGTGGGCTAGAACCCACTTCATCAGATTCATGGAATGGAAAATACAGGAGCAGGTATAAATATATGAAAGGATGGGAGTTGCCTTACCAAGTGTGAGGTCAGTCTAACGAGACAATTCAATTAACAGCAGGATACCAAGGGAGGAAAAATAACTTTTAAAGTGATAATGAGAGTGGCCCATTTCAGACAGTTGACAAGAAGATGCGAGTAACAGTAGGGGGAAATTAGTTTGGGGGAAATTAGGTTTAGGTTTTGTAATGACCCAACCTCTCCCAGTCTTTATTCAGGCCTAATTTGATAGTGTCCAGTTTGCAAATGAATTCCAGTTCTGCAGTTTCAAGTTGGAGTCTGTTTTTGAAGTTTTTTTGTTGAAGAATTGCCACTTTTAGGTCTGTTTTTGAGAGAGGTTGAAGTGTTCTCCTACTGGTTTTTGAATGTTATGATTCCTGATGTCAGATTTGTGTCCATTTATTATTTTGCGTAGAGACTTTCCATTTGGCCAATGTACATGGCATAGGGCATTGCTGGCACATGATGGCATATATGACATTGGTAGATGAGCAGGTGAATGAGCCCCTGATGGTGTGGTTGATGTGGTTAGGTCCTATGGTGTCCCTTGAATAGATATGTGAACAGAGGTGGTATGAGGTTTTGTTGCAGGGTTTGGTTCTTGGGTTGGTGTTTTTGTTGTGTGGTATGTAGTTGCTGGTGAGTATTTGCTTCAGGTTGGGGGGCTGTCTGTAAGTGAGGACTGGCCTGTCCCCCAAGGTCTGTGAGAGTGAGGGATTGTCTTTATTAGAGATCCTGTAGGTGCTTGTAGGCCACATCCATAGTGGCTAGAATGGCTACAATCCTTTGGTGATCTTCCAGAAAACACCATCCTAGCCACTATGGATGTAGAAGCTCTCTACACAAATATTACACACAAAGATGGACCACAAGCCATCAGGAATAGCGTCCCCAATACCATCACGACAAACCTGGTGGCTGAACTTTGTGACTTTGTACTCATCCACAACTATTTCAGATATGGAGACAATGTATACCTTCAAGTCAGTGGGACTGCTATGGGTACCCCCACGGCCCCACATTATGCCAACATTTTTATGGCTGACTTAGAGCAACGCTTCCTCAGCTCTTGTCCCCTTACACGCCTACTCTACTTGCGCTACACTGATGACATCTTCATCATCTGGACCCATGGGAAGGAAGCCCTTGAGGAATTCCACCAAGATTACAATGATTTCCACCTCACCATCAACCTCAGCCTGGACCAGTCCACACAAGAGGTCCACTTCCTAGACTCTTCAGTGCTAAGTGATGGTCACATAAATACCACCCTATACCAGATACCTACTGACTGCTATACTTACCTACATGCCTCCAGCTTTCATTCAGACCACATCACATGATCCATTGTCTACAGCCAAGCTTTTGTGGGCTAGATAAAAATTCTAGCCCACAAAAGAAGATACAACTGCATTTGCTCCATTCCCTCAGACAGACGCAAACACCTACAGGATCTCTATCAAGTATTCTTGAAACTACAATACCCACCTGGCAGGGCCACCCGGGGGGGGGGGCAAGTGGGGCAATTTGCCCCAGGCCCCGGGCTCCGCACGGGCCCCCACGAGAACATCTGAGGCTCCCTCGCCGTCCCAACCCGCCTCCACCCCTCCCGGAGCCTCAGTGCGTCCAGCAGTGTCCCGGACAACTTCAGTGTGGCTCCGGCAGGGCCCCTGAGCTCTGCCCCACTCAGAGCCGCATGGTAAGGGGGCGGGGCTGTGAGCTCTACGCCAAGTGGAGGAAGCTCAGGCCCCGCTGGAGCTCACAGCCCCACCCCTTACCATGCGACTCTGAGTGGGGCGGAGCTCAGGCCCCGCCGGAGACACGCTGCCTCTGTCCAGGGAAGGTCCTGGATGCGCTGAGGCTCTGCGTGAGGGGGGAAGCTGGGGGTAAGGGGCTGAGGCCGTTGGCTAAGGGGCAGGGAGTCCCAGGGAGGGGGCAGAGGTTGGGGGGGCTGGTCAGGAGACAGGGAATGGGGTGGTTGGATTGTGGGCATTCCAGGGGTCTGTCAGGACTCAGCAGGGGGGTGAATAGGGGTCGGGGCAGTCAGGGGACAGGGAGCAGGGGTGTGGTCCCGGGATGATGGTGGTGGTGGTGTCTCTGGGGGACAGTGAGGGGACAAGGAGCAGGATGGGTTGGGGATTCTGAGGGGGGGCGGGCAGTCGGGGGGCAGGAAGTGGGTGGAGGTCGGATAGGGGGCAGAGCCAGGCTGTTTGGGAGGCACAGCCTTCCCTACCCTAAAGCTCATTCAGCAGTTTGAGGCTTGCAGAAGAGCCAAGCTGTTAGCTTTTCCATTAGGGCTACCATCCCTTTCACTTCTCAAATGCCGAATTATAGTCTATATTTAATTTCAGTGCCATAGGGAGATTCATGTCAGGGGAGAGTAGCTTCATTTAAAATTAGCCACTGGGGGAGAGATCACATGAGAAGAGCAATATCCTTCCCAACCCTACCAAGGGAGACCCCCCCCTCCTCTGCATTCCCTGAGGCTTCCAAGGGGTTAATTCAGTGGTTCTCAAACTTTTGTACTGGTGATTCCTTTCACATAGCAAACCTCTGAGTGCGACCCCTCACCTTATAAATTGAAAACACTTTTTTATATATTTAACACTATTATAAATGCTGGAGGCAAAGCAGGGTTTGAGGTGGAGACTGACAGCTCATGACCTCCAGTTTGAGAACCCCTGGGTTAATTTAATTTTAGCACCCTGTGTCCATTTACATGCATGTGCTATTTTGAGCATTGCAGTTTTCACAACATAGGCTCATCCCAGATTTTGGAACAAGCTCAGATGCTCAGTTTGTGGAGTATGTACATAAGCTATACTAAAGACAAACCCACAGTAACCATCTCCAGTTTGTGAGGGACCCCATGGAGCCAGTCTCTAGGAAACAGATAAATGCATGGAGGTTAAGTCCATTAATGGCTATTAGCCAGGATGGGTAAGGAATAGTGTCCCTAGCCTCTGTTTGTCAGAGGGTGGAGATGGATGGCAGGAAGGAGATCACTTGATCATTGCCTGTTAGGTTCACTCCCTCTGGGGCACTTGGCATTGGCCATTGTCAGTAGACAGGATATTGGGCTGGATGGACCTTTGGTTTGACCCAGTACGGCCGTTCTTATGTTCTAAGCTAAATGAACCCAAAGTTATGGAGACAGATATGAGTCAAGGAAGCCAGCAGAGTATCAGAAACCTAGAAAAATCTCTGCCTGGATGGGCTCAGGCATTTGATCACAAGCTGAGGTGGTTCAAAAGTTTTGGATTTTTTTTTAAGCAGAATTTTTTATTGTTTCTTTAAACAATCTAACACAGCAAACAGCAAATATTTGGCCACACACTTCTGAAACCCCAAACCATATTCAGGTTTTGACAGACTAATTTCAGCTTTTCAATTAAAAAAAACACAACAAATTTTGAAGGAAAGCAGACATTCTCCGTGATTTTTTTCTGCTTTTTAAAAACCCCTAGTTTTCGATCCAAAAAAAGTTTTGATGGAAAATATTTGTCCAACCCTTTTAATGAGCTTTAGTGCCTTTTAGCACTAGCTGATGCTGAGAACCAGTGATACCTTGTAAAGAAGTTTTCTCAAAACTGGGTTTGTGCCGAGATGCGGAAGGTTTATTTTTCCCAGGACCACCCATGGGGGGGGGAGCAAGTGGGGCAATTTGCCCCGGGCCCCACAGGGCCCCCCACAAGACTATAGTATTAGAACATAAGAAAGGCCGTACCGGGTCAGACCAAAGGTCCATCTAGCCCAGTATCTGTCTACCGACAGTGGCCAATGCCAGGTGCCCCAGAGGGAGTGAACCTAACAGGCAATGATCAAGTGATCTCTCTCCTGCCATCCATCTCCATCCTCTGACGAACGGAGGCTAGGGACACCATTCTTACCCATCCTGGCTAATAGCCATTTATGGACTTAGCCACCATGAATTTATCCAGTCCCCTTTTAAACATTGTTATAGTCCTAGCCTTCACAACCTCCTCAGGTAAGGAGTTCCACAAGTTGACTGTGCGCTGCGTGAAGAAGAACTTCCTTTTATTTGTTTTAAACCTGCTGCCTATTAATTTCATTTGGTGACCCCTAGTTCTTGTATTATGGGAATAAGTAAATAACTTTTCCTTATCCACTTTCTCAACATCACTCATGATTTTATATACCTCTATCATGTCCCCCCTTAGTCTTCTCTTTTCCAAGATGAAGAGTCCTAGCCTCTTTAATCTTTCCTCATATGGGACCCTCTCTAAACCCCTAATCATTTTAGTTGCTCTTTTCTGAACCTTTTCTAGTGCTAGAATATCTTTTTTGAGGTGAGGAGACCACATCTGTACACAGTATTCGAGATGTGGGCGTACCATGGATTTATATAAGGGCAATAATATATTCTCAGTCTTATTCTCTATCCCCTTTTTAATGATTCCTAACATCCTGTTTGCTTTTTTGACTGCCTCTGCACACTGCGTGGACATCTTCAGAGAACTATCCACGATAACTCCAAGATCTTTTTCCTGACTCGTTGTAGCTAAATTAGCCCCCATCATGTTGTATGTATAGTTGGGGTTATTTTTTCCAATGTGCATTACTTTACATTTATCCACATTAAATTTCATTTGCCATTTTGTTGCCCAATCACTTAGTTTTGTGAGAGCTTTTTGAAGTTCTTCACAATCTGCTTTGGTCTTAACTATCTTGAGTAGTTTAGTATCATCTGCAAACTTGGCCACCTCACTGTTTACCCCTTTCTCCAGATCATTTATGAATAAATTGAATAGGATTGATCCTAGGACTGACCCTTGGGGAACACCACTAGTTACCCCTCTCCATTCTGAGAATTTACCATTAATTCCTACCCTTTGTTCCCTGTCCTTTAACCAGTTCTCAATCCATGAAAGGACCTTTCCTTTTATCCCATGACAGCTTAATTTACGTAAGTGCCTTTGGTGAGGGACCTTGTCAAAGGCTTTCTGGAAATCTAAGTACACTATGTCCACCGGATCCCCCTTGTCCACATGTTTGTTGACCCCTTCAAAGAACTCTAATAGATTAGTAAGACACGATTTCCCTTTACAGAAACCATGTTGACTATTGCTCAAGAGTTTATGTTTTTCTATGTGTCTGACAATTTTATTCTTTACTATTGTTTCAACTAATTTGCCCAGTACCGACGTTAGACTTACCGGTCTGTAATTGCCGGGATCACACCTAGAGCCCTTTTTAAATATTGGCGTTATTGTGTAGTATTGCAATTTTTTTTGTGGAAGGGGCCCCCGAAATTGCTTTGCCCCAGGCCCCCTGAATCCTCTGGGTGGCCCTGCCACCTGGTGAAGTGAAGAAACTGATTGACAGAGCCAGAAGAGTACCCAGAAGTCACCTACTACAAGACAGTCCCCACAAAGAAAGTAACAGAACGCCACTAGCCATCACCTACAGCCCTCAACTAAAACCTCTCCAGCGCATCATCAAGGATCTACAACCTATCCTGAAAGACGATCCCTCACTCTCACAGACCTTGGGGGACAGGCCAGTCCTCCACAAGGACTATTTGTTGTTCATATTGTTGAGATGCATATGGAGAATATGAAGCAATTGGCATGCAGGTTACATGAGGATGTGTGGAACTTTCTAAGGAGCAGGAGAGGATAAGCTAGAGTTGGCAGGAAGCTATTTTTCTTTTCCAGGTTATCCATAAAGCCAATGGGTGATTACAGCTTACCAAGTTCAATTTAAGGGAATTTCTGATAAAGACCATGGGCAGAATTTTTTCCTCACACCACCTTTACACCAGTGTAAAATCATTTACCTTAATGGACTGCTGATTTAAACATGTGTGGGAGAAGACTCTAGTTCAGATGACCAATTTTTACTCTCATTTACACCTGTGTAATTCTGGAAAAATTGTGCCATCCATGGAGTTACTCTAGGATTTAAAGTAATAGAAGCATTTGCAAATGTTTTCTATGCTGACCAACCCATTATTTTTCCATTTTGTGTTGCCACCTCTCCCTGTGATTTTGTCCTCTAGCCTAGAATGCAAAGAATTGCTGTGGTACAGGAAAATACTTCTATAATTTAACCCAGGGATCGGCAACATTTGGCACATGGCCCATCAGGGAAAGCCGCTGGCAGGCCGGGACAGTTTGTTTACCTGCAATGTCCACAAGTTCGGTCAATTGCAGCTCCCACTGGCCGCGGTTCGCCATTCCAGGCCAATGGGAGCTGCAGGAAGTGGTGGCCAGCACATCCCTCGGCCCACGCTGCTTCCCACATCCCCCCATTGGCCTGGAACGGCCCATGGTAGCTGCAATCAGCGGAATCTGCGGACGCTGTAGGTAAACAAACCATCCCAGCCCACCAGCGGATTTCCCTGACAGGCAAAGGTTGCTGATCCTTGATTTAATCCCTCCCGGTAAAGAGCTTCAGTTGCTGGCTGCTTCTGTAAGCCTCCAACTCAGCTTGAATACTGGAGTTTTAAATAGCCTTCTGGGTTTTTTTTTTGTTTTTTTGGTGCTTTAAAGAGAATTAAAGGAGAATTTGCTAAAAGTCAAGAAGGTAAAAAGAAAAATAGACCATGATTTATAAATAAAATCACTGTCTTATTAGTGGTGCTAAGGCTCATTATAAAGATGGTTGAGATTCGAAGGACGACCTTTCTTCCCCCTCAACTTCTGAGGCCAAAGTCAGAGCATTCTGTTACAATTAAGCAGACGTACTTTGTCTAGTATGTAAGGACAAGAAATTCAAAGAGCACTTGCTATTCAGTCAAACATAGCAGTGTCAGTGAATTTGGTTCTTATGGATGAATACATCATGTTATCTGATCTAAAAAATTCTCTCGTGTCACAGTACAGACATAATATAAATATATTATATAAAAGCAGCATTTTTCTAAATTACCTTTGTAATGTAGAAAGCAATATCTTGGCTCTTGTTAGCTAGACACCCTGTTTATAATCATAAGAGAAGAAAGATTGTTTCAAGTAGTAGGCTGAGAGCAGGTTTAACTTTTATCCTTTTCTGCTGTGGAACTCCTGTGTGACCTCTGGCAAGTCTTTAAATCGCCTCAGTTTCCCTTTGTATAAAATAAGGATAACTTTTCCTTACATCTTTACACTGTGAGAATTAAGGCGCCAATCCTGCAATAAACGCCACAGTTTGTCTTCTGTCCAGCAGTGGTCCCTACCTCTTCAGTGCTTGTAAAACACTGAGCTCTTCAGGTGGATTGTGCTATATTAGTGCAAAATGACATATATAGTCGGTGAAAGTATTTGGTCCCTATTTGCACATTTAGTATGCTACTGAGGATCAGAATATTAAAAAAGGATATACGGATTACATAATTAAACATCTACCAACCTTAAAACTAATCTCATTTGAACATCCACTTTTCTATTACTATTGATCTTAAAAGTTTCAGCTGAGGGGATATATTCTAATTATTCATCTATATTCTGTGTTCGTTCCTCCAGCTACATAATTTCTAAGATCACCCATGTGTCACTGACCTATAGGAAAATACTGTCAATTTGTAATAACTTATACTCCTGTGCACTTTTTTTCTGATCTGCTCCCTTGAGGATTCAGCCTTTATGTAGTTAATTGGTGACATTTACAACAGTCCCCAATCTTCACTAATGTTGGCCATTATAAATTGCACACTGAAAGTTATTGATTACTGAGTTCCTCCATGCAGCTGGGCATGCTTGGTGAGGCTTAGAGATCAGAAGTTTTCTGGAGCCCCAATTGTTTACTCTCCTGCTCCAGCCCTACCTCCAAACAACCAAGCTAGTCCTGCAGACTGTGCTTTGAGGGGTAGAAGAATATACAGACACCATGGGTCCAATGACACTACATAATTCTTCCGTCATAAATCAGTTCCCCTTTATTTGACTTTACACAGCTGAGGAACATGTGAAAATTAGCCTGCATTAACTTTACTGCTGATTTCACCTATGGATCCACTAAGGGTTTGACTGGGAGCACTCTGATCAATGTGACTCCTCCCACCAATACATGGTTGTACAGAAGTGGAAAGGTGGCCTCATGGAACAGAGAGGTGAGAGCATCCCACTTAACTGCATTGGTATATGACTAAATCATAGAGTCTCTTGCTTGCTGCAACATCATGCTAGAATTAAATTACTCAGCCCCAAACTTGTGAACCCATATTACACTGTCAACAACTGAAACTATTCTTCATTATTTAATTTTAGGCTTTTGATTTACAAGAATGCCCAGAGATGGAAGTGAATTTTAGAAAGTTAAACAAGGAAAGCAAAACTTCTGTAATGCTGACACAATTTCATTCAAATACAACTAAAATAAAATTAAAAAATGAAACTCAAAGATAGTTAAAATTGTGCATTAAGTTTTGGATCCTTCTACCTAACATGAACAGACCTTTTCTAAAAAACTGAGTTAATTTCATTTGTACGACATTCCTTTCAAGGCATTCCATGGCAGTCTTCTCATGCTGCACTTGCTACCTCTGGCATGAGGGAAAGTTTAAATATGAGAAACCTCGTGGGTGTCTCCTCCTGTCTGGTTGGCTGCATGTGAACACAAAATGTTCAGCAGTCAGTGGGGACTTTTCTCCATTTAATTATATGGTACAATAAAAACAATTCACAAGAGATATCAACCATTCACTGCATATTTACACTTTTAAACTCATTAAATTACATAAAACTTTGGGTTTTTTTCCTAAGTGGTGAATTTTTCATTTTGCAGAAACTGACTAAAATGTACTGTGTAATCAGACAACATTTTCATCTAATTAAATTACCTACAATGTCAAACTCACTGAATATTAAATATTCAGTCTTAATAAGATGGTGCTCGAGATACAAATGTCCAAATAAAATATATGTCAGGGAAAATGCTCCTAGATTTTGACAAGTAGCTAAACAAATTGTTAGATTTCACTCCAGAGAATGCATTTAATAAAACATGATTAAACTTTTACTACCCAATTGATTAAAGGAGATTTATTTATGCAGAACTATTTTAAGAACACTTATAACCTTCAAAATTTTGGACAATTAGCTTTATTGACAATTTATCTTTTGTTTTAAGGACCTTTGGTTATTCATTCTGTAAAGTACCATTAGTGTGTTTGCCACCCTCTGAAAAGTCTCACTAAAGAACACCTAAAAAATTTTCTTCTATGTGAACACAAAATCAGATAAGTTAAAGAGAGAGTTTTCCCCCAAACATTTACACAATTATGAAAGAGAAGTTCCTAAACATTACAACTGTGTGTTTTGCTTGCAACCTGTATGTTTTTCTCTTAGTTTTTAAACTCAGAGTATCATTAGAAAAAGGACTCATCCATGTTACGCTCTTCCTCACTATCTGTAGTCCCTTAACAACTCTCTCTTCCCTTTCCGAAACTCACACATAATGCACTGATATTAGCATAAGATTCTTAATAGGGTTTGTAGCCAAGTTCACAAGCCTACATGCCCTACAAACAAAATAATTTCAAACTCCATTCAGATGTAAATGTTTAACTTTTAAACTATTGCAGCATTTATAAAATATAGATATTCATCTGCTCTTTCTACTTCAGAGAATTTATTGTATTGTCATGTTACAGTTTAATTCTCCTTAAATTTTTCAGCAAGTTATTTGCAGTCATTATGAGAATGAATTATTAATTCATTTTATGAGAATGCATTATTAACTCAGCAATAACCAACAATAAATAAGAAAACAGTGGCAAGCATGTGGGGGAGCTATGACATCTTACCAGTTAGAAGAAAGACCAAACAAGCAGGAACAGTAGCTACCAATTCCAAATGTTTTCTTTAGGGCTTTAATTCTTCATATGCTTTATGGCAAAGCAGACTCATTTACTGGGTCTATAACTGCCACCTACTAAATTCTTGTTCATTCATGCCACTCCACTCTCTTACCCTGCTCTATAGTCTTAAAAAATGTAGTAGAGCATTTTTTTAATATTATCGCACTTTCTCAATACTCTCACTAAACTCCTTAAAGTATATTCTGTCACCTTACATTGTCTAAACTCTTCATAAAGAGCCGTTCTTTCCTGGAACACTCCTTGCACTCCCATCTCAGGTGATCAACTGTTTCTTTAACCTTACACATGTTATGTATCTCATCTTTGTGTCAATTCAATAAATATAAATTTTTATTCAAGCTGACATGATCAGTTAGCAGTCAAAATGAGTATATTAATGATCCTTTCACAAATTCGGATTAGTGCATTATCCTCTCTTTTGTGGAATAATTCATAGAATCATCGTCTTTTTTTTCCTTTCTTGATCCACAATTATTGCTATTCCTTTGAAAAATCCTTTTAAAACTAAACTTTTAAATTCCTGCTTACTCAAAGGAATCTTTATATCAGTTTCTCTATTTTTAATGCATTTTTGCTTCCTTATTTGCCATTTCATTGCCAGGTATCCCAACGTATTCTGGGATCTATGCTAGTACTTTGTTCACACTTGAGCATAACTGTCGTCAGAAACAATATTTCACTTATTAGATCACTCTTGCTTTCTGAGTGACCCCTGTTAGTTACCAATAGATCTGATAATGTATTAAAAAAGCTAGCTTCTGGGGAAGGCTGTACATCCCTTATCCAATTTAATGCTAACATTATTCACACCAATTCAGCTGTCATAATAGCGACAAAATTAGATATTATTTAGATTTCTTAACTCCAATCTCAAGGATGCAAAAAGCTACTCTTCCTATTTTTTTCCATTTGTAGATCTGTCAATATATATTCATCAGTGGTGACTCCATTTGCCATATATATGATCACACCCTTTACTTGTCAGGTAGGATGACTCTTTCTTTCCCTTTATTTTATTATATAATTCTAAATCCACATCCAGAGAGATGATTTTCCAGGTATAATTTACTGCCCCATAACTATAGAATTTAATCTCTTCTAGTCCTTCTTTTTCACTTAACTATTTTACCCACATTTTAACCCTAAGAGCATGAGGGAGTTTATTGCGTAACATTCCTCATATATTTGTCCAGTATTCTTATCTGAGCTATTTTCCTTGACTTTAGACCAAAAAGTCAGATCTAACACTTCATTCTTAAATTGATAGGCATTTCTCTAGTAACTTACCTGCATTATACATGGTGAAAAGGTTTTAGTTGTTTGACTCTGGCAAATTTAAAGTGCTGGGGCACTCTTCCCAAAATGAATTATGGGGAAAAAAAATCCTATCATAGGGCAACCTTGCTCTCAAGAGTGATAATACTGAGAAGTATGTCAATAGGTGTGGGGTAAATAGCTGTAGGGTAGCCACCTTCTTTCACTGGGAGCCCAGTTTTCATTTGCTATTGTTATGATTACAGTGTCATTTTTTTTTAAAGTTGACTGCTTTTGGTAAACTGGTAGAATTATGGGCAGCAGCAAAACAGTTGACTATTAGTTGAGACTGTTGATAAAATTATTTAAAAAAAAGTTATAATTGCTTTAGGTAAGATTCAACTCTCATTTCAGAAGTTTTAAAAATATTTAATATCTTTTACACCTGTATACAATCTTCTCATTTTTTGTGAAGGAAACAAACAATGTGAGTTTCTACATGATAAAAGTGATTCTCCACTTCCATAATTGTTTCAATGCAAAACTAGCCTTCTATTGTTAGAAGGTATGAGAATTGACTGACTTTTCTTATATCTACTAAAGGCGAATGGCATTAATACTCTACTACCTACAGAACTGTTAACTTGCAATTCAATGATCAGAGTCCTTTAGAACAAACTCTATTAATCGATTAATACACTTTCAGGTGGTAAGAAAGTCAAATGATTGTCACTGTCCTGTAATTAGACTGAACTTTAAAAACTAACAGCCTTATTACTCACTAAGCTTAGCTTCATGACTGAGGGGAAGCTAAGATTGTATATGATTACATTAATTCATGTAATCAGATTTAGAAAATCTACTTGAATTTAATCTGTCATTAAACCAGAATTATCTATTCTGTTACTGTCAACTACAGGTTTGGGTCACTGTATTTCTGGGTCCACAATAACTACTGATATTTATCACAAAGGGGATAAAACTTTGACTATCTAAACAGAAACCTGAAGTTTTTATATGACTGTGTCAAACATTGTGAAAGTAATTGTGCTCAAGATTGATTTACAAGACAGAGAATATAAAGGTATTGTTTTGTCAAGTTAAGAAGAAATTCAACACCAGTCACCCCCGTAATTCTGATTCTCATTATGTAGCTCAGGGGTAGGCAACCTATGGCACGGGTGCCGAAGGCGGCATGAGAGCTGATTTTTAATGGCACTCACACTCCCTGGGTCCTGGCTACTGGTCCAGGGGGCTCTGCAGTTTAATTTAATTTTAAATGAAGCTTCTTAAACATTTTTAAAACCTTATTTACTTTACATACAACAATAGTTTAGTTATATATTATAGACTTATAGAAAGAGACCTTCTAAAAACGTTACAATGTATTACTGGCACGCAAAACCTTAAATCAGAGTGAATAAAGGAAGACTCGGCACACCGCTTCTGAAAGGTTGCTGACCCCTGATGTAGCTCATGCAGCTGTTGAACATACTTTATATATCTCCCCCAGGAGTTTGACTGTGACGTTCATTCCTCCCTACTTGCCAAAACACTGCTGAGCAGAGTTGGATGAAGATGGGGTGAAGTAGTTGTGAACATTTAAGTATATTCTGATTCACATTTTGATTTGGCCATGTTCAAGTTGTTTCTGGCAAATGTTCACATGACTAAGTCTTCATCATGTGGTATGAACATTTGTTGAAGGCAAAGTCTTGGCATGTAGCAAATATCTGTTAAATCAAGAAAGTAGCTTGTTATGTGATTAAATCAAATTTGTTTTGTGTGGAAGCAGAAGTACCTTATAAAGGTCAGGCCAGGCAACTGAGGAACATACAGGGACTTGCATGACTAATGACACAGTTTGAATAGTGAATTCTGAATGCCAAGAGATCAAACAAATACTTACTATGAACAACATGTGAGCAATTCAAAGGCTGAAACTGGTTTGCATAAATTACATGGCAAAGGATAAAACCCCCACATTGATATATTGTGTTCTGTTTGTGGACGACTTGCAAATGGAAAAGGCTGAACTCCTCATATTACTCACATGACTAATTTGCTCTGCTCTTCTGACAACCTTCATGACCTTCACTGACTGTTGAACTCCTTTACCCTGACTGACACATGATACTACTTCCTTTTCTGTTCCCTGAAATTAACTCCGATCCCACTTGTTTTCATTTAGGGGACTCCTGTGAGCTCCTGGAATGGCTACTAAATTAGTAGCTTGGTATGTCACATACTGAGCTCCCTGAAATCTCTGACCAGTGTGGTGCTCGAGGAGGTACCTTGGAGCAGACTTGGAACACAGCCACAATTTTGTGGGTAATATTACTACTGTCTTAATTTATTTAGCCTGGTCTAGAAATAAAACAATTCTTAATTTGAGACTGTTCTTGTAAAGTGCTGAGCATTTTCTACTCCATTGGCTTGACTGAAATGGAGGGTGTTCTGCACTTTGCAGGACTGGGCATCTTAAGAAGCACAAGGGATCAGTTGAAAAGATGAATCTATGAAAGCCATGAAAAGATTTGACAAAGTCCATAATAATTTGGAGTTTGAGCCACAGACCTAAGAAGACGTCTTTCTAAACCATCCGTCAAAGTTTGAGAATGTGATCTTGTGAATGGCAGATGCAAGAATTGTGTAACCTGTGAATCAGAAAGTCAGCCTCACTCTACAGGAGTTCTACTCAAATGACAATAATACAAATTATTCATAGTAGAGCTAACCTGAAATCACTAAAAAACAAAATCTAACGTCTGTTTGTGCAACCCCAGTTAATTAACTGATGTTTCAGATGGGAGAGCTTATCAGCTTTTTTCACTGAGGTCATCTTTGTGCATCTTTGTGCATATTTATATCAAAGCTTTGCTTTAATATCTTTAATTTAATAAAAGTTAATTTTCTGCTTAAATAACAAGGTGGTTTGAATGTAAAATCTTTGATACCGGCTTAGTCTGATTTTTGTTTGTTTGTTTGGCTGTTTTTTACAGTGGGTATCTGTTAGCATTTAAATTTAAGTCTTATAGTATAGCCCCAGACTTTCTGTAATAAACTTCATGGACACAGATGTGGGATGATGTGTCCACCTGACCGCAGTCCACCACTTGTTTCCTTATTTATTTGTGTTACAGAAGTACTCCAGAGGCATCAAACAAAACTAGAAGCTCCATTATGCTGGATTTACTTATGCATAGTATGGTCTTGTCTAAGCATCAGCTGTAACTGTATATGGATACAGTTAAAGCAATGCAATCTCCTCTTAGTATGGATGCAACTATACCAGTATAGCTTATTAACCAGTCATATTTGGGAAGCATATCCTGCACTTGAATGGTAAACAAGCTACACTGGTATAAACCCATTTATACTGGTAGAACTGCATCCACATTAAGGTTGCTGCTAGTATATCAGTGAAAAATTGCAGCCATAACTGCATAGTATACATGGTATAAACTACATGTAGAGTAGGCCTAAAACTATCCCTACCCATAAGAGTTTACAGCCTAAATAGACCAGAGGTGGGAGGGTAAACAAAGGTGAAGTGATGTACCAGAGGTCTAACAGCAGGTCAATGCTAGAACTGTGACTAGAACCAAAACCTCCTGATTCCCAGGCAATGTTGCCAACTCTTATGACTTTATAACAAGTCATATGATATTTAGGCCAGGTCTACACTATAAACGTACACTGGTATAACTACATTGCTCAGAAGTGTTAAAAATCCACCGCTCGAGTGACACAGTTATACCGACCTAACCGCTGGTGAAGACAGTGCTATGACAATGGGAGGGGATCTCCCATCAGCCTCTTGGGGAGGTGGATTAACTATGCTGGCAGGAGAAGCTCTCCCATCAGCATAGTGACATCTTCACTGAAGTGCTACAGCAGCGCAGCTGGACCAGTGCAGCTGTGTTGGTGCACCGAAGATGCTGCAGCGTTTTATGGGTAGACCTGCCATTAGCATTTCTTGTAAAGCTCCAACTTTTGAAGCTATGTGACTATGTGAGAATCTTAACTTTCATTTAAAAATACTTTTGAAGCCCTCATGGATGTGGAGAAAAGCTTGAAAATGTGAACCCTAAAGACAAACCAGAAAGCAAACAAAAAACACTTAATATTAAAATCTCATGATTGATAAGTTTTTTTTTTTTAATTTTTGGGAGAGCTGACTTGACTATGGTAATAGTGTCAGTATTCTATCAACTAGAACAGTATTTCCTGGAGTGAGATATCACCTCTGGAGTGAGGTGGGGAATCAGGAAGGTCAAACTAGAATATTGGGGTGTGAAAGATCTGAGTTAGGCCTTCACTGCATGGTAAGGTTGCAAGGGGGTGCAGCTAGTTTTGTTTTCTTGAAGTAAGTGCTCAGTTTAAGTTTGAAAAATGCTGTGTTACATCAACCTTCTGCTTGTTCCAGCCATCCTATTTTCACTTTTTTTGTTTCTAGTTGAGACCACAGATGTATGGAGTACCCTCTAGTGTGTGGTGGAGGGAAAATGGAAATTGTGTTGTGGAGGTAAATGATCACCCCAATTTCTATATGGAATGGGAAGCTGCAGCTTGACACAAAGAGGTCCCTTTTTGTCTATAGATCCAGGTCCACATGTGTAGATTAGGTCATTCAATGTAATGATTCAAACATTTTTTAAACTGGAGACTTAGTCAATTTTTCTCTTGCATTCTAGTATTAAAACTCAAAGACAAACTGATTTGTATCCGCTTCATACACAGACTGACTTCAACTGAGGTACTTGCAAAGCATGGTGTACTCTACAGGAGTAAGGGCGAGGAAGGAATGTGGCTCCAAAACATTAACATGTTCTTTATAATTTACTATAGTGCCTAAGGTCGAAATGTAATTAAACACAAATGCCTTTGTGGGGGACTCACTAAAATATTACAATTTTCCCATTTGGATGCATTAGAAAGCATTCAAAAAGTGCTGAAATCTTTATGTCAATATTCCTATGCCAGAAATAGGATCATGATAGAATGACATCAGATTAAGCTGAAATCACTGCTCCAGTCTAGGTGTGTGCATAATTAAATAAGAAACATAATCCAATAAAACACAGACTGTACTAAGGGTCAAAATGAGATGATAATGAGAACTTCTTCAGCCAGCTACATTTATGTAAATCAGGGAAAAGCTGTTAGTGGATTGGGAAGAGGAAAGAGGAACACTTTTTGTTCAGTTGCTGTGGAAGCTCTTAGTGTGATCACTTCTATTGAATGTTTAAATATATTACAACTCCATTCACAAAATGGTAACAATCCATGAAAGTTTTTGTGACCCATAAACCCCTTAATGCCAACTGGCAAAGGAGGTTAAAAATATCCTGCTGGTGGTTCACCAAAGAATATCATTTGAGGTCTTAAATGAAAGCCACGATCATGCTGGTCATTGCTATTATTGTGAAATGACAGATACGATGAGGAGCTGTGTATGTATACTGAAAATTGTTTTTATCAAGGCAGAGTTGACAAATGGGTTTTCTGTCAGACAAAACATGTTTAGTCACCTGTCTGGCATGTAAATTGAGCATTGTAAATTAACACAATGGAAAGTCATTTTTGTACAAAGTCAGTGGGGGTGGGGGTGGGAAATCAATAGGGAAGCAGCACACTGGAGAATAAACCACAAGGGATTAGATGGACACGGGAAAAACGATGAACTATAGGGATATAAGTAGAAGGCAAAAAAACACCCCCTTTAATCTGTGCCTAGGAAGTAGCTGGGCAGTGCAATTACATTAATGAAAATGAAATCACAACTAGCCTTGGTTATAAAGCTGCAAAGGACATTTGGGTGAGATAAACTTCTTTAGACATAAGGATATCTTATTAATCTCTAGAAAGCATATTATTGTTTTGTGTGTAACCTTCTTGTTTCTGTTATTGTTACTTACGATCTCGTGAATGTCCGATAAATTTATTGTTTTCACTATAAATATAACTTAGCGATGTGATATTAAGGTAGGTGCTGATCCTGAGTCAAATCATTCATGCTGGTGTGTATAATGTTTCCTTGGGCAGAGCAGACCTGCTATTTCTGTGAGTGTTCAGTAGGGAAGGGACTTGGACACTAGAAGAATGCTTGAAGATGACTCAGGGCCTGAGGTACACATATTGTTAATTTGCAAGGCAAAGGAGGGAAGATTGTTTGGGTGGCTAACAAGCTGGTGGTGTCAGGGAGATGACACCCAGTTAAGCACAAACAAGTCTTCATCTCAGTGGAGGCAAGGGGCTAACAAGATGGCTTACATTCATAGAATAAGAGAAATGTATGATAGATCATCTAGTCCAGTCCCCTGCACTGAGGCAGGACTAAGTATTATCTAGATCATACCTGAGAGGTGTTTGTTGAACCTGTCCTTAAAAACCTGCAATGACGGAGATTCCACAACCTCCCTAGGTAATTTGTTCCAGTGCTAAAGTACCCTTAGAGTAAGGAAGTTTTTCCTAATGTCTAACCTAAATCTCCTTTGCTGCAATTTTAAGATAATTACTTCCTGTCCTGTCTTCAGTGGATAAAGAGAACAATTTATCACCCTCCTCTTTATAACATCCTTTTACATACCTGAAGACAGTTATCATGTCCTCTGTCAGTCTTCTCTTCTCCAGACTAAACAAGCCCAATTTATTTTATCAAATTTTCCTCAGGTCATGTTTGCTAGACCTTTAATAATTTTGGTTGCTTTCCTGTAGGCTTTTTCCAATTTGTTCACATTCTCTGAAGTGTGATGCCCAGAACTGGACTTCAACCGAGTCCTTATGAGTGCTGAGTAGAGTGGAAGAATTACTTCTTGTGTTTTGCTTACAAAACTCCTGCTAATACATCCCAGAATGATGTTCACTTTTTTGCAATAATATTACATGCTGACTCTCATTTAATTTGTAATCCACTATAACCCACAGATCCTTTTCTGCAGTACTCTGTCCTGGGCAGTCATTTCCTGTTTTGTATGTGTACAATTGATTATTCCTTCTTAAGTGGAATACTTTGCACTTGTTCTTTGAGTTTCATCCTGTTTGAGACCATTTCTCCAATTTGTTAAGATCACTTTGAATTCTAATCCTGTCCTCCAAAGTGCTTGAAGCCCCTACCAGCTTGGTATCATCTGAAAACTTTTAAATATGACATTATCCAAATTATTTTTGAAGATCTTGACTATAACTGGACCCAGGACCAATGCCTCTGGGGACCTCACTTGAGACGCCTTTCCATTTTGACTGTAAACCATTGATCATTATTCTGTGAGTGCGGTTCATCTGGGCTGCATTTCTGTAGTTTGCTTATGAGAGGGTCATGTGAGACAATATCAAAAGCCTTACTAAAGTCGAGATATATCATGAGAGGGTTCCCTGAGAAATGCCACAGTTTCCAAACAAGATAATGCAGAATTCTTAAAGACTGAGGCCTTGAATTACAAACTCTCTGGGTATATATGGGAGGTTTAACTCATTGCATTTCAAATTCCACTGATAGAACTGCTGCTGTTGGACCAATATACAACACTCCATAAAAGCAACACGCTTTCAGGAAGCAGATTGTTTTATTAAAGAAAACCAGAGTTCAAAGGACTAAAAGCTCACATGATCATGAAGGAGAAAGGGGGAAAGCAACATGGAAAATGGTAAGCTTCAAATCCAACAAGAGAAACAGGGCTGTATTTCAGGATGTTAAGCATGCCATGGAATTCATTAACCTGTCCCAGAGCACTGTAATTTTGTGGTTGCAGTCAATGGTCCTGAAGTGGACTGCACTGAAATTACAGGGCTCTGTAGCCTCTTCTTGAGCCTAAAGTGATAGCTTCCTCTCTTTTTAGTTGAACTGGTATCAGAGCTATACACTTGTCTGTGCAATGATATTGAAAGTATGAGACCGGAGATATCCTCTAGTAATTATTTTGGGGAAGTTCTATAGGACTGTGGTGTACAGAAGGTGAGACTAGATGGACACAATGATCCCTTCTGGACCTGGAATCTATGAATATTGCTCACTGTTCCCTTTTAAGTGTTCTTTAGGTGAATCTAATGATCATGAAAGCTATCAGATGGCTATCCAGTAAACAAGAGTCTTCTATTATACCATGTTGGTAAAGAGCACTATAAATTTCCTGATGTTAGACCATATCAGATAGTTCTGATTTTAAATGGGGTGAGAGGGCCCACTTCCCTGAAAACATGCTTCATAGATGAGAAATTAAATCTGTGACCATTCAGTTCTTAGCCTCAATAGAGGCCCAAAAATGGTGCCAAGTATCATGGTGATTTTCTAATGGCGACAGTAGTTTAGCAGGAAATATACCAATTTCACATAGGCCACTGAACTGCCATTAGGTTGTAGCTAGTTTAGGTCACTATCAACAAGGCAGGAGTGGACACTTGACCCTGATGTGCAATTCTTAATCCCATTTCCTGTTCTCTCAACCTGTCAAAACCATAAATCTTCGCATTCTAATATGTTATACATTAGCACTCAAAATACAAAGTACAGATGGTAGAATTATTCATTGTGTAAAATTTTGAAAAAAATCTGCCCTTTTTGCTCATGAATTGTCAGTAAAAATATTTTAATTTGTGGATTTATAACATTTAATATTCAAACAGGCAACTATAAGTGAATACATGGTTTGCAACCTGTTCACTGAGCATTAATTTGGGTATCTACTTGTGCTGTAGTGTATTGCCAGTGTTTCCTGACTAGATATCTTAGCTTTTATCAATGGGAAACATGTATAGAGTAATCATTGGATTTAGAAATACTTGAGTTCCTTCTGCTTTTGGGCAAGTAAAGATTTTAAGACATCCATTGGCTGTTTAGCAAGCTTATCTCATCTACCTAAAATAAATGTGTTTGCTTAGTGAAGTTATAAAAGTAGTGATGTCCTCTGAGTGAAGGCTGCAGTTACCTACCTTTTATTTTCTCGGTACCAGGGCTTTGACCAAGGGGGTCTGGGGAGATCCTATTCTCACTCTTATATAACTCTGAGACACCCTGGCTATGGTCCCTATACTGGGAGTCAGAAGTGGGTGTGTGTGGAGAAGGAGCCTCTATAGCAGACTTTACCCTTCAGAATTTTCCTATGCAAGGGGATCCCGAGGAGGTTAAATCTGCTGAGTTTTGAACTGTTTTACACCAATAGACTGCTGCAAAGCTGAGACATGGAAAGATCTAGTTCTTATCTTTTACAGTATATAGCATTTCTGTCTTACTGGTCTGTTTCACAAAAGGAAACTTATTGTATTTAACATTGTACTTGGAAGCAAAGGAGGTCTTTACATTTAAAAATTCCCTTTAAAAATTAGTGTTTTGGAAACATATTTTGTATTGTTAAAGTTGCTACATTTCTATATGACTCCCATGATTAAAAGATCACTTACACATCAACTCCCAGACACAGATGTTGGAATGCATTTACACAGACTTAAACACTGTGTTGAAGAAAGCAGGGCTAAACTGTGGTTTAAGCCTCCACACGATGGCTATGACATGATTTAAGGTGCAATTTTTCAGTCTTGACATTTAATCCATGGGTTTAAATTACTCCAGGGACCAATCAGTGCTCCATTTCTTAATCTAGGAGCTAAATATGATGCTAGATTGCCTTCATGTAGTAGTGCATCATACTGGAATTTTTGAGAGCAGACAAAGAAAATTAGCCTGGCAATTTTTCATCTTTCCAGCAATGTAAAGAGAAATGGCTGCCTAATATTTCACTCTTGAATTTAAAAGATTTCTTAGAACTAAGAGGCAAATAATGTTTGTGGAATAAATCAAATATGGGAGGCACTGTTCTCTGAAATTATCAAAAGATAAACTAAGTAGTGGTGTCCCCAAGGGGTCTGTACAGGGCCCAGTCCTATTCAACATATTCATACATGATCTGGGAAAAGGGGTAAAGAATGAGGTGGCAAAATTTCCAGATGACACAAAACTACACAAGATAATTAAGTCCCAGGTGACCGAGACAAACGCAGGTTCGAGCAAGTATTTAATTGAGAGAGGAAAATCAAAACATGACAGATTGAAATTTCAAACCACGTGGCCGTTTATTAACAAGGGATAAGTTACAACTTGGGCTGGGGAGGGGGGGAAGTAATTTATCAACTAGAAATACTATCAAGATAAACCACACACAATTTGAAAACAGTCTATTTGCATCTAACAACAAGAACTAAACAAACAAACAATCTCTGATCAACCGCTCACTAAAATCCAAAATAGACACGCAAACTGAGTAAACTGTGCACGCATTAACCGAATGTTGTGAACTACACCAACCACAACAGTAATCAATACAACAATTTGATTCTCATATACTGTATACACAACTTTGCACCAAATAAGGGAGGAAAAAAAGAGAAAAAAAAAAAAGAGAGAGGCTAAGCGAACAAAGTGTTTACAGAAATTAAAATGCATATACCACACTCCAGGCGCAGCTGACCAGCAGTACAGACACAGAGTGCATGACGAATTGAGGGCAAGTAATCCTAACACGACACAACACGAGCCGGCAAAATCCGGAGGAGACCCTGGCTGAAAGGGTGATCAGGCCTTCCAGCAAACATGCGGGCACTCCCGCCGTTTTTGGTGCGAGATACAGTTTTATTCGAGGACTCTTACTCGTGTCAGCATCTAATTGGTCCCTAGCTCCTTCGCACTCCAGGTTCTGAGCTGGAGCCCTCTACGTCAACAGGAGCTGCACCCGGCACACTACTCTTTTGCACACAACACGCTGGTATTGTAGCACACGGCACCAACTTGACCCACAATTGACCAGATAGAAGGTTTGGGAATAGGCACACGGCGCTATAATGTTGCACACCGCACTACGGTGTTGCACGCGGTACCAATGTGACCTTTTGACCGACAATTGGTCATACAGACGCCATGTTTGAGCATGAGTTTAGGGTTGCGACACCAAGCAGACTGTGAAGAGCTGCAAAAGGCTCTCTCAAAACTGGGTGACTGAATTTCATCTGCAATTTTGTTGCCCAATGTTGAAAAATGCAAATTAATGCACATTGGAAAACACAATCCCAACTATACATATAAAATGATGGTGTTTGAATTAGCTGTTACCATTCAAGAAAGAGATCGTGGAGTCATTGTGGATAGTTCTCTGAAAACATCCACTCAATGTGCAGCAGCAGCCAAAAAAGTGATCGTAATGTTGCGAATCATTAAGAAAGGGATAGATAGTAAGACGGAAAATATCATATTGCCTCCATATAAATTCACAGTATGCCCACATGTTGAATACTGCGGACAGATGTGGTCGCCCCATCTCCAGAAGGATATATTGGATTTGGAAAAGGGTCTGAAAAGGGCAACAAAAATGATTAGGGGTATGAAATGGCTGCCGTTCGAGGAGAGATTAATAAGACTGGGACTTTTCAGCTTGAAAAGAGATGACTAAGGGGGGATATGATAGAGGTCTATAAAATCCTGACTGGTGTGGAGAAAGTAAATAAGGAAGTGTTATTTACTCCTTCTTATAACACATAAACTAAGGGCCACCAAATGAAATTAATAGGCAGCAGGTTTAAAACAAACATAAGGAAGTATTTTTTTTTCCACACAAGGCACAGTCAGTCAACCTGTGGAACTCCTTGCCAGAGGATGTTGTGAAGGCCAAGACTATAACAGTATTAAAAAAAACAACAACTCGATACATTCATGGTCCATCAATGGTTGTTAGCCAGGATTGGCAGAGATGGTGTCCCTAGCCTCTTTTTGCCAGAAGCTGCGAATGGGCGATAGGGGATGGATCACTTGATGATTACCTGGTCTGTTCATTCCCTCTGGGGCACCTGGCATTGGCCACTGTCAGGCTACTGGGCTAGATAGACCTTTGGTCTGACCCAGTATGGTCATTCTTATGTTCTTATGTTAAGTATAACTTTATGTATAACCGTATAGCTCCATTATCCATATTGTTGAGAAAAAATACAGCTCAGAGGACTCAAACATTCAGTAATTAGGGGTAGGAATGTTTGGGTACATATTTCAAAACCTCACCAGGGAGCTTGCTCTGTACAATATACTACCATTATACAGGCTCTCATTAAAATCTAGATGTTTGATTTTAAGATGGACACATTCTGCCTCAAAAACTATGATAAAATTGAATAATTGGCACCCCAAGGCCATCCTTTCTATTGCTATAGTCCTCTGCCTTTCTGACTACATGTTTTCAACTTCTTCAACAGCTGAGGGAGGGATCCTTTGCACACTTCACCTCTTAAATGGTATTCAATCACTCAGCACTGTCCATCCTGGGTGCTGAATGTGGAAAGTGTGTGGCTGTAAAATAAAAGATCATATCAAATAAATACACACACAGGGGCATAAATAAGGTTTCATTGTAATGTATCATCCCTTGAATGTACATCCTGTTTTTGATGTTTACCATATTTCTGATGTCTGTTTGCAATACATTTAAAACACAACTCAGCATGGAATAGCTTGCTTTTTTTATATGCTTATATCCAAACAATATCCAGGAACTAGTTTGAATTAACTAAAAACAGTTTTCTGTTGGTCTTTAGTTTACTGTGTCACAAAAAGGGCCCTGAGTCATCCTTGGCTGTGACAGCTTCAGATATAGATGTATTTGTTTATTCTGAACTACAGAAAGTGGTTGAAAACTTGCACTAATATACTTGCCATGTGGTGAAATTAGAAAACACCTGCTAGTGTATTTTTGTAGATACTACATAAAAAAAAATATGGAGTAGGTTTTTTTCCTTGTGGATAACCTGTTGGTGTCTGAGAGCAGTGCTTTGTAAAATGTATATTGCAAAAGAATGAAGACCAGGAAGTTGAGGAATATCACTACTAATGGTACTAAATAGATACATATTTTGAGTAGTTTCCAACTTCATTTTTTACTTGTGAATGAAACTATTAGGGATTTTTGCCACTGGCATAGTTCAAACAGATGACTGCACATTTTATGCCAAAAAAAGGCTAATATAATTCTGAGGTGCATTAACAGAAGTGTCACATCTAAGACACAGGAGGCAATTATTCTGCTCAGCTCAGCATGGGTGAGGCCTCACCTGGAGTACTGTGTCCAGTTCATGGCACCACACATTAGGAAAGATGTGGACAAATTGGAGAGAATCCAGAGGAGACTAACAAAAATTACAAAAGGTTTAGAAAACCTGACCTATCAGGAAAGGTTAAAAATATTGGGTGTGTTCAGTTGTGAGAAAAGAAGAGCGAGAGGGAACCTGGTAACAATATGTTAAGGGATGTTATAAAGAGGATGGTGGTCAATTGTTGTCTATGTCCTCTAAAGGGAGGACAAGTCATAATGGGCTGAATCTGCAGCAAAGGACATTTAGGTTAAACATTAGGAAAACTTTCTAACTGCAAGAACAGTTAAGCACTGGAACAAACCTCCTAGGGAGGCTGTTGAATCTCCATCATTGGAGGTTTTTAAGAACAGATTAGACAAACATCAGGGAGGGATGGACTAGATCAGGGGTCGGCAACCGGTGGCTCGCGGCTCGCCAGGGTAAGCACCCTGGCGGGCCAGCCCGGTTTGTTTATCTGCCGCGTCGGCAAGTTCGGCCGATCACGGCTCCCACAGGCCGCGGTTCGCGGTCCCAGGCCAATGCGGGAGGCAGGAAGCTGTGGCCAGAACATCCCTCGGCTCGCGCCGCTTCCTGCCTCCCGCATTGGCCTGGGACCGCGAACCGCGGCCAGTGGGAGCCGCGATCGGCCGAACTTGCCGACGCAGCAGATAAACAAACTGGGCCGGCCCGCCAGGGTGCTTACCCTGGCGAGCCGCGAGCCACCGGTTGCCGACCCCTGGACTAGATATACTTGATCCTGCCTCAGTGTGAGGGAATGGACTAGCTGACCCCTTCAAGTTCCGTATAGCCATTTCTTTCTATGACTTTATAAAGGCTTCTCCTTTTGATGCGTTATCTCAAATTTCTAATATCTAATCCTGCCAGAAAACTGGGTACTGGGATGACCTAACAGTTAGATTTATCCCCCCAGGTGGTTTTATAAATGTCATCTACCCTCACATTTGTTCCTTTTCCAAGCCTAGACTTGTGATAACTGTGCCAGTGTTCATAACTATTAAACTGTGACCAACAGTAATAGCCCTGTGAACTACCTTATAAACTATGTGATTCCAGCTAATTTGACCAGAAGAAGACAACATGCCTCACCTTTTACAGAATATGAGACAAAGTCCAAAAATGCCATCGCAGGTAATTTACCATCTAACTTTACAGGTAATATGAACAAAAGAAGGGGGGAAGAAAAAGGTTACAACAATACTGTGATAGGGTGTCTATCCTGTTAACTCTCACCACCTATGGTGAAAGGGTTAATGTAGACCTGAGAGGCCAATTCATAGATCTGATTGCACCTGGAGTGTAGGACATACCTAATAAAAGATGAAGCCCAGCTGGGTGTTGCTAAAAAGAGAGGAAGTCTGGCATAGAAAGAGGTGGTGCTGGGTAGCTGTGGGTTGGGAGAGGGTTGTATCTACTGAGATGAGGCTTAGTCAGCTGCTGTCTAGCTGAAGCTTCAGCTGATGGGCTAGGCCAAGTGAGATGGAAGAGATAATACATGAAACTGAAACAGGGCTAGACAATAAGGATAGGGAAAGTATTGAGGAAGACTGGAGGCAAACAAGGTAAAAGAAATGGGTAGTTTCTCTGGAACCAGAAGAATGCTAGCAGATAAAAAGGCAGGACAGGGAAATGGGGAAAATTACATAACTGTAATATCCCTAGGTAAGAACATAGAGTATGGCAGGGCAGATCAAAAAAATGCTGGAAATGTAATAAGAGTTAAGAAGCTACCTGATGGAGACTTGTTAATGGAGTATGAAAACAGGGAACAAGTAGGGAAGCTCCTTAAGACAAAAGTGCTAGGTGAAAATAAACTGTCAGCTACCCACAAATCAACAAGGGATGTAGAACATAGTGTCCCTGTTGAAATGTCAGAAAAGGAAATAAAGCAAAACTAATTAAGAAATATAAATAAAGCAAAGAATAAAGGTGATCACCCTTAAGAGGCTAATTGCAGCGTAGTTGTATCTATCTTAGCCACAAGATATTAGACACATAAGGTGGGTGAGGTAATATTTTTTATTGGACCAACAGATGTTGGTGAGAGAGACAAGCTTTCAAGCTACACAGAGCTCTTGAAGAAGCTCCCACCTCTAAGATGCTATTAGCAGAGAGGAGAGGTAATAGCAAGTTTTACTTTGCTGTACTGAACACATTTAAGGAAAGGGTGTGAAGAGCAGCTCTGTTTAAGCTTGAAAGTGTCTCTCTCTCACCAACAGAAATTGGGCCAGTAAAAGATATTGCCTCACCCACCTTGTCTCTCTAAGATGCTAATTAGCAGAAGAGGAGGTAATAGCAAGTTCTTTACAGCTGTACTGAACACATTTAAGGAAAGGGTGCTATCAGATAGAGTAACTTAAGGTAACAGATATTCTGGACTAAGCCCTATATTCTTCCTCTGGTGAGATGCTACATGTGCCAAAGATTTGGCCACATAGCAAATAATTGCAGAGAGAAAATATGGTGTAGTAAGTGTGGTGGTGAAAATTCATAGGATAATGGTGAGGATGGGACAGAATAAAAGTGTTGCAACTGTGGCAGAAAACACAGCTCAGCAAATGGAGGATGTACAGAGGCAAAGCAAGCTAGAGCAATACAAAAAAACAAAATTACTAGTGTGCAGAAGGTTCTAGGAGAGACCTAAGAGGAAAAAAGAAAATGTTGTTTGGGAAAGGGAATAGCAGGCAACAAATTAATAGGAAGGAAGTAACAAGTGACACTGGGGTAAAAGGAGCTGACATACTACTTATAGAAACAGATTCATTGAGTTTATGATTGAAGGAATAAATTGTATGTCTCAAACAGGAAAGAAAACAGAAAATTAGAATTATTAAAGCTGCTCAAAAGTAGCTATGGGGTAGCTATCAGGGGAATGACTTCATACTTACCTAAGTGAAGTAAATATTGAAGGTTAAAAGAATGGTGGTTGTTGTTTTCAGCTGGAGTGCTCATAGCCTAATAGCACACATGCAGGAATTAAAGAAAAATATTATTGATATGAAAACAAAGCCTGACATAATATGCATATAAGAGACTTGGCTAATAGAAAAACTATACTATAAAATCCCAGGCTATAGAATATATAGACATGATAGAGAAAAAGGAAAGGGTGGGAGTGTCTGCACCTTTGTTTAAGGAGAACCTGAAGTATGTTGAAGTAGAGGTTAAAAAGCAAAATGTCAAGTATAATGCTATTGAGATACCTATACAAAACAATTCTGCATCTATAAGCCTTTATAATATTCATAACACATGCAGGAAACTAGAGGCTATGGATCAGAAAGAATTAATTGCAGATGTCAGTTTGTTACCTATGGTGATCTAAATGGTCAAAACAGATTGTGGGGAAGTGAGGAAAATGTGTAAAGCAATTCTTTGAAGAAATAATTTAGTAATATTAAATGATGGTGCACCTACCAGGTTCAATACAGCTGACAGAAGCTTCTCATGCCTGGATCTGGGAATAGCTTCTAGCACCACAGCAAGTAAATGCAGCTGGGAAATTTATAGAGAGGAGGGAATGGGTAATGACCACTTCCTGACATTAATTACATATCAAGGAAAAGGAAATCCCAAAGATGATGATAATATCCCCACTTGGAATCTTAAAATAGCAAATTGGAAACTCTTTAGAAACTAAAGTGAGGAATATGTGAATGAGCAATGTATAAATGAGGAATTCTGTAGAAATGTTACTAAGGGAATCACAAAGGTAGCCAGCCTAGTTATTCATAGTCTGCCAGCACTACTTAAAGATAGGAAAAATGTACCATGGTGGAATAAGGAATGTGAATTAGTAATTAAGGAAATGAATAAGACATAAAAAACAGCAGAAAATTCCTTAAATAGCAAGGACTTAATGAAATGTAAAATAAAGTAAAGCAGTTGCATACAGGGCTATAAAGGGCAACAAGAGAAAGCTGGAGAACTTGCTGCAGGAAAGTAAATAAAGATACCAATACAGCAGAAATATATAAACAAGTCAGGAAAATGAAAGGAATAAAGAATAAGAGCCACATAATACCAAACCTTGCAGTTTCAGGGCATGGAATAATAAGCTGCAAAAAGAGGCAGAAATTCTGGCCACCCTGTTTTAAACAGTCGGCAGTGATGACTATCCCAGGGAGAGTAAAAAATATTCACTAAGGGTAATATTCACTAAGAGGTGGGAGAAGGATGTGGATATTATTTTAAATGAAACTTTAGTATGAGAAAGTATAAGGAATGAAAGTATAAGGAACGAAAGCGCTGCACTCGACAAGAATGAAATAAGCTTTGAAATGCTTAAACATCTAAGTGAAGGAAGCTAGAGGATGATACTAAAATTATATAACAACATATGGAGAGTGTAGTAAGTGCAGGCCCTAATAAAGGCCCAGTATGAGGCCTGAGGCCTGAACTAAAGTAATGGACAAGACTTTGCTAACATAAAGCAAAGTTAAGCTGTGAGCCAGAGGTAGGCCCTGCTCACAGAAGCTGGCACGGAAAGGGCTGATGCTGCATTCACCTAGCATAAACACAGCACTAGAACACACTATACTGAAACATTCCATAGATAATAAAAGGACAGGCCGACCCATCCCAATGACAGGGGCAAAAGGGTAAAATGATGGATAGAGTTGTTTTGTTCGAACCAACATGTACAAGGTAGAAGGCGGTGCCTTAATACGTAGAAGGGTTGTAACTTGCTACGTAGAGAGGTTGTACCTTAATACGTCAGGTGTGATGTGTAACTTGTTTGTATCTGTGTATAAGAATGCAGTCCTGGGAAGGTGCCTTTTGTCCGGCCGTAGGGGGAGTGGAAAGTCCCGCCACTAAGCCGGGTCCTTGCCAAGAGGCACTTTCTCGTAGTATGCCCTGAGTTAGGCTAAGAAACCTACAGGGAACTGCAATTGTGTCCGAGGTCGCAATAAACCTAGCCGACGTGGCTTTGCATCTTACTGGACTCTGTGGTCATTGGGGATTTTTGTCGGGTCTGCTGTGTCAGCTATCTGCAGAGCTGGGGCAGCACACAGAGGGAACTCACACACGCAGCCGAGTGATATCAACAAGGAGAAAGCAGAGCACCACACCGGTATCGCTCTGACAACAGAGAGAAGGTGAAATACCTAAAGACTCCAAACATGTGATTATTATTCCAGGGAAGGAACTGGCTAAATTGTGCTCAAGACCTGTGGCATACAGACCAATTACCCTCCCAGCATGTTTAGGTAAAACCATGGAAAGAACGGTAACAGAGAGATTAGTAGCACACCTAGAAAGAAATAGATTCATAGATGGGGTGCAAAGTGGGTTCAGAATAGGTGGGAGTGCAATGCACCACACTGTAAGGATAGAGACAGAAGCACAAAAAAGCATGACAACCAAAGAATTAATGAGAATAACTTTCCTGGACATAGAAAAAACCTACAATGTGTTATGGATAAACAGAATGCTTCATAAAGTGGCCTCCAGGGTATTATGGGAAGAATGTACAGATTAATAAGGGACTTCTTAAGTAAAAGAACTATACAAGTCCAAATAGGGTAAGCTTTTTCCACCAAATGTTCAATCACATATGGAATTCTACAGGGGAGAGTAATTAGCCCAACCCTCTAACATTATGATAAATGATTTTCCTAAGGAGATGAGAAATAGAGATCACATTATTTGCTGACAACTGTGCCCTATGGACCAAAACCAGAACCCTTGAAAGCACCACCACCAAAAGAATCAGTGATGCACTTTAGAGAGGTGCAGAATTGGGGAAACAGGTGGGGCTTCAAATTCTCCATTAACAAAACTAAGTGAATTTTCTTCTCAACAAGGAAAATCCAAATGATTTAAAGTTGTATCTATGTGACCAACACATAAATATACAGACAATTACAAACTCTTAGGTGTGATATTTGATCACAAGCTCACTTGTAGGGACAGTACTGAAAATATTTAAAAAGTGCAAAGGTAGAATTAACTTACTTAAAAGTATCTCTGGAACATCCTGTGGAATAGATAAGGAAACCGTGATAATGCTATACAGATTGCAAATTAAACCAATAATTGAGTGTGGATGCCAGACCTCTGGGTGAGCAAAGCACACAAATCTGAGAAAACTACACTATATCCACTATGGCTTTGTGTATCGCATGTGGTTCCTTCATTACTGCACCTCTGTGTGTATTACAGATAGCAGCCAGTGAAATGCCTATCACTCTTAGAATGAAGCTCTTAGACTTAAGCTTTTGAGCCAAAGTACTAGGTAATAGCAAAGTTGACAACATGAGCTAATATATAACGATTGTTGGGAATTAAGTGGTGGCTGGGTAGGAAAAAAAATCAAAATTCTTCACATAAATAGGGTACAGAAGGGGCTAAAGAGTTTTAATGAAAAGAAAGGATTGAAAGAGACCCAAATATAAAGTTATGGGAAAATATTGTCACTGGAAACCCCCCACCCCCATAATAGACATGGAATTATATAATGAAATAAATAAAAGAATGCTAAATCTACAAAATATAGTAAATCAATATAATTGTGATAAGTGGGGACATTATGGCCACATATGTATACAGATGGCTCTAAAAAGAAGGAACAGGAAGAGTGAGAACAGCTTTCTGTGTGCCCTCACTGGGACTCAATAAAGCCATAAGGCTAACTAACTTTGTATCCATCTTTATATCTAAACTAACAGGGATTATACTAGCACTAAATTGGGCTTTAGATGTGTGGCCAGCTGCCCTGGCCATCCTGTCTGATTCCTTATCAGGGCTGCAAGCAATTTACAGTGGTAAATCTGACAGCAGAAATGATATTTTTAATGAAATATTACTGCTAACAACTGACCTGGTGCAACTGGATATAACTATAGTAATAGCATGGACCCCAACATCTGTAGGGAGAGTAGGCAACAAATTGGCAGACAAACAGGCAAAAAGTGCTATTAATCATGAACAAGTTGACTGAGGAATCCCATTAAGCAACCTGGAATTTAAACACCTAATAAAAAATGAGCTAAGGAAGGAATGGCAAGAACTGCGGACAAAGGAAACAAAGGGGGGAAAAATTCCAAGAAGTATGCCCAACAGTTGAGAGTGTTGATATAATCCAAGGCCCTCAGAGGAAGTGGCTTTATATAGAATTCTAACAGGCTGTTGTGGATTAAATAATTTATTTCTAATTAACAACCATAAAGATGAATTATGTGTAATGTGTAATGTTCACGAAATGATAGATCCAGTCCTTTGCAACTGTAAAGTGTGTATCAGTGAAAGGAGGTGCTTATATAGAAAACTCAGAAGTCTTAAAGTAACAACATTTTCCTTGCAACATCTATCAAGAATATAAGAAAAATGGGGCCCAATAAGAAAAAAGCTATTCTGAAATTCTCTAAGAATACTGGGAAAAATGTAAGATTCTAAGTCATGAACAAGATACAAAGTGAAGGGCATGGCGGTCATAGACTCAGGAAGCAAGTCTGCTATGAGACATAACCCAAGAGAAGAAAGAGGTAGCAGGGAGATAGGGAAGAACTCTGCCTTTACTCTATTAGGCCTGGTCTACACTGGGGGTGTGTGTGTGTCAAACTAAGGCCTGGTCTACACTGGGGGAGGGAGGGGTCAAACTAAGGTACGCGACTTCAGCTACGCGAATAGCGTAGCTGAAGTCGAACTACCTTAGTTCGAACTGCCTACCTGTCCAGACGCCGCGGGATCGAAGTCCACGGCTCCCCCATCGACTCCGCCACCGCCGTTCGCAGTGGTGGAGTTCTGGAGTCGACGGGAGCGCGTTCGGAGTTCGAACTATCGCGTCTAGATTAGACACGATAGTTCGAACTCCGAGAAGTCGAACTCTATGCATCGACCCGGCGGGTAAGTATAGACCTACCCTTAGTGGTAAATGGTGCAGAGGTGGAGAACAGGAAGGCTCCTGCTGGGCAAGGAAGTTACCTGTAAGACATGAGATCGGTGCAAGATCCTGTGGCTGACACTCAAGGCAAGGAACCAGATGTGTGGGGAGACACTGAGTGGTGTTCCTCATTATGAAGAGCCCAGGGAGAGGTGGGGGAAAAAGCATAAAGAAAGACTAATGGTAGGAAAGAGTCCAGGGAAGTGGTAGCAAGGTGTCTGATGGAGCAGACCTTGACTGCTCATCCTAGGGTCTCAGGACTGGAACCCGATGTAGCCACTGGGAAGATGACATAAAGTCTCTTGATGTAAGGGGATAAGGACAATTTGAACCTCCTGAGAGAAGGGTTTAAGGACCATGGGACCAAGAGTTGGAGCTAAAGACCTGACGCAAGGTCTTGGAATTATCTGATGGACACTTATCCGGGGGCGGGGGTGGGTGGTAGGGGGCAGAGGGGATTTTAAAGTGGCCTTGCTGGAGGGCTGAGTCACAAGAAGCAGCAGACATTTGCAGGACTAGGGTGACTCTCAGCAGGGAGTGTTAGGCCTGGTCTACACTACAGGGGAGGGGGGGTCGAACTAAGGTACGCGACTTCAGCTACGCGAATAGCGTAGCTGAAGTCGAACTACCTTAGTTTGACTGACTTACCCATCCAGACGCGGCGGGGTCGAACTCCGCAGCTCCAAGGTCGACTCCGCCACCGCCGTTCGCGGTGGTGGAGTTCCGGAGTCGACCGGAGCACGTGGGGAGTTCAAACTATCGCGTCTTGATTAGACGCGATAGTTCGAACTCCAAGAAGTCGAACTCACCGCGTCGACCCGCGCGGTAAGTATGGACCTACCCTAGGTCCGGCCGAAGTAGCATGGGCCAAGGGACTTACTGGCCACCAATTCCAGCAACTCCCATTGGCCTGCAGCGCCGAACCGTGGTCAGTGGGAGCTGCGATCGGCCAAACCTGCAGACGTGGCAGGTAAACAAACCAGCCCGGCCCGCCAGGGGCTTTCCCTACACAAGCGGTGGAACAAGTTTGAGAAATGCTGGTTTAGACCTGTGCACACCTTGAGGGTTCTGATAAATGTATGTGTAACTTTTTAAACTGGAATTAGATCACTATTTATACATGATGCACCAGAAATACATTTGAAATTTCTTCTCAAAGCCTTATTCTGCATTACAACAGAGCCCCATTGTATGAGGCACCATATGCAATGAAAAGATGGTCACTGTCCCAAAGTGCTTATATTATGAAGTCTTGCCAACAATCGATTCTTCAGTCAGACTCTCTAAAGCTCTCTGTGGCATTCAAAATGGAAAAGATATGTGCAAACGCTCTGGAACGCAGGTGAGCTGAGGTGAACAAGATTATCTGGGAAACTTTATGGCTGATAATTGGCTGCACTCTGGTGTCAGAGATTCTTTGTTTATTAATACTGAGAAATAATGTGGTAGCTGTTGGTGAAGAAAGTTTTAATGGCCAACACTTGTTTTAATCCTGTGGCTTTCAGTAAACAGACACATGTACCTAGACACTGATATTAGTACTTTACAAACTGAAACTAACTTGGACTCTCTGTAAAAATCTATATGTTGGTTACCTAGATAAAACAAGACAAATGATTTTGTTAATCTGACTTCTTAAAGTTTTGATTCCAGCATGATTTGTTTGCAGATGACCATTAATCTTGAGATAACAGGAAGATAAGTCCCATTAGTAGCTAAGCAATGCGAACATAGACGCTTTAGATTTTAAGGCCAGAAGGAATCATTATGATCATCTAACCTGACTTCCTGCAAACAATGGCTATAGAATTTCACCCAGTCATTCCTGCATCAAACCCATAGCTTCTAGTTGAGCTAGAACATATGTTCCAATCAGGTATCCAGCCTTGATTTAAGGACTTAAAGTAATTGAGAAGCCACCACTTCCCTAGGTAAGTAGTTCCAGTGTCTTATTGTCCTCACTTAAACTTGCATTTTATTTCTAATTTGAATTTGTCTAGCATCTGCTTCTAGCCATTTGCTCTTATTATGCCATTGTCTGCTAGAATGAAGAGGACTTTAGTGTTCGTTATGGGCCTGTGGTAAGATAACCAACCTTTTGAACCATTCTCATTCTTAGAAAACAAACGGCATTATCAATGACATGCCTTTGAGCTAGAATATAAATTTTAAAACCCTGACAATTATATTGAATTTTTTAAAATGCTGTTTTATTCAGCAGTTAATTTTCCTCTGTCATTAAGGAAGCAACAATTTGGCTACTTAGTACCTCAGAATAAGTGTTGCATGTTATGTCAAGGGAAGGATTAGCATGTTGCAAAGGATAAATAACTGAGGTCTAAAGCAAATCCAAGGCAAAATGCCAAACCTATTTAAAATTAAAGAAGCTGTGAATCAACAGTATGAACAATACACTGACATGTAAATAATTAGCTGAATTTATTTTGTTGAGAGCAAGCAGAGTACAGATGTATGAAGTCTTTAGCCTTAATGCTCTTTAAAAAGCTGCTACTTCAAAGGTACTGAGGAACAAAAAGATGTTTAGCATCACCTTTTTGGCTTTCAGCTTCTTCCTGTGAGGTCAAAAATGTTACATTGAACATAATCCATTAGCTTGTCAGTATGATTTCTGGGTACAATTTCAAGCTGAACTGTGAAGTTTTAAAGATCAGCTGGGCTGGCTCACTTTGTGTGACCATAATGTGGTGTATTGAATGCATTGAATGTGTTAGTACTAAAGATGATAGTTCAGTGTTTTACAAATCATTTAACATAAAGTACCACTATCACAAGCTTCAAACTACAAATAATTTTGAAGTACATTACTGACTGCATGTTCTCATTTTAAAGTCTTTGGCGCATTAAACTCTGCATTGACTCTCACACAGTTTAAAAACAGTTTAAAAAGTCCAAGTCCAAGTTTTAGTCTGTAGGTGAATCTTCAGATGAGAGGAATGAAGCTGTTAAATGAGTTATTTAATCTGAATTTTAAGGTCATGTTCTATCTGTGTTTTGTCATTTCTGAACGTATGTAAAATTTTCATTTAACTATGAATATTAACACAGAAATATTTCAACACAGTCTCTTGTATTTAAACACTATCTAAATCAAAAGATTTGCAGGAATGAGAAGCTTTCTTTTTCCCTTGTTTTTTGTTTTCTCATTGCAATAGGAACAAATGCCATTTAGTGAAAAGCAAAAATAGTATCTGCACTAGGATCCCCAAGCACAATTTGTGCAGACTTGTATTGAAGTTAATGGGGAATATGCATAGGGGTTTGCACTAATGCATCCCAATGTAGGATTTGAATCAGAAGTCACAACAAAATTGAGTTGCATTTTAAGGTCATAATGAATGCAGAAAAGCTTTAAACTGCAGCTTTGTATACTTGCATGAGTGAGATTCTTACTGAGCTAAGGAAGTTGGTGAGTGGCTGGCTGGCTGGGAGGGAGGGGAAAACTGCGGTTGGTGGCAATTCAGGAGGAATGGCATTTTGGCTCTTAAGTTATTTTATATACTGTAGTATCTGAGCACGTCACAATCTTTTATGTAGTTATTCTCACAACACTCTGTGAGGTAGGGAACTTTTATTCTTTGTGTCTCCATTCCCCATTGGATAAATGGGAAAAGTGACTTGCCTAAGGTCACACAGAAAGCCTGGCCAAGCAAATACTTGGACTCAGGTCTCAAGTCCTAGGCCAGCACCCTAATGATTTGACCATCCTTGCTTGGAAGTTTAATATTCGGAGCTAAATTCATCAGCGACATAAATAGCAGTATAAAGAACATTTTGGATGTAAATTGTCCAGAAAATGGGTATAAACAGCCGAGTGGCGTCACTTGCACTGATCTGGAATTCAATGGTTTTGCAAAACAAGTATCATATACTACCATTATATAACTGTGGAACTTGGCCTGGGACCTACCTTGGAAGTAGTAACCAGGTTCCTCTTCTATTTTGTTTTGGCATTTGTGCCTGTTTCCGCCTTTACAATTTCCATACCTGGTGAAGATGGAATGCAACTAACAGTTAAACTTCTAAATTCATCCCACTGAAATAGCAATCCTAATGTGCTAAGAAATCAAAACGATATTTTTATGGCGTGAATAATTCTATGGACTCTGGTTTATTCTTGCAGATAAATCAGTAATGGGGGCTGTAAGTGCACAGACAGACAACTTGAAAACAGTAATTAAAGAGGAATTATTTTTGATATAACTATTTTAGAGAATACAAAGTAATGGTGTCAAAATTCTGACTAAGTACACTCAGAAGAATAGGCTAATCTAATACTAAATAGGCTATCTAATTACTCTGCTACTGTCTACCCTTCATCACAAAGGGCCAGATTCTGCCTCTCATATTCATGTTGAGGTAGCATCTTACTCTGAGAAGCCCCACTGATTAAATTATATGACTCAGAATAAGGTCCGTATCAGCATTAGTAAGGGTTGCCGAATCTGACTGTAGTCTAGAACCAGGTAGTATTGTGTGGCAATAATCCAGTGGCATTTGGGTCACAATGTAGATTAATGTAGCTTCCAAATATGGACATAGGAAACAATACTATGAAATTATCATCTTTAACTTCACTGAAGCAAAATATGTGCAAGAATTTACAGTAGAAAATTCTGCAGTCTTGTGAACATCTTTTTTTGTTGTTTTTAAATGAAACCCAAACAGTAGGCGCTGACACATATTTTTTTTTGTGCTTAGTATTGAAACCTCAAATCCCTCATCTTACTTAGAGAACTTAGTGAAGGTTTGCAGCAAAACAACATAATTGGCTTGATTGTTCCCTTGCTTATACCTGTTTTAAATCAGTGTAAATCCAATGACTAAATGGAGATGCCATTGATTTATGCTTGCGTGTAGTAGAGGAGAATTGGGACCAGTCACCTTGAAGAAATAAGAAAACTTTTCCTTTTCTCTGATGATGCAAAAAACTGTGTGAAAGATCTTATAAAAGATGACTCTTTCTCCATTGCCTGTAGGCTTCTGAAGTTGTCTCTATTCCAGATGTTCAATATCTGTAGAGAATTTGATGGCTGTAATTTTGTGGCTTAAAAAATGAGTCAATTTGCCAACTCAAAGTTGAACATGGACCTCGGGGTCCAAGATGAAAAGTTAGACTGAACTTGCTAGGGTGAGAGCTTATTTTTCTTTAAAAATTAGTATTTTTGTATTTTTTATGAAACTCTCATCCAAAGAGGCATTTGTTTTACTTACTGTTACTTGCAAAACTAACATCAATGCCTGCAAGATTCTAAAAAGTGTGACGATTCAGACTATCTGTTCCTTTCTACTTGTCTTTACTGTTTCTCACCATCACAGTCCATCTTGTGAACATACAATACGATGCCATCAACAATATTCCAGAAGCCATCAGTCTGAATCTAGCATAGAGTAAAATCAACAAAAACATCCCCTGAATTTCACGTAGAACATTACTTTGGATTTCCTTGTGTTGGTGGCACCAGGCATGGCCCAGTGTTGACAGAGGGGTGGAAAATGACAGTGCCAACGAAGGCTCCCTGTATTAGGCCTCCGTGTCCATGTTTAGACTTTAATTAACTCCACAGGCTAGATGGAAAGAATGGAATGTGTGGCAACTAGTTATCAGTACCAGGAGGCAATTATACAGCCTGCTTGCACCTGGCTAAAGGGAGTGAAACAGAATGACTGGTCAAGAAAAGTTACTAACGAGATAATATGTTTTTTGCCAAGTATGATCTAACCTGTTTAGAGTAATTGCTACGTTATAATGTGCTTGATGTATGGGAACTAGAAGGGAGGGAAGAAGAGGGGGGGAAGGGGGAGCTGGGCATTGGGGGTAATAGACATGCTTAGCTAAAATCATGTATAAAGGAAGAGAGCTGCTTGTATGGGGTGTGCTTGATCTGAGACGTGTGTCTCCGAGCACGTGCGCTTTGAGATCTCAAATAAACTCTTTTTTGCTTCTCCACCCTGGTGTGTCTAATTGGAGCTAGGCACTCCGGGCAACGAACCACTGTTGCTGTCGCCTCAGGCCTTTTGTGCCGGCAACAGTTTTGGCGTCCCTGGGTGGGCTTGAGGCTAAATTTAGCCTTGCCCGGACCCCTCCTGGAGGTCGACGGATTGCGGTGACGACCGATGCCCAGCGCGCACCAGTGACTTCATCGGGGGCCTCGGCGGAGACGCGGTGTGGTCGACCCCGGAGGGCACTACGGTGCAACGCGCTCAGATAGTGGAGAAGCAGCTGCGGGCGACGGTGGGGAACCGGTCTCGTGGATAAGGTAGGAACAGTCCAGTGCTGTTAACCTTTTGTTTGCCTGTTAAGACCTGGGGACGCCCAGTGTCTTCCCATAGGTATGGGGCAGGGACAGAGTACAGGCAGGGTACGGTGTACACCCTTAGAATGCATTCTGGTGAATTGGAAAGTGTTTGAAAAAGATCCATTGACTAAAAGTAAACTGAAAAAATTCTGTACAGTAAACTGGCCTCAGTACCAGCTAGAGGGCCAGGAAAGGTGGCCACCGGACTATCCACAATGACTGCAAGATCTCTTTCTTGAGTGGTAACAGCTAATTTAGACCACTTCAACAGGGATGAATGGTGGGGTGAGAGAAATAGGTGCTATGCTCCTTATTTTCCTCTCTAGCAGCTCCATACAACAGAGTAGAATTTCATCTGCAACATCCATTAAGCAAGGAACAGTTTTCATTGACAAACTTCTTTTCCTTATAGAGGGAATTGTTGGGCAAAATCAGGTGACTGTGATACAGCATGGCCAGAGGGCAGCAGGAGAGTGTTAGCAGGGAGCCTTATTCCCTGCAAGGGGTGGAAGGTTTGCTATAAATTAACTAGAGCACCTGAAGCCAATTAGAGCACCTGAAGCCAATTAGAGTACCAGCAGTGAGTCACATGATATAAACCCCTGCTTCAGGTCAGACAGTGTAGGTTGTTGGAGCAGGAAGGTTTGTTTGGAGCAGAGAGCGGTTTAAAGGAGTTGAAGCAGAGAACAGTTTTGAAGAGAGACAAAAGGAAAGTTTGGAAGAGTGCTGCGGTGCGCTGAGAAGTTCAAAAACCCTAGGTAAGGGGCACCTGGCTTGTGTAGAAGGAAGGCAAGAAGCCCCTCCACAAGCTGAAGGGCAGGAGAGGGAAGTAACCCAGGGGAAGGAACCACCAGTACAAGTGGTTCACCATTAACCTCAGGGCCCCTGGGTTGGGACCTGGAGAAGAGGGCGGGGCCAGGTCCCTCCCTCTCCACTCCACTCCTCAAGGACACTAGTGGGGTAATTAAAAATACCGGTTCAGAGGCAAGCAATGGTGCCCTGAACCTTCCCCAATGAAGAGAAAGTGCGAGACCCAGCATAACAGTACCGGCAATTTGCCACATGACAGTCAATTCCTGTCCATGGACCTGGTCACCTGTGATCCACTCCTACTCTACTTGTGCTACATTGATGACATCTTAATCATCTGGACCCCTGGGAAGGAGGCCCTTGATGAATTCCACCAGGATTTCAACAATATCTACCCCACCATCAACCTCAGCCTGGACCCATGCACACAAGAGGTCCACTTCCTAGACTCTTCATCACTTAGCACTGGTCACATAAACACCATCCTATACCGGAAACCTACTGACTGCTATACTTACCTACATGCCTCCAGCATTCATCCAGACCACATCACATGATCCATTGTCTACAGCCAAGCTCTAAGATAAAACTGCATTTGCTCCGATCCCTCAGACAGAGACAAACACCTACAGGATCTCTATCAACTGTTCTTAAAACTACAATACTCACCTGGTGAAGTGAAGAAATAGATTGACGGAGATAGAAGGGTACCCAGAAGTCACCTAATAAAAGACAGGCCCAACAAAGAAAGTAACAGAACGCCACTAGCTGTCACCTACAGCCCCCAACTAAAACCTCTCCAGCGCATCGTCAAGGATCTACAACCTATCCTAAAGGATGATCCCTCACTCTCACAGACTTTGGGAGACAGGCCAGTCCTCACTTACAGACAGCCCCCCAACCTGAAGTAAATACTCACCAGCAACTACACACCACACAACAAAAACACCAACCCAGGAACCAAACCCTGCAACAAACACTGGTGCCAACTTTGTGCACATATCTATTCAAGGAACACCATCATAGGACCCAACCACATCAGCCACACCATCAGGAGCTCATTCACCTGCACATCTACAATGTGATATATGCCATCATGTGCCAGCAATGCCCCTCTGCTATGTACATTGGCCAAACCGGACAGTCTCTACGCAAAAGAATAAATAGACACAAATCTGACATCAGGAATTATAACATTCAAAAACCAGTAGGAGAACACTTCGATTTCCCTGGTCACTCAATAACAGACCTAAAAGTGGCAATTCTTCAACAAAAAAAAATTCAAAAACAGACTCCAACATGAAACCGCAGAACTGGAATTAATTTGCAAACTGGACACCATCAAATTTGGCCTGAATAAACAGGGGCGGCTCTAGCCATTTCGGCGTCCCAAGCATGGCGGCACGCCGCAGGGGGCACTCTGCCGGTCGCCGGTCCTGCGGCTCCAGTGGACCTCCCACAGACGTGCCTGCGGAGGGTCCGCTGGTCCCACGGCTCCGGTGGACCTCCCGCAGGCATGCCTGCGGATGCTTCACCGAAGCCACGGGACCAGCGGACCCTCCGCAGGCACGCCTGCGGGAGGTCCACCAGAGCCACCTGCCGCCCTCCCGGCGACCGGCAGAGTGCCCCCTGCGGCGTGCCACCCCAAGCACGCGCTTGGCGTGCTGGGGCCTGGAGCTGCCCCTGTGAATAATGACTGGGAGTGGTTGGGTCATTACAAAACCTAAACCTAATTTCCCCCATACAAATTTCCCCCTACTGTCACTGGCACCTTCTTGTCAGGTGTTTGAAATGGGCCACTCTTATTACCACTTTAAAAGTTATCTTTCCTCCCTTGGTATCCTGCTGTTAATTGAATTGTCTCATTAGACTGACCTCACACTTGGTAAGGCAACTCCCATCCTTTCATGTATTTATACCTGCTCCTGTATTTTCCACTTCAATCATCTGATGAAGTGGGTTCACGAAAGCGTATGCCCAAATAACTATGTTAGTCTCTAAGGTGCCACAAGGACTCCTTGTTGTTTTTGCTGATGCAGACTAACACGGCGACCACTCTGATTCCTGCTTTATACACTGCTGATAGAGATGGACCTTGGGAAATACCACAAACATAAGGGCTATCTCAGGCTGAAATTCAGCTGGGGTAATGGTCCTATGCCAACCCTGCTCCCATCTCAGTGCTTAATTTATTCCAGGGCTGAACCCCCACACCTCTAAGCTTGGCGCATCAGTTATGAAAATAAAAAAAATTGCTTGAGTCTCGGCATCTCTTTCATTACGAATTGAGCTCTGTCTCATCTCCTGGGAGGAGGTGATGTGGCAGGTTGCACTGTGCTTTCGGTATTTTCTACTTCCCTTGTTCATTAGGAAGCAGAACATAAAGTAGAGCAGCTGAGGTGGGTGTTAAAGCTGCCTTTGCACACCCACCTATGCTTTTGGAGTCAGCATAGGCATGGACTGAGAAGTGGGACTTTAATTTAGCTGTTTACCAAGTTACTAGATCGTTGAGTAGGGTAGATAACTGATGGACACCTGGAAGGCTGAAGGTCATTGTGGTTTTTTTTATGGAACCAAAAAATAACATACACTCTCCTACAACACTCATTTTAATCACAGTAATTGGAAGCCATTAGAATCAGTTATAACTAGCATGGTGGGATTACTTGTTCTAGTTTACCTGAATGTTCTATTTTATAAGGATAGTGGGCAAGAATCTGTGTTCTGTTAGCAGAGCAACACCATTAATTTCAGTGGAATTATTCTGGATTTACACACACAGTAGAGATCAGAACTTGACCTTGGTATCGTAACTGTGATGCCCTGAAAATAGGATGCTTAAATGGAAATCTTAATAGATCTCTAAATATTAATGCATGAGCAGATGCCACTATGAAGCAATTAAACTTAGATTTTAAAGCAGATCTTTATTTTTCTTTATAGCTTGCTTTATGGGCTTGGGAAAGCAGTGGTTTCTTTCTGAAGAAACACTTAGTCCTGTGTACTGATAGTCAAAAAGCACTTCAGTTTACAAAGTTTTAAACATCAAATACAGAAGCATTTCACAGAACCTACCTGTTCATTGTGAAGCCTGAATGAATGGTGAAAAATCATCTCATCTAGACTGCAAATCCACTGGTACCTAAAATGCATGGGAACTATAAGTCATCTGAATTATTATCTGACTGTATTAAATGATATTCAGGTTATCATTAGCTGATCTTGGATGTTGTATTAACCCTTAAAGTGGATTAATACACTACAATTAGTTATTAATTTAGTTTAACTTCTATACAGCATTTTCACCTTTCATCATAATGGGTGTGCTATTCTTTTTTCCAAAACAATATACAAGCTGGTTTAATTCCTAAAATTACTGATGTCTTGACCTACACAACATATTCTATAGGAGTGAATGTCTTGTCCTAGAGTCCTTTCAGTGAAAACCTGGATAAAAGAAGTAACTATTTAAAGGCTGATAAAATGGAGTCCCTAAAATTAGATAACAAGGCACACTGGAGAAATTTAAGTTCTCTCTTAACTTGTAACCATTAGTAATAGTTTATTTATTCAAGGTATTTCTTCTATAGGCAAACTGTCTAATCCTGGGAATACTGATCTTTGAAGAAGTCTAGAGTGCAGTACTTTCAAATGTAAGTGAAACACATATTAGATACATAGTGAATAACTGTTATACTGAACCATATTCTTGAGGTCTTACTGAAGTCTTCAGACAATCCCCTTTACAGTAATAAAACAAGTTATGGTAGGGAGCCAAAAAAGGTATTGTTTCAAGACTCCAAAATAAAGACCCATATCTTGGCACATGGGAATAAGATGAGAACTGGACTTAGTTCAGTATCTTAACACTATTGTAATATACACTTTTTAATGACTAAATCTCTTTTTCAAAGTACCTAATGCTACCTAGAATTTTTCCTGTTGTGAAGATTGGATTCCTCTGAATTAATTGCTGTTTCAGCTACAGTAGATCTTTAGAAAAATCTTGATTTAAAAATTGCCAGTGATGAAGAATGCTCAGCAATCCTTGGTAAATCATCCCAGAGGTTGACTGCCCTCACTGTAAAATTTTTGCACTTTCTTTCTAATCTGAATTTGTCTAGTTTCAACTTCCAAGCATTGTTATACCTTTGTCCGCTAGAACGAAGAACACATTATCAATTTTTTGTTCCCCATGTATGTACCTACAGACTGATCAAGTCACCGCTTAACCGTCTCTTTGTTAAGGTAAAAATGATTGAGTTCCTTGAGTCTTCCACTATAAAAGCATGTTTTGCTGTCCTTTAATCATTTTCATGGCTCTTGTCTGAACCCTTTCAATAATCCAAGAAGGCTGTTAATAAACTGGATACCAGAACTGGACACAGTATTCCAACAGTGGTTGCAACAGTGCCAATAAAGAGATAATATAATCTTCCTATTCCTACTCTCTATTCCCCTGTTAATACATCTAAGGATCACATTAGCTCTTTTGACCACAGCATCTCACTGGGAATTCATGCTCAGCTGATTACTAACCATGACCACCAGCTCCTTTTCAGAGTTGCTGCTTCCCTGTGTAGAGTCCCTCATCCTATAAGTATGACCTTCATTCTTTGTTCCTAGATTCATACATTCACATTTTTCCATATTGAAAGGTACATTGTTTGTGTCCTGCTTATAAAGTGATCTGGATAGCTCTTTTGACTGAAAATATAATCTTGTTTTGAGTGGAGTGGCTTCTCCACTTGCTTGCTTGTGTCTGTGTAAGTTACTTTTACAACTGTTACACCATTTTAACAGCATATTTCTATCTTTTTTTGCCTTCTCCTGTAAGAAAAGCAATAGAACATTTCTAATCAAAGTAGTAACAGTGCATAAAACATGTTGTTACTGACATAAAAGCTGTGGTCCTTCTTGTATTATATCAATCTATTCTTGTCTCCAGGTACATTTTTACATTTTCCAGTCATTTTACACTTCATTGCTGTAATTATGTCACCTTGTCCTAGTGAGATTAAACATCCCCCCATGAGTATAATCTCATTTTGCTGAAAGAGAAATGTGCATTCCATCTTTTCATTAATTATGTTGGAGCAGCTGGCGACTACTTATTTTTTATGTATTACTAGCCTATTGCATGAACTCTGCCTTTGTCATTTCTTCCTCTAATGTGAAAGGTCTAAGTGATTCATAAGCTAAATGGTGCTGGTAGCTTATCATAACAAAATCTAATTGCATGATGCTATTATTTTAAATGATGTTTTCACAACAAATTAGCATTAACTTCCTCTATTGCCCTTATTATATATATTTCTAGAAACAGAAAATTCAAATTGCATGCCTCTTTCCTAGGCAGACTGACACTGAAAATAAGCAGGCAAATTTTTTCTGATGCTTGACATGTTATAATAGAAATAATTCTCAGCCATCAGTAGTTCTAATAAATAGATATCTAGATGAAGTGCTAAGGAATGGCCTTGATAGAGTGTTAGGCCAACAAGATTATGTGTGTTTTAATACCATCAATATGCTGCCTATGGGTTTGGTATCACAATACTGAGCATGCAGGACTAACTTTTTGTAATATAACAACTGCCTTGATTTAATATAAATGGAATTTTAAAGATCAGGATAAGACTTTGAGATTATCATCCAGAATTCATGGAGGTAGGGTGAGGTCCCAGAGGTCTAGAAAAGAGCAAACATAGTACTCATGTTTAAAAAGTGTGCAGGGGGGGAAGAGGACTTAGGGACTTATAGGCTAACTAGTCTAACTTTGATACCTGGAAAGATACTGTGACATTCCCTACACTTGTTGCAGAGTGCAGGGTATATGCTGCAGTGAAAAGCAGGATGTGTCCACACTTACTATTTACACCTGGCAGTGAATAGCAGTGGGGAGCAGAAGTGATCTCTTGATTTTCAGTACGGCTTTTGACAGAGTCCCTGGTGACATTCTCATAAGCAAACTAGGGAAAGATGGTTTAGTTTAAATTACTATAAGGTGGGTGTACAGCTCATTGAAAAACCATACTCAAAGAGCAGTTATCAATAGTTCACTGCCAAACTTGGAGGAAATATCAAGTAGGGTCCTGCAGGGGTCTGTCCTGGGTCTGGTAGTAGTCAATATTTTCTCTAATGACTGGAATAATGATGTGGAGAGTGTTCTTATAAAATTTGCAGATGCCACTAATCTGGAAGGGGAGGGATTGCAAGCCCTTTGAAGATAGAATTATAAATTAAAAGAATCTTGATAAATTGGAGAATTGGTCTGAAATCAATAAGATGAAATTCATTAAGGATAAGAGCAAAAGTACTACACTTTGTGAGGAAAAATCAAATGCACAGCTACAACATGTAGAATAACTGGACTTTCAATATGAGATTGACCAAGATTCAAATCCATAACATTCAGGATTGTGGCTGAGTGCCTTAACTACTGAGCCACTGCACCTTGTTTGAGAAGAAAACGAGTGTGCCTCCAATCAAGGCTGTTCAAAAATTAATAAGACAACTAGTGTTTGTTTGGTTTTTTTCCTTTTTTGCTTTTGAATGTTGACTCTTTCAAGCATGCTTTGATCTGTGTTTTTCCACACTTCATATTGTTAATAGGACTTCTGAACTTCTTCCAAAAAGCAGAGTGGGCAAACTGACTTGCGTAAAAGAGCTGGCCTCATTTTTGCCAGAACTTTAACGCAAACACCCGTTTTTAGGGTGCATATGTTACTTCTTGAACTTCATCCATCTTCTATAAACTTATCATCATGAAGCTTCATATAGTGTAATGACTGGCTACATTCTACAGGGATCTTATTTGAGAAAGGAAATACAATTTGTTGAAAAATAAAACATATAGTCCAGCCAAAGTCTTCTGGATTTCTTTATTAGCTTGTCCCCACTCAAATCATATATGTGACTTTGCATCACTTGGGTCCTACTGCCAATGGACATGGTTTGTGTGTGTAAAAACACCATCAACACTGGTGAAAGTTGAAAAAGGATTAAGCCTTATGTTTGATTTTCAATGCACTATTGTAAAACAATTATCCTATCACTTACATTTTCTGTGGCATGGTAACATGACCGTGGAATATAGTAATAATTAGTTAGATCTTTTCTGATAAGCTGTAATTGCTGTATCACACAGCTTCTGCATTAGAATATAGAAAATAAAACAAATCTATTACATATATTTCAGAAAACCACTTTACTGTAATGAAACACTCTAGTTCTAACAAATGGTCACTCAAACTTACTATGTTGCTAAGTAGAATTCTGGATAAAAGCATTGACAAGATAATGGGTCTTATATCTTAAATGTTCACTTCTGTTGTTGTGGACACCTTTCCAACATTTATTTACACTGTGATGAATAGATTATTTTAGAATTATAGAAGACTGGTAATGTCTTAACATCTCTTACAAATATTTATGGTATGTTAAAACTATACTTTCTTATAGAAAGATGGAATATTTTCCTTTTATGTGATGAATATTCCATACAAATGAGTGGGTAACATTTTCGTAATGATAAATTTCTCATCAGAAACCTTCCACAAAACTTATCATGACAGGCTTCTCTAACTTTCAGAATATGGCAACAAGGTTTTTCAAATTGGTATTTTTTAAAAAAATCTTTGGAAATCTTCATGTGCCCTTTCTAGAAGGAAGGAAGGATGTGGTAGAATTGCTACAATTTTTACTTTCTGCTTCCTTTCATAGGAAGACATCTTTCACTGGCAACAATTCATTTTATTTGAATGACTCATTCATGACACTCCCCAATATAGTACCAGTGATGTTAAATATACCCTACATGTTCTACAGCAACTTCATTAAAAATCCCAATTTTTTCTGCTTAGCATCTTCATTATACATGTTAATGTGTTCTATGGAGACAGTTTTTTCAACATCAGGTAAAACAATTTCAGTATTCTAAGTAATACTTTCATCTATTATTTTGGATTTATATACAAAACAAACACACAAAAATCACCACCCTGCAGCATAATAGTACTCATAAAATAAAGTAAATTAATGTAGCTGACCAATAATCAAAGCAGCAAAAAATATTCCCCCTGAAAAACCTTTCCTGAAACTTCAGGACCATGCCTAGAAAGTAGTTTCTTTGGGCCAAATGTTGATGTCTTCACTCCACTTCTACTGAGGTGATCAACCAACGATTCCCACTGCTCTGTATATGGAGCCTTAACCTCTCATTCATATGTGGGGAGGGAGGGAAGGTAGGGACTGGGAAGAGAAGAAGGACTGATGAAGCTACATCCAAACCTGGAAAAGAGTACAATGAACAGTGTAGGAGAGGAGAAACAAATCCATAAGCCAAAAAACCAAACCAAAACAAAACCTACAAGAAACTTGTTCCTGTGCAGGGGTGCACCAACCACAATAAAAAGTGTCCTTCAAGAGGACTCTGCACCCCACCTCACTTTTTTAGCAGGGACTGGAGAAGGTATAAGTCTGTCAGGTGCCTGCCAGATGTCTCCATGCACTGTACAGATCCACTGGGTCAAAACTGCATATAATCGGAAGCTGGAAGCTCGTGGTAGCATGTAGTGAATCATAGAATATCAGGGTTGGAAGGGACCTCAGGAGGTCATCTAGTCCAACCCCTTGCTCAAAACAGGACCAAACCCAACTAAATCATCCCAGCCAGGGCTTTGTCAAGCCTGACCTTAAAAACCTCCAAGGAAGGAGATTCCACCACCTCCCTAGGTAACTCATTCAGGTGCTTCACCACTCTCCTAGTGAAAAAGGTTTTCATAATATCCAATCTAAACCTCCCCAACTGCAACTTGAGACCAATACTTCTTGTTCTGTCATCTGGTACCACTGAGAACAGTCTAGATCCAGGGCCGGCTCCAGGCACCAGCCCAGCAAGCAGGTGCTTGGGGCGGCCAAGGGGAAGGGGCGGCCTCAGAGGAAAGGACCTGCTGCAGAATTGCCGCCGAAGAAGAAAGCAGTGCAGTGGAACTGCCGCTGATCACGGCTTTTTTTTTCCCCTCCGCTTGGGGTGGCAAAAACCCTGGAGCCAGCCCGGCTAGATCCATCCTCTTTGGAACCCTCTTTCAGGTAGTTGAAAGCAGCTATCAAATCCACCCTCATTCTTCTCTTCTGCAGACTAAACAATCCCAGTTCCCTCAGCCTCTTCTCATAAGTCATGTGCTCCAGCCCCTAATAATTTTTGTTGCCCTCCGCATGACTCTCCAATTTTTCCAGATCATTCTTGTAGTGTGGGGCCCAAAACTGTACACAGTACTCCAGATAAGGCCTCACCAATGTTGAAAAGAGGAGAATGATCATGTCCCTTGATCTGCTGGCAATGCCCCCCCCCTACTTATAAAGCCCAAAAATTCTGTTAGCCTTCTTGGCAACAAGGGCCCATTTGACTCATATCCAGCTTCTCGTCCACTGTAATGCCTAGGTCCGTTTCTGCAGAACTGCTGCCTAGCCATTCGGTCCCTAGTCTGTAGCAGTGCATGGGATTCTTCCGTCCTAAGTGCAGGACTCTGCACTTGTCCTTGTAAAACCTCATCAGATTTCTTTTGGCCCAATCCTCTAATTTGTCTAGGTCTCTCTGTATCCTATCCCTACCCTCCAGCATATCTACCCAGTTTAGTGTCATCTGCAAACTTGCTGATGGTGTAGTCATACCATTCTCCAGATCATTAATGAAGATATTGAACAAAACCAGCCCCAGGACCGATCCTTGGGGCACTTCGCTTGATACTGGTTGCCAACTAGACATGGAGCCATTGATCACTACCCATTGATCCTGATGATATAGCTTTCTAGCCACCTTATAGTCCATTCATCCAGCCCATACTTCTTTAACTTGCTGGCAAGAATACTGTGGGAGACCATATCAAAATCTTTGCTAAAGTCAAGGAATAACTCATCCACTGCTTTCCCCTCATCCACAGACTCAGTTATCTTGTCATAGAAGGCAATTAGTCAGGCATGACTTGCCCTTGGTGAATCCATGCTGACGGTTCCTGATCACTTTCCTCTCCTCTAAGTACTTCAGAATTGATTCCTTGAGGACCTGCTCCATGATTTTTCCAGGGACTGAGGTGAGGCTGACTGGCCTGTGGTTCCCTGGATCCTCTGTCTTTCCTTTTTTAAAGATGGACACTACATTAGCCTTTTTCCAGTCATCTGGGACCTCCCCCGATCGCCATGAATTTTCAAAGATATTGGCCAATGGCTCTGCAATCACATCTGCCAACTCCTTTAGCACCCTCGGATGCAGTGCACCTGGCCCCATGGACTTGTCCAGCTTTTCTAAATAGTCCTGAACCACTTCTTTCTTCACAGAGGTCACCTCCTCCCCATGCTGTTCTGCCCAGTGCAGTAGTCTGGGAGCTGACCTTGTTCTTGAAGACAGAGGCAAAAAAAGCATTGAGTACATTAACTTTTTCCACATCCTCTGTCACTATGTTGTCTCCCTCATTCAGCAAGGGGCCCACACTTTCCTTGACTTTCTTCTTGTTGCTAACATACCTGAAGAAACCCTTCTTGTTACTCTTAACATCTCTTGCTAGCTGCAACTCCAAGTGTGATTTGACCTTCCTGATTTCACTCCTGCATGCCTGAGCAATATTTTTATACTCCTCCCCGGCCATTTGTCCAAGATTCTACTTCTTGTAAGCTTCTTTTTTGTGTTAAGCCAAGCTGGTCATCTGCCATATTTACTATTCTTTCTACACATTGGGATGATTTGTTCCTGCAACCTCAATAAGGATTCTTTAAAAGAAGCAGCATCCACTGCACCCCGTGCCCTTTATTAGCTTTGCAGCTCAGCTACTCTGAAGTCTAGTAAGAACTGATATTTCAATCTTTTCAGCTGCATGACACCTTTTAAGGAGCAAAATTCCTCTTTGAATTGTGTCCCTTTCCCTAGCATTAGGCTTTGTGTGAAATGTGGGCAAAAATAACTCTACCTGCACAATTACATCCTTCTCTTAAAATCTCAGCTGCTTCTTGTCCATCTTTTGACTCTCTTTAAACATAAGAATGGACATACTGGGTCAGACCAAAGGTCCATCTAACTCAGTATCCTGTCTTCCAATAGTGACAAATGCCAGGAGCTTCAGAGGGAATGAACAGGTAATTGTCAGGTCATCCACCTCCGGTCACCCATTCCCAGTTCTTTTTAAAACCCTGTTATAGTCTTGACCTTCACAACATCCTCTGGCAAAGAGTTCCACATGTTGACTGTGCATCGTGTGAACAAATACTTCCTTTTGTTTGTTTTAAACCTGCTGCCTTTTAATTTCATTTGGTGACCCCTAGTTCTTGTGTTATGAGAAGAAGTAAATAACACTTATTTACTTTTTCTAGTCCAGTCATGATTTTATAGACCTCTATCATATTCCCCCTTAGTTTTCTCTTTTCTAAGCTGAAAAGTCCCAGTCTTATTAATATCTCCTCATATGGGAGCTGTTCCATACCCCTAATAATTTTTGTTGCCCTTTCCTGTATCTTTTCCAATACCTCCTCTTCATATCTGCCTTTCTCTCTCTTACCAGCATCTTGCCCATTTCTTCCTTCATTTCAACCATGAGCATTTTCTCCTGTCATCCTAGTTTCTCAATGTCTCTTCTGGCCATCTCTCTACTTGCTCCTTCAACCTTCCTGATGCCTGACCTTCCTTATATCCCTTCTTTCTGCCTTATCCTTAACTCTCTGCACCTTCTTCAACTCTTCCCTCAAATGTGTTAGCATATCCTCGGGAGATGGTGGGAAAACTCGCTGACTGGGTGAAGTAGAATAAAACTTCCAACTGTTCAGTTGAAGACCCATTCTTCAGGGCTGGCTTTATTTTCAAACAAGAATGCTAAAACAAAAGTAAATATTCTCAAGAGCTGGGTAGCCAAGGCTTCCCCAAGTTCTGGCAGCTGGGAGAGGATAGGCAATGGCCATGTTGCCAATTCTTGTCAATTTATCACAAATCTCATGAGATGAGTGTGTGTATGGGAGGTAGTTTAGTTTGTTTGATTTAGTTTTAAACCACAGTTCCTGAGTTCAAGTGATTTAAAAAAAAATAATAAAGCCAAGATTAAGTGAAGAAAGTAAATTTTTATCCATCCTTGTTATGGTGAAAACATGAAAATCAAATTTTCCAATAGCAGAAGTCAAAAGACCCAAATGTTGTTGTGTTTTTTTTCAAAATCTCATGGTTTGGTAGTACTACAGAGGACACACTCTTCCCCTTTAGTATCTCTTTCTAGGTTTTGTGACAAGACCAATACTAGAGCTTCAGTAACCCTGGGACTCTACTGTCTGCTGTCCCAGCCTATGAGGCAGGAAGCCCTATATCTGGCTTCCTGTTGGTTGCATGCTTGCTCCTAGTCATGTGCTCCTACAGATATTCCAGTTTTAAAGGATTCAAGGTCTATAAACAGGCACACTGGAGTGTTCACATGAACCCCAATGCATAGTGCTGTGCTACACTCCTTCATCCTTGACACATCATCTCTTACTTCCACTTGCCTATCCAACTCCTGCCCAATCTAAAACTCAAATCGTAGGTTAACAACCAAATAAAACAAACTTAAGCACAAACCATTAAAAAAGTTATTTTTCCTCTAAATCAAAGCAAAACTGCTTGGCAGTACCATCCACTGATACTGAGAGTTGCATGTTAGAACTGAGCTTCTTGAAATCGTCCAGTAACTGTTACACCATTTTGAGGAGAAGCAGAAAATGCGTGTCATACTGTATTATTTCTGTATTTTCCACTTTATCCCACCACATATGTGTACAGAGCGCTAGAATGATATGTGTATAACACAGATGCAATACCTGGACACACAATTTATTTGTTCCCTTATGCTCTCTGGAAATGATATACTGAATGAAGAACAACAGTGTAGAAGATGCTTCAATGTGTCTAAGCTGCTGGCTGACATAATATGAAGCATGTTTCATTGATCATGGAGAAGCAGCACCAGAACTCTTTCATTATGCTCCCATGGAAGAAAAGACAAGAAATGGAGGGAGGGGAGTAGGGGAGAGGGGAAGAGAGAGAGAGAGGCAAACTAAAAAACCTGCCATAATAAAGAAAGATGAGAAAACCAACAACTTATATATTTGTCAAAAATGCACAAAGAGCTGAAACAGAGGTCTCAGCTAATCGATAGCAAGAGGCTATTAAATACTATGGTAGTAAATAACACATAAATATGCCAACTAATTGAACTACCATCGGCAGAGGATTCAAGTAAGTAATTAAAGTATAATTCTCCTTGCACTAAATATTAAAGCCAAATGACTCTATTCAAAACCTTAGGCATTTTATAACAAGGGGAGGGGTAACCTTCAGGAAAACACATAATAGTTTGGAAAGCTTGAAGTTGGGAATACATACCTGCCTAGTGAGTGAACAGTCTCTCCAGATAAGAAGTTAACTTAACGTAGTCAATTTTCAATGTACAAGAGAGAGAAATTAGGGTAGGAAGAAATTATAAAATATTTACATCCGCTAAGATATGGCCCATTTTGTCCAGTAATATTAAAGTTGAGATGTAGCACAATAAATGTTTCACTTCTCTAAAACCTATGGAAACAGCCACCATTTCTCTGTTTCCAGCAGAATATTAAGAAAACGTTAACATTACTTAGAACCATTTATGATTTTTTTTCCTAGATGTACTCCATTGTAAAGGATGCAGACAATTGACTGTAAAGTTTCCTTTAACCTTTTTACTGGGTGGTTAGGTATTAAAGGTAGGACCAGGTATTCTATATTCTTAAAATGGAGACTACTGCTTGATATCTTCCCTAAAGGTAATAGAAAGATGCATGAAAACTTTTTAATGACCACTGTATGGCTAATAAGGAGAAATTCACTCTTAGGTAAAAGTTAATAAATAAGGGAAAGAAAATGGCTTTAAAAAGGCATTATCTGGGTTACTCCAATCTGTGTTTCCATGGAAATAGAAATTAAAAAAATCTTTTGGCAGCTGGTAGACAGGCAGCAGCTGACAACTCTCACTACCAGATTTTAGCAATTGACTTTTAGAGGCTGGTTCCAAGAGCCAACTTGCAAAAACAAGCACAAAGGCTTTAGGACGAGGTTGGCTGCTATCATATGTACTACTTCAAACTGGAGGAGGGGGTTTGTGATGAGGAAAAAAACCTAGTTTTATTTAGAGAAATGTTTACACTTCTCCATTGGCTACTGTCACTTGGGCTTTTGCTTTCAATCTAGAAATGTATGCAATGTGTGCAGATATAATTGCATACCTTGCCATGTGTTGTGTATGTATTCATGTATATACTTAATGAGAGGCATTGGTATATATCTACTGTGTCTTACTTTGTATGCAAACACTCAACAGCTTACAGCAAAATATAAGACTACACCAAGTAAATTTGGGAGAGAAATAAACTCACATGATGGTTAAGATGGTTTTATTAAGCAAAACTTAATTTCATATAATCATAGAAGATTAGGGGTGGAAGAGACCTCAGGCGGTCATCTAGTCCAACCTCCTGCTCAAAGCAGGACCAACACCAACTAAATCATCCCAGCCAGGGCTTTGTGAAGCTAGGCCTTAAAAACCTCTAAGGATAGAGATTCCACTACCTCCCTAGTTAACCGATTCAGGTGCTTCACCACTCTCCTAGTAAAATAGTTTTTCTTAATATCCAGCCTTGATCTCCCCCACTGCAACATGCGATCATAGGTTCTCGTTCTGTCATCTGCCACCACTGAGAACAGCCTAGCTCCATCCTCTTTGGAACCCCTCTTTAGGTAGTTGAAGGCTGCTATCAAATCCCCCCTCACTATTCTCTTCTGCAGACTAAATAAGCCCAGTTCCTTCAGCCTTTCCTCATAAGTCATGTGCCCTAGCCTCTCCAATTTGTCCATATCATTTCTGTAGTGGGGGGCCCAAAACTGGATGCAATACTCCAGATGTGGCCTCACCAGTGCCGAATAAAGGGGAATAATCACTTCCCTCAATCTTCAGGCAATGGTCCTTCTAATGCAACCCAATATGCCGTTAACCTTTTTGGCAACAAGGGCACACTGTTGACACATATCCAGCTTCTCATCCACTGTAATCCCCAGGTCCTTTTCTGCAGAACTGCTGCTTAGCCAGTCAGTCCCCAGCCTGTAGCAGTACATGGGATTCTTCCTTCCTAAGTGCAGGACTCTACACTTGTCCTTGTTGAACCTCATCAGACTTCTTTTGGCCCAATCCTCCAAGTTGTCTACATCAGCCTGGATCCTATCCCTACCCTCCAGCGTATCTACCTCTCCCCCCAGCTTGGTGTCATCCGTGAACTTGCTGAGGGTGCAATCCATCCCATTTTCCAGATCATTAATGAAGATGTTGAATTTGTTTCACACAATGGCTACTTATGGTCAACATAAGCTAGAATAGTGTGGGGGTACTCAGGTTTGAAAGGGACATAAACCATATAAATTGAGGGGTAGAATTCAGGATGCTGTCTGGGGACTCATCAGGTTAGGAAGAGAATCATAAAAGGATTGGAGAAAGTGCTGGGATACTCTGAGGAGCACTGCAGAAAGGGAGTGTAGTGAGGAGGCCTGGCTCCCAGCCACCCCAGAGAGGGACGAGCCCTTACGGATGCCAAAGTGGGCGGAGTCACTGGAGCCTGCGCCCGCCTCCCAGAGGTCAAGGTGCAGGGCAGGAAGTATAAAAGCCCAACCCCAGGGCTCAGAAGTGGGCTGGCCGCCAGAGAGGCCAGACACTGATGCCCCAGCTCCTGCTGGGGAGACTCCCGACGCCCGTGACCGACCCGAGGACTGGCCATACCTGTGGAGGCTGGATGCCAATCAGACACCGGAAGAGCCAGTAAGCCGACCAGTACAAAGGGACCCAGAGAAGCTGCCCAGTTTACCCCTTGCTCAGTATCCTGAGGATCCCATGGTGCTAGAGGCCGTGGAAGACGACGCTGAGACACAGGTACTGGTAGAGTGGGAGGTCGGAAGTAGCCCGGGGGCAGCCGACCCTAGTCTGGCTGCCGCACACCCAGAGCCAATGTGTGTGTTGCGGCCAGGATCCCCACTGACACAGCAGCAGGCTGCCTGCCGCTGTTAGGGCCCCGGGCTGGGACACAGAGGAGTGGGTGGGCCTGCGTCCCCCCTGCCACCCCACTCACAGGTGGCAATCTCCCCCTCACCCTGTCGCTCAGGACCTAGGGCCGGGGCTTAATATTGAACTGTTTGCTCAGCCCCTGCCTGAGGGTCTGAGCCCTGACTGTTGTTTGCTGCCCCGCCCTGAGCTAGGGCCCGGGCTTACAATATGGAACTATTTGCTCAGCCCCTGCCTGAGGGCCTGAGCTCCTGACTGTTTACTGCCTCACCAGGCTAATTCGCCAGCTCATCGGACTCGTGTAGTGAGGCGGCCTGGCTCCCAGTCGCCCCAGGGAGGGGCGACCCCAAGAGCGGACGTCTACAGGGAGGCAAAAGTAAAGCATTGTCAAAGACTAGCTTTCCACAGTGCTTGTGAGTTTCCCAGTATTGGCCATAAACAGCCATAGATAGTCATCTTGTGGGTGCTAAAACTGCAAGCCTTTCTTAAAACTGCAGTTGTTGCCAATGATGATGCTGGCCTCTTTCCTGATGCCACTGCCAATGAAGCCAACGTGGGACTTGCAAGCTGCTGTGAATCTGTAGATCAGTTCATATGCTAAAACACTCTCTCTTTCTTGCCAGCACTCAGAGTCTGGATTTTGGGATTATTCTGCAGATTAATATAGAGCACAAAGTCACTCATCCATTATCTGCTGAATTTGGCCTGTGTGACACCTTGCTCCGGTCACCCAGAACTGTGAGTCACTGTTTTATAACTCTGCCTCAGCAAAAGTGAGCTTCTCTAAGGCCTGGTCTACACTAGGGGGGGTCAAACTAAGGTACGCAACTTCAGCTATGTGAATAGCGTAGCTGAAGTCGAACTACCTTAGTTCGAACTACTTACCCGTCCTCACGGCGTGGGATCGAAGTCCGCGGCTCCGACGTCGACTCCGCCACCGCCGTTCACGGTGGTGGAGTTCCGGAGTCGACGGGAGCGTGTTCGGAGTTCGATATATCGCGTCTAGATGAGACGCGATATATCGAACTCTGAGAAGTCGATTGCTACCCGCCGACCCGGCGGGTAGTATGGACGTACCCTCAGCTATGAGTCAGCTCCCTGACACGCCAGCTTGTCTGCCTTGTTAGGAAACTCCTTAGAAGTCTGCCAGTCCAAACCTTGTCTTGCAGGTAACAACCAATGAACCCTGAGTTCCCCAGAGACACTTTTCTGCAGTGTTCAGTCCATCTCACGGGACTGTCATTGAAGTTATCAAATTTGCTGCCTCTAAAGAGACAGAACTCATACCAGCCTGTTAGTTTGTCTGAGGATTTTAACATTCAGATTAGTACAAAGCCATGAGATAGTTTTGTAATAAAACAAGAATAAGTTTACTAACAAGGAAAAGAGATGTAAGTGATAATAAGTAAGAACAGAAGACACTGATATGGTTACAAGTAAAATAATCCATGCTTTAAAGTAACTAAAATTTACAATCTTTTTATGTAGGTTTCTCACCTATATTCAATTCTCAGAGACTCCAAGCCCCTCAGTTGAAGGATCCAACTTTCTCAGATTACAAGAGCTCTGTCCCCTTATTGCCGTCCAATGATAGATGACAAAATGGCCTTTTGTCACTGCTTGCATCTTCACAGAGTTCACAGAACCTGTTTCAAGAGGTAGAAAGCCTTCCTGGGGGTGCAGTCTTCATCCCCCATTGAGATTGTTAAGTGGTCATCATCCCCCACTTGCTTGCTTGATGACTTTGTTTACCTGACTTGCAAATATGCTTTTTACTGTCTTTGGCCTCACCTTGCTTAATTATATACAGATATAATTAAGCCTGGGAGACAATTCCTTAATCTAGGATTGTATGCAGTGTAGTTATAGCTGTGCCAGTCCCAGGATAATAGAGATACAAGGTGGGTAAGGCAGTATCTTTTATTGGACCAACTTCTGTTGGTGAGAGAGACAAGCTTTCTGTTTGTTTGTCTCTTTCACCAACAGAAGTTGGTCCAATAAAAGATATTACCTCACCCACCTTCTTTGTCTGGGATGGCAGGCAGTGCCTAAATCCAGCCTAACACATTTTGGGAATATATTCCAGAACACACCTATAATGCTTTACATATCATTTGTACATACGTACATCATGCAATAATATTAATGACCAGCATATTACCAGTTTGCATATGACTCCTTACACACTATCTTTTATGTAGAGATTATTAAAACAGTGAGTTGGGGGCAATGAGTGTGTCAGGCTTGATGAGAGTTATGGCATGATGTGCCCTCTGTCAGATGGCATTTGAGGGATTCCCTATTCACAGCCTACTCTTGTTTGGGCTCGCACCCGGAACAGAAAGATTGTAAGTTTGTATAGGCAACTGTTGGTTAAATTCACCTTTTGCAATCAGTTGCTCGTGACCAAGCAACAGACAGAGAATGCAGAGAATGATTCTGAATAATAAAACAGAGATCTGAGAAAACAGCAAACTGCCCATGGAGAATTCCCCAAGAAAAAGAATGGTGACATTCAATTGGCTAAATGATTCAATATGAGTTACTCTCCTGTCTTTACTTTCTCTCTGCTATACTCCTGCTTGAATGGGCAATCATCACTAGGGCTTTGCTAACACATAATTCCACACTCTGGTCCTTCAAGGCTATAGCCAGCTGTGTCAGTCTGCTTCCCTCCTTGAGTTAATAGAGATAAAGCCAGTAGATTAACCTTCCATGCATATACTTTTGTCAATACACCCACACAATCTGCAATGTTTCTCAGGGAAGAAATGTACATATTAAAAGTCTCCTTTCACTTCTTGCCTCAGAGGAAAGCCACTTAGTTTAAAATTAAAGTTTCAACAACTCACATGCTACCTGATTGCCCTGGGTTGCTCCATTAGCAGTATGAGAATTTCATAGTTGGCTATCATGCAACTTCTGTTGCAAAAAGGCTTAGGAATTGTTATACTGGATAGAATGGTTTATTTTAACAAACAATGTTCAGGATTAAGAGGTTTCTGTGAGATTTTTGTTATTTATTACTATTTATTGATAAGTATAGTACCTTGTGCAAGCCTCAAAGCACTGTATATGATTAAATAAATAATAAATAGTGCTTAGCTAATGCTTGAACTGGAAAAAAGTGACATTGCACCCACAAAGTGGTGGCATGCTCACAGATCCAGATTAATGCAATTTTAGGTTCACTCTCATATGGGAACCACCCCCTCACGACCTTGCTTTGGTGATGTTGGCTGTGGTAGGGTCTACCCACAGCACAGCAGTCTTTTGAGTTCCTGGGGAGCCCACCACCACTCGTGTATGGGCAGACTTGGTCTTTCACCTCTCCAAACCTGCCTTCAAGCAGCCTGCAGTCTGTCCTGGAGGAAGGAAGACTCAGCCCCAGACACTCCATCAGAGCTTTCACTCTGTGTGTTGGGGGAGATCGCAGCTAACCCCACCCTAACAGAGCCATGTTGCAGTGGCTGCAGCAAGGACCCCTTTCTCCATACAGGCATCTGTGAGGTGATTTTGGCAGGGCCTCATGTTCACAGTGGCAGGTTGCAGAGTTAACACTCTATTGAGATGAATGGGCCACTTCATACGTCTGATAGCCATTTTTTCAGGCTGTCTTCAGATTCAGGCAGGCATTACTGCTTAGTTTACTCAGGACACATTGTCAAGCTTTTCTTCACATGCATGAGGGCTAGATACATATTTATTTTTAAATGAAAGATAAGATTCTGATATAATCACATGCTCAGAAGCTGGGGCCCTACCACATACCTTTAATAGTGTGCTTGGGTTCACATTTTGTCTAGCACCTCCAGTACTGATGGCCAACAAAATAATTGCTTTTGTCCCTGCAATCATTAGCAATACTTTGTTAAATAAGTATGAATAATTAGGTGAGAGTATAATTGCTTTTTCTGGAAATGACCCTAGTATAATTGCTGTTTCTGGAATTCTGAAAAGTATCATCAAAAAATTCAACATACTGACAGGATGAAACACAATTATACATGCTGTTGAGACCTGTAAGGATGCTGTTGGGAGATAATGTATCTCCAGATGAAATGTCTAGTAATGGGTATCGATTGTAATACCCTTGTTAAAGTGTAACTGATAGCTATGCTATGATTTTATCCTAGTGCTGTGAGAGGAAGTATAGATAGTGAAATGAATGGAAATGAAATACATTATTTTAATTGGTATAGATGATAGTCTGATATTCCTAATTACAGTTTGGTATATCAGGGTGAAAAGAAAATGAGAAAGGGGAAACCAACTTGAATAGTTAGCCCACTGAAGTCACATAATTCATTTGTTGTTTAATTAGACTAATTCAAGTACATGTTTTGCCTGCATCTAATGAGTTTTATGTAATTCAGGCTTCTAAGTTATAGTGATGCCCTCCCATTGTATGTGGAATATTTTCTCATGTAATCTGAGCCTTTAACTTTTTTCATTGAACCATAATTACGTTACTTGTTTAAATGCACCTTAGTCTTATTTTGTCTTCATATCCAGTGAGAGTATGAGGTAAGCCCTGGTTATAGGATACCCAAACTCAAAGCTTTTAGGTGAAAGCTTATGAAAACCCTCACCTGTGTGAGTGTGAAAGTAGTGTTCTAGTCATGAGGTCAGGGGTTGAATGCCAACATTTAAACCAGCCAGGTCATAGGATGGTGGTTAGGGTGATGGTCAGAAAAAGAGTAGGGGAGGGAAACAGTCTCTTTGCTCAGAGGCAGGGAGGGTGCCGCTTACATTTTATTTGATGGGAATGTATTCTCCCAGGAAACCAAGTTTCCATTTTTATATGTAGACATATTTTCTGTAAATAATATTTAAAAAATCACACAAAAACCTTGCTCTCCTATACGAGACAAAATTGATTTTAAAAAGCTTCAGAAATTTAAACTTTTTCCATACATTTTTTTCAAGCCAAAATCTGGCTTTTTAGTGACTCAGAATTATTTTCAGTGTTGATAAATAACTGAATAAAATTAAAGGCGGCCTAGTTTCTGTGCCCAAAACCAGTGCAGTTGTACACCTCATGCAACTTCATTAAAGCCAGTGAGGTTATACAGAGTGTAAGTCGAAGACTTTGGCCCCAAGATAACTACTGATATAGGCCTAGATACACAAGGGTAACTAGCTACCTATACCCCAGACTTAGGTGCCTAAGTCTCAGTTTCAGGCTCCCCTGCTATCTACAAACATCCCACTTTGCCGCCTCCTAACTCTGTAGGCACCTAAACACAGTACCTAAATTTCCACTGTAAAATTCCCTAGGTGTCCAAGTTTCTGCCTCTGGGCATGTGCACTGCTGCCTCACCCTAGATTCCCAGATGCCTATCTCCTGCCTAGGCCCCAGTGTGATGCATGAACGAGGGGAAGATAGAGGAGGGCCTATCTCATATGCAGGGCCTGATCAAGTAGTTCTTAAAGAAGCCCCTACCAGCTCTAGTACCATTCAAAATCTGACCACCAAAGGGAGCAGAAAATAACTTATAGGCCAGTTAAGAGTATTTGCCTTGACTGTGGGATACTCAGGTTCAATTCGTCCCTTTGCCTAGCAAGAAAGGATTCACTGTGCTACGGGATATTCTGAAGTGGGGGGCTCTGTTAGTCTTTCTCTCCAACTGAGGTTATTCCACTGTTTATGAATAAATTAAGTCACCAAAACAGGGAGCATGGACTCTGGATCTTCCATGTGGGTATCCTAAACAAAAATAATTTTTGCACTCTTTCTGGGTCAGTTAATACATACATGTGTAATGAAACACTAAAACTGCACAGAGTTTTTCCTCCTTCTTCTCCAACTCAAGCAAATCTTGAGAGTGCTAGCATAGCAAGGTTGCATGGGGTACATACCAGAGGTGACTTTGAACACTAATTCTTTGGTCAGCTTAAATTTATTCAGCTACTTATCAAATGCAACTACTTATCAATGTATCAGCTACTTAGATATGCAAAGATTTTTGTCTGACAATAAAGGGCCAAATTTTGGCTCAATAGAGTAGTTTCTGGTAAGAGTTGAAGGTTTTACAGTTTTTTAAGGAATTAGTTAAAATAGAAAATGTTGTTAAATGTACTGCAGAATCTGAGATATAATGGCAGAATTGCAGGACTGGCAAAGGGTTTTTGTTTTGTTTTTTAAACAGAACTTTAATCTGGGCTCCTTGCATGTATAACAATGAAAGATTGATAGCATCATCATAAGGGGAAATAACAGGGGAGTCTTATCAGTGTGAGCAATTTACATGGACTTTTAAAATCTAGCATTAACCTTGCTATTGTATGCTTCTCCTGGACACATCCAGGCTCTGTAGTTTAGATTATTTTCATTTATTTTTAATAACATTGCAGAGCTTCTCATTAACTTCCTATTACAACTCATTCATTCACTGATATCTCTAAATATCATGGTTTTACTTAGTAACCACCACAGGACAAGTTCTCTCCTCCTTCTCCCTCACTGCGCTCACTCATTTTCAGTCTTATCTTAAACCTTCTCATTACTTGTTTTAGTGCATTGATAGTCCCTTTTGGAACAAAATATTGCATTCAGGCCACTAGTTTTGGCCTCATTTGACTTGTGTGGACTATTGCTAGCAAATTGCCTAGCAGTTTTTGGTATTAAAGTTGCAGCATGAATGACTAAAACTGAGACATAATAAGCAGCAGAATAATCCAGATAATTTTTTGGGCACACATGTGCCTTTTCATAAACTAGAAATGGGGAGGAACTCTTGGTCTAGTGATTATAGCCAGGGTGATGGAGTCAAAACTCCTGGCATAAAACTAAAGCAATGGAGAGAAGAATCAGGCATAAGTCTTCAACCTTCTGGACCACATTTATACATTTTTTCCTTATTGCTTTGCAACCTTTTAATACCCAAGTTCAAATTCTCTTCCTGTATTGTCGTTCATGTCCTTCCTCCCACTGTGTGCCCCCTTGATCACACACAGGTTCTCATCATTAGTACTGAAATGTATATTATCTATGCTGCAAGCTGTATGCCATCAGTGAAATCTCACTTTTAAAGAGGTGATTTCTTCGGTACATTTATTTTTATGTTGTTAGTTTATGAAATGACAACACAACTTCATTTTTATTTCTTTCTTTTCTCTTGTTCTGTGACAGTTTTATATTGCTTAGGTATGCAAGTCCACTGAAGAGCTGATTGTTCTCACATTTTTTTTTGTAAGTGACAAAAATATAGAGAAGATTAAAAATATTTTTCATCCCACTGTTGCCTGAATAGGCAGAAGCACAGCATATGCCCTTACACTACAGTGCTTATTATTGCAATACTATGGCAATAACTGAAGGAAAAAAAGTATTTCTGTGCCATGAAATAAAGAAAATAAAACCCACATACTATCACAGTCCCATAATGGAAGCACATTTATGGAAGAATCTTTTTTTCCACTTGTACTCATGAGTAGTGGGATTATTCCCTAGGAGCCTTACACCAACTCACTAACAGCCAAACATACCAGAAAGTTTACTTATTTACAGTCTATTCCTGCTCCCATTAAAGTCGGTGGGAAAACTCCCACTGACTTCTGTCTATCTTCGTATTTGTGGTCATCATCACTGTAGCTTCTGAGCACCTCAGGAACATCAATGAAGTTATTCTCAGAACACAACTCTTATGAAGGGGCTATGCTGGGATTCAACCCCACACTTTTGAAGACTTAGCCCAATGGTTTAGTCACAAGACTATCTTTCAATAGGACCACCAGCGAGCTCTTCTATAGATAACAATACCAACTAGGTTTTCTAAAACATGAAAGCCCGTCTCACCATATATGTACAGTACTTCCATTTATCTTTGACTAAAGCATTCTCTATACAGGCTAATACTAATTTAATAAAGCAGCCCGTACCATTTGCATGCATCAGTCTAATTTATATTTTTTACTACTAGCATTTGTTCTATTATTATGAGTGTTTTATGGGCAGAGCAGCATGTGCCTATCCACAGCCAGAAGGTGACTCATGCCCCCAATTCAAATGGGGTTGCTGTGGGTATAAGTAGTAACAGATTTTGTCCCATCGTTTTTTTTTCCAATTAGACTTTTTTGTTTTAAGGACAATTTTTGAGCATAATGGTGTCATGTTATAAATAAGTAATGTGAAAACATTTTGGCAAAACACCAAGATTGTAATATTTGCTTTTTTTGAAAAAAAAAATCATAATTATAATTGTAAAGGCAAAATCCTGATGTAACTGCCAGAGGGATGTTGAGGGATGTGGTACAAGAGCTATTCTGTCAGGACAGGTTGGAATTGGTCAGGGTAGACTGCCATGAAGCTATGCAGGTACATTTTGCTTCTTTGAAAAGGAACTGCCCATGTTGCTGGTCACAATATTCACAACCAGTTTTACAGGGTTCTGCAGACATGCCCCTTCATGCAATGATGCTGTTTTGAGTACTGTATAGAGATCATGCACTGTTTGTGTCTGCCTCTGTCCGCCTTCCCTACTAGCAGAGCTACACTGCACATGACAGGGCTAGCTACAAGCATGCTCTCCTACTCTCTTCCTTCTCCCATTTCCGAATTAAAAATATAATTCTTTGGAGACTTTACATGCTATAAGCCGTGTTAAAAATATTGTGAGCATGAAGTAGAAGGTAAAAGGCTTTAGCTCGTACAGTATGCACGGGGAAAGTCAGGACATCCACAATAAGTTCCTCAGCTAGTATCATGTGAGATTCTGAATCAGAAAAATGAATGTAGGACTCCTGCCTTGAACTTGCATGCTGAAAGTTCTGTCTGTATTGTAATTGGGTAAATAGCACTTCGCTGGAAGTCAGTAAAGAGGGGTAAGTGACATTCACACCTCTTAATTGGTGACAGTGGCAAGAAAAGCAAAAGATTGGATGACTGAGATTCTAATACTGCATATAAAATGGAAATTATTGCCTCATTGAAAATCCAGTACTTCAGGCTTGGCTAGAACCCTTAATACTTCATGCCAAATGTTTAAAGTAGCTTATGTTAAAATGAGCATCTAAGCTTCTTCTAAAAAGTATTTTATTGGATATATGGTCACTTCCTGTAACCCTTACATTCTATTATGTACCCTCCATACTGAATGATCCTGTTTTGTTCCTTACACATTACTCCCTTCTTGTTTAGGTTTAACCAACCATTTAAGCTAAGCTACATATAGCAGATTTCTTCTTCCTTTTTTTCCTAGAAGAAGTACAATACCACTGATTTTTCCATTAAATCTGATTAAGGTCCTCCTACAATCCCAAAATGCCTACATGGGTGGACAAAAATTTCTGCCGGAAAAATCAGCATTGAAATAATTAGGCTTAGAAATTGTTTAGGAGAAGAATGCAGCAAGACATACTTCCTTAACAGCGACCGGTACTGTTTGTTTCTCTTTGTGCTCAGTAAAAGAGTATGTCTGTGTATCTTAGGTCCTCATGTGCCCATATTCCCACAGTATGTGAGTGTCTCACAATTATTAATGTATTTATCTTCACGCCACCTCTGTGAGGGAGGGCAATACACTTCTACCTCGATATAACGCTGTCCTCAGGAGCCAAAAAATCTTTCCGCATTATAGGTGAAACCACGTTATGTTGAACTTGTTTTGATCCACCGGAGTGCGCAGCCCCATCTCCCCCAGAGCACTGCTTTACCACATTATATCCGAATTCATGTTATATCAGGTTGCGTTATATCGGGATAGAGGTGTACTACTATCCCCATTGTATAGTGGGGAAGGGAAGCAGATGGAAAAAAAGAAAGGGCTTTTAGTATAAAAGGACAAGCTTGAACTGACTTGTGGTCTTCCTTTTGATTCAGCAAATGGATGGGACCATTGGTCCCAGAGGAACCCCCAACCCTGTATGGAGGGGTTGGAAGAGCATTGGTCTAACAGGGCCCCATAAGTCTGATGGGTGATTTCTGGTGCTTTTATTAGTAAGTATGCAGGAACTTTTATTGTTTTTATATGTTTTCTCTGTGATGCTTTTACTCTGCTGAGAAAGAGGTGTATGGTAACTTGCAACTACTGGCTATACACTGTTCATTGCCCTTGGAGAGAAAGCAAAGCACAGGCTCTGGCTGTTAGGCAGACTGGCTTGCTAGAGATATCCCAGCATAAGACAGGGAGTTGTGCAGCCTTAGAACCCTTGGTCAGTGGGGAGTGGGACACTTATCTCTGTCCAAAGACAGGTGATGGCTGGAGACCTGAGACTGACTGGGCATTCCTGGAGTGGATCATGGAGGGGAGGAAAAAGGTGTAGCTACCCTGAAACTGACATGTCTGATACCTGCTCACACAAAGATACTGACTTGGGTCTGGATTCAGTAAAGCATCCTTATTCAGGACAGTGAATGAGTACTTGCAGAAGTTTCTCTGAAGGCTTGGACTAAAATCCTGTCCTGAATACAGATGGGCTTGAGCTCATAATTCTGTTATGTTCTGAATCAGGGTCATTACCTAGACATTTTAAAAAAAATCTTTGTTTTTTTTTAAACAATATTTTTTGCAACCTATGAAATTAGTATGACTTCCCTTTTGAACATATTATGGCCCTGATTCACTACTCCATTTTTAAGCCATTGTACCTCCATTGATTTCAGTGAAGTTACTGTGGTCTACAACTGGAGTTATGAAACTCCAGGCCTTATGAAACTAAATTACTTTTAATTTAAACTAATCTGAAAAGCGATCATGATGTCCTCAGGTTACCCCTCTGGGCTGTACAGGTGCTTCTGTACAAAGCAGATTTTGATTTAGAATTAGCTAATCCTATTTGTGAATGTATATTAGTTTTTACCAGCTTTAGTCTTTGATTCAATATGTATTATTGTAAATGTAAATATTCAAACCTGACAAATTAAATAAGGAAATTCTTTCCAAACACTTCTTTTTATTACTGTTTGGGGCTTCACCAACTGTTTGTGTGTCTGTGGGAAACCCACATGTGCATATATTGAGGAAATATTTGAAAGGATCACTTTAAAATAGACCTTTAGTTTGCTGTAAAATGTGAGAATAACAAATTTGGGACCTAATAAGTTCAGGTGCTTTCCCAACAATCCAAACCTCCTACCTGTAGGATTTGGGACCTCATCTATGCGTGAGTGCAGCTAGACAGATGATTGGAACAAGGCAAAAGACTAGGGTCCAAATTTTGAAATCTGGGTGGCTAAAGTTAGGCTTCTATATCCATATTTAGGTATTTAAAGGCCCCGATCCTGCAAAAAGAACAGCACAAATGAACCCCCATTCCACATAGAACCCATTGACTTCAGTGGGGCTCCATCTGGTTCTCTTTGCAGGATTCAGGATCTAACATTTTCTATGGTAGTGAGCATCCACAAATCCCACTGTAGACAATTGGAGCTGCAGGTTCTCAACACCTTTGAAAATCAAGTTACTTTTTATTTCCAAGCCTATATAAGGTTTTAGAAGCTTGACTGCAGGTCAGGGGTACAGGAACAGTTTGTATGGGGGTGGTGCTGAGAGCCATTGAACCAAACTGTAAACCTGGTATATGATGGAAACCACTTCAAGCCAGGGGGTGCTGCTGCATCCCCAGCACTCCTAGTTACAGCACCTATGCTGCAGGCACCAGGTTTGGAAAATGTCAGTCTAAAAATGAAGTCATATTCCCTAATATATATGGAATGCTTGTTTTGTGTATTTATATCTAGTTTATTACCTTTTACTTTTAGAATGTTCTAGCCATTTAAAGCAAAAAGTTAAATTGTGCATTGTGTTAAAAATGCTTTTGTTGGTTATTTCTCCATTCTGTGATATGTGGTGGAGTTCTACAGCTATCAGTTAAGCCCTCTTTACAGCAAGTGTAACCCACACACCTTCTGGGTGTGGTGTTGTGTCCCGTCTAGTGGCACCAAGATACTTAAAGAGAACGATAAAATGAGTCTGCATAACAGCCAGTTGGCTTTTAGCTCATGCGGTAGAGCAGAGGAGGCCAACCTGAGCCTGAGAAGGAGCCAGAATTTACCAATGTACTTTTCCAAAGAGCCACAGTAATATGCCAGCAGCCCCTCATCAGCTCCCATCCCCACTCCCAACGCCTCCCACCCACCGATCAGCGCCTCCCTCTCCCTCCTTGCACCTCCTGATCAGCTGTTTCGTGGCATGCAGGAGGTTCTGAAGGGGCGGGGGGAGGAGCGAGGGTACGGCAAGTTCAGGAGAGGGGGTGGAGTGGGGGCAGGGCCATGGCAGAGCCAGGGGTTAAGCAATGAGCACCCTCTGGCACATTGGAAAGTTGGTGTCTGTAGCGCCATCCCTGGAGTCCGTGCCTATACAAGGAGATGCATATTAACTTCTGAAGAGCCACATGTGGCTCCGGAGCCACAGGTTGGTCACCCCTGGGATAGAGGCTTATGCACTAAGTTCCAGAGTTCCCCAGTTTGATCCTGCCCACTGACAACCGGGTCTGTCAGTGTTATACAAGCACTGCGTTATAATTAATTTTTTTTTGCAATTCATTGTACTTACATATATTTGCATGCTCCAGTGTGATTTGTTAAAAAGTTGGCTTAATTAGAATGGCATCCTGGTTATGAAATATCACATTATGATGATGTCACATGCATGAGAGATGAATGTTGAATGCCTAATACTTTTGTAGCATTTGTTCTACTTGACATATATGTGTGTTAGAGAGGGGATTTGAAAACCTTTACAGTGAATTGCTGTTTTTCAAGGGGAGAAAAAAATCTCACTCTCGAAGAACATATTCCTTGATTTGTATCCTAGCCATGAGAAAAAACATTGGAAATTCATGCTGCATTGAACAAAGATCATACACATGCATTTAAATCACTTAATCTAACTTTTTAATGGTGCAATTTAGAATTATGTTCTTTTTGCATTTGTAATTAGAGGGTGGAACAGATGTGGAAGACTTAGTTTAAAGTGATGTGTTCATTAAAATAATCTTTGTTGCCAAGTGATCGCTCACCTATAGAAGGATTTTTATTCCCTACTTCAGATTTTTGCTCCATTTAAATACACTGAAAGCTGTATAGAATTTAAGAAGAGCTTGCTTTGGGAGTGGGAGGATTACCACAAAGGGATTTACCAAGGCTTCCACTTCAGATCCATCTTCTAATACTGAAATTTAATTCTGCCAGCCAATTAGAGCATATATGCTGTATGGTCACTGATTCACTACTATATGGTACAATAATTTTAATGTACCATACAATATGGTAAAATCCATGTCCAGTGCTAATTAAGGTCTCAGACTTTGCTTAGGAGGTTATTTTGACCAGGATATGGTTATTTAGATTGCAAACTCCTTGGGCTAGGGACCCGATCTTCATTGTTGTATGTAAAATTCCAATTGTAGCAAACAGTTGATGTTACATACAAAATAAAAATCTCCCAAACAAGAATGACCTTGAGTTATTCTCTACAGTGGACATACCAAACTGAATATATGACTAGTCAGGTTGCTGAATAGCCGTACCTTACTGATACAAGTGAAAATAGCATTTAAAAATATACAAGCGTTAACCAATTAGGCTCTAATTCAGGAAAGTCCTTAAGTGCATTCCTGAATGAGGATATTTTCTTGAGTCAGGGCGTTACAGACTAACTTATTTACCAAAGGACAGTATGTTTTGTAAGAGCTCTTACATGGACACACTGATTGCAGTGTGATGCACTAACAAGTTTTTCCCTCTTTTTCACACAATCCTTTCTTTATTCAGGCTCCTCACCCGCTCCATTCTTTTGAATTGTTATGTATCTTGTCTTGTGTAGTCTCTATACATGCTAAAGATGGCTAAGATCACATGGGCCTCAGAAAAAGGTAGTAAAAAAAGAAGAGAGAAGTGATACTCTTCAAGCAGGTTGTTTTAAGAATTCTGGAGCAAATAAACAAAAGGCAGATGCTAATTAAGATACAGGGGGAAAAGATCATTTGTTGATGCTTCTAAGGAAAGTATCCTAGTCTAAGAGAAAATCTTCATGTTGAGTCCAAGTGGAATTTAAAAGGGATTAGATGTGGTTCAAAGAAGCAAAAATGTGAATGAGGCTGTCACAGTATAATTTATACAAGCAGAATCTCTATGTATTTAGCTTCTGTACTTAGGTTATTAGAATAAAGAAGAAGACTCACTTAGCAGTTTTTTCCAAGCTACCTGTCTCATTCCTTTTTTTTTTTTCCTTTTCACATAAATATTGTACCTGAACTGTTAAGGCCAGTAATGCTGGCAATTTATTTCTTGGTCACTAGGCATCATATGGACAGTGCAAAGGTGACATCATTCTTTGTTTTTTTTAAAAATGAAAAATTTGAAATGTTTTTCATGGACTGAAGTTCAGACAGTAACAGCTAGAAATGCCAGATGGGAGGCCCAGCTGCAATCATCTCTTGTGGTGCAACTGCTAATCTTTAGCCTACATGCGTGCATAGGCATACATGTGCATATATGTATAAGCTAACTCTCTCTTGCTGGGGTCTTTGTCATACCAAATAAATCTTGTGGACCAAGTAACAGAAGGCCACTAATCCTAACTTAAATGATTATGGCCAACACACACAGTACTGAATATGGAACCAGTCAGCTCGAAGCACTTCCTTGCTGCTAATTGCAAAATCTGACTGTTGGCTAAAAGCCATTGTGGCTTTGTAAATGATAAAAGAGAAAGCATCCTGACACTGACTAAAATTGGCTTTAAAACTGCTACTTGGTATTTAGTGATATTCTTTAAATGCTGCCTCAGCTGAGTGACATTATGTTTATAATAAAATAACTTGGGCTTAGGGAGCAAGAGAGAAACTTGCTTGGCTGAATATGATTCTTGAATGTGTGCGTGCATATGAAACCAGACCTGCTCATCTCTCTACATATTCACCAAATGGACTTTCGTTCATCATTAAAATACCTTGTCTTCAAGCAATCCTCCCCACAATCTCCATCTGCTGAAGTTATACATGTATGTGCTGACTTACCTAGGGCTGGATAATACTACTCTTATTCATACTTTTTAAGCAAAATGTACTGAACGAACTTGCTCATACAAGATTTTCGTCCTACAAGTAGGAGGTTTGGATTACATATTTGGGAAAGCATCTGAACTTTCATTGCCTAGTATTACTAAAGGTGTGAAGTATCCTTCAGGACCAGAATCTGTCAGTTTCACACACATGGAGTAATAGCTTACCTGGAGCCATTAAGGTCAAGAAGATTACTCAAGGTAAGGCATAAATCCACACAAATAAGGGTGGCAGAATCAGGCCCTAAATACATAAATGAATAACACACAAGACAAGACACATAACAATTGAAGAGAATGGAGCGGGTGAGGAGCCTGGATAAAGAAAGAAGAATTGTGTGAAAAAGAGGGAAAAACACTCCAAAATTTAGTAAGTTAAGATGCAGCTGCATTCCTCACAACTCATGATCCTTACCAGTAGAAGAATGAGTGAAAAACTTCTGCAGCATGAATCATGCTTTTCCCCTAGGGAGCAGCTCATTCACAGATTGAACCCTCATCTAATATTACTTGAATCATGGGGTTATTAATTATCAGCCTCCTGAATGCGCTAGACCACTGGTTCTCAAACTATTTTTCCGCGAACCACTTGAAAATTGCTGAGGGTCTCGACGGACCACTTAATGATCTTTCCAAATGTTGTTTGTACTATTAGCTAACTATGGTAAAGCGCTTTGGATAAAAATGCTATATAAAAAAACCCCATAATTAAGGTTTTTTTTGTGCTACAAATAAAAGCACACAACTCATATTTTAATATCAGTAGTCTTACCTTTCTAATGCGATGGACATGCCCTCTCTCCCCCACTGCAGCAGCCCCCGAGCTGGGGCTGGGAAGGAGGGGGGGTCTGTCCCCCACCACAGCAGCCACAGAGCTGAGGCTGGGAAAAGTTACCTCTTTCTCTGGCTGCTGCAGCCCTGCACATCACAAATTCTCCCTACCCTCTCTTCTCACCCCACTGCACGCTCCCACCTACCCGCTATTCCTCCCACAAGGCCACCACTTCATCTTACATGTGCATCTTCTCCAGGGTCCAGGCACCTAATTAGTGGAGCCACACCTGCCCTTCATTCTCTCACGTGCGACTGCCCAGGCATGGACCTTAAAGGGAACTATCCACAGACCAGTGGTCCATGGACCACAGTATGAGAACCTTTGCGTTACACTCTTTCAACTAGCCTATTAGCTCTTTAACACAATTAGATGAATTAAAACAGCATCCTTGTTTAAATTAAAATCAGATAGGGTTTGTTCCATCTTTATAACACTTTTCTTTGCAGTGTGGCAATTACAAGGAGTAGCTGTTCCTTGCCTGTATAAAATAATGTATTAGCTTGACATTCCACAGCCTGACTTGTCTTCTAAAGGGCAGGTTCTGCCACCACTGTTGAGTCATCTCTCACTCAATAAATAGTCCCACTGAATTAAAAGAAACTGTTCTTCTGGAGTAAGATATTGATCAGTACAAACACAAAAAGACCCTAAATGAACTGATACTGTATAAATGTTTGTAGTGCAGCAGAAATGGTAATTGTATTAAATCAAAAACTTCACTGAAATATCTGAGATATGGCTTCCTGCAGAAATGGATAACCAGAAGGGCCCCTAGTAAGACACTCATTTTATTATTTTTGTATGATTATAGCACCTAGGAGCCCCAGTCAAGGACCAGGACCCCATTGTGCTAGGTGCTGGTACAAACCCAGAACAAAACAAGACAGTCCCCATGGCCAAAATCTTGCACTCTAAGTCAAAGGGACAACAAATGGATACAGACAAACTGACAGGGGAGTACAAAGAAGAAATGAGATAATATTGGTCAGCATGGTAGGCTGTGGTCTCCCAGTATCTGAACTGCTGTGGCCTAACAGAGAGAGTTAGGCACTTGTAAAGGGAATACAAACATAGATGACTTGACATGTGGTCTCAGCTATTGCCTAAAATAAAAAAAATAAAATAAAACCAAACTCACTCTCTTAAAGTAATGGCTCCTTTATGGTTTGAGTGTAGGGATTTTTTTTTAAGTGATGGAGCCCAAGGAAATGTTCCTTAGAGGGATTGGAGTGCTCTTTTTAGTTGGAATAAAGACTGATAGAGTGTGTATGACAAGTAACCTGGCTGGAGACTGGAAGAGCTCTCCTTTGCTAAATTGCTGGAAATTGGTGCATCTGTGCATGGCTTACTGCTATTTTTCTATTTGAAAGTATTGGTGGGGCAAGGGGAAAAATATTTGTATTTTTCTTTATTTTATTTTTAAAACAGAGTGCTTAAAGTCAGGCCTTGAATCCACAGGTAGGCCTCCCTAAAGTCAGTCAGAGCTGTTGGGTGTTCCTCCTTTTTGTAAATCAAGCCACTCAAAAGCACAAATGTGGATTTAGGAGCCTAACTTTAAACACACATTCTAACAGTCATGTCTTATGTGTATGCTGTAAATTAAAAAATAAGAATAAATATCCTTTATCTGCCAAGAAAACAATGCACTCCAGAAGTTCAACTTTTTTTTTGTTTGTTTTTTTAAACTGATGATGAGCCTGGATTAGAATGTTCCTAAGAAGGGAATATGTACCATATCGTGGTTAGTTTATAAATCACAATCGATAACAAAGAACAAAATCTGGGAACCTGCTCCTGGCCTAAAACAAAAGGCTGTGTACCAGGGCAGCCCCACAGGATTTGTGCTGGTGCTCCTCTCCACCATACTATGGACCACCAGCATAACCCCTCCACTGCTGGCACTGCAGCCTATGAATTGCAGTGGCATCTGTGATGCACTCAGGTGCTAATCTTGCACTATTCAAGTGTTGCCATTGACTTTAATTGTTGTAGCATCAGTCTGTTTGAACAAAATACACTGGATTAGCCCAAGCAATCTATGTAGTTACACACTGTCTGGCCATGCCACTATTGCCTTGTGAAGTTTCAGGGTGGCAGCTACCATGAGTTGTGCTCTGTCATTACTCTTGGGGATAACTATACCCCAACAAATTAATTCTGCACACAATATTCTAAAATGTTGCATATTTGATTTGTCAAAAACAATATAATCATGCCAGTTTCAATTATTTCAAAATACCTGCCAGCAAGTATGTCTGTAACAATATAGACCACAAAAATATATATATATATTTTTCCAAGAAATGTTTTTCACAAATAGATTCCTTACTAGGCATATTAATAAGGAACTTTGAGTAATAGTTCATTTAAACTACAATACAGAAATGTATTTACCATACCCCTCAGAAGCAGTGTAAAGGCTTGGGGGAATCAGGGGTAATGGAGGAGCTGAAGGAGAGGGAAGTAATTGCTAGGAAGGAGCCTGGAAGTGAACCTGGAGGGTTGTTGGGTGTGGGTGGGAGAAGTATGGAACAGGGTTTTTTTTGGGGGGGGCGGGGGGGCGGAGGATTGTTAGTGATTTGGAGAGCCTCCCCCATACAGAGCCTGACTGACCCGAAACATCTCCCATTCAGTCCCAATCTGCCTCTGTCCTCATGTGTCTCTGCACTCCCTCCCCATGCCCATGTGTCCCTGCACACTCTACCCCCATCACCATGTATCCCTACATCCCTCTGCCATCCCCTTGTGGCCCTGCACCCCCACTGTCACCATCTCCTCTTTCCCCATGTGTCCTTGTACTCTCTCCCTACCCCCCATGTACCCCTGCACCCCCTCCCCATGTGTCCCTGACCCTCACTCAACCCTGTCCCCATATGGCCCTGCAGCCCCACTCCCATTTAGTCCCTGCCACAATCTGTCCCCCCACTGAACCCCAATCTGTGACCCCCAGTAATCCTATGTGCCCCATATTGTCCCCCCATATCCCATGCCTCCTTACCTGGCCTCACGGGCAGAGCACTGTGAGGAATGCAGCCTCTTCTCTCCCCTCTCTGCAGCTGGCTTCTCCCAAGCAGGACCAGCTGCTCTCTGTTTTGGTGCCACAGCAGCTTCTGGTGGGAAAAAAGGCATAACTGAAGCACCTCTCTGGCGGAATGTATTTTCTGTGGAGAAAAAAAAATCCAGGGGATGAGAATGAATTCTGCATGTGTGCAGTGGCTCAGAAGCCCCTAGGAGTACATCTTACAGAAGCCACTTTTATTGCTGCATTCATTGCCTTCTGTGGTCTTTATTTTGGCTGCAGAGTTATTCACACAGGATGATTTTAAAAATGATTACATAAAATGATTTTCTACTCAGAAAACTTCAAAAGAAGGTTTGGTGAAGTATTCAAAGCTGAGATTTAAGATATGACATGGAAAATGAAAAACAATGATATGGCTGATACACACAAGACTGAAATATAAACTATTTGAACAGTAACTACATTTTGACTGTAATGTTTCTTTTCCTTATTACAATGAATGTGTTCTACAAATAAGCTACAGAACATTACTGAAGTAACCTTTTATAAAAACAACAAAACAAACAACCCCCTCATAATAACAAATGACCTTTTATTAAAATTCAAAACAATTACAATACATTTGAAGGAGTTCCATAAACAGAAAAGGATTGCATGGATTAAGAAGGAATGGCTGTCAATATTTTTACAAAAAACATTTTTGGGGGAACAGGGTGGGTGAGGTAATATCTTTTATTGGACCAAGTATCAAAGGTGTAGCCGTGTTAGTCTGGATCTGTAAAAAGCAGCAAAGAGTCCTTTTGCACTAACAGACATATTGGAGCATAAGCTTTCTTGGGTGAATACCCACTTCATCAGATGCATGTGGTGGAAATTTCCAGAGGCCGGTATAAATATGCAGGCCAGAATCAGTCTACAGATAACAAAGTCAGTTCAATCAGGGAGGATGAGGCCCTCTTCTAGCAGCTGAGGTGTGAAAAACAAGGGAGGAGAAACTGCTTTTGTAGTTGGCTACTGCTAGTTGTAGTTGCTTTTTATTGGACCAGTGTCTGTTGATGAGAGACAAGCTTTCCAAGTTACACAGAGCTCTTCTTCAGGTTTGGGAAACAGTGTCACAGATAAATACAAGGTGGAGCAGATTGTTTAGCATAAGTAGTTAGCACATATTTCTGGGACCATTCAAGGTGAAGTGGCCTGTTCCTCTCTCTCCCCTCTACCCCCACCCACCCCATGACTGGAGGGGAGTTAAGGGAGAGAAGGAAAAAAAGGCAGCTTGGGGGAGGGAGGTGATTAGCAGGTTATAGGTTGTTGTAATCAGCCATAAATACAGTCTCTATTCAGTACATGATTTTTACTGTTATGAATTTAAGCTCCAAGGCTCATCTTTTGAAGGTGTTGTGCGGATTTCCTTTGAGAATGAGGACTGAGAGGTCAGATATAGAGTGATCATTTTGTGAAAAGTGTATCTTTGGGGGAAAACATTTGAAGGTGCTTTTTAATAACTTGGTATGAAGGAATAAGACTTATGCTAAGGGGTAGAGAGTTCTACCCCTTAAAGCCCACAAGAGCTATGTCAAAACTGTCTGCTGCCCTAATGTGATAATATGTTCTCAAAAGGTCTGACAACTATAACGGGAAGGTTCAAGAAAATGTTGTACATAATATCACATTGGCATGTACAGGTCAAAAGAATTTTCTAGCCAAATTTATCCCTGATGCACAAGAATCCCCTTGACTCTAAATAATGGAGTTACTAGAGAGATCCTACATGACATGCATTGGAATTTGTAGGCATTTTATAGCCAGGGACAATATAATCTCTGTTCTATTTCTTCTGAACCACTGAAGCCTGTGTAAACCTTGAAACATCAAATTTGGGGGAAGTTTGCACAGCTTTTCTTGGGCTTTTGCCAAACATTGCAGAAACCAGGTGTAATTCTTATTGAATCTGGTCTTCAGTGTTATGTAAGGGTCAAGGTAATCTCTGGTGTAACACCACTGTCTCCACTGGAGTTACAGCAGAGATAAATTGAGATGATATTCTTCATGCTGCTCAGTATCTTACTTTCTCTCTGAGATCATTCTTCAGCTGAAACTCTCCTCCTCACTGCATTTCAAAGCACTAAGGATACAGATAGGATATGTAGTCAGTTTTGAATATGCTCTAAAAGATATTAAATCTATTTATTCTAGCAACTGATGCCAACTGAGGTTCTGCTAGGCATTCTACAAACATACAGTAAGAGACAGAGCCTGACCCAGTGAGCTTACAATCTAAATAAACAAGACAAAGTGTCAGGTTTCAGAGTGGTAGCCATGTTAGGCTGTATCAGCATGATATATGCCATCATGTGCCAGCAAAACCCCTCTGCCATGTACATTGGCCAAACTAGACAGTCTCTACTAGACAGTCTCTACGCTAAATGGACACAAATCTGACATCAGGAATCATAACATTTAAAAGCCAGTGGGAGAACACTTCAATCTCCCTGGACACTAAACAGACGTAAAAGTGGCAATTCAACAACAACAAAAAAAAAATTCAAAAACAGACTCCAATGAGAAACTGCAGAACTGGAATTAATTTGCAAACTGGACACCATCAAATTAGGCCTGAATAAAGACTGGGAGTAGATGGGTCACTACAAAAACTAATTTCCCCCTGCTGATACTCACACCTTCTTGTCAACTGTTTGAAATGAGCCACCTTGTTTACACTGGCCTCATTAGCACTATAAAAGTGATTTCCACCCCTTCTTGTCAACTGTTGAGAATAGCCCACTTCCACCTTAATTGAATTGGTTCATTAGCACTGACCCTGCACTTCGTAAGGCAACTCCCATCTTTTCATATGCTGTGTATTTATACCTCCCTACTGTATGTTCCACTCCATGCATCTGATGAAGTGGGTTTTAGCCCATGAAAACTTATGCCCAAATAAATTTGTTAGTCTCTAAGGTGCCACAAGGACTCCTCGTTGTTAAGACCAAGTGTGGACAGGAAAGAGACACAAAGAGAGGGTACCCATGCAAAGGCACTTTTAGTATGCAGTAATTGTGTCCACATAAGGAGTTAAAGTGGAATAGCTAGTGCTCTGTGTAATCTGGCGCAGACTCACCAGGTGGCACATCCTGCTGGCTGTCTCAGGAATTAGCTCACCAGTCATCGCCTGTCCCCACCTGTCATTGGCCCCCCCATGTCCCTCCTGGACCCCAGTGCCCTTGTCTTGGGTGCTGCCCACCTGGCAGTACCCCACTCTCTCTGGGTCTCCCCACCTAGGGGAACCCCCACCCCCTATCCCCACATCACCTCAGGCATGATTACTGCCAGTCACCATCTAGCCCCCACACCCTGGGGCAGACTGCAGTCTATCAGCCAATCATCATAGGCAACAAGGGGTTTGGATTGGCTGCTTTTACCCACCCTCAGGCTGCCCCTCTGCAACCCCAATACCTATGTGGGCCTAGAACCAGGCCCTGCAGACTGGGGAGTTGCTGACCTAGGGATTCCCCGCCCCCAAGGCCTTTCCCCAGCCCTGCCTCACTCTAGGTCCCTGGGTGAGTTCCCCAGCAGCCAAGCCTGTCTCCCTCTCCAGAGAGAGACTGCTTAGCTTCTGGCTGCCCTGGCCTGATAAGGCCTAGTTGCTCAGTTGTGGCGTGGCCCCAGCTGCAGCCACGTCCACCAATAGGCCGGGGTTTTATTCCCTTCATAGCCCCAGCCCTCTGCAGGGTTTTCCAACCCCTTCTGGGCTGGAGCGAGTGTTCACCCCGCTACACTCTGTAAATTCAAATCCTAGCTTTCTCTGCACTAACTTTCCCATGTAGACAATCCATAAATTCATGCAGGAGGACAGTTGCAAAGCCAGGAATAAAACCCAGGTTTTCTTGGTCCCATGCCTATGGCCCATTCTCTAGACTGTGCTACCTTTAAGTGTATTTTGTATAATACTTAGTATTCTAACCCAAGATGGTTGGAGAAAATGTTTTTTCCCCACAGAAAATTAAGTTGTCAATGAAAAATAAAAAAAAAACCCTAACATTTCATAGTTCAGTTCTGAAATGCTGTCATGGCACCGCATGGGAGTTATAGTTGTATAGTGCCTTATGTTTCTCTTCTCCAATATTGGCCTAACTTCCGGTTAGACTACATCTCCTCTGGTACACTATTGTTTCCCCTCTTGGGAGCGTGGGAGTATACAGTGCATCTTAACATTGATATGGGAGATGTATTTAAGATAGCGTGCCCAGCTTATAGAGAAAAATAGGATTGTGAGGCACCTGAATGACAACTCCCATGATACACCAGAGCTGTATTTAAAAATTTTAATATTTCATTTTTTGGCTGAAAACTAAAACATTTGTGTTCAGCTTTTTTGATTAAAAAAAAAAAAAGGAAAATAGTTATGGTGGAAAACTTTCAACCAGTTGTAACGGTAATTTAAATTCCTTTAGTCAAATAATGAATCACACGCGTACTATCACAACTCCCAAAATGTTTAGCCACTTCTTTCTCTTTACTACAAAAAGGCAACTTAGTGTGATTTTATTATAAACATACATAAACTTTACTAAATCTGTAGCAAGTAAGCGAAGTCCTAGGAGGGCAACTCTTACTCATAGAAATAGTTCCACTGAAGTCCTGTGAGTAAAGGTTGAGGATTTTGCCCCTACTATAATTTACATATAAAGCATTTTGAAGGTTAGTTTGTGTGAATTACATTTAAATCATTTACAACTTGACTTTTCTGGGTGGATACCTATTTGATTCTTACCTGCATGGTGTAAGCTGTTTGTTGGGGCTGCATCTAATCATTGATAGAAACATGCATCCTGTCACGCTGAGAGTTCTTCTATTTTTAATTGTTGTCAACAACTAAAGAAGCATCTTAAGGGAAAGTGTCCCTTCGAATAGTGACAATGATGGGTGATCAATACATAATAATAAATCTATAATAACCATATCTTTCTGTGTTCAAGGATTAAATAATGAGATCTTGGTTAAAAACAAATATAAATAATGTAAGAGACAGGGAAAGGCCAAACAGGAGTATCATGAATACTGAGAATGAATAGATGGGAAATAAAGGGGAACTATGGTTTAGCACAATAACAATTACTTAAGTTCTGAATTGATCCAAGTGAGGTTTTCCCTGCCTAAGACACCATTAGCAATTATTTGATTTAAACCTACAGTATTTGAACATGATTTAACTGACCATGGATATAATACACAATTGAATGTTCAATGGCTTTCCCTCTAACAGTCATGGCGCCACAACATATGTATCCAATAGCAATTGTCTGAGGAGATGGTTTATTATGTAGCTGTAAGATATTGATGCTAGTCACTAGCAAAGGGTAAAAATCAGATAAAAGACTAAGCAAAAACAACACATACTAAAGCTGCCTAAGGTGAGAGAGCAGAATATAAAAAAGGTCTCTTCAGCAAGGAAAGATGAATATGCAATCCTACTTCTGCTAAGTTGTGTTATCAGACAGTGAAAAATATCGGTCTCAAAAAGGGAATAGTTAATTAGCAGAAGAGACATGTGCCTAGTCCTAGGCTTCTCTCTCACTATTTTGTGATTTTCTGTGAGTGGAAAGCACCCCTACACCCACTAGAGCTCAGTCCTTGAGGATCTTTCCTGCATAGGGAGATCCTTGGGTGACATAAAACCACAGTAATAGCACCTATGCCACCCTCCCATTGTTGGCCAGGTCTCTCTGTTGGCCTAGCTGTTCTACCAGCACATTGGCTCCACTGGCCATTTGGAGTAGGTAAGAAGCCATTAGGCTGCTGTAGCATGGGATAGAGCACAAGTCTGGTGCACAGTGGCTTCAGGATTAGGGGAGCACAAAAGACATCTGTGTGCCTTTCTCCTTCACCCTGCCAGGTGCTCCTTGGCTGCAGCTGAGGATCTGGCTCTGTAAGTTAATTTTTAAATGATTGTATTTACCATCACTACATCTGAAATAGTTATTTTAAACATTTTAATAGCCAGACCCTCATTGTAGGCTACAGCAGTGCAAAGTGGAATTAAAGCTACCTGGAAAATTGTATGCCCCAGTGGTGCACAGGTGGTTTTATATCACCCAGTGGCCCTAAAGGTAAAGGTAATAATTGGAGATATACCAATCTCTTAGAGCTGGGAGGGACCTTGAAAGGTCATCAGGTCCAGCCCCCTGCCTTCACTAGCAGGACCAATTTTTGCCCCAGATCCCTAAGTGGCCTCCTCAAGGATTGAATTCACAACCCTGGGTTTAGCAGGCCAATGCTCAAACCACTGAGCCCTACCTCCCTACCCCTTCAGCACTGGACACAGGTCAGGGTTGGGCTGGAAGTGGGAAGGGTCTGAGTCAGAGTTTGCTGCACTCTGGATATCCTTGTACCAGGGCTTGTGTCAGTTTAACCAATTTGGTAAAAATCATACCCCTAATCACAATAATTATTCTGATAAAACTAGTGTACACCAGGCCTTAGTGTGATATGCAGAAGACACAGATATATGTAAAATGCTTGAATTATTTTCATCTCAGCTTTGAAGAGACTAGAATACTGCTGAACTGACAAAAGGAGAACATGTCTTCCAATATAGGCATGGCCTTTAAATTTCATCCAGACTTTTTTAATGCAAGCTCCCAGACTTCAAGGAAGGAGGATGTGGGGGAAGACTTGTGACTGAGTTACAGTTAGTTCACAGGGCTTTTCCTAAGGTAGTGGCAGAACTGAGTCTGACTGCGCCAGCCATCCCTGTGGCTCTTAGTCATTTATGAAATTCTGCTGGGACTCAGTGTTAGCAACACTCACAATATTTAGTGGTTTTATTTAAAGCCCCAGCTCTCAAATCAGGTGACTATATGAGAGTCTGGGTTTTAATTTATTTTTAAAAGTAAGTTTCTAGTCTTCATTGTTTCAGAAAAAACCCTGAAAACATGATCCTAGTGCACCCAAAGGATCAAAGGTCAAATAAAAAGAACCAATCACTTATTGTTTTTATAACATATGATGATTTTGGGGGTGGGTGAGTGGGATGACTCAGGATGTTCGAAGGCATGAAGTTGACAGTGCTGACTCAGTATAATCCTACATCAAATGTGGATTTGTAAACCTCTTTTTCTCATTTCCACTTCATTCTGCTTTCCTTTTCCTGCTTTGTTTGTTTTCCTGTCTTTCTCTTTCTCGCTTTGCTGCTCCCCGTGGCCCAAGCACAAGTGACTGTTGGGGCTTATGTTAGGTTATGTTAGTATAACTTAGGTCACTCAAGGACATGATTAAGCCAATAAGAACATAACATAAGAACAGCCATACTTGGTCAGACCAAAGGTCCATCTAGCCCAGTATCCTGTCTTCCGACAGTGGCGAATGCCAGGTGCTGGGGAATGAACAGAACAGACAATCATCAAGTGATCCATCCCCTGTTGCCCATTCCCAGCTACTGACCAACAGAGGCTAGGGACACCATGCCTGTCCATCCTGGCTAATAGTCATTGATGGACCTATCCTCCATGAACTTAATCTAGTTCTTACCTAGTTCCTTTTTGAGGCCTGAGTGACATAAATTACTCCAACCCAAGCACTGGTGCGGACAGTGCTGTGTCAGCAGGAGAACTTCTGCCACTGACATAGCTACTGCCTCTCAGGGAGGTGGGTTTATTAAGCTGACAGGAGAACTCTCTCATGTCAGCAGAAAACATCTTCACCAGATATGCTACAGCTGCAACACTATAGCGCTTCTAGTGTAGACTAGCCCATCTTAGAACTTTCAGGGCAATTCAGAAAGCTCACTTGAAAATGAAGCTTCTTAAGTGTCTTTTCACATATAAAAGGTGACGTGTATATGTTTTTTATTCATTTTTTTAAATAGAATGTGCTTTCATAAGCTGAGAATTTGAGATTAAAAAAATAATAAACAGTAGAATCATCTCCTGTAAGTAATTCTAGATGGGGAATAATTTTTTTTCAGACATTTGTGGGATTTCTTTATCTCAGATCTTCCCCAACCTCTTCATATTTCCTGTATTTCTATTTTCACTTCATTATCTTTCAATTTTTCTGTCACTTGTTTCTTTTTTGCCATTATATTTTTGTTCTGTCCATTACCTGTTTTATTTCTCTCTCTGTTCTCTGCCTCTTTGTTCATCTAACATTCTTTTCTCTTCTTGATAGCTGTTTATTTCCTCTACCCAACCCCCTCTAGTTGCTTCCCTCTCCATTTTTCATTTGTTTTCTCTTTCCTGCTAGCAGGCAGATGGGTGACTGGCTGCTTGGCACTGGAAATGTTATGGGAAGACTTAGTTTCCATCCCACTATGAGAACAGCCTGTTCCTGTGATATTTCTTCACAAATAGAATAAAAACACTTTTCTCTGCTGGGTAGAATGGAGCACCAAATGGTGGTTTTCTGTTCCATCTTCATGACACTCTGCAGGATGCTAGAAGATGTTCAAGGTATGCGTCTAATCAGAAGTGTTCACTCACATCTGTTGGCAGCACAGGAGCGAGTTCTTAGTTCTGTCACCAATCCACAATTCTCACTAAATATATCTACTGTATTCAGCACTGTTCGTGTTTCATGGGACCATGAAAAAAAATGTGGGAGAATGCTAATTTTGGCAAGTGCCCCTCAAATGTAGATGAAAAGTTTTCAAAGCTTTAAAAGGTCTTTTTTGGGACCAAACAATATTTCATTTTATGCTGTAGAAGTGGAATAATATCTACACTATATATGGTATGTTCATGCAGGTTGTCTCAATTGTGCTGCTTTATTCTGAGCAGATGAGCAAAAGAGCCTTGCTATGGATACACACAGATATACTTAAAATATGCCATTAATTCTCTCCGCCCTAGTTTTGTTAGTAGGAATGATACTTGTGCCTTTTTGGTGTCATTCAGCCTATGGCTTTCCCTTCTTTTTCTTTCCTTTTCCTCTCTTCTGAAATATTTTTACAGAAATATGTAAAAATTCTCATCCACAAGGTACCAGTATTTGGCTTTTACCCAGGAGGAGATTAATTGCTTTGCCTGCATCAATTAGTTTATGAACATCCTTTCAGTATTCTATTTCTGTATTCTGTGGAAATAACGTTTCAGTTTTGTCATTAAAGTATAGATAAAGCAGTTTTGCTAACATATCCTTTCTAATAACACTCTCCTGCTCCCCATCCTGAAGGCATCACCCTACTGATTCCAGTTTCCATAGGCATCTTAAGTCTTCTGCTAGAGTTACAGCATCAGGATCCTCCTTGCCTTCAAATGATTTTGTTTGATTTACCCAGTCCATAAACATTTCAGATAGGTAGAAGGTAGCGAGTTAACTATAGGAGTCTGGTGAGCAGAAGTACGTTAAGATCAACCTTCAGGGGACTGGACTAGATGACCTTTTGAGGTCCCTTCCAGTCCTACACTTGTATGATTCATTTTCCAAGCTTGAATTTCCCTTTATCATTCAATGATAGCTATCTTTTGTTTCAGGCAGGGTTTGAAAAGAGCAGGAACAGAGTTTTTGTTAAAATATTAAAATAACTTGATTAGTTTAAGTGATCTGTGAAAGAAAAGTGAAGAAGGGGATGTTATCTTTTTGTATCTTGACTATTCAGGTCCTCATTTCAGTAGCGACTTTGTCATACAAGCAAATTTGAACAGTTTAGAATGACACCATTTTGTGCTTGAGTGTGAAGCTAGATGATGCTTAGATGAGTCAAAACATCAACTCCTTGCTTCCATCTACCGTAGAAAATTAACTTGGACAGACTTAGATGAATACGTGAGCCATAACACTGGGTGCTTGACATCTAACACCAAAGATCTTTCATTCTTATCTTTTGCAAACTACGTTTGAAATCTTCAAAGCTGCCTAAAAGACTTGGACTTCCAATTTCCATTAATTTTAATGGAAATCAAGTCTTCAAACCCCTTAGGCATCTTTGGAAATCTCTGTTTAAATTTACATTTTCTACAGAAGAAAGGAGATATTTTTGGCTGTTTTAAAAATTAAAACTATCAGGCCCAGTTCTGCAGTCTTTGTTCAGTCAAAGCTTCTTTTGAACTTCTGACCCTGCAGGATCTATATGCTTGTGAGTATGTTTTAATATAATATATATTATACACGGAAACATTCTTGCTTTTTTTTTTGTTTCTAGTAAATAATAATTTTTGAAGACTCTCTCGCTCTCTCAGGGATGCCACCTTTACTTTGATAGCTACTTACAATGACAAGTTTTTTTCTGATGTTTATCTGGGAACATCAATGTACATTTTTAATGTAATCTGTAATAGATTTCTGTTGCTTTTGTTTTTATAATTTGTCAAATTTTATACCCTGGTGTTTCTTTCTAGTTTATATCCACAAATAAAGAATGTCATGATTAATATCTGAAAAAAAAAAGTAGTTTTATTTTCTATTTCATAAATGGATCAGATATCTTGGATGTAGGGTGTGGAGTATTTTTAATCTTGGATTTGATGCTGGAACTTTTATATATCATCCTACTTAATTTTATATTAGAAATGGAAGATCTTAGAGCTTGGAACATCAGATATATTTTGGTAGACTCTGTTCTACATAATATGCTGTCCTACATTTTTCCTATTTTAAATTTCCATTTTAAATCTTTTAACTGGCCAGTGCAGTGGAGAAGCAGAAGAGTGGCAATTTTCCATATGAATGATCCAGATTGAGGAATGATGACCTTGAGATTCTCATTTTCTCATCCAAAGGAGACTGTGTGCATTGGGGAGATGATGTTCTGTTTGTATGCAAGGATGCCAGCCATGTTCATTTTCAAAGCCTCATAGGCCTCAGAGAATGCTCTTGGTGAATAAACAAAACAAGTAAGCAATGAAAAATTTAAAATATGTTCAGTTTATATTTGCCAGATTAAAATTAAAAAAATAAATTATCTTCAAGTACCCAATCCTGCAAACACTTAGGCCCCATTCCTAACCTCATGCATATGAGTAGTTCCATTGACTTTAATGATATTGCTTACATAGGTAATATTAAATAATTGCATCAGAGTTTATAAAATCAGGGCCTGATTTTTTCTTAAAGTGAAATATGGTTACCTGAGATAGGGCTGGTGGGAGGCTGAATCCCACTATTAAATTGTAATGTCTATTCTTTAAGGGGTTTAACCATGTCAGTGTTTAATTAACTTCAGTAGTCAGTAATTTAAAATATTGAGGAGGCTGGTAACAGGATAGGTTTCATATCTAGGTTGCTGGTCTGAATCAATTTCAAGATGGTGACCAAAAATCAGTGTCACCTAAAGACCATTCGCTGGCCTGTGTATATTTCCTAGTGGAGAGGGAGCTGCATTGCAAAAAAACCTTGTCAGCTGTTGCTCTCAAGCTAAGGGCCCTTCATTTTAAACTGGAAGTGCTGGTGCTGCGTGTTTCCGGGGAGATGTATTTTAGCAGTAAGATTTAATCTCCATTCTGTCTTCAGGAGATAGGATTTGTTGACCTTCAGGCCTATTTATTTTTTTTTAGACTTTTTGTCCCAGATCCTCAAAGGTATTTCAGTGCCTAACTCCCACAGTTAGGCACCAAAATACCTTTGAGGATCTGGGCCTTTGTGATTGAGGGAGACCATTTTTTTGTTTGTTTTTTTTAAGATTGGCTGGGATATTTTGTGTCTAATGAACTCATACATTTTATACGTTTTTCTGTTAGAAGGTAATGTACAGTAAAGCCACCTAAAGCTTGGTACAGGTACTTCTAATGAAGCTGAAATAAATTCATTAATTGAATAAATGTCCTGTGCTAGAACTTTTAGGACTAGCAGCAATAATTTTCAAAGGAGAGCCTTTAACTGTGAAACGTGCTACCTATGGCATTCAGCTAGGGGCCAAATTTCAGAGCTTGGTATAATGTTGGTGCTTGCCTCTCAGAGAACACTACAAACCAAAAGAGCAATTTTTCGGCTCTGTGTGCATGTGATTTATTCTTTTGAATGTGGCATTCTGAAGTGGATATAGGGCACCAAGATACAGCATTGGTTCTCAACCCTTCCAGACTACTGTACCCCTTTCAGGAGTCTTGTGTACCTAAGTTTCACCTCATTTAAAAACTACATGCTTACAAAATCAGACATAAAAATACAAAAGTGTCACAGCAACTATTACTGAAAAATTGCTTACTTTCTCATTTTTTACTATATAAATTATAAAATAAATCAGTTGGAATATAAATACTGTACTTACATTTCAGTGTTGAGCCTGTTTTTCACTTGTGAGCTTTGTCTGAAGCCCAAGAACCAGGCAGTGGGGCTGAAGCATATAACAGCTTTGTGTAGCCCCTTGTAGCATGGAACCCCAGGCAGTTGCCCAGCTTGTCACCCCCTAATGCCAGGTCTGCACTTATGACCCCTGTAAACCCATCCCATGACCCCCTTTGGTGTCTGCAACCTCCAGGTTGAGAAACACTGATCTAGAGGAGTTGAGTACCTCCTGGAAGACTTCTGAATACCCCTGTTTGAGAACCACTATACTATAGTATAATATACATAAGTACTAAGTATACTTGACTTTGGGGAATTAATGTGCAATTAAAAACAAATACAATAAAAACAGCTGAAATAAATTAATGGAACAGAACTCAACGAGGGGAAAGAATGTTTTTGTCCATTTCAGTCCATTTTGGCTATACATACGCCAAACAGGTCAGTGTATGTGAAGCTGAGATTGTCCTTACTGTCCCCCTGGTATGAAGTGGTAAAGGTAGGGATGCAGCCTCTGATGCCATGTTGAATGTTGGTGGCTGTAGGGAGGTGCTAAAGTGGAGTTCTCCACTGACTGGAGAGGGAGGTGAGCTTGTGATTCTTGAACCGGTAGGCCAACCACAGTCTTCAGCATCGGTGTTTGCTGTCAGAGAATCTTGATTATGTCCTGGTGCATTTTCTTCTCCTTTTCCTGCTGGGCCTTTCTCTTTTCCACTCTTTAACTATCCAGGTTGTCTGCTTATTCACTCTTCAGGCCCTCTGTTCATGGTCTGATGCAGTACTGGCTTGCAGGATCTCAGAGAACATGTCCTACAAGTCCTCTTCTCTTCTCCTTATCGTGGTCAGGCATTGCATAGGTGTGTGTGTGGTGGTGGTGGTGGGGGGGGGGTATCCTCAAAGCCACAACGGCAGCTGCTACAGTTAAAACACAGAGATATGATTGTCAGTATAGTCACAACAGAAAGCGGAAGTTGAATTTCAGTACTCTCTTTTCTTGCTTCCCTAAAGTTTTAAACAAGATATGTGTATTGACACTTCAGCTTTGGAGACAGTGCACACTACCACTGTCCAGTTTGTTTGGTTGCAGGAAACAATAACATTTCAGCCCCTGTTTTCATGAGTATGAATATAGGGCAGTGGCACTAAATACAGGCACTATTTTCCACAGGAGGTGTTGATTTTAGCTGATGTCTGACTCCTGATGGTAACAAAGAGACAGAAAGCACAGCTGCTCCTGGCAACCCAAAGCCACACAGGTCTGTATACCACTAGCCTGATTATTGCAATGGTGCAATAGCGCTGAAGTCATTGTGGACTGGTGTGGGAAAGTGCCCTACTGTGGAGCAGGGGCGACTCCAGGCACCAGCACGCCAAGTGCGTACCTGGGGTGGCAAGCCACGGGGGGGCGCTTTGCCGGTCGCCGCAAAGGTGGCAGGCAGGTTGCCTTTGGTGGCATCCCTGCGGAGGATCCGCTGGTCCCGTGGCTTCGGCGGACCTCCCGCAGGTGGGCCACAGAATCCGCGGGACCGGGGACCTCCCGCAGGCAAGCCGCTGAAGACAGCCTGCCTGCCGTGCTTGGGGTGGCAAAATACCTAGAGCTGCCCCTGCTGTGGAGGGAGAAATAAGGTAGCCATCCCCAGAGACTTTTGGGACAGGACTGCAATGTACCTCCATGAAAGCTTTATCAAGGTCTCTGAGGAGGCTTCAAGGGACAGTCTTGAAGAAATTGGTCCACATACCCCCTCCCCATACATCCGTATAGTGCAACGAAAAGCAGATAACTCTACCTCGGTTTGTTGTAACACTACCTCATCTACTATGAGTGAATAAATGAAAAATCTCTACCTGTATCCTGTTAAGTTGGGGTCAGGCACCATCTGTTCATTTAAACATCAAAATGGAAAATGCATTCACACACTTTAACAAAGTTCCTTCCCATGCATCAGGCTGACCCTTGCTTGGCTACCGGGACTGACTAGATTGTGGTGGAGTGATGAATAGGTACTGGCTCATGCCATAGCTGGACCCCTTGATTGCATTTCCTCCATCCTCATCCTCTTCCCTCCTCCTCCTCCTCCATCCTCATTGTTCATGGCAGTGATCTACGTCTCAGGCTCCTTGGAGGTATCCATGGTGGTATGTGGGGTGCTTGTGAGGTATCCACCAAGTATGGCCTGCAGCTCATTGTAAAAATTTTAAATCTGTGGTTCAGCACTGGACCAACTATTGGACTCCCTGGCCTTCTGATATGCTTACCACAGTTCCTTAGCTTTCAATGGGCACTGCTGCTGATTCCTGTCATACCCCTTCACTTGCATCCTGCAGGCAATCTGCTAGTAGATGTTCATGTTTCCATGATTGCTCCGTAGCTGTGTCTGTACAGCCTCTTATCCCCACAGGCACAGGAGACCCAATACCTCCTGTCTACTCCAGGCAGGAGCATGTCTGGAGTGTGTAGCTGGCATGGTCAGCTGGGCGTATGCACACAACAATGGAGAGCTTGTGAGGCTGGGCCATTAGGAAAAGGCATTTAAAAATATACAGGGATTCTAAGGGGTGTGGCTTCCGTTCTGAGTGACCCCCCAGGACAGCGGAGTTCACAGTTTACCAGAGCATTCAGTGCTGGGCATTGTGGGACAGCTGCTGGGGGACGGTTGTGGTTGACATAGGTCATGCCATATATACACTCACATTGCATTGACCTCAGTACGTCGACTGTGGCTCAACACTCTTCTGGGAGGTGGTGTTACTGCACGGCCATAATGGCTCACTTACATTGACAGAAGACAAATTTGAGAAGGGGAGCTGGGACAATCTGTATTGTGAAGGTGGTGAAAGCCATCAAAACAAATGGCAAATCCTGTATATAATGAAATCCACTTCAAGCCAGGGGGTGCTGCAGCACCCCCCCACACTCCTAGTTCTAGCACCTATGAATCTGAGTGTAGACACATGCACAAGTAGGCTGATGCAAGGTGGCTTATGATGACCCAACTTTGTAGTATAGAAAGTGCTTAGGCACTTCTCTCCCCATTCATGATATAGGGAGCCTAGGCACCTAACTTAGCTTTGTGGACTTCACTGTTGTTCCTATGATTTTCTAGGCACCTAAAAGTTAGCCTCTTTATGAAACCCACTTTTATAGGCAAGATAGTTATCTCCATTTGTTAAAACATGGGATCATGCTGCCATGCAAATGTTTCAGATTACAATATGATGGCTATTTTAAAATTTATCTATTGTAGACAAAATACAAACTGATTTACACTGATTACCCATGTAAACACCTTTACTTAGGGCTAACAGCTCTATATGGAGGGAAGCAGAAAGCAATGGTTTGGGCTGAGAAGGGGAAGAAATAAAGATTACCTGCTCTGTGGTGTGCTTCTTCCTTTTCTGCAAAATTGCAGAAGCCCATGCATGGGTGGAGTGGGAAGCAAAATTGGGACAGGAGTTCTGTCTGTTCTGACATTACCTTATGCTCTTCCACTATGATGTGACCCTTTTTTTTTTGAGGGAGGGTTTGGGGGTTTGTTGCATTGTTCATTGCCCTGGGGTCTGGGAGAGCTTCATGCCATGTAGATGGTAGCTGTTTCTAGCAGATTTCCTGAGTATCTTCTCATTCCACCGTGGAGAATGATTAGATGGAAACTCATTTTTCTTTTCACCTGTACATGAATATCCTATACATGAGATTGGTTGGAGACTATTAGTTTGGTGTTGATCCTGCAAGCTGCTCTGTGTGGGTGGAATAATTTATTGGATTGGGGCCTTAATCCCAGGTTAACATTACTACTGTATGTCGTCCCATTGACTTCACTGGGAGTGAAGTGGAGCACATGTATAAATGTCTTAAGGATCAGGGCCCTAGATGATAAGCAACTTGCAAGAATGAGGCATTAAGCTTCCTGGAAGCCAGGACTATGATTCTGTGGTGTCTGTGATGCTTAACTATTAATGGTAAAGATTATAGGGAACTACTGATTGGTATCTGACTAAAACTGTTGGAAGCAAAAACTACTTGATGCTTGCATGTTTTGGAATCCTTCTAATTCATACAAACTATGTCCAGAAACATTGTATAGTGGGTAATTATGATAGTGTTTGGGGTTTTTTTAGTCTAGGAAAATTTAATCAGCATTTGTGTGTGTGTGTGTGTGTGTGTACGAAAGAGTCATTTAGTATAGCAGTATAGTGGTGATGGGCAGAATACCAAAAAATCCCCCCCAACTTACATTCTGTAAAAGTACTGTCTTTATAGACCCTGATCTTCCAGACGCTTAAGCATGTACTTAACTTTGCTACTGTGAGTAGTTTCATTTAAGTCAATGGGACCTTTCACAGTAGTAAAGTTAAGCAAGCATGTATTTACAGGACTGGTGTCTTACCCTGTACTGGGCAGATTAAGTAGAGGCTATGAACCTTTTCCTTCAGCATGGGGCTGCTCCTTTAAAATTGGCAGCTCCAAGCACCTGCAGCCCTAATATGGCCATTTTGAAAATGACTGCTGCAATGCTCTCTTCTAGCTGGGGAGTGCTTATGAAGTTCTCTCTCCCTCCATGATCCACTATTTAACCTGAGGAATTGAGACATTTCATGGTTTGGTTTTATTTCTCAAGTACAGTTTTAAGCAAATGGTGTCCAACTTCAGTTTGCTCAGTTGCTGTGCCATTGGTGTGAAAATATATTTAAGATTTGTAGACCAGTTAGGTATACTAGTCAGAAACAACCCACATCAGAGCTATACGTTCTGTTTCACTGCTTAGTGCTACTGTACTATCTGTCATTAAAGCAGGGATTTGAGAAGCAGGGAGCATGAGATAAAAATTTCAAAGTCACCTAACTGCTTGCATCCGAAGAAGTGGGTATTCACCCACGAAAGCTCATGCTGCAAAACGTCTGTTAGTCTATAAGGTGCCACAGGATTCTTTGCTGCTTCTAAAGTCACCTAAGTGACTCAATTTTCAAAAGTGACTTAGGCATTCAGGAGCTTAAGGCCCTTTGATTTCCACTGAGCCTTAGTGCCTATGCCACTTTTGAAAATGGCATTTAGACTCCTAAATGCCAAAGTCACTTCTGAAAATTGGGTCGGAGATACCTAAATCACTTTGGTGGTTCTGAAAATTTTATCCAGCCATTGTCAGGTTTTAAACTGCTTTATTTTAAAATGCTTTTCTACTCAAAATTCCCTTAAGTGTAGATATAAAACCTTATAATCCACTTTTGAAAGACTGTCTAGAAGGCTAGCTCCCTTTTAGATTCTCTTCTTGTTTAAGACTTTACAAGTCACATGACCTACAGTACGTCACTTAACATTTATAGGTTAATTTAAGTTTAAGCTCAAACTAAATAAAAATTTCCCTATATAACAACAGGTCATTTTCCATTTTTATCTGTTTTTCAAAGCAACTGCTGGAAATATAGGAAGCAGATAGATTATGTTAAATGTCTTGCCAAAATGACAAATTCTAATGTTATTGCAAAGAAAATCCTGCTGTTGGCATAAGACAAAACCACTATAAGAATATACATAAAACTTCTTTTTATCAATAATTTAGATGCTAAATTATTGATAATTCATAATTTACTAATGCAAGATAAATTGTCTTTAGGATGACTTATTACCTGTTTTTTAACGGTGATCACATTGTGCCTTAGAAAATTATATAGTATTCCCTATTCATTTGCAATATTTGGTACAATAAATATAGGGAATACTGCAAGTAATATTATGTAACTGAGGCAAAAATGTCAGGTTTTTTCAAGAGTACCACTAGATGCTGAATACAGTGGTCACAATTTTTAAAATTCATCTTTTATTACCTTACTGTGATATTAAGATACTACAAGTATTTCCTATTCTGCATACATTGCACTACATCTGTATCACATATGATAATGTAGTAATGGATGGTAATTACAAAGTTGTTAACAGGGATATCTGTATGGCCTGGATTTTTCTTGCATGAAGCAGAAGTCAAGGGGAGTGGGGTGGGGGCATCAGTGTATCATGAGAAAGCTAGATCTGGTTGCCATGGGGCAGTTTGGACCTGATGTAACTTAAAGTTACTTCCAGGAAGCTTTAAGCTGTGCCATAGACTGGGGTCCTTAATTGTCTCTAAACCAGTGGAGGGTTCCTGTGACAGAGCAGAACTCTCCTCAGCATGCCCACAATGCACTATGAAGCCAGGATGCAGAGGCACAGGGTCTGTGGCCAGCTGGGAGTTCCCTTCTGGTAGTGGGATTCTCTGCAGAGTACTTGCAGCTTGGTTACAGCCTCTTTTGTGCCATTTAATTATAGGCTACAGAAGTAGGATTGGGAAGTCCTGAATTGTAGTATAAAATAAGGCCACTGCCCCAATAGGATTATAATGGAGATTAGAATCTTTACTCCCTTTTTTCCCCGGAACAAAGGTGAACGAAGGTAAATTTGCTTTCCCGTACAAGGATGGGTACGTTGCCTCTGTAAATGGGAAAGGCTAAGTATAACACCTTCCAAACTCTGCTGGTCTGTCTAATGTAAACAAAACATTCCACCCCACTGTCTGTACAAATTTCCTCTTGCAGTATTTATTCTAAAATAGTTTCATATATAGAAACCAGTGTATTGCTGCCAAAACATTTTCTCTTTTTATGCAAAGTATGCATATAGTTAACAGAGCAACCATTCGTAACCTTCAGGAGGATATACAACTGGATCATTTTGTAGTAGCAGAGTTGACCCAGCACAGCAGTAACTTGCTTTCTGTCAAGCTGTAATAAAATAAAAATGGACTTAGATTTCCCTTTAACTCCTGTAAAATTGTAAAACGGATCAGCAAATTTCTAATGATAATCAAGCCACAGACCTTACAGACTACAGAGTAAAAACCTATCCTAAGGCTCTATGCTGTCAGATAAATTCTTTCAATTTGGTGTTTGCTGTCTCAGTTTATTGTCTCTTTAATGTATTACAAATTTAACACAATAAAAAAGGTAGAGAAATGGGAGCTAAACTGTATTTTCACATGCAGTCTACAAATATTTAAATTTCAAAGCACAGTTAAAATTTTTATGTAACAGAAATGTGTGTGGGTTTTTTCCATGAAAGCTTAGGGGTACCTGTCTAAATCTGAAGGATTTTGCAAAGCTGAGTTTCCATTTTCAGATCATAATGTCGTGCCCACATATTTGATAAACTACTACTTAGATCAATCTACCACCTATTTATCTTCGGGGCCCAGATCTACGGTTCTTGCACACCCAAAATTCCTACTGAAGTCAATGGGAGTTGTGGATGTGCAAAGGATGCAGAAGTCAGCCTTTTAGATGTTTCTTTGACCAGTAGTGCTGAAACAACTCTGACATACTTCCCATGCAATGCAGGACTTCAGGAAGTGACATTTTCGTTATAGCAATTTTTTTTTTAGGGGATGAAGCGTCATTTTGAAGCGATCCTGTTGAACAAGGAATTACTTAGGGAAATGGTGAGTGACTTGGAATCACCCCCGGTAAATCTGTCATAAAAATCTGAGCATGTAAACTTTTTTCTGTTGTGTGAGAATAATAGATACAAACATAACAGTAATGGAGCAAGTCAAGTTAGAAAAAAAAACCTACTGTTACTAAGTACACATGATCGGACTAGAAGCACCAGACCTGTATTCTCTTGGTTTTCATAGTTCTGACCAAAGTAACATTACATGTTGAAATGATTTCAAGAAGTGCCCTATTTATGAAGACATGGATAGGGAATAGAAATAGAAATATGTGTAGAAAAATTCCTTTCGGGATCCTTTCACACTTTATTGAAGAAGCATACAAGCTTGGGTGCCTGTGGTTAGGTTTCTTAAAGGCATGTACAGGTACCACCTTAATTACTGAGATATCTAACTTCCAGCAGCCATATATGAAAATGTTGCAACATTAAATAGCTTCATTTACATGATATGCATAAGCACCCACTCCAACACAAGTGAATCTTCATTTTGACCAACTCTTTTGCTTTCTGAGTAAGGAATCGTTTAAAGGGAAAAAACCTCATTTGAAAGTCTATATGCCCTGGTCTACATTAGAAAAGTAGGTTGCTTTAACTATGTCGGTCAGGAACATGAAAAATCCAACCCCCTGAGTGACATAGTTAAGCCAGTTGTGCTAGGTTGATAGAAGAATTATTCTGTCAAACTAGCTACCATCTTAATTTAGCTGGGGGTTGGTCCTGCTTTGAGCAGGGGGTTGGACTAGATGACCTCCTGAGGTCCCTTCCAACCCTAATCTTCTATGATCTTTTGAGGAGATTGATGAACTAAGCTGGATGGGAGGATCCGTCCCATTGGTGTAGGTAGTGTCTACACTGAATCAGTTGCACAGCTATGCCTTTGAAGCATTTTAAATATATACAAGCCCTAAGTATGTTCAAATATCCTTGTTCACAAAAAAGTCAACTTTTAAGTAGCAGCTCTGGGGTTCTCTTATTAAAGGTCAACATTGTTTCTGAGGACAAAATGTGAAAAATGAACATCCAGGGGAAGAGAGAAAGGAAAAAAAAAGTTACAAAATCATAGCTTATGCCTCTGATGCTTTCCCATGATGCTTCAGTTAGTGGAAGATCATAGGCACAGCAAATGGTCTAATTTGTAACTCCTTGACATCAGCTTTACTCCCTTGGTTCTAGAAAATGTTTGCTTAGGTCGCTCTTACTTTCTTCTGGCTGGCCTATGGAAAGTAACATTTTTACCAGGATCAGGCTGCTCAGAAATAATTTTTAGCTTGACAAATTCCTAATAGCAAAGTGCTGCAAGGGTAGATTTGTCATGGTGAGTTTAGCCAGCTTTTCACTGGGCAGAAGGCAAAAAGTAAAAGAAAAAAAAGAGGTAGGAGGATTAACATGGAGGTGGAAATGGACATGCTAAGAGGAGAATAACAGAATCTTGGAACTTATCTCTTGAACTGGTCATGACGCAACCATGGAGATGGCTGTGGTGTCTGGTTCCCTCTGCTCATCTTTCAGGATTATGAAAATGGATTCTTGATGTTGTGATGATACATTTCTAATTCCATATAAGAAATATCCTATATCAAAGCAGGGTTAGGTGTTCAGTCAAATAATGATTCAAGATGTCCAGGGAAATCATGGGAATCTTAAGTTCCCTTCAAATGAACCTTTCCAAAGAGTATATTTGTTGTATTATTAGCAGCCACAGTCTCTCTGGAGTGCAGTAAATGAGTATGGAATTCAGTGAATCAATGGATATTAGGACGGTTTATCATTTGTTAATGTAAACTGTGTGCTTAGTACTATACCACACAATCCCTTCCCCAAAGACTGACACATCAGGGAAGGATAGAGGCAGGAATTATGAGGTTTTTTTTTTTAAATTGCCTCACTTGTTGAGGACATTACAGAAGAAATTAGCTTTTAGGAAGGATTTGAATGAAGAAAGAGTAGTGGCATATGGCAACATGGGTTATTTGTAGGCCTTGCAGAGGATAGAATGGTAATATTTGTGCTAAAGACACAAGGTGAATCATTATTTTTCTATTGTTTTCTGATAAGGTTTTTAAGGTGTTTTTTTAATTGTAGCACTCAGTCTATATGTGAGACAGATGCTCAGCCTCTAGCCACCATTCCTCCTGTGACTCTTGTGCTACCTATTTGACTGAATATGAGCACAGCAATGCTTTTTCTCCTTGAGACAATCTGACAAATGTTCGTTGTGTGAAGTGTGCATTTGGTTGCTCCAGTAAACAAAGCAACAAAGAATCCTGTGGCACCTTATAGACTAACAGACGTTCTGCAGCATGAGCTTTCGTGGGTGAATACCCACTTCTTCAGATGCAAGTGCACAGTAAACAAAGTCTTCTTTTAATCCAGATGTCAGGAGAAGCAATGACTTCCTCACAGTGCATCTGCAATGAACCATATCTCATCTCTCTAAGGAACCAAAGGGATACAGATGCCATCTGATATTTCTTTTAGCTGATGCAGAAATGTTTGCAACCACCCGGCTAAAAACTCCCTTGCCAAAGAAAATCTGTACACGAGAAAACTTGCTCCACAGGATTTGCTTCATGTAGTTCGCAACAAATTCTCCCATCAGAGGGGAAGGGTTTGCAGCCATGTGGAGCTGAAGTAGGGATGGCGTCAGCCTCTGCCATGTGAGGGGGCTGAATTGGGCTAGACAGAAAATACCATCCTACCCTTACTTATGCATAACGTTTGACCTTTCCACTGGGCGGGTTGGCTATGGGAGGCAAAGGCAAATTTTTGGGATGGCTATAGCAGGGCTCTAGCTATAGCCCCCCCATGCCCTTCTCCAGCGCCACCTGTAAATTGAAAGGGGAGAAGTGGGGGAGGACAAGCTGAGGCTGCATCCTTCAAATCCTGAAGAGCCCAACGATTGTGGGGTCTGGGTCATAACCCCTCAGTTCCTTTGAAGGCCTGCCCTTCTCTGTGATGTTTATTGGCCTTTCTTGCCATCTTTATTCATGGCTCATTCAATAGCCCCATTTCTACTCATTTTCTACCCTTACAGTGAATGTTACATGCCACCAACCATGCCACTCTGTTCTGAGGTGACTGAAGATACCAAGTAGGAGTTACTTCTCTGCCACTCAGCACTAATTCCCTAAACTAATTCTATAGGTTTGTGTCTGAAAAGCCGCCACACTGATTGGGGAGCAGTCGCCCCTAGAGCCATGATTCTTAATCCTATTCCTTGCTTTGCTTACCTTCTACATAGTGGAGGCAATTCTCTGCCCTACAGACAAAATAGTTGTAGAATCTCCATTCCCACTGTAATATTTTAAGGTTCTTTCCTTTCCACTCTGTGGAATCAATTCTGTGGAGTTTTATGCACACAAAAGCAATGACAAAACTAATGCTATTAAGGAAAGTATTTGTTTAAGATAATCTATGGGGGAGAAAATCTTGCTGCTGAAAGAGATTTTACAGCTAAAATTCGAATACATACTGATGCGGCTATGGATTCCTCTCTTCTTCCCCCACCCCCAAAAATTTATACCACATAACAAACCTATATATTGCAAATATTCTGCAGTCCATGTTTTAATATTCTAGAGCTAATATTTTTTCTCAGGTTACACAGAATTATGTTTGGATTATGTAAAGGCACACATATCACCTCTTAAACTACATCCAGAGTGGCACTGGGAAGAGAACTTGGACACATTACCTACCACTCACACTTCAGGAAAATCTAGAGAAGTATAAAGTACTGTTATTAAATGTAATCTTTTGCATGATGAGGTCACAAAGGGCCAATATGCTGGTGAGATTCTTGATGTATACTGGGAAGAGGTGCTTTCAAATTGGAGTCCCCAGTTCTCACACCAAGAGATCCTATCACCAGCCAGCCCCATGCCAGCAACACTGGAGCATAGATAGCATGGGCCAAATTCTTAGCCAGGTGCTACAGCTCCTTTGTGCAACTGGTGATGCAAAGGGGCCATTATCAAGCTGAAAATGCCCAGCAGAAACTTTCCACTGTGCCTCTCCCCTCTTCCATGCCAGGCCTCAACTGTAGGGTCTGTTAAGGACTCTAAGCCAATGGCAGTATTCAGAGATACTCTCAAGCAACTTCAAATTATGTTGGTGCCTGGGCTGGCCTTGAGAATAAGGGAGCTGAAGCTGACTCACAGATCCCTCCCCATCCTGTTCAGAGTTTTGCTCATTGCAAGAGAGATTCTAGCCCTTTTATCTTTAGAAAGATGAGGTGAAGCTCTGTCAAGGTGGTGGGTTTTTTTTTTTGAAGTAGTAAAATGTTCTAACATGTTGATTTGCAATAAGAAGCTAGTCAATGTGTTGCTGTGAAAGAATGAACAGCCAAGAGATACATTGTTGAGAACAAAAGTCTAGAAAGCCGACTGAGTGAGATGACAACCAAGTATAACAAAATAAGGAGGGTTGAAAGGATTTTGACAGTTTTCATTAACAGTGTCGTCTGAGGAAAAATGCCTACTTTGCCAGTTTTGGCAGCAAGCTAAGACAGCAGTACAGGGAATGTAATTACCCTGGGCCCTGAGCCAAGTAATTTTGTAGTAGCATTATCATGCAAAACACATTAAAGGTTTGACATACATTAGAGAATATCAGTATACCTCCATTTTAAATGTCATGCTCTTGACTTAAAACAAGCTGGGATGATCATAGATGGAAACTTTTACTCTAAGAAGCCTTACTTTCCAAACCATGTGTGATATACAGATAGAAAATGATGGCTTTCAACTTTTTGGGGAAAAATATATGTATATAATATTGTTTCCATAAGCTAACATAATATTTAAAACAAAACCAACAAAACTTTGATATGCTTTAGAGCTTATTTCCACTTCCGAACAGTAACTCTAAAAAAAAAAAATTAGTTTCTCACTGGTACTCCATATGGGCCTGGCCCTCCAAACAGAATGTAGTTCTTTCTGTAGTTCCTTCTGTAGTTCCATTGACTTCCATGGGACTACACCAGGTAGTGTTTACGGGAATGGGCCTCTAGATATTTCTTCCCCTTCCCTCTTTTGCTGTTTGTTCCTCATCTTTGCATTTTAATTAGAGGGCTCAGCATATTAATTTTGCCTAGAGATCAAGTGGAGGTATGCCTGCAAACAATTGTATATTTTAATATTTCAGTGACATAACTTTTTTCTGAAATATAATGGGTTTCATTATGAAAACACCAGAGGTGTGGAGAATTTATGATCTGTCATTGCTAAATTCTGGAGCACCATTTTACGTGGGTTAGAGGTGATTAGATTACTGAGTTTCCCCAGTCTAGAGTTGGTTGCAAAATAGAAAATATTTTTAACGTAAATCAATATCTCCCCTTGCTTTTTATCAATTCTGAAACTTCTGAAATTATCCAATAACTCTGGCCTGGACACATTAAAACAAAAGGCAAAATAGGTACACTGCATCACATGTACAGCAGCAAACTTCTAAAATGTTTAAATGCATTTTAATACAAACAAGAACTTATTTGAAACTAGCAAGAACAACAAAAAAAAACCACCCAAACTTCCTCCTCTACCACCACTACATCCTTTAGAATTCTGAAGCAAGATCCTGTCAAATTTTTGGCTTAAAAATCAGCAGCATTTTTTAAACATCCTGGTAACATTTTTGGACTGTCTAACACTAGATGGTTTTGTCTGTTTAAAAAGGAACATGAGAGGGATAGCTCAGTGGTTTGAGCATTGGCTTGCTAAGCCCAGGGTTGTGAGTTCAATCCTTAAGGGGGTCACTTAGGGATCTGGGGCAAAAATTGGTCCTGCCTAGTGAAGGCAGGGGGCTGGACTTGATGACCTTTCAAGGTCCCTTCCAGTTCTAGGAGATTTGTATATTTCCAATTATAAATAAAAGGTCCAAATCCCTCTGAAATCATCAGGCTGTGGTATGGGCACTTAGCCCAATACATCAAGGTGCTTAAGCATGTGCCTAAAGTTAATCCTGTTGAAGAATTGGGACATTTAAAGCAGACTTAATAAGATAGTTACCCTATTATCTATGATGGGGGCAGTTTTTATATCATTTAAAATTGCATTGCATAGTCTTATATGTAATTTGTTTCCAAACTGTGGGCTAGATTGAAATTTTAGGCTCAGACCTGGGTATGATGGTAAAATGTAGCTGTGCTGCCCAGAGAAAAGCATTTGGAAGGAATTTTTAGTTTAGAGACACCCCTTTCCCATTGGTGGCAGGTGGATGGGTGTTAAGTATGCTGCTTCAGACTTGGCATACTCCCCTTTATTCTCCACCCCTGGAGGCGTGCATAGAGGGACAGATCTATTGCTCTACTTCCTCTTCATCCACTTGCTTACAGGAGGAAGTACTGGGTGAACAGTCCCTCTTCTTTCCACCAGCCCCAACCCAAGATCCAGGTAGGCCTTACTTCCCTGTCTAGCCATGTCGGATGAAAGCATAAAATCTGTCCCTTTACCGGTACATTAATTTCCCAGAATACAGTGCAGTTAACCCAAAGAGATAGGAGAATTTCAGCCACTTATCACTTTTCTGTGCTTGTTTTCTGCTAACCAAAATTGGCTCTGACAGAACACAGTTGACTCATGTAGGGATTCTACAGTGCAGTGGGGTGTTTGGCAATCTAAAGCTAGTCTTATCTTAACCGCATCTCAGGTTGGCAGACAAGATGGACATGTTCTGCCAGATGTAGCTTTGGATTAGGGGAATCGTCCACACGTCAGGTTGGATGCAAACATCATGTTAAATCCCTTCTACACACATGCATACTCTCTGGTGCATCTTTGCTTTATGGTGTTCAGAGCAACTAGCTGGTGACATCTGTCAAAACCAGTCCTGCAATGTCATCCAGTCAGGTCTTTGTAAATACATACAAAGCCAGAAGAAATTATTCAGCTATTATGTGCTATTTAAGGTGTTGGTTTTGACTCAGAGAGTGGTAAATAGCTAGGAACCTACTTACCTTCTGAGATGGACTTTCTCCCCTCACCATCTGGCCAGCGGGTGGTCAGCAGAGGTGCTCAAGCTAGAGCCTTCTTGGTATAAAAAGACAGGACTGCCAACACGGCATATTCTGTGTGGTCCCTGGAACTCTGAAACTTGATCCCTCCATTCTTCATCCAAAATAGCCCAAATCTATTGACCTTTAGTAGATACCATCTATTGGGTAGGGCTTTTGGTGAGAAATGAAGGTTGTATATGGTAGGGTGGGGTTTTGTTGTTTATTTTTAAAATAACCAGCCAGTAATTTGATTGTTATATATGTGCTCTGTTATACTGAGATCTAGAGCTGTGCTGAGGTGTCTCCCTTCAACCCGTCGGCCTTCCTAACTTGTATAGAAATCTAAAATGAATGTTCCCATCAGGTGAGAACCTATAAACTATGTTGAATAGGAGTTGATATTGGGAATACTAACCTAATACTAGTCACAATATTCTAGAACTGCTAATATTGCTGGAAATCCACCAGTTCAGCTAGAGTTATCACTATAACACAAAAGTTGTTCACACGATAGAAGCATGCTAATGCAACAGGAACTTTGTGTTGTGTATTTATTACTTTTTGCTTATTAAGCAATTATTTTCCAGCTAATGACTTCTTTGTTTCCCATTTTTCATGCTTAAGTACTTTTTTATTGTTTTCCTGCTGTGGAATCTTTTATACTGGCAGCTTTCATTTTTTCTCTTTAATTTTTAAGGCTGTAGGTTTTCTCGCCCCCCACCCCCTGCCTGTCTACGGAAAGGAGCGCTCAAGATAATTTCTTTCTTAGTGCTTTCCTGCTGCAGGGAAATGTTTTAATAAATTATTTCTTGGAGGTGGTTATTTTATTTTTTTCTCTTTATGTCCTGTTGTAAAACTGTAAGCATGGTAAAGGTGCTTACATTTTAATTCTAATGCTACTTACCACCCTAGGCAGTCAGGTGATGGGCAGGCTTTGACAGGGCAGATAGTCCTGAACCTGCCCTCCTCTCCAGGCTGTAAGCTTGTGCTGGTTCCTACTCCTGACCCCTCTCTTGTGGTGCTCATGATCCTGCCACAGTTGGTTGGAGAATTAGCTAGGTATCCTGAATGGGACCCAGGATGGGGAGTTTGTTAACACTCCCCCCCCCAAAAAATAAAAAAGCTGTAGGGAAATATAAAATACACTTCCCTAGGGGTGATTGCAAGTGGCCCTGTCTTCTGACCAGACTAGTCCCACAGTGTTCCCGTAAGGAAGGAGAGAGCTTTGGGGATGCCCTACATTGAATTTGGGGTCAGGCTACAAGCTCTGATTGGACCCTGAGCCATTAATCTGGAAACTGGCAGATGGGATTGCTTAGTTGTTGGTTCAGGGGTCAATTGATTTCCCTGGAGAGCTTTATAATGAGCCTCACAAGTGCAATAGGCCTATTCCTGCTCTGAGAATACCATCTTTTGTCCCTCTGTTCCCTCCTACTGATATATGGTGAATTTTTCTGTGTCTGGATACCTGCTATTGTTGGTCTGTTATTGCGCACGGGGGAATCTTTGATACATAGTCCTATGATATCTCACTATTTCAATGCTTATTTTGCAGTGCATTTTCCTTCAGGACTTGTGGGTTAGTTCACACTATCTGAGGGGAGAAGGAATTTCTTGCTAGGTTTTATTCCTGCTTGGGTGATTTGTTTGTCTTCAGTAGATTTTCATATTTTTCAGGGGCTATCAAACATTGTGTATTCATGGTGCAATGTCTCTGTGTTTCTGTATTTACTTCTCAGTTTTATTGGGCTGATTGACCTCACTGATTAAAGTTTGATCCATACTAAAAGAAGGCTTGACACACAAGAAATTGAGACCTCATGTCCTGGCTCCAGTAACATGACCTGGTTTAAGGTTCACAAGGCAAATACCCATTATGTGGCCTAGTTTAAAATCAGTGACTCCTGCGGTTAATGATATACAACTTACAAGTAACCTGTTGTAAGGGTATCCTGTCACAGGGTGGTTACCAGAGCCAGTTCTGTCTTATCAGTAGTTGCTGGAGTGCTCAGTGTTTGTAGCTCTTCAATGTGTATTGATCTCAGTCAGGTATGGCTCACTTTCTACAACTGATTACAGTAACTCCTCACTTAATGTTGTAGTTATGTTCCTGAGAAATGCAACTTTAAGCAAAATGATGTTAAGCAAATCCAATTTCCCCTGTCCTGACAGGGGCCAGTCTTCCCCTCCCAGGAGGTGTTTTTGTAGTGGTGGGTTGGTGGGAACCTGGGCCCGCCCTCTACTCTGGGTTCCAGTCCAGGGACCCTAGTGGCAGCAGCTGTTGGCAGCTGACCTTTCACTGCCAGGGTTGATACATTTCCCTGGGCCACTTCCCCACAGCTCCCATGCTTCTCTCTCTCAATGCCTTCTTCACCCTTACCTTAAGGCTTCCTTTCCAGTGGCTTGAAGGTGTCTTCATTACCCAGTCCTTCAGCTGCACTTCCTCTCCTCCGGCTCCCTTTTCCTCTCCCTGGCCTGACCGAAGTGAGCCCTTTTTATAGTATCAGAGGGGCCTTAATTAGAGTCAGGTGTTCACATTAGCTTAACGGCCTCACCTGACTCCTTGCAGGCTAATTGGAGTCATGTGTCCACCCTAGCCTGGAGCAGTCCCTGCTCTGGTCAGTCAGGAAACAGAAAACTGCTTATCCAGTGGCCAGTATATTTGCCTTCTACTACTCCGCTGTACCCAGCTGGCCTGGGTCTATCACTATATATATATATGTTTTAAACAAACAGTTTAATACTGTACATAGCAATGATGATTGTGAAGCTTGGCTGAGGTGGTGAAGTGAGAGGGTGGGATATTTCCCAGGGAATGCCTTACTGCTAAATTATGAACTAGCACGCGGCTGAGCCCTCAAGGGTTAACACATTGTTGTTAATGTAGCCTCACACTCTACAAGGCAGCACGAATGGAGGGAGGGGAGACAGCATGGCAGAGAGAGACAGAGACACACACCCTATGTGAGAGAAAGAGAGATGCACATTTCCCCTTTATGTACGCTGACCTCACTCTAAATACATTGCCTTTTCAAGCAGATCAGCAAGTTGAGACAGCAGCTGCTGTGAGCAAGCTCCCTCTGTCCTGAGCCCTGTCATATCCTCTGCCCCCCTCCCCTCTATGGAGATGGGGTAAGTGGGGGGAAGGGGACACCCTGACATTAGCCCCTGTCTTCTCTCCCCACTCCCCAGCACAGCAAGCAGGAGGCTCCAAGGCAGAGGGAAGGAGCAGCACATGGCCATGGCGGGAGGGACAGCTGAACTGCCTGGAAATTGCTAGCCTGCTGGGCGGCTGCTGCACAGGGAACTTAGGGGAGCGGGGAGCTGATAGGGGGCTGCAGGTCCACCCTGGTTCCAAGCCCCCACCACTAGCTCCAACAGGTTGCTCTTTCTGCAAGCAGTGAACAAAGCAGGTGGCTGCCAAACAACATTATAAGGGAGCATTGCACAGCTTTAAACGAGCATGTTCCCTAGTTGATCAGCAACATAACGACGAAACAACATTAACCAGGATGACTTTAAGTGAGGAATTACTGTAGCCACTTTGACCTCAAGCCCCATAGCTGTGTTTATTTGCAGCTTTGAACTCTGTATTAATCTGTTCCAATTTGCTGTAGATGCCAGTTATAAAATTGCTTTGCTATACTTCAATTTTTGTTTGTTTTTAGATCAGCTTCTTCCCAGACCTAATTAAAAAAAAACCCCTAAACTTCAGCCCTCTTTTCAGAAGAAGGCTTTATTCTGATTTTTATCTTATCTGTGTGACTTTGACTGTGGCACCTCCAATAAGCTTTCATTGCTCTGGTGATATGAAGCTTCTGACTCAGAAACCAGATACTTTCCTCAGGGTTTTTCCTTGAATCACACGTTCTGAGCTTTGGTTATACCACCTGAGTAGCACTGATCCAGCCATCATTTCTCTCCCACATGCCCATTTCTGGAAGGTGCCTTATACTAATAATAGGAGTTAAATACTGATTTCAGAATAGAGGTCTCTCCCATGTAGATCCATACCATGGTGCCCCAGCTTTAAGAAAATAATAAAAGAGTGTGAAATTCACCCAGGTTCAGAGGGCCACTGCAATATCACCTAAACCCTGAGGCCTACAGTGGTGCATCAGACTTGTACTAGCCTTCTGCCCTCCTTTTTTCTTGCAAATTTATCTGTATGGATCAGATAACAAAAAAGAAAAACAAATCATAACATTTGTCCATTCTGCTGGCTCACAAATGTTGATTAAAAAGAAATTTATAATCTTCGCTTTAAGGAAACAACAATATTAGATTGAATAAGATATAGTACAAAGAAATACATAAGAGCAGATTACTGTACTATGTGAGTAATTAAAAATGTGGGCGTACTACAGAAACAACATTCTATTTGATCCAATAGGTAACATATGCATTTGTGAAAAATCATTTTATGAAAAACTTTTATTTTTGGTGTATGAAAGAGAAGACTAATTTGTTAGGTTTAATGAAGTTAGTTTTGCACAACATGCCACATTCTGTAATTTCTTAACCAGATAGAAAAGCATCTAACATAGATATCTATTTTAGGAACTTATCTAGACCCTATTTCTGTGGTATCTGGGTTCCTCCCTATTTTTAATGTATTTATTCTCAAACTAACCCAGGTAGGCAAGTGCCATTATCCCCAATATAGAGATGGACAGCTGAGGTGCAGAGATTCTAAGAGATTAGCCCAAAATCACACAGGAAGTCCTGAGGTGGAGCAGGGAATTGAACCCATTTCTCTCAAGTCTTTGGCTACTGCTGTAAGCACCAGAACACCCTTCTGCTGCCTTTTTAAGCATGACATCAGCTCTTCAATTACCAACTCAGCCCAAACTGTTGCTATCAGGTGCTTGCCTATTATACATAACTGCTACTGTTAATTGGATAGTGAGCTTATCCCAGAGGTAGGATACATTGCTTTAATGACCAGCCAGGGCAGATCAAAAACTTCCATTTGGGGCTATTGAGCTCTACTCCCACCCTCAGTGGACAGCCCCCTCACATAAATTTGCCCACAGAAAGGATCTACAGACTCCACCTTACCCAGGCACTGGGAAATAGCCTTGGGGAAGCATAAGGTATGTAAAATATCAACTCATGGCCCAAAAAATTGCTTTCCCTAGCCATAGAGAAGGCAGATAACAAGCTGGGCAGCCTCAAGGCCACACTCCCAGCTGACAACTCCAGCATACAATAGTCAATTGAGAGGGAGGAAACCTCAGGGCAACCACGGGGTTGAAGAACAATCTCCCAGTGACTAATGATTTTGTTTTAAATCATAAGGGTCGTTAAGAAAGTATCTAGTCTGACCTATTTAATAATATGCTAGGGCACAACAAATTTCACAGATCGACGTATCAGTATCAGTCTCAGCTCTATTACAGACCATTTTTTCATTTGTGCAGAACTTGTACAAGGATGCGTCAAAATGAGTCAGTCACTAAAGATTAGAAAAATGGAGATGAATGAAATCTGAGCAGTGGTCAAGTACCTCTATAAGAAAGATTTGACCCCACAGGAAATCAGTGAAGGCATGGTGGAAACACTGGGGGATGATGCCTCTTCATATGCCACAGTAAATAACTGGGCTGCTGAATTAAAGCAAGGGAGGTTGGCACAACTGATTAAAAGAGCTTCAAATTAGGAATTCAGGGGAGACGGTTGGGAGATACTCATATAGTCTCCATGCCTGATTCTAATATTGAGTGGGAGAAAAATCAAGTAAGAGTGGATACAGCAATGCAGAGAAGATAAAAGAATGGTCATCAAGAGGAAAGATAGTGCTGATATCAATGACACTAACAATCACATAGGCGATAGTGGCCATTGACTGACTGTACCTAACTGGGCAAGGAATGTGGGGAAAGCCAAGCAGAAACAATTAAGATATCTGTTACCAATGCAAGGAGCTTGGATAACAAAATGGAGGAACTAGAGATACTGGTGCAGGAAGTGAAACAAGATATTATAGGGATAACAGAGACATGGTGGAATAGTAGTCATGACTGGAGTACAGGTACTGAGGGGTATGTGCACTTCTGGAAAGACAGAAAAAAAGGTAAAGGTGGTGTAGTAGTATTGTATATTAATGATAAGGTTGACTGTAAAGAAATTGGAAGTGATGGAATGGATAAAACAGAATCTGTTTGGGACAAAAGCACTTCAGGGAAAAAAATTACCAGAGGCTCCACTGGGATAGTGCCTGGGATATGCTACAGACACCTAGGATCTGATTTGGGTATGGATAGAGACCTCTTTAATATTTTAATGAAATAAATTAATGAATAAATTACAGGGAATTGTGTGATCATGGGAAATTTTAACTTCCCAGATATAGATTGGCAGGGCCCAGATATTCCTGGATGTGATAGCTGACAGATTTTTTCACCAAATAGCCACCAAACCAGTAAGAGGTGATGTCATTTTAGATTTAGTATCGATGAGTAGTGAGAACCTTATAGAAGAACTGGTTGTAGAGAAGAACCTTGGTATGAGTGATCATGAGCTAATTCAGTTTAAACTAAATGGAAGAATAAAAAAAAAAGGTCTGCAATTAGGGTCCTTGATTTCAAAAGGACAAACTTAAAAAAATTAAAGGGAATTAGGTGGACTGGACTGAAAGAACTGAATATACACAAAGCTTGAAATTACTTTAAGTCAAAGTTGCATAAGTTGTCGGAAGCCTGCATCCCAAAGCAAGGGGGGAAAATTAATATGGAAGGGTTGCAGACCAAAGATGTATGAACAAGCATCTCAAAAAGGTTATTAAGAGGAAACCTATGAGGAATGGAAGATGGAATGAATCAGCAAGAAAAGCTTCTTCTTGGAGGTCAGAAAGTGTAGGGAAAAAGTGAGAACTGTCAAAAGCCAAACAGAAATAAAAGGTTCTGTAGACATATAAATAAAAAGAAAACAAGGGAAGAGGAGCAGAACTGCGAAGCACTGAGGATGGGATAGCGATTAAAGATAATCTAGGCATGGCCCAACACCTAAACAAATTCTTTGCCTCAGTTTTTAATAAGGGTCATGAGGAGTTTAGGGGGAGTGGCTGGGTGACTAATGGAAATGAGGATATGGAGGTAGAAATTATAACATCTCTGAAATGCTTCCAGTTTTAGGGTCTCAATGTGTGGATAAGATGGTGGTGTAGGGAGGAGAGTTTTAAGTTTATTAGAACTAGAAACCTTTGGGGAAAGGAGGATCCTATACCGGAAGGATGGGCTCCACTTAATCCAAAGCAGAACCAGATTGCTTCCATGTAATATTAAAAAGGTCATAGAGGAGTTTTTAAACTGAGGGCTGGGGGAAAGCCGACTGGTTCTGAGGAGCACAGGGACTGGACAAAGATATTCCTTAGGGGTGATCTATTAATGGAGATTCTTTATAGCCTAGTAAAGAGGAGAGCAAGAGAAGTTAACAAAAGGGAACTGTAAAAAAATGAGGAAGGTAGTTAAATGGAAATGAAAAGAAACAGTTACAAGAGTGAAATGCCTGCAAGCTGGATGGAAACTTTTAAAAACACCATAATAAAGCTCAAATTAAATGTATACTCCAAATTTTAAAGAAATAGTAAGATGACTAAAATGCCACTATGGCTAAACACCACAATAAAATAAGTAGTTAGAGGCAAAAAAGGCATCCTTTTAAAACGGGAAGTCAAATCCTATTGAGAAAAATAGAAATTAGCATAAACTGACAAGTCAAGTGTGAAAGTATACTTAGGTAGGCCAAAAAAGAATTTGAACAGCAACTAGCAAAAGACTCTAAAACTAATAGCAAAAAACAAAAAACAAACAAACAAAAAAAATGTAAATTCATCAGAAGCAGGATGCCTGCCAAATTAACAGTGGGGCCACTGGACAATCAAGGTGCTAAAGGAGCACTCAAAGAAGACAAAGCAATAGACAAAGCAATTATTGAGAAGCTAAATTAATTCTTCACATCAATCTTCGCTGCAGAGGATGTGCGGGATATTCCCGCACTTGAGCTATTTTTTTAGGTGAGAAATCTGAGGAACTGTCCCAGATTGAGATGTCAATGTTTTGGAACAAATTGATAAAGTAAACAGTAATATGTCACCAGAACCAGATGGTATTCACGCAAAAGTTCTGAAGGAGCTTCAATATGAAATTGCAGAGCTACTAATTCTGGTATGTAATCTATTAAATCAGCTTCTGTACCAGATGACTGGAGGATAGCTTGGTGTGGTGGCGTTTCTGGGACATCCTGACCTTGTCTCATCCTCACTGCTGATTCTCTCCCAACATGCACAACCCTCAAGTAAATATCAGTAGAAAATCCTGAAAGGCAACATAGAGAAGAAAAAAAAAAGTAAAAAAAGATGGAGCACCAGGTAAAATCCATAATGCCAAAATTTTGCCTTTACAGAAGTTCTTTAAGTGAATAATAATTTGAGGGAGTGGCCTGCATGGGAAAGATATGATGTGATTACATACACAATGCCACCAGTAATGTTTTTAGTGTTTCTTCAATGAAATTCATTTTGGTCATATGCATCCCAAATAACGTGTGTGTGTTTGTAGGGCACTAAATTTAGGGAAGGGGATACAAGAAATCCCGGTTCAGTCTGACTCTCACTGAAGTATGGCTGTGCCTGCTGCCTCAGTTTAGTCCCTCAAATGGAGTGTTAAGGTCACTTAGTTTCTGTGGTTGTGGCCTTTGCCCATTCTGTTCCCTATGTCCCTCTAGGCACCATCATGTTCTGAGCCAATTTAGAGCCTTTTACAACAGTACTAGGGATGAAGCGGTCTCCCCTGTGTAGCTGGCCATCCATGCCTGCCCTGTCTCCTATCTTGCTTAGCCTTAGCATAGGGCTTACATGGTATCCTTCCAAATGCCTTCTGAGCTATAAATGAATTTAGAGTACCTTTATGAAGTACTAATGTCCATTTTTCTAGTTTGTGTGTTAGTGGCAAAGGTTTTTCTCCTCTCAATTAATGGTGCAGTATTTACAATATTAAATTATATTAGTCATGTCTATGACATTGCACTCTAAATGATGGAGCATTACCATAATTCTGGTACAATCCATTTACTGTGTTTTGCGACATTTACCATCACTTATTCACCCTCTTACAGCTACGTATCGTTAAGAATAATTTGTCAGCTATGTCTTCCTGTTTTCTTACTAACACACTTTTGGAATGAGTATTTTATTTTCACAAACGTGAAAGGACAGTGGCACTAGTGCTAATCATAAAATCTCAGGACTGGAAGGGACCTTGAGAGATAATCTAGTGCAGCCCCCTGCATTCATGGCAGGATTAAGCATTATCTAGACCATCCCTGACAGGTATTTATCTAATTTAGAAGATCAGCAACAAAAGCACACTCTTACAGATTTCTTCAATATTCAATACCACAATTTGGGTGTTTCTTGAAAGGATTAGAAGGTGGTCTTAGAAGACAGCCATTCTTCTCACTCTTGACCTCTCATGAATCTCTTGTGTCAACTGTTCCTGTCCATGATACACTTTGTCAAACAATGTAAATAGCTGTTCATAAAGGAAGAAATTCACCCTTTTTGAGGAGCCATCACAAGGCCTATGCATGGCCTACATCCTATGCAAATACTATTTTGATGACATAGACCCTCATTCAGCAAGATACTTAAACACAAGTGTAACTTGGAGCACCTGCTTAAATAATTTTGCTGAACTGGGGCCTTAAATGGGACTTAGAAGTAGGGCCTGCATTCATAATTTCAAGTTAGACAAAGTACTAGACATTATCCACAATTTCAGAGGTGAAAGTCTAGTTCTTTTCTCACTGTTTTAGATTTAAAACCTAGCCATTACATTAATATAGTATGGTGCATCACAAAATATACATATCCATTTTGTTAGCATGCTCTCTCTCTTTTTTTAAATACACAATGAAAAATAAAGGAAATAACCCATAGAAAGTGTGAAATCTGATTTTCCTGCAAAACATCAACATTATGGGTAATTCTTTATGATCAAATGCAGTAAGAACAGAGAGCCTGGAATCTTTTAATCTGTGAGCAGAATTCATTTGTTATGTAAATTGAGTAGAAAAATTGTGTAGATGTGGGAATAGAAAGTTTCACACTCTAAATCATACCCTTAAGGTCTTTGCACTAGTTCAGCTTTTATTGAAATTTTCATCAATTTTCCGTTAACTTTAATAAGAAATGTCTAGCAGGGATTTGGAATGTAATTGACCAAAAGATTTTTTAAAAAAATATTTCTCCCTGTTTCTTTTCCTTCTTTCTTGAAACTTAACTTTTTGTAATGCAATCCAATTGATACTCATTGAATACTAATAAATATGTAAGCATGCAGTCTTTGAGCCATTCCACTTTCTCAGTTTCTTCTAAATCAGTTTTTCCCAAATTGTGGGGTGTGTCCCTCTCGTGGGGCGGGAGGGGGACACGTACAGATGATTCAGTTGTTCCTCATTATGGCAGCAAAGGAAGAAGTAGAAGGTAAGAGTAAGCAAAATTAGGAAAATGTATATGAACATGTACCAAAGATTTAGAGGAATTAGTAGGGCTGAGGGAAGAGGGAACCAAAAATGTATGATCATTTGTATAGGTTTATGATCATATAATACTTAGGGTATGTCTACACTACGGGATTATACCGATTTTACAGAAACCGTTTTTTTAAAAAAGATTGTATAAAGTCGAGTGCACGCGGCCACACTAAGCACATTAATTTGGCAGTGTGTGTCCATGTACCGAGGCTGGTGTCGATTTCCAGAGCGTTGCATTGTGGGTAGCTATCCCATAGCTATCCCATAGTTCCCGCAGTCTCCCCCGCCCACTGAAATTCTGGGTTGAGATCCCAGTGCCTGATGGGGCAAAAAACATTGTCGCGGGTGGTTCTGGGTACAGCCTTATCCATCCCTCCTTGCAAGTAGCAGACAACCATTTTGCGCCTTTTTCCCTAGGTGAACTGTGCAGACACCATAGCACGGCAACCATGGACCCTGCTCAGCTCAAGACAGCAATCATGGATGTTGTAAACACCTCGCGCATTCTCGTGCACTCAATGCTGAGCCAGGACCTGCAAAACCAGTCGAGGAGGCGGCGGCTATGGCAGCACGGCGACGAGAGTGATGAGGACATGGACACAGACTTCTCTCAAACCACGGGCCCCTGCGCTTTGGAGATCATGCTGGTAATGGGGCAGGTTCTAGCCATTGAATGCTGATTTTGGGCCCAGGAAACAAGCACAGACTCATGGGACCGCATAGTGTTGCAGGTGTGGGATGATTCCCAGTGGCTGCGAAACTTTCACATGTATAAGGGCACTTTCATGGAACTTTGTGACTTGCTTTCCCCTGCCCTGAAACGCCAGAATACCAAGATGAGAGCAGCGCTCACAGTTGAGAAGTGAGTGGCGATAGCCCTCTGGAAGCTTGCAACGCCAGACAGCTACCGGTCAGTTGGGAATCAATTTGGAGTGGGCAAATCTACTGTGGGGGCTGCTGTGATGCAAGTAGCCAAAGCAATCATTAAGCTGCTGCTACGAAAGGTTGTGACTCTGGGAAATGTGCAGATCATAGTGGATGGCTTTGCTGCAATGGGATTCCTTAACTGTGGTGGGGCGATAGATGGAACCCATATCCTTATCTTGGCACCGGAGCACCAGGGCACCCAGTACATCAACCGCAAGGGGTACTTTTTCATGGTGCTGCAAGCACTGGTGGATCACAAGGGACGTTTCACCAACATCCACGTGTGATGGCTGGGAAGGGTTCATGACGCTCGCGTCTTCAGGGACACTACTTTGTTTAAACGGCTGCAGCAAGGGAATTACTTCCCAGACCAGAAATTAACAGTTGGAGATGTTGAAATGCCTGTAGTTATCCTGGGGGACCCAGCCTACCCCTTTATACCATGGATCATGAAGCCATACACAGGCAGCCTGGACAGTAGTCAGGAGTTGTTCCACTACAGGCTGAGCAAGTGCAGAATGGTGGTAGAATGTGCATTTGGCCATTTAAAGGCGCGCTGGCGCACATTACTGACTCACTCAGACCTCAGCCAAACCAATGTCCCCATTGTTATTGCTGTTTGCTGTGTGCTCCACAATCTCTGTGAGAGTAAGGGGGAGACCTTTATGGCGGGGTGGGAGGCTGAGGCAAATCACCTGGCTGCTGATTACGCGCAGCCAGACTCCAGGGCGATTAGAAGAGCACACCAGGAAGCGGTGCGCATCAGAGAAGCTTTGAAAACCAGTTGTGACGAGGCAGTTCTGGCGGGACCCAACTGAGAGTGCCAATTCAGGACCAATTCCTCAAACAGGACAATCACAGCCCCTTGTGTAGAGCTTCAGCTTGTAGCAAAGTCCCTCCAGAGGTAAGAAGCAGGATTGAAGACAAGATGGAGATGAGGCATCAGCCTTTTATAGGCTTTTCCAGGTGTAAGAACCTCTTTGTTCTTACTGTGGAAAATTACAGCAAAATGGAGTTTGGAGTCACATGGGCAAGTCCCTGCATACTTTGCTGAGTCACAAGGAGTGTCTGCCTTCTCTCCATGGGTCAATTGTGTAGCGGATGGTCCTTAATGGGCCATCAAGCAGGCTAGGCAGAGCTAACACCAACTTGTCTGGGATGTTACCCAGAAGCAGAGCACAAATACAAAATACAGACAGTATAGAGCCAATACTTATAACTTCAACTACAAAATGATACATACATATAGACAGCATAATCATAACCAGCAATCCATAACCTGGTCTTAGATACCTTAGATGACCCCCTTTACCTAAGATTTGGTGCCACTAACGGACCTTGGTTGCAAACCATGTTCTATATGGTCCCAGTTTATATCAATAACATCACACCAGTTTCATCACGGGCCAGGGTACGGTGTGACTGTTGTGTTTGTTTCTCCTTGATGAAGCACCCCTCCCCCTTGATTGACTCATTCCCTGTAAGCCACCCACCCTCCCCCTTCGATTACCGCTTGCTTCCTAAGGAAATAAAATCACTCTCACTTAAAAATCATGTATTCTTTATTAATTAATTATAAAAAGAGGGCGAGAACTGACAAGGTAGCCCGGGTGGGGTTTGGGAGGAGGATAGGAGGGAAGGAAAAGGCCACTAAAAAAATTTCAAAATAATGACAGTCTTTTGGTTGGGCTGTCCACTGGGGTGGAATGGGCGGGTGCACGGAGCCTCCTCCCATGCGTTTTTAGTCGTCTGGTGGGTGAGGAGGCTAAGGAACATGGTGAGGGGGGAGGGCGGTTATACAGGGGCTGCAGCGGCACTCTGTGATCCTGCTGCCATTCCTGAAGCTCCACCAGACGCCGAAGCATGTCTGTTTGATCACGCAGCAGCCCCAGAGTTGCATCCCGACACCTCAGATCTTCCTGCCGCCACCTCTCATCTCGAGCGTCTCTCCTCTCCTCACGTTCGTCCCTCCTATCCTCACGTTGGTCCCTCCTGTCCTCACGGTCACTGGCATCTTTCCTGTACTTTGATACCACGTCCTTCCACTCATTCAGATGAGCTCTTTCACTGCAGGTCACTTCAATGATTTCCGAGAACATTTCGTCTCGCGTCTTTTTTTTCCGCCGCCTTATCTGAGATAGCCTTCGGGATGGAGGAGGGAGACTTGCAAAATTTGCAGCTGCAGGAGGGAGGGAAAAACGGGAGAGAAGTATTTAAAAAGATACATTTTACAGAACAATGGCTATACTCTTTCACGGTGAACAACACTATTCACATTACGTAGCACATGTGATCTCACTACAAGGTCGCATTTTGCATCTTAATATTGAGTGCCTGCGGCTTTGGTGTTAGAGATCACAGACACAGGTCCGGGCATCAGAATTTGGCTTGCATGCGGCCATGGTAAGCCATTGTTTTTTGGCTTCTGCAGCCTTCATATATCCAACGCCCTCCTTTCCCAAATAGCAAGCAAAGCCTGTTGAGTGCTGCTTCTTTCCTGTTAATGTGCAGCACGAGAACCGCCCCCATCCAATTCTCTGGGATGATCACTTTACCCCTCCCCCCACCGTGTGGCTGGTAGCAGGGAAGATCCCAGCTAGCCAAACGCGAAAAAGCTCAGCACCAGTCACCCGTCTCCCCCTGCTTGGCTAAATGCAGGGAAGGATTTCTTTTAAGCCACAGGCAAACAGCCCAACCATCTCTGTCCCCTTAATTAAATTCCTGAATTTCAACCAGGTTACCATGAACGATATCACTCTCCTGAGGATAACACAGCTAGATAAAGAATGGATGTTGCTTGAATGCCAGCAAACACTGGGACCATACGCAGCTAGGCTTTGTCATGCAATGATACCATTACTTGCTACATGCATGGCGTGGTCAAGTGTCCTACCATGGAGGACGGAATAAGGCTGCCCTGCCCAGAAACCTTCTGCAAAGGCTTTTGGAGTACCTCCAAGAGAGCTTCATGGAGATGTCCCTGGAGGATTTCCGCTCCATCCCCAGACATGTTAACAGACTTTTCCAGTAACTTTACTGGCCGTGAATGCATCCCAAGTCCTCAGGGCAAATTAATCATTAAAAAACGCTTGCTTTTAAACCATGTTTTATATTTACAAAGGTACACTCACCAGAGGTCCCTTCCATGGCTTCATTGTCTGGGATAGTGGCTTGGGAGGGCTGGGAGGGTAATTCCGTCAGGGTGAGAAAAAGCTCCTGGCTGTTGGGGAGAACGGAGTGCTGTGTGCTCTCTGCAAGCTCGTCCTCCTCTTCCTCCTCCTCATCTTCCCCATCCACAGAATCCTCAGCCATGGCTGTGATTACCACTCCCACCTCGGAATCCACGGACAGGTGTAGGGTAGTGGTGGCGGACCCCTCTAGAATTGCATGCAGCTCAGCGTAGAAGCGGCATGTTTTCAGCCCTGCCCCGGACTTTCCGTTTGCTTCTTTGGTTTTCTGATAGGCTTGTCTGAGCTCCTTAACTTTCACACGGCACTGTACTGAGTCCCTGGTGTGGCCTCTCTGCACCATGGCCTTGGAAATTTTTTCAAATGTTTTTTCATTTCGTCCTTTGGAACGGAGTTCTGTTAGCACGGAATCCTCTCCCCGTACAGCGATCAGATCCAGTACGTCCTGTGCGGTCCATGCTGGAGCTCTTTTTCGATTCTCAGGAGACTGCATTGTTACCTGTGCTGATGAGCTCTGCGTGGTCACCTGTGCTGGTGAGCTCTCCATGCTGGCCAAACAGGAAATGAAATTCAAAAGTTCGCGGGGCTTTTCTTGTCTACCTGGCCAGTGCATCCGAGTTCAGATTGCTGTCCAGAGCGGTCACAATGGTGCACTGTGGGATACCGCCCAGAGGCCAATACCATTGAATTGCGGCCACACTAACCCTAATCCAACATGGCAATACCGATTTCAGCGCTACTCCCCTCGTCGGGGAGGAGTACAGAAATCGGTTTTAAGAGCCTTTTATATCGATATAAAGGGCTTCGTTGTGTGGACAGGTGCAGGGTTAAATCGGTTTAACGCTGCTAAATTCAGTATAAACGCGTAGTGTAGACCAGGCCTTAGTGAATCCACTAATGACTCATGCGACTTCATAGAAAGGACTGTGTAAGTTTCTAGGGTAAAAGATCCAATAGGAAGTCATCCAGCACTGGAATACTGAGAAATGTAATGGTTTCCTGATTTGTATGATTATTTTCTGTTATTAATTTTCTTGGGACCTGCCTGCCACTTTGTGCTGTGAGTAGCTCTATTAAAATCAGTGGGTCTACCTACATAGGAAGGTGCTACTCAGTATAAGGGTGACAGGCCATTTAGGATGAAGGCCCCAATTCAGTTGTCAATCACTATTTAACAAAACATTTGTAGCCAATAAAGCTTGCTTAGCTTTTTATTTTACTCAGCAGTAACACAAGGAACCTGTATCCTGTAAGATACTGGCTTAATCAAGTATAGTAGGTCTGAGGGACCAGAGGGTCACAGCCAAATGCCGGTTAAGAACTAGGGTGGATCCCAGCCCTGCCCTGTATAACCAGGACAGCCAGAAATGCCTCGTCAGCCCCCTACCAGCTGAGAGATACCAATAGAGCTGGTCAATGATAACAAAATAAACTCAGTTGCCAAAGCTTTCCAGCCAAAGAGGGAGCGCATAGCATTGCTGTGGCTTTTTGTTCAACAGCTGGGAGTGTCCTTTTGCCCAGGCAGGGTGAGCGCAGAAGCTAGTAACGAGGGCAGGTTCAGCAGAGTCCCAAGGGACCAGCCAGCTTCCCACTCCTTGAAGGGGGATTTTGACCAGTTAACATTTCAGTGGCCAAAGGCACAAAGATCTGTTGACAAATGGTTTTTCCTGCATCACCCTTGCCTATGGAGTGGCACCTGCCCTTGTCACTAATCGTTTTTACTAAGCAGAAGATTGTAACTTTTCCCCTCTTCAAGCCTCCCCTTCCCATTAGATCTGGCTTTTCACCCCGTCCCCGCCACCAAAGAATCAAAGCTAAGCCCCAGTCACATGCTAAGCATTTATTCTACTCCCAGGAGCTCTAATCAAACCCTTCCTCTCATTCACAGCCTCTCAGCCCAAGAAGCCCTGGAATGCACTTCCTTCCAAGAACATGCCCAAGTGAGACGAAATGACATTGACTTGGTGTGCAACAGAATGTAGTAAGAAGAGCGTGGAATGGATTTTATTAACACTGTTGAGCTGTTTGTGAATGATTTTGTGACAATACAAATTGGTGACTTCTTTCTCTGAATATCACTGTAATTGGAAGTGAAAGTCACTAGTCACTTTGACATTTATTTCCTTACTAGGGAAACCAAAAATTCGCTAAGTCTAGTGACAAAATCACTAAGTTGGCACCACTGCTATCTTCCCTTGAATGAGTGGGTCAGGTCCCCTTTTAAACCCCACCTCCAAGTGGTGCACGCTCAGCATGGGGGTGGGTGGGTGATGCCTCCTCTGCCCAGAACTGTTCTTTAACTGCTTTCTGCCCAGTGAGGGATTTACACACCGTGTCACAGGAATAAACAGAACAGGGCAATTATCAAGTGATCCATCCCAGGTCGTCCATTCCCAGTGTCTGTCAGTTGGAGATTTAGGGACGCCGAGAGCATGGGGTTGTGTCCCTGACTATCTTGCAAATAACCTTTGATGAACATGAACTTACCTAATTTGTTTCTGAACTCAGTTATAGTTTTGTCTTCACAAAATCCCATGGCAATGAGTTCCACAGGTTGACTGTGCATTGTGTGAAGAAGTACTTCCTTTTGTTTGTTTTAAATTTGCTGCCTATTATTCCTGGTTCCATTCACTCAGAAATTGATTTAATTCTACCTTTGAGATAAATGCCATTAAGAAATACTCCTCTGAGAAGGGTCAATCAGCTTCATTGCATGGTGACAAACATCTAACCTCCAACGGGGGTGGGGGGAAGCCATTGAGAAGAAAGTTCACCATGTTACACTTTTAGAGGTAAATTTTCAAAAGTAGTGTGTGATGCTTCAAACATGTGACGTCCATAGTCTTTAACTTGATTCAGACAGCTACAGCCCCATGTCACTCATTGACAATGTTCTTTTAGGGTATATCTACACTGATGAGCTGTAACTTAAGATGCAGCACCCACCACACTGCTATTTTTAAGAAGCTAACTTGAGCCCGTCTAGCATTAGTCTGTCTGCCTGGGCTTAGTGACTCATTCCCATCTGCAGTGTAGACATACCCCTTCACCCTAATCTGGCACCCACTGAAGTCAGTGAGAATCTTTCCACTGATATCAATAGGCACCAGATCTGACTCTCAGGGCTGGTCTACATGGTGTATTAGTCCACAATAGAGGAGTGGAAATTCTAGTGCGCATGAGCGTGTTATACATTAACTGGCCCATATGGAACTCTCTGGTGCACTCTATACGTTCTGTAACACACATTAATGTAGTCCCCTTCCAAACAATACTATGTTAACAAATACTAGGGAACTTTTAGTGCATGCCAGCAGAGCTAGTGAGTGTGTAACATGCTAGTATGCACTCGAATTCACACCCCTTGAGTGCAGAGTAATGAACCATGTAGACAAGCCCTGGGTGTCTTTAAGGATGTACAATGCGGAACAGATGACATTAAGAAACAGTGTAAGACTAATTGACTTCTCTCTAGCAGGGAGCTGGCACTGACACAGTCTGCTCTAGAGGATGGTGAGTGTATCACAGTGGCAAGGAACAGTGCTATAGTTTCAGGAGCAGATACAGGAGCGGTAGCAGCCATTCTAATTCAGGATATGTTAATGAGTCTGAAGATGGAATAACATATGAATCATCCACTGTAGCTGTAGGACCATAGTGCATCCTAATGCTACGTGGTTTAGGATGTAAATGCTAGTAGTGCACCCACATTCTTTGTTAGTTAAAAGCATATTTCCATTACAGGAATAAAGTGTGGTGTGGGTGTTCAAAGCTGCTCATGCAAAAACATCTGTTAGTCTATAAGGTGCCACAGGATTCTTTGCTGCTTCTACAGAACCAGACTAACACGGCTACCCCTCTGATACATTACAGGAATGAAGCACTTTCCCTTTGAACTTGAGTAATCACAGAATAGATGAAAATAAGTATAATATTTATGCATTTATAGTTGTAATAAATAATGAAAAGCACTAAGTCTAGTGGGAATCTGGTAATAGAAACTTTTCTCCTGTCACATATTACTACAACTCCAGTCTGAGTTTCAGGAAAGGGTCAGCATTTAATTATCTGAGGCCAAATTTCGATACAATGCATCATCCATGTATTTCCCTTTTTACACATTCTCTCTTATAACTATCACAGTCCTAGTTTGTTTATCTAGAATCCTCCAGTCCTTTCTAAGTCCCCCAGCCCATGGAATCTTTATAAACTCTCAAATAAAAATAAAGATAAATTCAGCTATTGATGCAGACAGAACTTCAGGAGAAGGTTTAATTTTCTGTCCCCTGAAGAGATCACTCTAATCCTCTTGCTGATTTTCCAATTGTGTTCCTTTCACCTTCAAGTTATGCAGAAGATGCTCTCTATTTCACTCACAATTACATTATATATACAGACTTTGAAATAGAAAAATAATGCAGATCAAAAACATTACCATAACTCCACACAATTTACTGTATATAACAAATATGGAGTTAAAACTGTTACCAAAGGTTATTTTTTCATTGAAAAAGCATGATTATTTTACATCACCCTGTGTTGTTGAGGCATTGTGGCGGCACCTCCTGCTGGTTGATCCAGGGAATTAGCTCTTCCCAGCCCAGTGCGCCCTCTGCCTGCTGATGTCTCGCCGCCCGCTGGCTCCGTGTCCTTCCCAGACCCCGGTGCCCTTTGCCCAGGGGTTCTGCCCACCACAGTACCCCCTCACTCTGGATCTGCCCTCTCAGAGGAACCCCCAACCCCCTATCCCCACCTTGCCTCAGTGGCTACTGCCAGTCTCCATTTAGCCCCCGCTCACTGGGGCAGGCGTCAGTCTGTTAGCCACTCATCATCGGCAAGGGGGGTTGGACTAGCTGCCTGTGCCTATTCCTGGGCTGCCCCTCTGCAGCCCTAGTACCCCCTTTGTGGGACCTTATCTCAGCCTGGAGCTTTGCTAGGCTGGAGCTCCCCAGCTCCCTTTGCCCTTCCCCAGCACTGCTCCACCCTAGGTACCCTCCTCAGCTTCCCAGGCAGCCAGGTCCTTCTCTCTCTAGGGAGCTAGAGAGAGTGTGTCTTTTCAGTCTCTGGCCCTCAGCCATCTTATAGGGCTAGCCGTGGCCTGATTGGGGCATGAACTCTCCTGTGGCTGCTTCTCCAATCAGCCTTTCTTTTCCAGCTGCAGCCCTCTCCAGGGCTGCTTTATCCCCTTCAGGCAGGAGCAGGGTGACCACCCTGCTACAAGGATATTTAGGACCAAACCAGTAATTGTATAACAGGTTGTTTGTCCTGGGGTATGTGCATACATCCCTGGACCCTGTTCCAAGGCTTTTTCCTTTAGACTGAGTTGAGGGAGCACATACAGTGGGTCATTTGACTTCAGGTTTCCAGATTACACCTGCTCTAGAGACATTTAATAATATATTGAGAAATACCTATCTCAGAACCGGAAGGGACCCTGACAGGTCATTGAGTCCAGTCCCCTGCCTTCACTAGCAGTACCAAGTACTGATTTTGCCCTGATCTCTAAGTGGCCCCCTCAAGTATTGAACTCACAATCCTGGGTTTAAGCAGGCCAATGCTCAAACCACTGAGCTATCCCTCCCCACATGCTCATTAGTGAGAGACCCAGGGTTGGGGGAGTACCTCAGTGGAGTCTCCGTAGTATGTAGCAAGCTAAGGGCTGTGTCCTGTCCCCTTCACCTGCTATGAGAAAATGTTTTTTCTATGCCATTTGTATTACTTTGAGCCTTTTGTACCTGCTGTTTAATAAAATTGGCCTCGAGGAAAGGGACGGGGAACTGGATTCAAACATTTGGAAACCATTTGTAAAAACTGGTGTACAGATGCATCAACTAGGGCAGACCCAACCGTTGTTATAGATAAGGCATAAAGGATTAATCCGTCGGGCCACTAAGTCTAGTATCCTGCCTCTGACAGTGGCAAACTCTGTCTTCGGTTTCTCTTCTTTTACATTAAGAAAGGTATTTTACTCCATCTTCTCTTACAGATTAATAATCTGTAGAACTGCTTTGGGGAGATGAAATTTTATAGATGTTTTAAAGACAGACATTTACATTAAAGTGTGACTGGTTGGGGCTAGTGGGTTCTTAGGTCTTTAAGAACCATATCTGCCAGTGTTTGCATGAGCATGGTCCATGAGACTCCTCCAGCCTCAACAAAGACTAAAATTTACCAGTGTGAAGCTTTACAAACAGCTCTGTTGATGTATGTTATACTATTTGAATCCTTTCCTCATTTCCATTCTAAGTGGAAACCAATTTATAGCCTTGTAAAATGGAGCATTCTAATCATTATTTCTAGCATTAAAAATCACTTAACTAGACTGCAACTTTATATTAGTGAAGGACCATGTAAATTAAAACATGCCTTTAAGAGCTCAAAATCTTAGATAGGTAAGACAAAGACAGAACAATAGTGGAGAAAAGAGAGGGTTATTAGTGAAGAGAAGCTGTGGATTTGGAGGAGGAGGAGGGAGAATAGATGATTGATGAAAAAGGATGGTATTTTTCCAGCCATAGCAAGTAACATGATGGAAAGTATGGATTAGAGAGTGAAAGAGAGAAAGGTAATGGTAAGGTGAGAGGACTCACAAGAACACTGGGACTAAGGATATACCTACTATGCAATCTGAGGTCTGATTACAGATTGGGTAGACATATCTATGCTAAAAAGGCTAAAAACAGCTGTTTAGATGCAGCAGAACAGTCTGTATAAGCATGCTGGGAACCCTGGGTACCTACTCGTGTTGCTGAAACCTAGGCCTCTGCATCTACACTACTATTTTTAGCTATACTAGCACATGTAAAGCTAGTGCTCATATGTCTATACAAGCTGCAGTCAGCTCAGATTGTAATATTGACATATGATATGCAGGAGAGTGAGAGCATTATAAGAAAATCTGAGACCTATCTCTTTAAAGGCAAATGAGGAGCTGTCATGACAACTAACATGCAACAGTCCCTAGCCACTAGGGAATCTTTCCTACCTTTCCTGCAGTTGGGGGGCAGGGGGTGGGTGGGAGGAGAGGGACCTTTTTTCTCTTTCTTGCAAAGGTGTCAGAAATGAACTTCTGTGCTACTGTAGACCCTGGGATAGGGACTGAGAGGAGATGCTTTCTGCCTTGTTTATGCTATGGCTGGTGGCTGGGTCAGGTGGAATTGCTTTAACTGGTGTTCCTGTCTTCCTTGTCCTTGTGGGTGCTGTATCACTGGGGAACCTCAAGGGATGTCCTGATGGTACCTTTTTCTGCCCCAGAATGTCCCTGTCAGGAGACTGTGGAGCTGACATAGCAGGTTTTGTAACTGCCATATTGTGCTGAGCAACTGTCTGTTCTTGTCCCACCTGTCCCCTGCACTCCTATCCGAGAAACCCCTCCTGGGGCGATTTTCATACTACTTGCATCACTAATTCATAATATGCATTGTTTTGCCATCTAGGTGAAAGTCAGAGAAAAGACAGAGAAAGAAGGAAGGATAGAAGTAGAGAGAGAAGCAAAAGAGGGAATATTTCAACAAAAAGAAAAAGACTAACAGGTAATATAATCTAAAAATGGCTTGTAACTACTCTCAATCTTGCCTTCATTGCCCTGAAGCCTCTAAATTGCCTTCTTATAAGAGACTGCTTCTGCAAGCGATATTTTCTATTCCTTTTCTGGTTGAGAGGTCTCAGATTTCTGTGTTCCAGAATTATTACCTTGGCAACCAATAAACTTACACTAATCCATGTGAGATTTCCCCTTGAAATTATTTCTATATTGGAAGTGTCATGCAGGAGGCAAAATTAAGCTGAAGCTTGGAAGAGTTATGTTTAACATTTGATTCATTTTATCCATTATCTCCTTCTGAGAATTTTGAAACATGAGTACACCATGCAAAGGGATGAATCCTCTGCCCAGCACACAGCCTGAGTAACTGGGTTGTGTGAAGGAGATGTTTTTGAGGGCTGAGGGTGTGTGTGTGTGTGTTGTGGGGGGTAGAGGAATCTCCCTGGCTGCTGAGTAGGAGAACTGCTTCACAAGAGATACTGCAATCTCAGAACTGTGGGAGTCCATTGAACTTCTGTGCTGTCTCCTCTATGGAGGAGTTAAATGGCTGCTAGTTCCATGTAATTCCATATCCAGTGGGCCTATCTCTGCTTCTACCTCAGCTCAGCGTCCAAATCCACTGCATGTGGGGATATAAGAGAAGATCCTGCTGGGTGTATCTCCATAGTGCAGACAACCTATACAGACTGCCCGCCGACGACCGGGGTCTCTTGGCGTTTCATCTCTTCTTACTTGGCGTGGGTGTATCTAAACAACATCTATTTCTTATAACAGAGTGTTGATAGAATTTCTCAATAATTACCCTTGGGTGAGGAGGCTTCAGGCAAGACCCAGCAGTGCAATGCAGTCTTTGCAACCATTGTCCTAGTGGCAAGAATGTACAGAAATTTGATTTCTTGAAAGTAATCTTCACATTTTTTAAATTAAGGTTAAAATGTAATGCCTGACTCCCAATAAAATACAATGGAAGTCAGGTGTCTACCTCCATTAGGCATCTTTGAAAATCCTGCCTACACAAATTGAGCACTTGCAAACAAATCAGCAACTTTTAAGATATCCTGTTTTATACATGAATCTCATTGCAAGGGATTCTTGCCTATCTTAATTTGTGAGCTACAAATATATATATTTGCAAATGATAGCATTTCATACAGCTAAGCAACATTTTTTCATGTGTGTCCTTGTTTTGAATTTCTATTCTTATTTGTTACTGCTGGAGATTTATTGTCTGTCTGCCTCTCTCTTTTTGCCAAAAATGATGAAGAAGAAGAATATAAAAAAAAATACACAAGAGGGGATTTGTGAGCTTATGGCTAAAGCTCAAGACAGGAGACTGGGATTTTCTTTCCCACTCCTGACACAGACTTGGGCAAATCACTGAACATGTTTGTCTGTTACCCTTTCTGTAAAATGGGGATAATTACTCCCCTAATTCATGTGAGCTAATTTTATTAATGTTGGTAGAATCCTTTGAAATCTTAGGTGGAAAGTGCTATCAAAGTGCAAACTACTAGTAACATAAGCTTTCTGTCTCCATCCTCCAAAAAAGCCCCAAATAAAACCAGGGAAATAACAGTTAAAAACACCTGTGCATGTGCGCAACCCTCCTCCCCCCCAATAGATAAAGAATACAATACAACCACATGATCCAGAGAGATATTGAGTATCCACAACTTCCATAGAAGTTAATTTTTACTATGATTTATAATAAATATGATGAGGCTGAAAAAGTGTCCTATATCTTTAACATGCCTACATTTCAAATATATAGGGCCACTGAAGCTAGTAGAAAAAAGACTTTCTGAATTGACTGGGAGCAGGGTTGGGTCCATAGACGGAAAGGTTTCCTTTGTCCATAGTTTGATGTAAATAGTAAGCTTCTTTGAAGCAGGTTAAAGGAAGGCTTGCTCCAGCCACATCAATACAGATTAAAATATGACTGGTTTTAGCTAGTTGAGACATAGCTAATTTCAAGAGTGCAAACAACTTCACTTGTGCATGAATGCACACTGCCTACACCTCAGCACATTCTCTGCTATTTTATATCCTCTGCACCTCCTTAGACTCATGTATCAGCTATCAATGAGGCTTATTAACATTACTGCATGGATCACCTGGTAAGCCACCCATCCTTGTTAGTAAATTGTAGGAACATCTGGTTGCCTAAGGAATGGTATTAACCTCATTGCTGCCAGGCCCTTTGTGATATAACTTCCTTATATCATAACCCCTATTTTACAAAACAATCAGGGGAAAAGAGGAAATCATTTTCCACACAGCTCTACTTTAGAATTTATTTTACATCAGTTTCAGCATTGCCAACCCCCTGTGTTCAAAATCATGAGGTTGGCATAAATATCCTGAGAATAAAAAGGGTTGTTGGATCTTTTAATTTTCTTTCTTTTTTTTTTTTGAGCTGTCAGGGTGCATGTTTTCAAACTGGGTTTGAGCGAAGATAAGCTGATATTATATTCTTTGTGGGTCAGATTCTGATACCCTTCCTCATGCTGAGCAGCACCTTACTCTACAATAGCTCCCACTAACTTCAAAGGTACTACTCTACAAGAAAGACAGTGTGGTCTAGTGGATAGCTCACTGGTTTGGGACTCAAAAGACCTGAGTTATTCGAGTACATACAGCTGTGTAGTCCATGTTAGCATGCATGTGCCCAGAGCTCCAAAGCTGGAGCAAAAAATCCATCTAATGTGTGTACCCTTTTGAATGCCCTTGCTTCTAAATATGTTTTCTTACATTAGTTATAGATAATTTCTGCTATTGCTGTGCTTGGCAATTTGTTCTATAACTCACTCACCTTTTATGTAAAGAATTGTTGTGCGAATTGCTTTCCTGGTCCCCTATTTGTGCCAGCTGCTAGTTCAAACAGCTTGCTGACATCGATCTAACCTTAGCCTTCAGAATCTTATATGTCTCAGTATATTCCCCCCCTTACTCTCCTTCTTTTGAGGAAATGAAACTGAAATCAGGCTTCTTCCAGTATTGTTCAAGTCCCAAAATGTGAATAAGTTATTGATAGTCAAACATTGTAGTTTATGCTTCATTTGCTCTGTATAATGTGGTATTTAAAAAAAAACAAAAACAAAGAGAGAGAGAAACAAAACTCCCTAAATAGGGCATTTAAAAAATCCACTTTTTTTATTTTTCTTTTCCCTTTTTTCTTTGCTGCTTTTAAAGCCCCTATATTCTAATTTAGGAAAAGTCCCTGGAATGTGTACTGTTGTTCTAGCTCTGTAAGGTCACATAATTAAATGTATATTATTAAACTAATATTCCGCAACAAGTGTTTTGAAGTGCTATTGGGTAAAAACATATTAAACATTTTAAAAAGCACAGATTTTGGATCCGATTGTGCAAATACACAGTTACCGCCCGATTTTCAACACATGATGGGTATCTTCAGCTCCAATGAAGCTGAAGTAGCTGAGGGTGCTCAGCATTTGTGCAAATCTGGCCCTTTGAGCTATACAAATCCACAGCTGGCACTTCCATTCACAATCAATTGGAGTTGCACGAATTGATTGCTAGCAGTGCAAGGCCCTTAGTTAGCAATTCTGTGGTGGCTAAACCTTGATCTGACTACCACATGATGTGGATATGCAACTTTGGACAATGGTCACACCTTATCACCAAAAGATTTTCTCTAGTAGTTAAGATACATTTATTCTTTTTTAACTTTGTTTTTCATTGATCTTTAACACTGCTACTGTATGTGAATAAATCTTTCTCCTCTGCTGCTGCTATTTTCCTGTAGCTATAGTAGACGACAATTATCATAACCCACTTAAATGGGTTAACCTACTGAGGCCTTAAAATATGCCTTCCTTAAAGAAGATAAATCCCATCCAGCATTGCTAATAGATAATATGTACTTGGCTGTAGATTATGTTTATCAGATTATTATGTTAGGTGCTGAACAAATGCACAAATGCTTGGAAGTGGTTTAAGCTAAACAGGGACAAGGTGCTCTTATTCTGGAATAAGAATGGCCACACAGGGACCTATGCAATTCTAGCAATTCTGGAATTGCTAATTCTGCTTTAAATTCACACACAACCTTATTCCACAATAATTTACTTATGTAAAGTACTTATATTTTCTCTCTCTTTTTTTTAATAAAGGTTTTTTAACTTTTCACAGTGTCTTTTCAGTGTGGAGGTTGGAACTGCCCATAGTATTCCAAATATGGCTTTACTAGTGCAGCAAAAGGTGATGACACAACCTGCTAAACTGCACATATATATCCTCTATATATGTATCCCTTGTCAGTGGCATTGCAGTGAGAACTCATTCAGTTTACTATTGATAATTACTCCAAAAATCTCTTTCATCATGACTACTTTCCAAGTATTAGTTGACCTGTGTATATCTCTGCTATGTATTGGTATTCCATAAATGTATTATATTTATTTACATTCAGTCTTTGCCTGAGTAAATCCCTGTTTCCATTTGCAGGTTTTTTTTTCTTTTATTTTGCTCTTAATGTGATGGTTACACAATAGCTTTGTAATATCTGTAAATGTCATCATCTGTTAAGAGCCCAATGAGGGAGATAAGTGATGTGACGTTTATCCTAATCATAGAATAATAGAAATATAGGGCTTGAAGTGACATTGAGAGGTCACCTAGTCCAGCCTTCCATGCTGAAGCAGGACCAAGTAAACCTAGACTATCCCTGACTGGTGTTTGTCTAAACCAGGGGTCGGCAACCTTTCAGAAGTGATGTGCCGAGTCTTCATTTATTCACTTTGATTTCAGGTTTTGCGTGCCAGTAATACATTTTAACATTTTTAGAAGGTCTCTTTCTATAAGTCTATAATATATAAACAAACTATTGTTGTATGTAAAGTAAATAAGGTTTTTCAAATGTTTAAGATGCTTCATTTAAAATTAAATTAAAATGGACCCAGGCAGTGTGAGTGCCACTGAAAATCAGCTTGCGTGCCGCCTTCGGCACGCATGCCATAGGTTGCCTACCCCTGGTCTAAACTGTTTTTAAAAATTTCCAATGATGGGTATTCCACAACTTTCCTTGGTTCCAATATTTTATTATCCTCATAGTTAGGAAACTTTTCCTAATAGCTAAGCTAAATCTCCCTTGCTGCATATTAAACTAATTACTCCCTGTTGTACCTTCAGTAGACATTGAGAACACTTCATCACCATTCCTTTTATAACAGCCCTTAACATATTGAAAACTGTTACCAGGTCTGACCCTCTCCCCAACAGTCTACTTCTCAAGACTAAACAGGCCTACTTTTTTAACCTTTACTCATAGATCAGGTTTTCTAAACCTTTTTTTATTTTTGTTTCTTTCCTCTAGACTCTCCAATTTGTCCACATCTTTCTTACAGTGTGGTGCTCAAAACTAGACACACTACTCCAGCAGAGGCCTCACCAGTGCTAAGTAGTTTAGGACCATTTACCTCTTATGTTTTAGCTATAACATTCCTGTTACTACACACCAGAATTATAGTAGCCTTTTTCACAACTACCTCACACGGTTGGCTCACATTCAATTTGTGTTCCACAATAACCCTCGGATCCTTATCTGCAGTAGTACTACCTAACCAGTAAATTTGTAGTTTTGCATTTGATTTTTTCTTCCTAAGTCTACTACTTCACACTTGTCTTTATTGAATTTCATCTTTGATTTCAGAACAATTCTCCATTTTGTCAAGGTTGTTTTGAATTCTAATTCTGTCCTCCAAAGTGCTTGAAACCCCTCCCAGCTTGGTGAATGTAACAGGTATTGCAACTGCATGCAATATCTTTGGGGACCATATTGTGTTAAGTGTATGAATGTTTTATGTAACACTACGGGCCAGGGATTGTGTGTAACTCCATAGAGGAGGGTTGCCACAGCTCAGTCAGGAACTAAAAAGAGTTAGGGGGATGGCTAAGGAGAATCACTTAGATTATAAACACCTCCAGAGAGGAAGCATTCCCTGTGGAGGCTTGCATTTATTGGTTCAAACTGTTTTATATTCAAAAACCAACAGATAAGGAAAGGGCTTTTGATATAAAAAGGCTGGGTTTAAATGGACACCTTCTTTCTCATCTACCAAATGGACAGACCCTTCTGTCCAAGGGCCCCAACCCTGGAGGAAGGGTAAGAAAGACTTTGCCCTAATAAGGCCACATAAGATCAATAGGTGTCCCCTGGTAAGCTTTTAACATGTGTATAAGAACTTTTATTGTTTTTATGTATTTTTTCTGTAATGCTCTTATCCCAAGAATAAATGCAATTTGCTTTGTGAAGGCTGGTTGATAACTAGTATACCCTATAATAGACCCCGGTAAAGAGTTAACCATGGGCAATGGACCCCGGTGAGGTCTGATGGGGAACTGTAGTGAGATTTAAGCCTAAACCACTGGTTGAAAGAGAGAGAACTGGGGGTCTCCCCACCCCAAGAGAGTGACAATTGGGAAGCCTAATATCTTATTTAGATGCCCTCAAAGAAGACCTAGAGCCAGTGCTTAATTTGTGTCAGGGCTTGGCAGTTCATAGCCACAGCACCTCTGGGCTTGCCATGCCAGTTATTAAATTAAAAAATCTGCTTAAGCCCCAGCACCTCTTTCATTACAAATTAAAGACTGACGGGGAGGAAAAGGGGACGGGTGTCAAAGGTGCAGTTAACCCTGAAACTGTGTCAGTGTCATATACAAATTTTATAAGCATACTCTCTACTCCATTATCCAAGTCATTAATAAAAATATTAAATAGCACTGGACCCACGGCAGATCCCTGCAGGACCCACTAGATATGTCCCCCCAGTTTGACAGTGAACCATGGATAACTACTCTTTGCGTGCATTTTTTTCAACCAGTTATGCCGCCCCCATTATAGTAATTTCAGCTAGATCACATTTCCCTGGATTGTTTATGAGAATATTATGTGGGACTATGTCAAAAGTCTTACTAAAACCAAGTTATATCATGTCCACTGCTTCTCCCTTATCAACGAGGCCTATCAAAGAAGGAAATTAAGTTGGTATGATTGATTTGTTCTTCAGAAATGAATATTGGCAATTATTTATCACCCTATTAGCCTCTACTTATCTACAAAATGATTGTTTAATGTTTTTTTTCCACTATCTTTCCAAGTATCAAGGCTAGGCTATTAAAAATAGGTACTAAGTCTGTCCTTTTCTAGCCTTCTGGGAATGCACCTGACCCATCCTCCATGAGTTCTCAAAGATCATCCCGATGGTTCCTGTAGGCTGCACTAACAGGATATGGCCAGCAGAGTAAGTACAGCCTAGTGTTGTCAATCAAGGCATGTGTTGTGTGACCTCTAAGTCTGGACATGCGCAGAAGGGACTTCTAGCCTGAGGTACACAGGTCTCAGCATCTTGCTTATGGTTCATATGAAAGGTACTGTTTAGCAACAACAGTTCTACATTGGTTGACAAGTTTACCTAACAACAGCTTAGGCATATCTATCTATCTATCTATCTAATCCCATTGTGACTCTGCCTGGTCAGTAGAGTTTATTAATTAAATACTTACCTGAGTTCCAAATAGTCAGTACGCAAACAAACCAGGAGGGTAGCAGGAGGAGCCAGAGGGGATTACCACCATCCAGAGGAAGTATATGGGTGGTAGCTAGCCAGATAGCGCCCAACAGTTCTGACATGGCTTCATCTACTTCCTTAAGTCCCCTAGAGTGAATTTTGCCAGGCCTGGCTGATTTCAATACACCTAATTTAGCTCAATATTCTGTAACTTGTTCTTCCTTATTCGGCTTGTGTTTCCTTCCCCTTTGCTGTTAATATTGATTGTGTTAGGCATCTGGTCACAATTAATCTTTTTAGTGAAGACTGAAGCAAAATAGGCATTAAACACCTCAGCTTTCTTGGCATCATCTGTTATTAGCTCTTCTTCCCACTTAACTAGTGGACTTACACGTCCCTTTGACTTTCTCTTGCTCCTAGTGTACTTATAGAGCCTCTTCTTGCCATTTATGTCCTTTGTTAGGTGTAATTCATTACACTGTCAGTATTCCTGAACTCCTTTTCCCTTAGATTTTCTTCCAGTGGGATCTTACCTTCCAGTTCTCTGAGTTTCTTCGTCTGAGTTTTTTAAATCCATTGTCTTTATTCTGAAATCTCACTCCTTCTTTTCTGTAGAATCAAGAAATCTATCATTTCATGATCACTTTCATCCAAATTGCCTTTAACTTTCAGATCTATAACCAATTCCCCTGTTAGTCAAAACTGAGTATAAAATGGCTGTCCCCCGGGTTACTATTTTCACCTTCTGAAACAAGAATTTGTCCCAAATACATTCCAAGAATTTACTGGACATTTTGTGTTTTGCCATATTACTTTTCCAACAGATGTTTGGGTAGTTTAAGTTCCCCATTTCTATCTGCTCTTGTGTTTTGTATATAGCTGTGACATGTTTTAGACATGCCTCATCCTCCTGATGTGGTGGTCTATAATAGATCCCTATTATGACATTGCCCTTATTTTCCCCCTTTTAGCTTCACAAGGAGACTGTCAACTGGTGTGCTTTTTACCTCCTTCTGGATCTCAGAACAAGTGGCTATGTTTTTGATGTGTAATGCAACATCTTATCCTTTTCCCCCCTCCTGGTCTTTCCTGAACAAGCTATACCTCTCTATACCAATATTCTAATAATGAGATTTATTCCACCAAGTCTCTGTGATACCAATTAAATAATAGTTTAGCTCAGGGTTTCTCAAACAGGGGTTGCCACGTGTGTAGGAAAAGCCCCTGGCGGGCTGGGCCAGTTTGTTTACCTGCCCTATCCGTAGGTCCAGCCGATCATGGCTCCCACTGGCCGTGGTTCACTGCTCCGAGCCATTGGGAGCTGCTGGAAGCGGTGGCCAGTAGTTCCTCGGCCCGCGCTGCTTCCAGCAACTCCCATTGGCCTGGAGCAGCGATCCCCGGCCAGTGGGAGCCGGGATCGGCTGGACTTGTGGACGGGGCCAATAAGCACACTGGCCCGGCCTGCCAGGGGCTTTCTCTATACAAGCGGTGACCCCTGTTTGAGAAACCCTGGTTTAGCTTGTGTAGTAAGATTTTCATTCTTCCTCCTTATTCCCCGTACCCCTTGCATTTGTATATAGACATCTAAGATGTCAGATCTGCAGAAGGATGTCTCCATCCCTTTGGAAGATCATTCCCAACCACCACCATCCTATGTATCCTGCTCTTGGGGATGGTGGCCAAGAGCCTCCCAGCCTTGGGTGGCAGTAGCTGCTTTTCCTCAGCCATTGGAATCTGCTCCTCTCAATCTTGATGGATGGGGAATCTTGGTGGGCAGCTGAGCACTGTCAGCTGCCCAAGGTGTCCCCATAGCCTGTCTACTTCCTCCTCTGGTGCCACTCTAGTCTTCTGTAGTCAACTAGCATCTTCCATCCCAGACATCTCTGTGTGCATCCTGTCAATGAAGTCCTGGAGCTCCCAGATTCTATACAAACAAGACATCTTCTCCTGCAGCTCTCCTGCCTGCTTCCTGAGGGACTCCACCGACAGACATTTCTCATATTAGATGGTTTTCCCTGCTGGCTCTCTTTGGCAGGGACATGCTGACTGCATTCCCAGCAAGTCAAGACCACAATCTGGGTAGAAACCTCCAGGGTCAGGATGCCTGTGTGGCCAGGGGCTCCACAAGTGCAGGCAGAAGAAGAGCTAGTAGTGGTACTGGCAGTATGCCATTTTCCTCTTATTGTGGGTTCTTCCCTGTGGAGTACCTGATGTTTAACTCTGCTGGCTAGCTTAATTAGTCTCCCAACTGCCTTCATCTCACCAGCCACATGTCTTGTAGCATTTTTAAATCTTCAACTGCAAGGTATAGTATCATAGAGGTACAGAGTACTATTATATACTCCATATTAAAATAGCTGGTTATTAACAATCTTAAGATTGCACTCTCATCAGGAAATGTATGTACAATCTTACTCTTCTCCATCATGTGTGTGAATTACATTGCAGCCTTCTGTCACATATATTTTACAAATACCTAAATATTAGTGCACTTTTCTATAACCTTGGATACAGCATGTAGCATCTTGATTTCTTTTCTATTCTTTTATATTTATGTTACATTATTTTCATTGTCAGAATGGTTCAGTGGATATGAATTGATTTAGACTTTTTTTTTTATAAGTACTCTTTTCTCTATGGTGTGCATTTGGTTAATTTTGTCATTACTCATCTACTATACATTTTCTCTTCCATCCATAACACAGCCTTTTTTAGCTGCAGTTTGGGGCATTAGTCTGTTAACTGTGAAGTTAATTTAGCAGTGTGTGTATGCATGCACAACATAGCTTTCCTGAAGTGCAATTCAGAGGGTATGATAGTTAGCTGCAAAGTTAAGTGGCCTATATATGCCAGCAAAATGTCATTATTACCCTGTGGTGATACACTTAATCTGTAGCATGTTGTGTAAGTACTTCTCACTGTATGTACATCATATAAATGACTTTCAAGGACTGTTAATAGTATAGAGTACAAGAAGCTACACATGTAACTCAGGTGATAGAAATGCTAGAAATATTTGAGATTGTAGGTGATTGTGTAATTAAGGGCTGCATCATATACTCAAGGAAGCAGAGTTAAGGAGGGCAACCTTACCATTGTCATCATGATTTTTTGAGCACTTAACTGTGCAACATTAATGTTCTATTATTCCATTGACCTAGCGTTGTCTACATGAGGGGGTTAGGCCAGCTTAGTTACATCTCTCAGGGGTGTGAAAAATCCACACTTCTGTGAGACATAGCTATGCCAATGAAAGTTTTCAGTGTAGAGCAGCCTTCAGTCATTCATGAAACCTGTGATGAGGCAGAGTTCTTTTTAAATACTGCCTGCTAATGGAATGTTTGAAGCACTATTTAGGATGACGGACCCTGCTTGCTGAGATTAACTGGGCTACCAAAACCCTTTATATGCCTCAGACAGAAAATAATTCTGTTGCTCCAACAGAACCTGGAAGTTTGAGTATGATGTGCCTGAGAACTGAAGATAAATCTACTCTTCGGTGCAGGTGCTTCTTCAAACTCCATTTGTACTGGGAGGTATCAGAGATAAAACCAGAGGCTTTAACCAGATCATGACTTGATCTCATCTTTAATACTCCATGGTCACTGTTGGAGGGATGATTGTATATGAGCCCTCAGGACATCCCTATACCATCCCTAGTAGGATCTCAGTCTTTCCAGACTATTACCAGTGGTGGAACATTTTAACAAGACCTTGAAGAGCATGCTATGCAAATTTGTGGAAGAGAATCCGCGACAGTGGGATACGTTACTCCCAGCCTTGTTATTTGCTATATGGGAGGTACCCCAACCCTCCACAGGGTTCTCCCTCTTTGAACTCCTATATGGGAGACAACCCTGAGGTATCCTGGACCTTCTGAAGGAGGGATGGGAAGAGCAGGAAACCCAGGTAACGGGGGTGGTCCACCATGTGCTACAGCTGTGGGACAGGCTTCAGATGCTAGGGACCTTCACTAAAGAGAATCTGGAACCGGTGCAGCAGAGTCAGGCACAACACAATAACCAAGGAGTCAGGCTACGGAGCTTTGAACCCAGAGATCGGGTCCTAATCCTGTTGCCCTCCACCAAATCCAAACTATTGGCTAAGTGGCAAGGCCCCTTTGAAGTCACATGGCAGATCGGGCTGGTTGATTATGAGGTTAGGCTACCAGGCCGGTGCCATGAGCCACACACATACCATGTCAATTTGTTAAAAGCCTGGAGAAGCAGGGAGATGTTACTAATCTGCCTGCCCTCCCGAACCAGAATTATAACCCCTGGGTGATGAACCCTTAGAGAATGGGCCTGTAGTGTTAGGAACAGGGCTCAATCCAACCCAGAGAGAGTAAATCAAAGGACTCCTGCAGTCCTACCCAGAGGTCTTGTCAGCCCGGCCAGGATGGACGACCATCATGAATCATATTGCCACTGTACCACAACCCCCGACGGCCCCTGCCCAAGATGATGTTGGAGGCTGTTCGGAAGGAACTGGAGGTCATGTTAGACATGGGTGTGATAGAAGAATCCATAGTAACTGGTGAAGCCCAATAGTCCTAGTTCCAAAACTGAATGGCTCCTGACTTGTATTGACTTTAGAAAAGTGAATGATATATCTCCATCTGACACCTACCCAATGCCACGGGTCAATGAACTCCTTGAGAGGTTAGGGAGTGCCAAGTTCCTATCAACTCTGGATCTCACCAAGGGGTATTGGCAGATCCCTCTGACCCTGACTTCATGCCTGAAGATGGCTTTCCCACCCCCCTTTCACCTACACCAATTTGTGACCATGCAATTCGGGTTACACGGAGCAGCGGCTACCTTCCAGTGATTTATGGATTGGATATTGCAATCCCATGGGCGGTACGCTGCTGCTTATATAGATGGCATCATTGTGTACAACACCAGCTGGGAAGACCACCGCTCATTCCTCTCCCAGTAGTTGGGACCTCCTTTGAATGAATAGGACTTAACTTGGTGGGCCCACTACAAAAGAGTGCATTTGGCCACCAGTACATCCTTGTGATCATGGATTATGTGACACGGTACCATTACAGACTGCCTCTGCCTCTAAGATAGCCACCGAACTCATCAAGGTCTTCACCTAGGTAGGGTTACCCCATGAAATCTTAACGGATCAGGGGACAAATGTGACTTCCTGATTGATGGCTGACCTCTGCCATCTTTTAAGTAAATGAGCCCTCAGGACTGTACCATCCCTGTAGACTACCAGGCTCTGGTCTGCAGACAAGAAACTATGGTTCAAAACAAAAACAATCATCCCTCTTGAGATACGAGAGACACTCCACTAGATCAGGCAGGAATATTACCTAATTTCTTTAGTTGCATTAAGAAGAAAATAACGTAAGCACCTCCAAAGAAGACACAATTCCCCTGCACAGTAGTGGCTCTTTTAACATGGATTGTGCTTATCAATGAGGTTGCACTCCTTTTCTAAACTACATCCCAATGATATACATTACATTACTATTGCCATTGATTTTCTTGAGGGAAGGAGCTGAGTTTTAGGCATTAATCATGAAAGGAGCTAACACCCCTCACGAATCCATTATTTTGTAACTTTTTCATCAGAAGAAAACAACTTTTTATCAACCAGTTAGGATTCTTCAGTGTGAAAAGCCAACACAAAGTATTCTAAGGAACATTATAAACTTCCGAATGGTGGTGAATTCAGAAACCCAAATGATAAGTAATAAGCTATAATTTATTTCATTAAAATTTTTGAATTAATATTAAGTTTGCACAGATAAGCAGCTATAACCATAGTTTCTGAATACCTCACAAGCTTAATACATTTATCCTCACTCCACCACCACGAGATAGGGCAGTATTATTGTTATCCCCATATTATACAGAGCGGTATGATTCAATGTACACCCAAATCAACGGGTTGAAATTTATTTATGTAGCCCTCCTTCCTACTTCAGGGACTCCAAATCAGGGAATGCAAAATATTTCCCCACCCCCAAATCTCACTTTCAGATGATGTTTTCAAAGTCCAATAATAATGTATCTCTTATCAATAGTAACTGGTTTACCTGACTCTTCAGCAGTTTACTATTTACAATGATAAGAAGTGTCACTGGGCCAAATATTATTTAAAAAATAAACAAAATGTTATTCCCCTCTGTGACAGGGTTGGGGGAAACCCTGTGCTGTGCAGGGTGAATGCACCCACCTCTTTTAGGGAAAAAAGGGGAAGGGGGTGTACATATCTTACGTCTACATCCCTCCCAGCCTGAGTCCATACGCTCGCCCTTATCAGCAGGGTAGTATGGCCTAGTGGCCGGAGCCTATAAATTTGCCCTTGTCACTGGGCAGTAAGGCCTAGGTGCCCGTGTCCATGAATTCACCCCTTTTTGAAGAGCAGTAAGGCCCAATGGCAGGAGTCAGGAAATCTGCCCCTTCTTGCAGGGCAGTAAGGCCTAGTGGCCCAAGTCAATAACATAGTCCCTCCTTGCAGGGCAGTTAGATCTAGCAGACAATGTCGGACACTGGGGGACGGGTTGCAGGGGAATCTGGGCCCTGACTTTCCACTGGACCCCAACCCAGGGCCCTGGTAGTGGCTGTAGCATAGGTCGCTGAGTCAGCAGGGAAAGGCTCCTACTTAAAGATGCTGTCTCAAGGCTTCGGCTCACTCACTGGTCCGCCATCGGATTCTCTTGGGCTGCCTCCCTGTTATCCCTGCTGCTATGGTCTGGGCCTCCCTGTACCTCTAGGTTCTCTGGTCTGCCTCCAAACTCTGCAAAGCCTCCGGGGTTACAGACTCATAGACTTTAAGATCCTAAGGGATCATTATGATCTTCTAGTCTGACCTTCTGCACAATGCAGGCCACAGAATCTCACTAACCCACTCCTGTAACAAACCCCTGACCTACGTCTAAGCTATTGAAGTCCTCAACTTGTGGTTTAAAAACTTCAAGTGCAGAGAATCCTTCAGCAAGTGACCCGTGCCCCATGCTGCAGAGGAAGGCGAAAAATCCCCAGGGCCTCTGCCAATCTGCACTGGAGGAAAATTCCTTCCTGATCCCAAATATGGCAGTCAGCTAAACCCTGAGCCTGTGGGCAAGACTCACCAGCCAGAGACTCAGGAAAGAATTCTCTGTAGTAATTAAGATCACACCCTATCTAGTGTCCCATCACAGGCCATTGGGCATAGTTACTGCTAATAGTTAAAGATCAATTAATTGCTAAATTTAGGCTATCCCATCATACAATCCCTTCCATAAACTTATCAAGCTTAGCCAGATATGTCTTTTGCTTCCACTACTCCCCTTGGAAGGCTATTCCAGAACTTCACTCCTCTGATGGTTAGAAACCTTCATCTAATTTCAAGTCTAAACTTCCTGATGGACAGTTTATATCCATTTGTTCTTGTGTCCATATTGGTACTGAGCTTAAAAAGTTCCTCTTCCTTCCTGGTATTTATCCCTCTGATATATTTATAGAGAGCAATCATATCTCCCTTCAGCCTTCTTTTGGTTAGGCTAAACAAGCCAATCTCTTTGAGTCTCCTTTCATAAGACAGGTTTTCTATTCCTCGGATCATCCTAGTCGCCCTTCTCTGTACCTCTTTCAGTTTGAATTCATCCTTCTTAAACATGGGAGAGTAGAACTGCACACAATATTCCAGATGAGGTCTCACCAGTGCCTTGTATAACAGTACTAACACCTCCTCATCTCTACTGGAAATACCTCGCCTGATGCATTCCAAGACCATATTAGCTTTTTTCACAGCCATATCACATTGGAGGCTCATAATCATCCTGTGATCAACCAATACTCTAAGGTCCTTCTCCTCCTCAGTTACTTCCAACTGATGCCTCCTCAGCTTATAAAAATAGTTCTTATTATTATTCCCTAAATGCATGACCTTGCACTTTTCACTATTAAATTTCATCCTATTACTATTACTCCAGTTTACAAGGTCATCCAGATCTTCCTGTAGGATATCCCGGTCCCTCTCTGTATTGGCAATACCTCCCAGCTTTGTGTCATCCACAAACTTTATTAGCACATTCCCACTTTTTGTGCCAAGGTCAGTAATAAAAAGATTAAATAAGACTGGTCCTAAAACTGATCCCTGAGGAATTCCACTAGTAACCTCCTTCCAGCCTGACAGTTCACCTTTCAGCATGACCCGTTGTAGTTTCCCCTTTAACCAGTTCCTTATCCACTTTTCAATTTTCATATTGATCCCCATCTTTTCCAATTTAGCTAATAATTCCCCATGTGGAACCATATCAAATGCCTTACTGAAATCGAGGTAAATTAGATCCACCGCGTTTCCCTTGTCTAAAAAATCTGTTACCTTCTCAAAGAAGGAGATCAGGTTGGTTTGGCATGATCTACCTTTTGTACAACCATGTTGTATTTTGTCCCAATTACCATTGACCTCAATGTCATTAACTACTTTCTCCTTCAAAATTTTTTCCAAGACCTTGCATACTACAGATGTCAAACTAACAGTCCTGTAGTTACCTGGATCACAGTTCCTACTTTTAAGAAAGGGAAAAAAATATGTTAGCAATTCTCCGGTCATACGGTACAACCCCTGAGTTTACAGATTCATTAAAAATTCTTGCCAATGGGCTTGCAATTTCATGTACCAGTTCCTTTAATATTCTTGGATGAAGATTATCTGGGCCCCCCGATTTATTCCCATTAAGCTGTTTGAGTTTGGCTTCTACCTCGGATGTGGTAATTCCTACCTTCATATCCTCATTTCCATTTGTCATCCTACCATTATTCCTAAACTCCTCATTAGCCTCATTAAAGACTGAGGCAAAGTATTTGTTTAGATATTGGGCCATGCCTAAATCATCCTTAACCTCCACTCCATCTTCAGTGTTTAGTGGTCCCACTTCTTCTTTGTTTTCTTCTTATGTATATGGCTATAGAACCTTTTACTATTGGTTTTAATTCCCTTTGCAGGGTCCAACTCTACATGGCTTTTGGCCTTTCTCACTTTATCCCTACATAAATAAGGTTCTGACCTCAATAAGGTAGCTTTCCTTGCGGATCCCTCCCATCTTTCACTCCTTGTAGGCTTCCTGCTTTTTCTTAATCACCTCTCTGAGATGCTTGCTCATCCTGCTTGGTCTACAACTCCTGCCTATGAGTTTTTTCCCCTTTTTTGGGATGCAGGCTTCTGATAGTTTCTGCAACCTTGACTCCACTTCCCTAACTAATTACCTTAATTTTTAAAAATTAGCCCTTTTGAAATAAAAAATCCTAGTCACAGATCTATTTTTGTTTATCCTTCCATTTAGTTTGAACTGAATTAACTCATGATCACTCGAACTAAGGTTATCCCCTACAACCATTTATTCTATCAGGTCCTCACTACTCACAAAAACCAAATCTAAAATGGCATCCCCTCTTGTTGGTTCAGCAACTACTTGGTGAAAGAATCCATCAGCTATCACATCCAGGAAAATCTGATCCCTATTATTACTACTAGCACTTGTCCTCCAATCTATATCTGGGAAGTTAAAGTCTCCCATGACATTCCTCCTGGTGTCTGATAACGCTTGTACTCCTCAGTCCTCCAGCAGCACACCCTCTCAGCTCCTTGCGCCTCTTGCTCCCAGCTCCTCACATGCGCACCACAAGCTGAAGTGAGCTCCTTTTTAAACTCAGGTGCCCTGATTAGCCTGCCTTAATTGAGTCTAGCAACTTCTTGATTGGCTACAGGTGTTCTAATCAGCCTGTCTGCCTTAATTGTTTCCAGAAAGTTCCTGATTGTTCTGGAACCTTCCCTGTTACCTTACCCAGGGAAAGGGCACCTACTTCACCTGGGGCTAATATATCTGCCTTCTATCACTCTCCTGTAGCCATCTGCCCTGACCCTGTCACAACTGGTACACCTGGAGCATACCCAGTAGGGTGAAGGGGGTGTGGCTTCCTCAGCCCACAATATAGGATTAACCCTTTCCTGTCCAGTGCATGGCAAGTGCACCCCATCACACCCTCACTTTCTCTTCCATGGCAATCTTTAACACCTATCAGTTAACAGGGAATATGTCACTCTTCTGCTTTCACAATTTATTTTATTTGTCTTGTTTTTCTAGAAATTGCTTTTCTCATTCAGGACCTCTTTCCCTGAGTGCCTCATGATGCCTTTCTACTGAAGCTCTCAGCCTGGGACACCTGTAGTCAGCCACAGGCATGTACTTTATGTCAATGTACTGGGTAGCCCTAGTTCAATGCTTTGGATCCCAGAACCTGCTAACAGTACCACAGACTTCCACTGGTCTCCACCAGCCTTGGTTAACAATTGGTAAGGTGACTCCACACTCTCTCCAGCCCTGAATTTTTCCCAAAACTTGTGTTCTGAAATGTCCAGCCCTATCCTGGGACAACCAGAAGAATGTTACAGTTCATTACTCCTTTACATGGAAGTAGTTCAGTTCTAACACAGCAGTGGATTGGTTTAGATTAAAAATGAAGCAAGCTTATTTCATTTCAAAGAGATAGATTTTAAGTGGGTACACAGTTTAAAGTCAGAAATGGCTATAAAAGAAATAAAGATCAAATGCTTTCTAGTAAATAAAACTTAACAAGCTGCACTTTGTTCAAGGTAAAATCCTCACTACATGTTTTCATCAAGGTGGCTGACTGAACCCCTAAGTCAGGATCTATCCCCCAAAGTCAAAGGGCTGGTACCTTTGTCTTCTTAGGCAGGGGTGAAAGTAACTTAAAGACTTACAGGCCACAACCAGAAGAGGCGGGGCCTTTCAAGATTTAAAGGCGCTGGGGCTGGGAGCCCCAGGACCTTTAAATCATCCCAGAGCTACCAGCTGCAGAGGCGGCTGGGAGCCCCGGGGGTCAGGGGCGAATTAAAGGGCCCGAGGCTCTGGCCACTGCGGTGCTCTGGGCCCTTTAAATCACTGCTGGAGCCCTGCTGCTGCTTCCGCGGGGCAGCAGGGCTCAGGCTAGGACTGGGGTAATGGTGGCAGGGCTCCGGAGGCGATTTAAAGGGCCTAGTGCTCCTGCCACTGCGGGGAGCCCCGGGCCCTTTAAAGTGCTGCCAGATCTCTGGCAGCAGAGCTCAGGCAGTGCTTTAAAGGGCCCGGGGCTCCCCACAGGGGCCGGATCTCCGGGGCCTTTAAATCGCCACCTGAGCTCGGCTGCCAGAGCTCAGGCGGTGATTTAAAGGGCCCAGGGTTACCCGCAGCAGCTGGCGCACTGGGCCCTTTAAATCACCACTGGGGAAGCCGGTTCAGTCCAGCACGGCGTACCGGCTTATTTTCACCTCTGTTCTTAGGTGAAAGACAGATAACCCGGGGTTTCTTTGTCCCTCTCTTTTTTGTAGTCCAATGAACCTTTGAAACTGATTCTTTTGAAGGATACCTCTAGACAAAGATGTGAGGTAGGCAACATGGTACTTGACTTGAAGGAAGTGTCCTGCTGCTTCTTCCCCCACTTGCCAAAATGCAAATTGTTTAGTTCCTGTCCCATCTGGTGCAACTGAGTGAACATTAGATGTCTGATTGTCAATCGCATGCCCCACCCTGATAGTATGAGGTTTGCCTCCACCCCTTGTTAGCTTGAGGAGTCTGTTCATGTGATATGTAAATACATTCTCATTGTCTTTCAAACAACTTTGAAAGTAACTTCCAGGTGGAGAAGGAACATTCTTTGGTCTGGGATAGACCTGTTTAACAACTTTACCTAGGCAAGGGCATCTGGTCTTGAACATATGCTGGTGACATCCTAAAAGGGGAATTCATAACATTACATATAATGTTGCAAGATACATTCTACTATGATGATATTGACCAGCAAGTTATTAATTTTTAAATGATACCTCACAAGGCATATTTTGTACAAAGATTATTACAGTAGTGTGTAAGATATGAATACTGAGTGCGTATGATCACAGTGAGGTAGTATCTTTTATTAGACCAACTTCTGCTGGTGAAAGAGGCAAGCTTTCAAGCAACACAGAGCTCTTCTTCAGGCCTGAGAAATGTACTCAGTGTCAAAAGTAACAGTGTCAGATGAAGTCCATATGTAGCTGGCGTCTTTCTTATATCTTCAGTGGTTTTCTGAGAGGTAGTACTATTGAGGGCTATTATTTCTGGTCTCCTTCAGTATGCACTGATTATTATGAATAACATTTGCTTGTGGTTCTCTGCAAAGTTGATATGTATTTTCTGCTATGGATTCTGAATCCATTTCCAAGGATGGCATATACCAAAGGCATATGATGGCAGTTGGCATCTATCTCATTGTTCATTCAGCAACTCTATGTCCTGATTCAAATTGGCCACCAAAAGTAGTTTCTACAGACTGCTTTCATTTTCACTATTTCACTGTGACTTTCATGTAATTATACCAACAATAAGGCTTGCAAGGACTTTGGGTTCTTTGTGATAATACCATACAATATACAGTCACTCCCTACTGTGGTTTCTTTTATTTTGCACAGTATATGACTTAACCTGTTTATTGTCAAATACACTTACACTACCTTCTAATGTAGACAATTTTTATCTTCTTTTTAGGAGACAAGGTTTGTTTCAATCTCAGTTCCTTTTTTCTCTCTACCAAAAAAAACCTCTTGCCTGAGTGCCACCTGCTGGTAAATGTCAGAAAAATCTAGTTTTGTAATCTTTTTCTTCCTGCTAAGTGTGCAAAGATCCTGGGCCTTTGCGGTTGGAGATTGCACCATATCTAACCAGAGGTTGAGTCACCATTTCTTTATGGACTTTATGGACATTTACTAATATGGACAGTGCTCTCTTGTTTCAGAATACACACAATGTGTCCTGTTGTTCTGATAACTCCACATGAGACCTTCAACAGCCTCTCTTACAGAATATGGCCTGGGTTTTGTCCTGCAATATTTTGATATGGCATCTGCAACTGTAAGAAATTCAGACTGTATACTTTTTCCTCATGCTGTACAGTGGGTGAACATCCCAGCACATGTTTCAACTAAGCTTTTGAGGATACTGGATCTTATTTTTACCAAGGTATTCAGGTGCAACTACTTTTAATCATTTATGACCCTAGAATTCTACAACTATATACTAATCTCAGTATTCTTCATTTACCTTAATTTTTCTCTAAGGTAATTTACTAAATCTTTTTCTATTAAGCCTTTCTGAATTCAGAAAACGACAATTCCAGAACCAGTCTGCATTTTTAACTAGAGATTCATTTTTCCGCACTTCAACATAAGAAGATGATAAAGCATTTTATCTGTGTTTAAAACTATTTGACATCTGGCAGCTCACGTACGGTCTTTTCTGTGTCCTTGGATTCTGAGCAAGGATCACTCCTTCCTTTGGCTGTGCTCTTTGGTCAGCTCTTGCAGCGCATCTAAAACGCATAGGTGTAGTTTGACATCTATATTTGTAGGGGCAGCTCTGGTCAGGCCAATGGGGCCATGTGGGAGGGTGGGGGCAATTCTGTACCTGCCTGAGGCTTGCAGTTCAGAGGGGGGGCAATGTCCCCCTCCCCCCCAAACTATGCCCCCGGCCTCCCCCCAAACTATGTCCATGAGTAAATGTCGTCTATTCCCAAGAATTACTCACAACTGAGAGTAGACAGCTGTAAGTGTAGTGGTGGGGTAGCTTTGGTTGCTTCTGGGAGGTGGAGCTGTTGAAAAGGGCAAGGCAACTGAGCTCTCAGGACAGCAGTGTTGGGAGGATCATAATAACCAACTGACAGAAGGGATGCAGCTACAGAGAAATCACCTCCAAATGCCTCCCTGTAGCAACGGGCCTGACAAGTGCTGTGGGACAATGGAGGAAAGCTCTGCTATAACTAGCTTTGGGGGTAGGCCTACTCGAGGGATTTCATTTTTTTCCATCCGTGTCCCTCATTTCTGAAGTTGTCATTTTCTTGTCCTATGGTAATTCTTCTAGTGTATTGGAGGTTATTTTCTCTACCCCCTCCTCAGCTGGAAGGCTGGGTTTCTTATTTGCTAAGCTGGAGAATCCTCTTTTAATACATTTTCCATTTTCTCAAAGATAATCCTGTGCTTCACTGCTGATCTCTGATTGGCTGCCATGGTGGGACTTAACATGTATCTGGTTCTTTCTTTTGACTTGGTGAGGAAGAAATAATCAGTGGGTCACAAAGACTCTGAGGTGTGTATTGCTGGTCTAACGATAAAGGAGAATTCTGTTTATTGATTTATTTTTGCCCGCTGAAAATTCTCTTATGTGCTAGTTCATATTTTGCTCTCCTTATCCTTCCTAGTATTGTAGGTTACATTTTTATGTCTTTCTCACTAACAGATTAGTCATTATGTTGTGTTATTTAACAGAACCATTTACATGGCTAACCCTTTCTGCAATGTGGCTCATTATGTATATCACATTTTATGGATGTAATACTATTTTATTCCTCTTGTGAAATATCTTGATTAGATAAAGGCTGCATACATATAGAAATACAGAAATTGCCTTACTGACTTTACTGATCTGTCTAGTTCTGTATCCCAGATCTGATGGTGATCAGTACCAGATGCTTCAGAGGAAGGGCATCAAAACCCTTGCATAGGCAGTTATGGGGTAATCTGCCTACAGGAAAAGTTTCTTCCCAATCTCCATGATTAGTCATTAGTCTGTGTCTTGAAGCATGAGGAATTATATCCCTTCCAAATCTCTTGGAATTTGCTTTTTAATCCTCACCATTATAACACTGCATATCCTCATTATCCCCATAAATATTTAATTTTTTTTGAATCCTGCAAAGTTCTTGGTCTAAGAGGATAACTTGTGGCAATGAGTTCCATAGGCGAATTGTGCATTCTCTGGGAAAATGCACAACTTTTTTCAGTCATGTTTAAATGTTCAGCCTTTTAGTTTAATTGACTATCACCTTATTCTTATACACCTCTACCCCGATATAACGCAACCTGATATAACATGAATTCAGATATAACGCGGTAAAGCAGCGCTCCGGAGGGGTTGGGCTACACGCTTCGGTGGATCAAAGCAAGTTCGATATAACGTGCTTTCACCTATAATGCGGTAAGATTCTTTGGCTCCCGAGGACAGCGTTATATCAGGGTAGAGGTGTATTAGAAAAGGGTGAATAGACATGTTCAATCTACTTTCTCCATACCATTCGCTGTTTTGTATAATTCCACCATGTCTCTTCTTACTTGTCTCTTGTCTAAGATAGGTTCCTGTGACTTCATAGTAATCATGAGATCAAGTAATCAAAATGAGTGTAGATGTGGGACCATTCCCTGCAAGCTAAAGGCCCCAGCTGCCATTTTTAGGGCACTCAGAACCTTGTGTGATCTGCTCTTAGTGGCAAATCCTAAAAGGTGCTGTGCCCCTGCATGTCCCATTAATTCAGGATTAAATCTATTCATTCAGATTTAGGATTTGATGCTACAAAGGGTTGAGACCATCCAGGGAGGAATTTAATACTCCCAGTCCCCTTTGAAGTACCATTGATACAATACAATATATCTAATTCTTACAGTTTCCTCTGCTTTATTTGACTAGTTTGTTCTGCTACTAAATGGTTGAACCATGGATATGTCTGTTTTTAATTCCCCTTTTATACTGAGGATAAAGCTGACAGTAATTATTATATCCAATCTTGTCAGATTCCTTATTCTTTCTGACACCCATGTTCGCTACTGGTATTTTTGCTGCAATCTTATGTTCTGTATTGTTTGCATTTGTGCTAACACCACACATACCTATGACATTTGGATCTAACTTTCAAATGAAATAAAAAGTTATGCATTCAAAGATTTTTTAATCACAAATCTTCTGCCATTCATATGGATAGGCACAACGGTGTCTGACTGGCAGCTAGAGTACAAATGACACTTCAGTGAATCAAAGCTGTAATGTCTTTAAATAGAAAAACTTGGATTTGGAGGATTTGGCATGTGGCTGAAAAAAGAGGAATATGGGAAACGTTATGGTAATCTGTTTTAATTAAAAGATTAGACTGTCTGGTGGCTGGGTTCAGGTCACAGATGTCTTATTCTGGCTGCATAACCTGCTTAAATTTTGTGTCAGTAACTCTCCTTTAAAGAAAAATTGTGCCATGGCATTAATAATAAAATCCGGATGAATTTGGGTAAGTGGCTCTGAGGGACTAGAGATTTCATTAGTGTGAACTTTTTCCTGTCCTGCAACCCAGGAGTACTTTGTGAATGGCCTGAAGATAAAAGTTAGCAAATAACTTTGCATGGCCTCATTCAGTTCCTATTGAATCTGATGCTTATGCTGAAGGTAGAATATCTCTGTGGATTACTGTTTCTGTTTCAGCCTTGATGATTTTATGTGGAGATTTTGTTTCTTCCAGGAGTTTGGGAGTAAATTGGATGATCTTCATAAATTCATTGGTGACACTGTCTGTGCTAGTCATTTGCAATAGGGATAAATTGAGGAACAAACACTTTCTTTTTTAAATTACATCCATTGATGCAATCTTGTGGATTTCAAGAGCCAAATATTTGTTTTTCAGAAGAGTTTCCTTAGACAGGGCTATAGTCATCCCTTGCAGGTCCTACCAAGCAGTATCTCAGAACGCTAACATTCTGGAGATGAACTCCCCCAGAAGAAAGAGAGCCCTTTATTCCAATTTCAACGCTAGGCAGGAAGTGGATTAAGAATAGTTTTAACCAACAAATCAAGCACAGTGTATACTTGTTTGGAACCATTGCTTAATAAAACCAGAACTAAAAGAATTACAGAGCTACCTGCTTACACAATGCACATCTGTTCCCTGTGAAATTATTAACAAAACTCCCATTTACTTTGATAAGAGCAGGATCAAGAGCTGAGAGCATATTTTTTGGATGCAGGTACTATCATTTTGTAGCTCTGAACATTTTCAGAGAAGCGATTACCATCTAGTGGCTGTTTGATGGACTATGTGAAATTAGTTGGTGGGTCTCACTTTAGTGCAGGATGGATAGGGGCCAACATCCTAAAAGCACTAATGTTAATGACACTTGTGTTAGAAATCTCCATAGAGGGGGTAAAGACAGAGGCTGGTATTTTCAAAGGGGCCTAAGATTGTTGGGTGCCCAATTTCTATTGATTTTAATAGGGATTTGCCTATTACTATTATTATTAGAGTGCTTTACTCTCTCACTCTAAGCAAGGTTACTCTGGAAATGTCAGCATGAAAAGGAGATAGAACATTCCCCTTAATTCCTCATAGGTGGTCCCTTCAGGTAAGGTTTGTGAAACAATGGTGTGATGAGCCAGCTAGCAGGAGATAATCAATTTTAAGTTCAGGATGAAAGAAGAGTGGATATTTTCCCTAATTAACAGGAAATGGAGGAGTGAGAAGGCTCTAAAACTAAAGAATGGCATCCTGTAAGTGCAGTTCTACAAGTATATTTCTGACAAGTCCATCAGCCATGATGATCGTCATTATCTCCTTTATCCAATGCCAAAGTTGGGTAGGGTTGAGATCATGCGCATATTCCACCCACATCTCTTTTGAGCCTCCATCTGAGCCTGCTAGGTGTTGCCTGGATGGTTTTGTATACCTGGATTATAACTTTTCATTTTTTAAGACAAGGGAAATGCAATAGATCTAATCTACTTGGATTTCAGTAAGGCATTTGATACAGTTCCATGTGGGAAATTATTAGTTAATTTGGAGAAGATGGGGATTAATATGAGAACTGAAAATTGGGTAAGGAATTGGTTAAAGAGGAGATTACAACAGTTCAGACTGAAAGGTAAACTGTCAGGCTGGAGGGAGGTTACTAGTGGAGTTCCTCAGGGGTCGGTCTTGGGACCAATGTTATTTAACATTTAACATAATGACCTTGGCACAAAAAGTGAGAGTGTGCTAATAAAATGTGCACATGACACAAAGCTGGCAGGTAACTAGAATATTATACAAGAAGATTTGGATGACCTTGAAAACTGGAGTAATAGAAATGGGATTAAATTTAATAATACAATGTGCAAGGTCATACACATAGGAATTAACAATGTGTGCTATAAACTGGGGAGAAATCAGTGACAGTGGCGGAAAAAGACTTAGGTGTATTGGTCAATCACAGGATGACTATGAGCTGCCAATCTGATGCGACCATGAAAAAAAAGGCCAATGCAATCTTAGGATACATCAGGCGAGGTATTTCCAGTAGAGACCAGGAAGTGTTAGTACCATTATACAAGGCACTGGTGGGACCTCATCTGGAATACTGTGTGTGCTGTTCTGATCTGCCATGTTTAATAAAGATGAATTCAAACTCAAAAAGTGCAGAGAAGGGCTACTTGGCTGTTCAAAGGAATGGAAACCTATCTCACCAGAGGGATTTATGGAGCTTGGCTTGTTTAATTTAACCAAATAAAGCCTGGGAGATATGATTGCTCTCGATAAATACATCAGAGGGATAAACAAGAGGGTGTGAGATGAATTATTTAAGTTAAGTGCTAATGTTGGCACAAGAACAAATGGGTATATATTGGATGTCAACAAGTTTAGACTTGAAATTAGACAATGATTTCTAACCATCAGAGGAGTGAAGTTCTGGAGCAGCCTCCCAAGAGGAGGAGTGGGAGCAAACCCCCTAACTAGTTTCAAGACTGAGCTTGATAAGATTATGGAGGGGATAGTATGATGAGGTTGGCTGCAATGGCCCGTGGCCCGTCTATAGCTCCTAATAGCAAATATCTCCAATGGCCAGAGATGGGACACTAGCTGGGGAGGGCTCAGAATTATTACTGAGAATTCTTTCCCAAGTATCTGGCTGGTAGACCCTGAGCATGTCAGTGAGACTCAACTGATTGCCATATTTTGGATCAGGAAGGAATTTTCCCCTGCGTCACACTGGCAGAGACCCTGGGGTATTTTTTTGTTTTGTTTTGCTTTTGTTTTTGCCTTCCTCTGCAGCATGGGACACAGATCAATTGCTGATTTGTACTAGAGCAAATGGTAGATTCTCTTTTACTTGAAATCATGATTTGAGGACTTCAGTAACTCACCCAGAGGTTACGGGTCTCTTACAAGAGTGGGTGGGTGAGATTCTGTGGCCTGCGATGTGTATGAGGCCAGATGATGGTCCTTTCTAGCCTTAATGTTTATGAATAGGGATAATATGGCTCCCCTGTGTGTTCACTCTTCTATAGGGAACTATTTTAGGCAGTTGCTAAGTGGATATTCTAGCATCGTCATTTCAGATGTTTGCAGCTTTTGCTTTAGATGCTTTGTCAGTAGCCATGTTTCACAACCATAAGGTAATGTGGATAAAAATAAGCATTGTATATAATTTGATTTTAGCTGCGGTGGACAATGATTTAAGGTTCCAAACATTTTTACTCAGGCACACAAACATTCTGATGGGAGTAGCTGTCCTCTTGTCAATGTCATCTACGTAGCAGTCATATGTTATGGTGTACCATGAGTTGCAGAAACTGGGTACTAGTTTGATGTCTCCACTGTTAACCTGCTTCTTGATTTTTTGATGTTACCATTAGTTTGGTCTTTTGTTCATTCACAGTGTGGATAATTCTGAACATAAGGCTGTACTAGTTAATCCTGAAAATACTTATGTGCATATAGTTACTCCAGTGTTGAGTGGGTCTCCATGCTAGAGTAAATATACGTGTAACCATTCGCAAGATCAGACACTAAAGGTCTATATGCAGGTCAGATACTTCGTCACCCATACCTCTGATATGATGCATTTTGGGTATCATCCAGAAATGGCACTGTAATTTTGGAAAATGTATGATCTGTTTAATGTTTCATATATTTCCTGGAAGCACTGTGTTCTGGAAAAAACAGAGCCTTGTGCTGACTTGAAACAACTATGTGTGATGAAAATTATTTTGGGAATCTTTGTGGCACTAGAGTCTGCTGACTTGATTTTGTTAGATATTATTTATATTGGCATCAATGACACTGGATATAGGAAGAGTACCAGGAGAACCAATATCAGTTATTTTAGCTTGGGCCTGTCCCCCCCAAGATCATGCATGACGAGGACACTCCAGTATGGTTCTGCCTTACACAGAGAAGTGAGGAAGGGTGTTGCAGAACTTGCAGACCCATCTCTATACAGACACACCCCGACTTACACAATCAATCTGTTCCAGAAAGCCTTGCATAACTCGAATTTTGTGTAAGTCGGAAACGTGTACCCGTACATTACGCAAAAATTTCCGCACCTCGAAAATCCTATTTCTGGCTTATGGAACTTTTTCCGTAAGTGCGAATTTGCATAAGTCGGGTCTTGTGTAACCTGGGGAGCATTTGCATCTAAATCCAGTGAGACCTTTCCTTAGTTGAGGATCCTTGCTGAGGAAAGGGGCGGACACTGGATGGGCAAGGATTAGATGTGGAGAGAGACACACATCATTAGATGTGGAGAGAGACACACATGTGGAGAGAGGCACTCTCTTCAGTGCCTGGCAGAATCCTTGAGAAGATAGAGCCTTTGGCAGCATTATCATCTTTCCCCTGAAGCTCCTCATTGATGGGCCCACGATCAATCCCAGCCAAGGGGTAGTCTCCGCTAGTGAGACTCCAATGGGTCTGAGGAAAGGCTGCTAGGAATCTGGGTTACAGCAGGAGCACAGGACCTCCATATAGATCATACTTGCTTCTTGTGGGATTCTCTGGGGCTGTATCCTGGGGTAGCTGCTAGGCTTGTGGGTGGAGCAAATTCTGCTCCCCAGTAGGATAAGGAATTGGACTTTGGTTTGGTTATACTGGCAACTTATGCCGGTACAACAGGTTGCTCAGGGGTGTGGAAAATTTACACCCCTGTGCAATGCAGTTATAGCAACATAAACCCCAGTGTAGACAGCACTATGTCGATGGGAGGTCTTCTCCCATCGACATAGCTACCACCTCTCAGGGTCCATGGGGGAACACCTCAGATTGGCCTACGTAGCCTCTTTACTGAAGTGCTACCGTGGAAGAGCTGCATCAGTGCAGCTGCACTGCTGCAGCCTTTTAAGCGTAGACAAGCCCTTTCTGAAAGAATTCTTGCAGAGATATTTTCTTCCAGGGGCACCCCCTGAGGGTTTTACTGTGGGAAGGGATAATATGACTCTTGAGAGTCCTTCATTGTGTACTGCAGTATTAGAGATTTGCTGATCACTGTTTTTCATGAGCTCTGTAAGCCTAAGGGAAGCTCTTTCGCCTTTCATTTTATTTTTAGCTTTCTGTGCTTTGAACCTTTATATTTAGACACAGCATGAGAAGGGAAGAGATTCAGCTGAGGTGAAACAGTGACAGCATTTAAACTCTCCTGATGACCAACCAGATACAACCTTACTGAATCTCCTTTTACAAATGAAACTGCCAAGAAATAGAACATACTGCACTTCTTTTTATAGTGTCCCCCAAGATTCAGGTGTGATAGAAAAAGAGATTGAAATTGAGATAACAGATAACATGATGTGCTGGAATGAAGTAATACTTGTCACTAAGGCCAAACTCTGCCCTTAGATATGCATGTGCAAGTCCCACAGGAGTTGAGCAGAAATATCTGAGGGCAGTGTCTAGCCCTGAGGAGCTCAACAAAAACAAAATTGGTTTTCCTTTGATTTGGGAGGCGGTTGGATGCTTTGGTGATTCTAGCCTAAAGAAAGCCCTAAGGCCTTATCTACATCTGCTGCGGAACATAAAAGTAACCCCTTCCCCAAAGTTTCTTTTATTTTGTTATCTCTTCCCTCATACAAGATATAAAAGTAAAAGACTTAAAGAGAAACTGCCTAAAGTTAAAATTAGTCAGAATCACAAGGACTGTAATTCAGTCTACTTCTATGTTTGTATATATATATATATATATATGTGGTATAAGGATTATATCAGCATGTGTTTGGGGTGGGTGCATTACTCGTAAGTGGTAAAGTCATGAGTGAGTTATACAGCTTATCAAAAGGTGTGCCGCTTTATACTGTATCATGCCATCCTGTAATGTGTATTTAGTAGAGAAAATCAAGTTTAGGATTATTTCAACGTTTTACAAAATGGCACTATGACTACTTTTGATATTCTTCTACCTATAATGCCAAGCTTCCCAGTTACCATGAGTCCAGCTGTTCAGCGCTCAGTAGTGACCTGCTCACTTCACCTCTCAGTGTCTCCGTTTTACTATCTGTAAAATGGAAATGATGATTACTTCCCTTCTTAAGTAAAGAGCTTTGACAGTACAAATGAAAAGTACTAAATTAAGTATTATATTTAACTTCTGTTCCTGGGCCATAAAACCCCAATAAATGATTTAAAATAGCTTTTCTATATCAAAGAGTGTCCCAACTTTAAACTCCATTATTTCAGGCCCTTCCAGAACTCTGTGTCCTATTGGAAAGATGGGGTGCTTTCTCTTTCCAATGATATTGAGATCCTGTTTTTAACTTTGCAGTGTAATAAGAAAACAGTTTAAATTGTGATGATTTTATGTGCAAAAGAACTGTTACTTAGCCTTAAACTGAATATTGTTGAACTTGGGCTTCAGACAGGTGCAATTCCTAGAGAGAATGCCACACTCTGGAGTTGAAGAAGGGACAAAGTCTACTGAGGGCTGATTATTTTAAAAAAAGAAAGAAAGAAAAAAAGAATAGCAGCAATTTGAATCTGTGCAGGAGTTTGGAATGTTAATCATCCCAATAGAGATGGATTAATGGGCAGCGGGTAAATGCTGCCATCAGAGGTACGTGATACATTTATTTATCTTATGGCTCTTAATTTTTTCACATGGTGGTGCAGTTTCTATCATAGCTTTGCAACTTAACACATGGACATTATCTCCACTTACATGGTGTGCGGTCTATAAGGAACAGCAGATAGTCATGTTAGAATCTTAGCTTGGCCCCTTGTCTCACTCAGACCTATCATACTTGATATTTTAGACCCAATTCAGCAAAGCACTTAAGCATATGTTTATCTGTTAAATAGGGACTAACTTAAGCACAAGGTTATGTATGGTGCTTTGAATTGGGGCATTAATGCTGTTTTTTAAAGCTAGGAATGAGTTGGAGGATAAGTGTGGGCACTGGTTTAAATTTATACTATACAAAAATCAGTTTCCATTTGACAGGTGTTCAAGGGAGTGAATTGGGTCTTTGTATGTAAGGAGCTGGTTGTTTGCAGTGTTGGTCCCAGGATATTAGAGAAAAAAGGTGAGGTGAGGTAATATTTATTAGACCAACTTCTGCTGATAAAATACACCACCTTTTGAGCTACACAGAGCTCTTCTTCAGGAGCTGGTCAACTCAGTTTAGTTCCTAGTAAACAGGTTTTCACATTACAAAAATTATCATGATAGCATTGGATACTAATTGAAGTGCTTGTCGGTAGCCTTAGCAGAGACACCAAAGTCTGAATGGATGGAGACTAAGTGTGGGATTTTTGAAAGTGCTCAGCATTGACCTAACTCCTCCCATTGAAGTCAGTGGGAGTTTTAACATTGATCCGATGGAAACAGAGTTGGGACAGTGCTGTGTCCTTTTGAAAATCCCACCCTCAGTCCCTCTTTCCCCTAGAACTGGTAGGGTAGAACAGACAGGGGAGGGAAGGTAAAGGAAAGAGTCAGCATTGCTTTGGTTCAGGATATACTTTTTTCTCAGGATAAATAGCAAATTTCCATTTTCAGTGCTGTTAATTTCACAAGCCTTGAGTTCACTTAGTACCATATTTCCTCAATGTTTTTTTCAATATTTTTATCCTGTTATTTATGGTTACACGGCACTTGCAACACTAAGAATATACTTGCTTTTTAAAACTTTGTTTTATAGCATTTTTCAGCAGAAAGGTTTAAAGGTATTAAAATAGAGGAACAATACCATATATACACTACATAGCATATAATCTTATAGAGAACTGGCGAATAATTATTCAGGATCATATTTCTAAAATCCAGGAATGTTTATATTGTTTTTGTTTGCTTGCAGCAAACATTCATGTGACTCTTGTTTGCACAAGAGTTTGGGAAGGAACTTTAATTCATACATGAACATGTGTTTTTGTGCTAATGAGGGTAGTGTCTCTGAAAAAGCATGCCTGATTATCTTGTATGAAATGGCACTATGAGAATACTAAATATGGGAATGACAATATCAAAGGCAGGAAGGTGAAAGGAGTATGTCCATCTGTCTTTCAGAGAAATAGAATTGGGGATAGCGTCCTCATAATTCTGAGTGATGCCTATTTCTTGAGATCTGCATCCAAAGATAACATACCTTAACTGGCTCAGCTTGTTATTCTCAAGGTTTGTAATACTACTGTTAAGCGAGGTGATTTTGATTTGTGGAATGACTTATAGAAGAAAAGTCCTAGCCCTAAATTGGAATAGCCCAGTGTCCTGCTAAGTAGCCTGGGGAGACAGATATGTTGCCTTGTAGTCAAAGTGCATACTAACTACAAAGGCAAGGAGTATTTGTTTGACAGCTTTGTCATTAATGGAAACGTTGCATTCTGAGACCAAAGCCCAGCCATTGAGATGGGCCTCATAAAACTTATACAGGAAGTTGGGACCATGTTTGGCAAAAATGGCCTACTTGATGGATAACCAATGATTCATCTTATTCTCTGATATCGTATTATTTTTGGTTGATTGTTTATGCAGAAAAAAGGGGTGTGATGGGGAAGATGTGAGGCTATATATATTGTAAAACTATAGCAGGAAGCTGGGCAGCAGTGGGAGCTAGAATGGGGTCCAGCAAGAATCCCTGCACTGAAGCAGAGGAAGAAAGGGCTTTTCTACACAAGCCAGTTGAAATGGTTTATCTTAAAATGTGAATTTAGACTAATTAAGTTAAACAAGTGTAAACCCCCATGTGCACTCTCTTATTATTTGGATTTAAAAGTGCCTTATTTCAGTTTAGTTTAAACCTGTTCCCAAAAGATTTAAGCTAAACCCCTATAAGCCACTATTAAGCCCAAATAAGAGGGTGCACACAGGGTTTGACACTTGTTTACCTAAATTAGTTTGAATTCACATTCACAATGCTACTCTCTCTTGTATACAAGCCTTTACTAAGTTTGTTAGACTAGGGAAACAGGATCAGACTGAAAATTCCTAAGTCAGCATTAAAAGGAAGTAACTCTTTGTGATTCTTTATTATTGTCACATAACAAATGAGAAAACTATTAATTTTTAAACAAATTAAGTAAACCCAAGTGAGTTATCACTGACCACCAGCATCAGTGAGGAGGAGAGGGGGCATATAGCACCAGTAAGTCCCATGTCTGGGCAATTTTTCCCAAATGGTGGGTCCCAACCCACCAGTGGATCACAGGAAGGTTCCAGGTAGGTCGTCATGTCCAGGACTCCATTAACTCATCGTTAGGTCCTGATCTAGGCAAACACACTCTTCACCTGGCCTGACGTGGAGGGGCCTGAGGGGTTGGAGAGCAGGCCTGCACCACACTCAATATGCAGTAGCAGCTCCTGTCCGGTGGCGCTGTGCCCGAGGCAGCTGGGCAAAAGCTGAGTGGTGCTGCGACCCCGAGTGTCAGGTGGCGGCACCAAGAGCAGGAAATTGGACCCAGCCCCATGGAACAGGAGCTGCTGCTGTGGGGTGGCCTCACTCTCCATCTCCCTTTACCCTGGGGCCTCCTTTCTTCAGCAGGCCAGGATTAGAGTTGCAATACCAGGATGGGGAGCGTGCATATATGTAATGATGGACTACAAAAAAAGACAATGCAGTTGGTGGGTCATCTTAGTAAAAGTACGGGAACTGCTGGTCTAGACATTGTTCTGCCCTCAGCAATGAAGCAAAGTTCCTGTCCTGCAGCTAGACACTGAAGTGGGGGTTCAATGTCTTCAGGCCTTGGTTCTAGAGAACAACCTCTACACATGGCACAGGTCAATATATATTTGTCTACAGTCATAGAGGTGCTCACAGAGGCAGCAAGGAAGGGCTGTTGATGGCATGGGAAGAGCACTACCTCTGCTGCTGTTGCCATGGTGAAATGAGATACCAGCAAGCACCTGTGCTGATCAGGGAGGAAGATGGTATCAGAAGCTGAGAAGATTTCACAAAATCACTTCTTGTGAATGTGACAAAAGAAAATGAAGTCTGCTAAAATAACTGTAAATCAGGCTTATGTATCTCTCCTTCAGTCAGGGAGGAACCCAGCTAATTTTAAATTTGGGATCCATGAAAAAAGTCAAACACAATGTTCCTTGCTGTATAAAGGAGGACAGAAGGTGATTTAAATATCTTAAGCCTGCTTGTCTTCTGTTTCTGTCTCCCTAAAATGGTCCTTTGGTAGGATCACCTTCCCTGGACCCTCATCACAGGCCCATCTGCCTCAGAATCCCTTCTCAGTATAATCACCCCTGCCCCTCTCCCACAGCTTTGAAAGTTTTTTAAAAACCCCAGCTCTTCTAGGGTGTCATTTAATAAAATTTCCAAGCACAAATTCCCAAACATTCTAAGCTCTTCACCCCTTGTATCAGGATTTCCCCTTCTCTAGGTTTCAAGGGTCCATCTTTTGGTGCAGAGGTTCCAGGCAGTCAGTTCACCCATGTGCTACAGGGGTTCACAGTGTTCCAAGACCACCCGTTGCCTGTTCACCAGCTTTTTGTCCCAGCCCCTTGCTAGCCTCTCTTGGCTCTCCTCTGGGCTCACAGAGGTCTCCCCTCAGTTACAGAGGTTAAATCCTTGGCTTAGCCCCCCCAGGCTCCTTCCCTGGGTTCTGTGCAACAGCTATGGCTGGTTTTCAGATTTCCCCAAGGAGAGACTTCCAAGCAGTCTCTGCTTCTCTACAGGCCTCTCTCTAACTATCAGACCTTGCCTTGTATTTTCTGCCTTGCTCATGTGATCAGCTGTATGATTCCAGAGCTACATGTCCTGTCAGTCCCTGCTGATTACATATTCCTGAAACGCTGGTTTTTAAAAAATGGAGGTCCTGTAACTACCATGCTGGGCTGCGGCTGTTCTTACAGGACTGTACTCTACTACCCCAATGATGTCTCCAAGCATTGCTCGTGTTCAGCCGAGTTATTTCATCCAATCAGGATACAGAAACTCGTGACTTAGGTAACCAGTCACACCGCTTAAACAGTGAACTCTAGATGCTAAAAAGAATACTCATTGCAAGCAGTATACAAAAACAGACATACCCAAATCTATTAATACAATCTACAATCTAACAAACAAATAAGTACAAATCATGACCTCCTTGTGGACAATCCACAACCTGAAAAAAAAGGGCAAAATTGGGTGAATAAATTGTTCACAACAAATAGTCCCTGTGCACGGCAGTCCTGCAATCCACAAAATTCCCATCTAGCTGCTGCCTAACCTAGTAGATGCCTAAACTCACTCGGTGCCTAACTTTCAATTGTAAAAGTCCCCTAGATGCATAATAAGCTTTAGACCCTGGGCATGTACATAGCTGTCACCTTCTAGGCATCCAGACACCTATCTCCCACTTAAGCCCCAGAGCAATTCAGAAACCAGGGAAGATAGGTGTTCGCCTGTTAAGTCACATGTGGGACCAAGTCTGGTAGGCTGGCTAAGAAGCTGCTTACCAGATTGGGTCCCCTTCAAAATCTGGCTGGAGGAGGAGGTACCCATCTTATAAGTTTTTTCCAAGTGGTTAGAGCTCTTGCTCAGGATCTGGGAGACCCAGGTTCAATTTGTTTCCCTTCTGCCAGATCTGACCTCGCAGGTGGGTGCCCTTATCCATGAACTGTAGAGTCATTTTCTCTCTCCTCCTAATGACTGTTCCACTGTGGATCAATACTTAAATAGTCATTGGTCCAGAGATAGAGAATGCCTGTATTCCAGTGATTGGAGCAACTACCAGGGTGGTGAGACACCCTAGGTCCAGTCCTCCTGGTCCAATCATTCTTTCATTATTTATCCACAGTAGAACAGCTTCAACAGGAGAAACTGAGGGATCCCCATGCTAGAGTATTCTATAGCACTTTCCTGAGAAGTAGGAGACCTCTGCTTAAATCCTTTTACCTCCTCTGACAGAGGCAGGGGGTGGGGGACCCTCAACAGTGGTGTTAGGATGCTGGCCTGGAACCCCAGCCTAGTAGGTTCTTGGGAAGTAGCCTTAGTCCTCACATCACACCAACTCATTGAATTACCAGGGAATTTGCAGACTTGGGTGTGTCAGTGTCAAGGGTTCTTTGACTTGTCTCCTGATTGGCCACATGGTCTTGACTCTGATTGTCTAGTGACCATATATAAACTTATTGCTTTCTTTCTGGCCTTGTCTGAGCAACAAGCCGTTGCTTCCTAGTTGCTACTTGGACACTACTTGGCCCTAAATTGCTGCCTTGCCTGCCCCGTCTTGACACACAACCTGATCCTGCCTTGCTGCCTCACCCAACCCTGCCAGCTGCCTCGCTGTACCTTCTAATTGGGTTGGATCTCCTGGCTATTGGACCTCTTTCAAGAAATCTTACCATTGATCTAGATAGCTCTTCAAGCTGCCTGACCTTGGGGAAGTACACTGGGTTTCTCACATCCCAAGTGAGTGCTCTAACCACTGGGCTAAAAAGTTAGCACCATTGCTTCCTCCTCCTTCTTCCCCTTACACACTCCATTTTGGATGGAGTGAGGCAGGCACTGAACTCACCCCATAACTGGTGCCTTAGCTGTCTAACTCCAGGAGAAGGGTTCCTGTCCGTGGATGACTGGCAGAGATAGGTGCTTCCCTGTAGTGCAGATTTAGGCGCCTATCTCTCTGAGAGAGCAGGGGCTTAGGATATGACACTCTCATCAGCATTTCCCATTGGCTAGCTTAGGATGCTGGTTTTATATAAAGCATTTTAGGCATCTGTCTTTCCCATTTCTTTGAATAGGGACCTGACGTGCCTAATTCGGCTTTGTGGATTTCAGTGTCCTTCTTGTGGTTTTGCAGGTGCCCAGAAAGTTAGGCTTTGTGAGATTCAGCATTGCAACACTGAAGTCCCTGGGTGGAGCCTACCCTAACAACCTCTCCCAGGAAATGTAAGCCTGCTCTCACTAGACCTGATTTAAACAAGGAACTCTGATCACATTGTATGGGAGGGATGCTCAGAGCAACGCTGTGTAGGAATGCTCCCCAACAGATGGAATCAAAAGCAGCTGAAAAGTAACAACACCTGATATGAGATTATAGGTGAGTAATGATAATGATCTTACGTCCTTATAGTACCTTTCAGTTTGAAGGCAAATTTAAAACAATAGTATTCAATTTATATTCAGGAACACCTCACGCAGTACTAACATATTGCCCTTTCTGGGTGAAACAAAGCAACTATTGAACAGTGTGCACAACCCAGTCAAAACTGCACAGGGAATTTAGGTAGGCTGAGTATAATTAAACAAAATGGAATTTTCCCAGGACACCAGGATTAACAGCCCCACTCTTACAAAGAGGGCTGTTGGATGGACTCTTTCCTGACAATAAGTGGTTGGGGATGTTGGTTTTAGATCTCCTGTGTAGTCCAGCTGGTGTGTAAGTATGTTGTTTTCACTGAAACAGTGCAGAAGTTTAACATACATTTTCTAGAATCCTCTTTCCAGTGTTAGCTCCCCAGGGTGAGAGCCAGAGGAAGCAGTGCCTGCACTGCCTAGAGCATAGACTGTGCAGGAACTTTTAGTTTGATAGGTTCTTGTGCTGCCACACATAGCATGGTTTTTTTGTACACACACACACACACACACACACACACACACACACACACACACACACACACACCTCTCCTTTGGGCAAGGGCTTTTCTCAGCAGGCCAACAAATCGTTGCTGTGATGGGGACACTGATACAAATTCCTTCAAAATCTTATGTAGTTTTCTCTTCAGTTCAGAGCTTCCTGTCAGACTGGCATGCAGCTCTCTGATCTGCATCATGCATGTGTCCACATACCACATTTGGGATTCCTTTTTATATCTACCCATGCTTTTTAAAGTATTCTTTGGCTATTTTGTCTAGTAAACAGTAAGAAGAGTTTGGTAGTGAGCGTTCAGCAGATGCTGCGACCTGAATCTAATGCTTAGCCATTTTAATTCAGTAGCTAATCAACTGGGTCAGGACTGATACAAAATAAATATGCTGTGAAAACAAAATGGTTTTAGCATATTGGGTCTTAACTGCCTTTAGGGTTTGATGTGCTTTGCTAAATTGAAATTTCATACACAGAAAATACCTCCAGTCGCACAGTGGCTTCCTAATCCCATGCTTTTGTGATAACTTCCTTTCTCAAGGAGAAAATAAAATGTAAACTTAATTGCTTAAACTCTGAAAAATGCTTTTCTTTGAACTCAATGAAGCACAAAGATGAATAGTGTATTACTAGAGGGAATTTAGCTCTATTTACGACTGCTTGTACTGTGAAATTGGTTGTTTGTGATCTCTAAAGACTTGCTTTCTTTTCAGCATATTGCACTATAGCTCAAAATACAGAGGAAGACCGGATTGTAAGAAAATTAGTCTTTGGGACATATTATTTCTGTATTTATGGAAAATATATATGCTGCTTTACTAACTTTTGGGTCCAGTGCAATGAACTTCATTAAAAATCAGTGAAATGTGCATTACCAAACCCGAATAGCCTTAACAAGGAGTGGTGTCATAATGCTTGATCACTATTGATTGACTGGTGCCCAGTGCCTTGTTCAGGCACTGGGCATCAGTCCCTGATAGTGATGGGTTAGCCTTGAAACCCAACAACATAGACTAGCTCTAATATAGTAAATATAGTGAGATGGACAAAAGCATATGACTGTATCCTGTGTAAAGCACTGCACACACACCTTGTATGCAGTATTGTTATAGCTGTGTTGGTCCCAGGATATTAGAGAGACAAGGTAGGTGGAGGTAATATCTTTTATCGGACCAACTTCTGTCCAAGCTTTCGAGCTACACAGAGACCAACAAAAGTTGGTCCAACCAAAGATGCTACCTTACCCACTTTGTCTCTGAAATTGATGATTATGGTTAATGGCTGGTAAGGTATAGCATAGCATAAAATGGAGACCAATGAATTCAGTTTATGCACTATCCCAGCTGTTTTAAAAGTTGGCGTCCACATACATAGCCAAATATAATGCTCTTTTTTGTGTAAGAGGACAAAAGAAGACTTTATGTATCCTAACATTTACTAGGCCATCTCATCTGGAATCAATTCCTAAAAAGCTCTCCTTTCATCCTCTGCTTGAGAGATTCGGTGTGCCCTAATGATTGCTTCAGACGCTGCTTCTGTTTATAAAGAGTTAAGTCATCCAGTCGTGCAACAGAAACCATACCATGTGGATGCAGATGATTAGTCACACAGAGTGAGTATTGAATTCCAAATATCAAATGCTCAGTAGAATAGTAGCTACAAACTGTTCAGAGAAGTTTATAAGATCAATATATTAATACGTTATTCTTTGAACAATTAAAAATAGTGAAAACATCTGTAAAGATTATGATTGATTTCTATACAATTCTTAAATAGGAAAAAAATGGGGGCATATCAGGTGAATAAATCATTTACAACATTTGTAGTGACAATATTTTTAAAAGTTTTTAAAGAATTAAAATCATGAATTCTTCTCAAATGGGTAGAAAAACTTTCAATAATGGTTATCAGAAGAAATTTGTGAACCACAGATATAAATTAAATTAATAGTATGCTGAAGTGAACTTTAAAAAACCAACAAAGAAAATGCAATCCAATTTAGCCATGGCCAGAGAGCAGTTAATTGCCAATGATCAGAATCTGAGCTTTACTTGGATTTAGCTTATACTAGCAGGAGTTTATTCAGCCTTGAAACTCTGAAAAGCAATTCTGCAGGCACAAACCCTTCCAACTAGGATAGAATTAAAAAACATAGGTAGAGCTGGCTGTCATCTGCATGGCAATGAAAACACAGAATACAACTGGCAGTTATAGATCTGAAGTGTAACAAAAATTGGGAAAAATAAATGGACATTTCTTGACATGCCACACCATTTAACTGCCCTAATCCTTCAGGATATTCAATAAAATAAAATCAACTAAAAATGTCCTTGTGGTATGTTTAAATCCAAGATAACACTATTCAATAGGTCTGGATTTCCAGGTGTTATATCCAAACAGAATGGACAGTGGCTGTGAATATTTTTAGTCATGTCTCTTGATAAAGTAGGGGTCATGCAAGAGATCATGCTATGAGGCCAATGACACCATTTTAGCACCAATCCATTAACATTTTAAATACATTAAACCACTGCCTAATATATTGCAAGGGGCAACAATGGTCAGCCAATTGCCAGTGCATTGCAATTAAATTAACCAATAGTAATTTCATCATATGAGAGTCCTGGAATATGAAAATTTTCACAAATTCTAAAGCATTCTATATGTATACTGCCATCAGTACATCTTGAGTACCTGCCACTCATGGTCTTCCTGCAACTGGAAATGTGATCAGAAACTTCAGACAAAAAAAATAAGATTTTTAGTAGAAGTATAAGTAATATTTACAAAGAAAGGACAATTCTGCGAAGGAGCCCAATGGTATTGAATGCCACTGACAGTTCATTTTGCCAAAAACACTGGTCATGCTGTATAAACCTTTCCTTTGAATATGGCCCTATTGCCAGTGAAAATTGATTCATTTCAGGAACAGATATGCACCTATTCCTAAGAGAATATGGCTAAGAACTTGAATGTTTGAAATTTGCAGCTTAAAATTCAGATTCGTGCGTATTTGTAATGCTGAAATTGCCATTTTGTTAAATTGTGCCCGTGAAAATATGAAAGGTGAGGAATGACCCAAAATGATTTAAAAAAATTGTGCAAAATTTCACAAGAAAATTTTCACCAGACGTTGGCCCATTAAGAGATATGAAATGAGATTATGTGTCCAAAGCAATTAAACGTATTTCCCCCCCAAAATATTTTCACAAAGAATTTACACAGCAGAATATTTAGAGATGAACATGAGAAAGAAAGTGAAAAATGGGTCAACAAAGTTTTTTTGCAAACCACAATCCCCCTCCATTTTTACCATCTCTAAACCAAGTACTTTTTTTCCAGTCAACCTAAATACTTCATACTTCAAAATAATTTGTAGCTATGCACTTAATTTGGCCATATCCATGTTCACTTCTTGTGTACTTATGTTCTTTCTTATGTTCTCTTTTTGGTGAACGTAGGAGTGCTTGAAATTCACTTTCCAAAAAGGCTTGTGCAGCAAAATCAAAGAAATGTTGTAAATAACATTGCACATGCACATATGCACACACGCTCTCCTTCTCCCCTCTGCCCCACAGGAAACAGAAATTATTTGTGGGTAATTTTGACCTATCACAACTAAACAAACCAGCTCAAATTTTGCCTACTGGTTATCTAATGGTCAGTGCAAACAAAAATTCAACTCTATATGAAATTGTGAGTTGTTCCTGGATATGCTGTGAGCATAAAATTAGAGTAAATTAATTGGATAAATTATTTACAGTGAATTATTCACTCCATTTTATTTCCAAGGTTTGCTCATCGCTGGTGGTTGGTAATGGCAATGATACCATATACAAAGTTAATTGTTTTTATTGACATTCTAAATAGCCGTATGCCCATTCCTTAAAAGAATTTGCATCTTTAGATGCACTTCTTTTAAATAGCTAGCTCGCATATTGATAGCTAATGTTTTGTTAAAGTCTTTGTAATATTATTCTCTGAATGCAGTAAAAGTAAGGATAAGTAAACATGATTAACTGCAGGCTATGATGCTAAACATATTCAATTATTCAAGCAAATGTTTCTCTCTCTTTCAGCTAATGAGAAATTTATGGATTAGCCTTTTCCTCCCTCCCTGGTGATTCTTCCCTCCCATTCTTAAGAAACAATATAATGAGATGCTCACATGATTATTATCAATAAGATTTTAAATGGCATTCTTAGGAATAAGCAGCCAGATAACATCACTGAAATCAATGAAGTTACACCAAGGATGTATTTGGCTGAAGAAAACTAATGACATAGTTCATGACAACTTGTCTATTGGGTCACTTCAATTCAGTGTTTTTTTATTTTTAACTAGAAAATACTTTTGAATGATGTTGGGTTATGTAACATTTTTCAAAGCCTCAGTCCTGCAAAGGGATCAGTCAGTGAAGTTCTTACTCCTGCAGAAAATCTGCTGATCTTTGTAAGTCTCTGCATGGACTACTTTGCAGGCTCAGGGCCAACTTCAAGGATATAAATACTTAAGGGTTAGGGAGCAAATTCTCCCTTGTCTGTTGTAGGTGCAGATGGTCCCCATGTGCAGCAGAACCTGCGAAGAGTTAGGCTTTATGGGGCTCCCTGTGTGCAGTAGTGTTGGGGGCAGGGCATCGGTGTTGTGAAAGGAGCTGTGGTAAGTATCACAGTTATCAAACTGACAGCCCCTCTGACTCTTCTTGCTCTCGTTGATGTGTATCCCCTCTCACACCGAGCATTGTGCTGCAGATCCATGGTACTCACTGCAATTACCTCAGTAGATCTGACTTAGGTTCATCAATTGCAGTTCCACTTCACGGGAGCAATGACCAGTGCCATCCAGTAGCCAGACAGCCTCCTCAAAGCAAAGAATTGTTGATTTTGAACCAAAGTGTGATGCTGGAAGACCAAGTGCCAGCTCATGCCAAGACCTGAGATCTTACTGACTACTGACAAACTCATACCTGTCTGACTCAACTGTGGGTTAGTAGAGTTAAAATAGATATTAGTTGTCATGGGGTTGGATCACAGAACCCCCCCTTGGGAACTGCCAACTGATGTGCCAAGACTACTTCTGCCCCTGCTTTCCCTGCCAGCTTGGGACTCCAGCACCCTGTCTTGTTGAGCCAGACATGCCAGTCTGCTCCAACACAGACCCAGGGTCTGAACCATGTGCCCCAAAGCTGCAGACTTAACTGAAAGCCACTTACAGAGGTGTTCCTGTCTTTAACACTCAGGTGCCCAACTCTCAATGGGATCTAAACCCCAAATAAATCCGTTTTACCCTGTATAAAGCTTATAAAGGCTAAACTCGTAAATTGTTTACTCTCTATAATACTATAGAGAGATATGCACAGCTGTTCCCCCCCCCAGGTATTAATACATACTCTGGGTTAATTAATAAGTAAAAAGTGATTTTATTAAATACAGAAAGTAGGATTTAAGTGGTTCCAAGTAGTAAAAGACAGAACAAAGTGAATTACCAAGTAAAAATAAAATAAAACATGCAAGTATAAGCCTAATACAGTAATAAAACTGAATATAGATAATATCTCACCCTCAAAGATGTTTCTTTCACAGACTGGATGCTTTCCTAGTCTGAGCACAATCTTTTCCCCTGGTACAGCCCTTGTTCTAGCTCAGGTGGTAGCTAGGGCCTTTCTCATGATGGCTCCCCCTTTGTTCTGTTCCACCCACTTATATATTTTTTGCATAAGGCAGGAATCCTTTGTCCCTCTCTGGGTCCCTCCCCCCTTCTAAATGGAAAACCACCAGGTTAAAGATGGATTCCAGTTCAGGTGACATGATCACATGTCACTGTAAGAGTTCATTACCCACTTGCCACCACACAGGTATACAGTAAGACTTACAAGTAAAACAGAGCCATCTACAGTCAATTGTCATGGTTAATGTGAGCCTTCAAGATTTCAAACCACCATTAATGGCCCACACTTTGCATAATTACAGTAGGACTCAGAGTCATATTTCATATTTCTAGTTTCAGATACAAGAGTGATACATTTATACAAATGGGATGACCACACAGTAGATTATAAGCTTTGTAATGATACCTTACAAGAGACCTTTTGCCTGAAGCATATTTTAGTTACATTATATTCACACTCATCAGCATACTTTCATAAAATCATATAGAGTGCAACATCACATTAGTGTTTATTGGAATGTGTATAGTTTTAGATTTTATGGAATACTTGTAGGATGCTGCATGTATTAATCCTACTTATGATATCTTTATGCCATGGTATAAAGTTATATTGAGTGTTTGCACTGTAAATCTCTGTAATTGTGTAGATCACCAACCAGGAAAAGAAGCATTAATTAGTGTAAAGTGCTGGTTCTGCAGACAATAGGGCCTTTGAAAGCAAAAGATCCATGGTAATACATTAACAGGACAAAGAATTTGTTGATTGCCCTCTCCACTTCCATGAAGAGGAGTCAGGCACCGACACTTGTCCTGTCAGTTTGGATGCTGGGGTAAGGGACATAAAAAATCCCTGGGAAGGAGAAATTTGGATCTTTATGCCATATGGACACTGAGGGGCAAAGATTTCTAAACATAAGCAAGAGATTCCCCAGGCTGTTTGGCATGGGTCCGTCCTAAGCGACATATAGAGCTGCTTATTATAGAAGCTTACATTATCTTTTTAAATCTGACTGTAACTAGTATGTGTATACTTCCTGTTTTAACCTTGCAAATAACTCTAATTTCTGTTCTTAGTTAATAAATCTTTAGTTTATTACAGGATTGGCTACAGACCTTTTTGGCTTGAGATCTAAATACAAATGACATGGGGTAAGAGACTAGTCCTTTGGTACTGGGAATAACCTGAATATTATTGTGATTTTTGGTGTAAAGTGACCACCTACCACACAGTCCAACTTACTTGGGTGGGAAGATAGACTGGAATACCCAAGGGGATTGTCTATGACTCCATGGTAATACTGTTACAGTGCTTTAGGAGTTCACACATATTACTGGGTTGGTGAAATCTAATTATAGAACACAAAACCAATTTGGATTGCTTGGGCTGCTTTTCGACAGTCTGCTTTGAGGTTGGCACTCACGGTCATGAGCCACTCCGGAAAGCGTGACACAAAGCATTTAAGAGAAAAAGTTATTTGAACAATAAACAGACTATACACATGTCTAGGTATTCATGTGTCTATTCATCTTTCACATGGAGATCTTGGTAGGTCTAAGCTTTCTACAGACCCCGCTCCCCCAAGATCTAGGGTCTGGGAGATAGTCTGTTCCATTAATTCACAAATGAGTTCCCTTTGTCTGCTTCAGAAAGTGTGTCTATAAATCCTGCTGAGTCATTTGATCACACCCCTCAAAGGGACAGAATCTCTTTTTAACTTTTTATAGCCTGTTCATCTATTTACGACCAGCACTGGCAAAATAAGATTTGCAGCTTCCTTAGAGGTGGACACAGGATCTTCCAAGCTAGAAACTTTCCCATTGTCTTTCAAGAATGAATACGCTGGGATGTTCTTATCTGTGAGCTATTGTCTTCTTCCTGGTAATAGCTCCCACTGAATTAAAGCAATATAGCAGAATATCCCACAGAATTAAAGCAACATTCTGATAACCCAATATAGTTATACAGCCGATCTAAATAACTAGGTCACACATACTATTCCTAAAATTATTGCATAGCAGCTCTATGCCTGGCACAGTAGAGTTGGTGGATCTAGTGCTATGAGTATTCAGTAGACATTTTGCCTGTGTATTAGGGTTTAGGCAAGACAGAGAGGGTACTACAGCCTCAGGACTGCAGTAATGGTCACAGATCCATCCTGTGGCTTAGTAGAAAGTGTTTCCTTCCAGGAATTCTCCGACACCCTGCTCAGTTACTTTAGATACAGAGCAGACACATTGCCCTGTATACATTTTTTACAGTAAGAGTTCTTTCTACGGAATTTTTCTCATTCTTTTTTGGAAATTCAGATGATGTTAATACTTGACATCTCTAAAAATGAATTTCACTGTGTATATATTTATACAACGTGACTCTATCTCATTGCTAGTTTTTTAATTAAAATTTCTATTAATCAAACATTGCTCTTAGGCTGTTTCACAAAAATTCAAGCTACTGGAACTGCAGAGATTGGGGTAATGTCAGAGAAAATTCATAAGGGGAATCCAACAGGAGTCCCCTTTCCTCTAATGAGATTTCAAGAAATTACCCTCTCCCTTTCAAGAGTAATTGCAATAAATGTAATATGACCAGCAAACATGAATTAGGTCAGTATGTCACAGATCACGGCAATAGGATCTCCCTTGTGGACTAATAATAAATAGTAATGCTCAGATAACAGCCAAGAAAATGTAATGGCTGAGCATTGAAAGAACATAAATAAGGATCTGAACTCATCAGATCCTGTTCTGAACAGAATAAATGGGTGCCCTGTGGACTTCTATCCAAGTGATTGATGAGGGGTTTTCTTTTTTGACTACCGAAAGTGTAAAGAAATAAAAAATGTATCCAACCCACAGACTTTCAATCCTCTTTGCCTGTTTTCAATAGCTCCCCCCTCCAAAGAATGATTGAGAACTCCAAGCACAGAATGTGAAGGACAGCCAGCCCAACAGGAATCTTTTACATCATAAAGCAGATTGAAGTGAGACTTCTGGCATTTAAAGGGATATGGTCAAATTCTTTTTACCATGGGTTTTGTTTTATTTTGTTCCTTGGTCTCTACTGTTCATCATAGTAAACCCTCTGAGAACATTTTGCATAATACAGCATAGCATAACTTTTATTTCTCACTTTGTCCTCTTCCATTTGGAAAGTGTTGATTTCTTCCTTGTGTTTCTTACAGAGAACAAGCCAATTTGGCATGCTTTTGTTTACCTCTTTCTTTCTTGCACCATCTGCAATATTGATGATGTCAACCTCCAGCTGGATGTAGATTAGCTTTTTTTATTATTATTTTGTGCTCTAACACACTGTACAAGCAGGTCAAATATATATTTTAACTGCTACACAATAGATTTTATTTTAATCTGTCAGTGATACCAGTAGATGCAGGGAAAACCCTAATCTCTTGTAAATTAGAGGTGAATGATTTTGTTGGTCCAAATTATTCGCTTTAGATTTGGATTCACAAAAGAAAAGAAAAAAGCAGAGTCTAAGGAACAAATTTAGTTCTGGTATAAATCCCCTGAAATCAATAGAATTACATAAGATTGTCAGTAGTGAATTTGGTCCTAATATTATACCTGAGTTTAAAGAGTGTGAGGATAGTTTTATGACCATTGATAACATGTATCATCCAGGCTGAAATAGGAGTAATCAAATCTCATGCTTCAAGGCTGAAGCTTAGCCACAATGGTCAGGAAGGAATGTCTGTTTCCTAAACTGCAAAACAAAATTCACACTCAGTAAGTGTTTTATAAGGATTTTCATGTTTCTCTGAGGCAGATGAATTCTAGTAGTGGTCTCACTAATGCTATGTACAGACACAATACTCACCTCCCTATTTCTACTCACTATTTCTTTCCATGAAACTGGACTTCAAGAAAAAAAAAGGCAACTTTCATCATTTAGAAAATAATCAGTCCATCTGCCTTTGGAAATGTCCCACTCATGGCTTTTTCTTATCTTGGAAGTGGTGTAAGAGTGTGTATTTTGTGTGTAATGAAAACTGTACACAGTTAAAGCTAAAGCATTTAAAGAACCATGCTGAACCAAGTTAGGCAATCACCCAGTAGATCTTGGAGCTACTTTTCTCCAGTTGATTACAGCCCAAAATGAGCCCTATCAGATTTAACTAATCCAATGCTTGATTTCATTGAGAATTACTGGTGTTCAACAATTCTCAGGAAGTGCCTGGTACACATCAGATCCAAGGCCCTAGTTAGTACTCTTATTTCACATGAGTTGGGGGTGCCCCTTCTTTTAGAAGCAAATAGAAGCTTCTGATCTTAGTTGGCAATCATTTAAACCCATCTATTTTTCAATTTGGTCCATCTTAGTAATAGATTTTACAGCCCTTTTAGAAGGTTTCTCCCAAATCTATTATCAGTGACAATCACAAATTATTATATTTGGTAGTTATTTTTAAAATGTAATTGGTGCTTCAAGGTATACTGCACACAAAACTCATCACCTCCTTCAACATGGACTAATACTGACAATTGCATACTACACTTTTCACACTTACACTGCTCTTCTAAAAATGTTCAAGTGGGTCTCCCCTCTACCCCTGGAAATGCTGGGAAGTCCTCCTGCTGATTAAACAGTCCATACATTCCACCAGGCTACCTTCACAGATAGCTTTATTAATAATAATAATTATTATTATTACATTTTTCCTTATGGTACAATACACAATAGCAGCAGATACCTCCCCACTCCCTGGCCTAGCCTTTTATCCTGCTTGCTTTCTTTTCTGAGCTATCCAGCTGGTAAGCTAATTAGCTCATCAGACTCCCTACAGCTACAAGTGATACCCTCTAACCTTCCAAACCCAATTGGACCACCTGATTCCCTCCTACTCTAACTACACCCAGTTGTCCTGTATTCTAAGCGATCAGAATGCTGTGTCCCCAAAGAGGCTTTGTTTATAGCTGCTGGCAGCACCCTGTCATAGGTAGTCAAAACCATTTTCTACTTCAGATTCTATAAGGCTGAATTTTTAAACAGAATGTCACAGTTTTCAGAAGACAGATCAAACCAAAGCTGCATCAAATTTTATTCTGACCTCAAGGTATTATCCTCGAACTGCAATTCAAGGTGCTTCCCCTCATTAGTTTAATGAATGCTACAGCAGTTTGTCTCGGTTGGCTTTTTTCATAAATAATTGGAAGCCCTTTGTTGCCATGGCTTAATATCATTTCATGCCCTATTCCTTAATGATTCACAGACAATTTGTTAATCCTGAACTTTATTTTCCCTGAAACACTTCTGTCTGTAGTGATTATTTTTATAGCTGTGCCAAGCTGCTTGAAAACACCATCAGTTGATTACCACTGCTTTGCACACATCAGAGCAAATGCTAAGGATACTTGTTACTTTGCTCCCTTAATTCCTCCTGACTGCTATTAGAAAGTTTGATTGAGTACCTATTATGTGAACTGATGACTGATACTGGCTAATTTGCACTAGCAACCTAGAGCCTCTCAGTTATCCCTCAAGCCTGGTTGTGGCCTGGAGTCAGCACTGGTTACACTGGCTATCTGATGGGCATTCTGGTAGCCATCAACTATGGACAAAACATCCATGTTTATTCCTATAGATCTACCCTCTGCATTTGCCCTTTAAGGCACTGTTGGTTTATATGGGTGACATGGCAAGAGTAGACCCTACTGCTCATAGATAAGTCCTCTTATTCCTCTCAGAACAGGTCTTAGGACTGCTTTTCTTCACTGAGAGCCCTCACATTAACTAGACTTATAGCTTTTCTCTCTACTTTTCATCATCTGTGTTAAACAACTTGGGGGCATAGTGAGATTATATGGATTTAAATGTCAACAGTGCATTGGCAACACATGGTTATTTGTATCCTTCTGGAATAGATAAAGCTACCAGACAGCTGCCCAAATGTCTCCAAGAAATAAGTGCCCAGCTGCAACACAGCTTATTTAAGTTTACCACAAGTAAGAATGAAGTTATTTGGCTAGTAGAATCAAGATTCAACTGAGGGAAGAACAGGGAAGAGTGACTCTGAATCCTTCTGTTTGGTGCCTAGACACTAACCTGTCTATTAGTGTACTGGAAACACTTGGACCATCAGATAGAATTATGGATCTTTATTATTTTCCAATAATGTGACATTTGTAAATTTTGGTGGATTGTTCTTTTAAGTCTTCTATTCAGACAGTAAAAAGAATAAGTGCAAAAAATAGCCCCTGCATTCTTTTCTATTTTCAGTGTCATTATTTTGTATTTTAGAGTATGACCCAGTGGGTAAATTGGGCTGGTTGGCAAGTGAATAACATTCCAGCATCTCTTGCTGTGGCAAAAAAAGCAGACCTTTTCAGAATAGTGCAGCTGCAGCCAGACTTAGTAGAAGATGTTGTCACTTTATCGGAGCAGAAGTAGTCACAGAACCAGTAGTCCAATGTTTGTTTTGGAAGAGGATTCCCAAGAGTTAGTTTTCTTTAAGGATGAAATCTTAGGGCTATGAGAATGTTTGCCATGTGTGATGCATCTTGAGAGATTGCAGGATGAGGTGAAGGTCTGATAATACTCACCACACAGCTGTTGGCCTCCAGAAGTGGTAGGTTCACCCAAAGGAGGGATCGCAGTGGCACAAGCTGCCTGCAGTTCCCACTATGCCAATGGGGCCCCGAGCAAGCCAGTGATTTGCCCATGGAATGTGGGGATAGGTGCTGGAACTAACCAGGCAGGGTTTTAAATGTTGTCTGCCTTCCTCTCGGGGGTGAATGGTCCCAGCTCAGGCCGCTGGTCCTGGGGTGCCCTAACAGGTGTCCCAGGGTGGGTAAACTAAAGCACAGATCATTAACTCATATGTTGGTATAAATGATGTAAAGTTGGTATTTTGCTAAGAACATGGAATTGGTGTGGAATTTGCACAGAAATAAATCTCTCAAACATACAGTAGCATTTGTATAACTAAAACTTGGTCTACGTCAGAAAATTAGGTTGGTTTAGCTATGTTGGGCAGGGGTGTGAAAAATCCACACCCTTGAGCGGTATTGTTAAGCTGACCTAAATCCCCGAGCAGACAGTGCTAAGTCGATGGAAGAATTCTTCCATCGACCTGGATACCACCTCTTGGGGAGGTGGATTACCTATGCTGATGGGAGAACCCTTCCATCAGCATAAGTAGTGTATACACAGAAGTGTTAAGTGCCACTGTAGCATTTTAAGGGTAGACAATCCCTGAGAGTGACATATGACATGAGTAAAGCATGTGACCAAAAATATAGATATTTGCATTAAAAATAGTTTTCAAATAGTAAATGTCAGTATAGAACCTTGAAGGCCAGGTTCCCTATTGCTTTGCAGTGTGTGTGGTCATTTACAGCTGTACAAATGTGCAAAATTGCCATTTTGACGCTGTAGCATTTTACACCCATTTTGCCATGATGTAAGTGACTACAACGAAGTGTAGCAAGGGATCTGTCTCTCAGCGTTTATGGGTTTCAAATTCTTTTTCTGTATAAAAGACATTCAGGGGTTTTATAATCTGTTGTGTTTGAGAACTGTTGCATGCAGAGCAACATGGTTGGTGGACTGAGCAATTGTCCATAGTTCAAAGGGTGGACCTGTTCATAAGCAAACAGAGCATATTGCAGAAACACTTAGAGCCAAATCCTGCCCATGGTTACTTCTGTGGAACTCCATTAACTTCAGTGGGCTTGCTTGCTTGAATGTATCTGAAGACAGATTTAGCCCCAGAAGCAGCTGGCACAGATTGAATGAAAATAAAGAAGCAAAATCCAGGATTGAAATGCTCCAGCTGTGTAGTGCCCACTATCCAATTCCTCTAGATGGTAGTAGGAAAAAGTACTAAACTGAAAACACGATCCCACTTATGAAATGTATTTATTCATGTGCACCACACATTGATTCCCGTTTCTCACATATTGCTAGCAAAACCGATTTCATTTGGTACTGTGGAACCTATTTGACGTTTGCATTAGCTGTACTGTAACTGATGTTTAATATTTAAAGAGATCATTTTTCATATGCGGAACACTGGTTTAAAGAGATGCATGCTGCTTTATACAAATTCTGTTGTTAATCTGGTGAACATCAGTGAATTATATTTGAAATGCATTAGCTTTTGTGTTAAGTTAGACTCCTTAAATAATATCTTTCTTTGTCCTTCCATTATTAGTTTAAGATATTTTGGAAGCTTGAGAAAGGGCAGGAAATAAAGAAAGTTGTAACTTATAGGCTGCGGTCTTGTGCCGTAATTGAGCTACTCTTGTAGTCACCCAGCAGGGAGACAGGCAGAGGTGGTTTTAAGCCAACTTTGTGTTCCTGATCATGAGATTATCTGGCCAGTTGGATAGTTCCTGGCATAAAGAGGAGCAGCCTCAGGACTGCTCTACTTTACACTGGCTACCAATAGCCTCAAAGTGCTGTTCCAGCATTGGGGGATTGCAGGCACAGGGTTGCCCTCACCATGCCCCTTTTCTCCCAGGTATATCCCTCAGATGAGGGCCAGTGGAGTAGGAGAGGGGGGCATAGAAAGGCTTCCCTTATTTCCAGATCAACATTTTTTTGGAACTTTTAGTTTAACGAAAAAAGTCAATATTTTTTCCCACTTTAGGATGAAAACAAATGTCAAAATACTGGAGTTCCCCAGGGAACGGAAAATTCTGATTTTTTTTTCATTCCACTCTACTTCTAGGTCATGCAATACAATATTAGGCACCACATTAAGGCCCCAGCTCAGCAAGTTACTTATGCACATGTGTAACATTAAAGATGTGGGTCATCCCACTAAAGTTTTAGGAATACCTTACTGAATTAGGGCCCAAATAATGATAGGTCTTTACCCTCTGTTTCTGAAGACAATATAGAAAAAAATCATCACTATTGGATTCCTTGGGTGAGTCTATGACCTTCTGGTTGTAGATGGTTCTCTGAACTGTAAGGACTGTTATGAGAACATATATAGGGCCACGTGTTGGATTTGAACAGTTCATTTGAAGGACATGTTCTGAAAAGACAGAAAGGAACCAAATTGTACCTCATTAAACTCCATTGCCTTCAGTGGAATTCTGCAACTTTATTGAAGTTGCACCAGGAATAAAACTGGCTCCGTGTTTGTCATTTCTGAATTGGTGTCTTTCTGTTGACATTAAATACATGAAATTACTTGTTGCAATTGGAGTGTTGTGGTTTATGATTATTCTTGGCAGTCTGGAGATCACATCTTTTGTGAAATACCCCTTAGCTACAAAATTAAGTCATCACAAATCTAAGTATTAACATAAACATACCAATTAAAGAGACATGTACACCCATTCATTCTACACATAAGCTAATCGAAATCAACAATTTATGCAAATGAGTGAGTGTACTGTACTTTACAGGTCAACACATTGTGATTCATATACAAAATAATTATAAACAAACCAATACATTTTAAATGCAATTCAATACAGTTTACAAAAAAACCTAATGAGATTTAAATAAATCAATAACAGTCTCATTAATACTAGCCGCTATTTGAAACAGTAATATTATTAATACAAAGCAATATGCTTTATCTACAAATTAATGAAACTGCCATACAGGCCTGTGTTTTATACTACTTAATTGTCTACTGGTCTATTCTAAATCATTTTTATTTTAGTTCTATAGTTTTTCATGTTACCAACCATTTTAAAATATAAAAGTCAAATAAATGTAATTGGTTAGCCTGACACAGTTTGTTTTTCAAAGTCATAGACACAGAAAGCCAAATTCTATGCATATACTTCCTATTTCTGTAAGTGCATGTCACATGTCTGTATAGAAGGGCATATCTTGGCCTTTTATAGGGCCATTTCCTCCTTCAAAATAGCACCCAGTTTGCAAAGATAATTGCACAAAGGGATAGAATTTCAGAAGGATAACTTCGATTTGCAATTTGCCCCTGCAACATACGCACCTACTGTTGAGTTACAAAGACTAATCTATGTACTTTTATTTCAGTTGTAAGTAGTTAAAGGCACAAATCAGGTACAAATTGAATATGCAAATTATATCCATAAAATGGGAAGGTGGATCTTGCCCTTCTGAAAATGTATCTCAAAAAGTATTGAATATGCGCAAAGTGAGTAACTGCACATGCAGGGAGGTTTTCACATATGTAGATATCCATTTTGTGAGTATAATTGCCAGTTCCTATCAGCCAAGTTATATTTTGCAGGATTAATTTATGTGCCTATGTTTGAATATTTAGCTCTTAGGTTATATTGTCCTAGTTTGTGTACCACTAACCTGTACAGGGAGGAATGTGAGACAGCCTCAAGGGTATATTGTTTGTAATTTATTTTCATCCCAGTCCCAGAAGTGGGTGGTCTGCAAATTAAGGACTATATTGTAACTTGGACTATGTGCCTGTGTGAGTGAGTGAGTAAGTACCTACTTTATAACTCGACAAGTGCTACCCGAACCTTGGCATTGCACACACAGGAGCAAGAGGGTTTGTGTGTCGACTTATTCCTTCCCTGGCACAGGTGGTTGGTAATGGGTAGGATATGGGTAAGAAGAAGTGGGGACAGGGTGGAGGCTAAGCTGGACCCCCATTTTGCTGGCCAGCACAGCTGTAGGGGGAGTAGTAGTTTACAAGTGGTATAGATCAACAGACAATGACTACCCTCTGGGAGCAAAGAGGAAGCAGAGAAGGAAATATGGTTTAGAGGTGTATCTGAATCCCAGTACCTCCCAGGAGGTGTCAGGGTACCCCGCTACTGACAACTACAGGAAACTCTCTTTCAGATAATGTGGAAGGAGCCCTTGTTTTTGAAGCAGAAATGTTTACTTATTGTGCTTTAGAAATGTTACCTGATTAATTCTTGCACTGTCCCATTATCATAGGTTAGCGTTATGCCCCTTTTGCAGATCAGGGGAGGTAACTGAGGCAAGAAGAGAGTTGGTATCAGAGCTCAGGTGTTCCTGTCTCCCAGTGCTCTGCTGAGGCTACTAGCCTGTATTTTTTTCCTTCCGAAACACGCCTGTATCCCATCATCTTACTAATAGCCATCTCAGCAACATGTCCAAAATATTCTAAGGGCAAAAAGTACTTAAAATCCCCATCGGTCTATGTATTGATTTCCTCTTTACATCACAAATAGTTCTTCAGGCAGCCAGCTCCAGGTTATACAGATGATTTTGGGTGTATCACAAATATGTTACTTGAAAATGGAGTGTATATATTTTAGGGTATGTTAATTTACAGGTTGAATAAGCACACACATCTGTTTGTCACAAAATATTTCCAAGCCCAGATCTACTGCCTACTTTTTCTCTACCACTCAAAGCCAGCGAAGATGTAGCTGTATTGAATGAGACTTTATAATAAGAAAGGAAAAATCCTGAGAGCTGAAAGGCATGTGCAATTTTCATTGAATTCAATAGAGGATTGAGGTTCCTGCCACAGGAGTTTGTGTTGAAGATGTCCAGTGAGCGAGATAACAAAGAAAAATCTCTCAGTAACGAAAACAGCCTCTGGAACATTGGGAGGTTTAGAATGAGACTGCTTTGTGCTTGGAGGAAATATTGTACATACGTTATTATTTTGGACCATGTAGAAGTGTGACCTTCGAAACACCAATAGATTTCACCCACAAATGATATGACCTCATGTAATGATGTAGTAGAGAATGAATGGCTGTGCTTTTTACACCATTTAATGTTTTCTCTAAACAATTAATATATTCAAACATAAAACTGACACTCTGACATAATAAAGTAACTCAGCTAACCTGAGTTTACATTTTCCCTATCAAACTCTTTCCAGCATTAAATAGCATTGAAATTAGTCTATTTAAATAGTGCAAGAACTCCAATAATAAAATAATAATAATAATAAATATAAAAACTACCTACAGAATATATCCATTTCTCATTACCCATACAATTATAATCACCTAATGAACAAAATATACAGGTCCACAATTCTAATAATAGTTACATTTGATGCCTAGGCTACTCTAATTGCTACCTGTGTAATTGTGTAACTCATGTAAATTACTAGAGACAGGTTGATTTAAACAGTGTTAAAATTCAAAAGAAGTGACAGTACTAATAAAGCAAAATAATCAGAATAGATCTCTTTGACAGAGCCAGTAATTATAAACTTGAATACCAATTAATTCTGAGTACGTAGGTTTATTCTGGCTCTTTCATTGGACTTTACAGTAATTACACATTTTTCAAACTATCCAAAACATCCAGAGAAGTAAAACAATAATTCATTATGTAAAATATAACATGTGTGCATAGCACCTGCCTTTTCAGTACTCCCATTTGCTGTCACGATAAAAATGCACATGCTGATAAATCCATCTGCTCAAGACAGACAAATCATTACCCCTTTGTTGCATTTAAGTAATGAATTCTATCAGCAGGAGACTCCTGCAGGTGGGGGAAATTGATCCAAATGGAGCAGTGAACAGTGTGAAACAAGTGATGAACAGCTGCTAAAAATGAGCATGGAAGATATATGCATAATGCACCTGATTCTTCTCTCTCAGTAGATTTATATCATTAGACTACTATTGACTGGTGGAAGTGAGAGGAGAATCACATATGCTTTATTTTATTTTATTTTATTGGGACCCAACTTACCATTATGATATCTCCTTTTTTTCTCCTTTGGGTTTACACAGAGGACAAATTAAAATAATGGAAACTGTAATGTAATGTTTTCATTAACTATAAAATTCAAATAAGAATCTAAACTTTCCATAACAGAATTAGTTGAGTAAGTACAAATTTACACAATTTAGGAGGGTAAAAAATGTAAGTCAGTTATCAGGAATGATGTGACAGTGAGATCTGGTAGTTTATGGAGTGCAATCTCAAGGGAAATGGTGAAAGTCTTATCACTTGAGACATTTAAAATCTAGCTGGAGAAAACACTAAACTGCAGCATACTATGGTGGCAGGGAGATGGATTCGAGGACTTACCAATAATTGGTCTTTTTCTATCTCAAACTCCTGTGAGTCTTGATGGGGATGAATTAATAAATTCAATTCAATTGAAAATGTTTACTGACTCTGCTAAATCCTTGAACATACAGTAGCAGACAGATATTATTTTTCTTTTAGAAGCTAAAAATAATAAATTGAATCTATAAAAATTGGTGTGAGCACATTGCTGTCCTAATTACAGGAATTCCTATTTCATCACAGCTGTTAAATATATGCTAAGAGAGATTTGAGACAGTATCCTCCTTCTTCAATATTTTATGTTCACTGGCAAAGCTACATTTATATAAAGCGCTCTTTAGCCTAGATATGGGTGTACCAGAATAGATCTTGCCTTAATCTTATAGCTATGTAAGAACATAGCAATTTCCATACCAGAGAAATAGTCCATTTATTTAAATACTAAGAGTGGCCAGCCCAAGATACTTCAGAAGAATGTGCAAGAAGCCTGAAGTGGACAAGTGGGGAATAACCAGCGATTCAGGGGAATTTTTTTCCTACACACCTCAGTTGGAGGTTGGCTTGTGCTCTTGCAGCATGATGGTCTATCTCTTGCCAAACTCTGTTTAAAAATATGCCCATCTCAAGGAACTGTGGATGTTGTCATTATCCATATAAATGTTCAGTCCTTTTATGAATAAGCTCTTGCCCTCAAGGATTGCTTGTGACAATGAATTCCATAGGCTACTTCTGATCCTAGATTGTGTTCCCTTTATCAATTTTAAATTTTCTGCCTTTGTTTCATTGACAACAAAACACATAAATTGACTTCATATAAGAGAAAGCCCCACATGGTGTAACATGATATAATGTTCCAGGTTAGCAAAGGGCCTTGTAAAAAAAATTGCCAAATTGCCAAAGATGCAGTTTCAGTTATCCAAGTGGAGGCAGAATTTGATAGTTTGATAGTATGTAAGAGATGACATCAGGATGGGGAATAGGCTATGAAGGGCCTTAAAGGTGAAATAAAGTAATTTAATGTGAAGAAGAAGGGGATTGTCAATGAAGGGAAGTAAAGACAGGAGTGTATGTATTGACTTGGTGATGAGCTGGGAAAATGATTATTGCAGCAGTGTTTTGAATGGATGTATATGGTACAAGATAGCATTCGTTAAGGACAGAAAGGAAAAGGTTGCATTAGTCAAGATACAAGATGGTGAAGGTCTAAATAAGAATTTTGGCTTTGTGGTCCCCAAACTTAAACCTTGTACAGGAAGGGGGAGGGATAGCTCAGTAGTCTGAGAATTGGCCTGCTAAACCCAGGCTTGTGAGCTCAATCCTTGAGGGGGCCATTTAGGGAACAGGGGTAAAAATCTGTCTGGGGATTGGTCCTGCTTTGAGCAGGGGGTTGGACTAGATGACTTCCTAAGGTCTCTTCCAACCCTGATATTCTATGATTCTAAGGGGAGCAGATGAAATGGGAGTGAATTCATTTGATTATTATAGTGAATGTTCATGGAAAGATTTTTGATTTATTTACCTAGCTTTAATGTTCAGCATTTTAAGAAACTTTATAAGTGATTTTGATTTTGTGTTTGAAGAATTTTTTGTTTTTTCAAATCTTAAAATGAGGGATTGTTCAGAATGGGGTCCTATTTATTGTGAACTCCCAAAAATTCAGAGGAGAAAATATCTCATATTAATGGTTCTGGTTTTTACCCCATCTCTAAATAAATAAATAACAATTCTCCATCAATATCTAAACAGGTTGGCGGCTTTGCCTGGTCCTAGAAACTAACTTGAGCATTCAGATTCTCCTCCTGCTCACACAGCTGGTTCCTTAAAATAGAAATATTAAGTGACAACATGAAGTTTTGAATATATTTAAAAATAATCGCTATCTAGGATGATTATTGTCCTACCTATGCCACAGCTTACCTGTGCTTACCTCACCTGAGATATCCATAACTGTTCTAAATCATAACTTTCCCCCAAAATAGTGGTTTTAGAAGCAATTATTAAATGCACTGATTTGCAAGTAAACACAGGTGCTAAGTAGTCTTTTGTTATCTCCACAAACGTCACTTTTAATGATACTCTACCTATTCTAAGGAAAGACAATATAAAGGAAGATTATAAATGTAAACAACAATGACAAGAATGGAATTGAAGGTATTTTTACTTTTATGCAAGTGTAGTTAGGAATATGACAAGTTAATTAGGTCAATTTTGCATGACAAAAAATGTTTACATTCTCTAAACATGGAGCTATAATCACTGTGATAGGAGAATGTCTCAGAACTTGGCTTCATCAAGCTCAGAATCTGTCTGTTTTCAGGATGAACAGGACAGGTAATATTACTTGGTCAATTGTTGCTTAGCCCTGGTCTACACTACAAGTTTAGGTCTAATTTAGCAGCATTAGATGGATTTAACCCTGCACCCGTCCACAAGATGAAGCCATTTTTGTCAACTTAAAGGGCTCTTAAAATCGATTTCTGTACTCCTCCCCGATGAGGGGATTAGCGCTGAAATCGACCTTGTTGGGTCGAATTTGGAGTAGTGTGGATGCAAGTCAACGGTATTGGCCTCCGGGAGCTATCCCAGAGTGCTGCATTGTGACCGCTCTGGACTGCACTTCCAACTCAGATGCACTGGCCAGGTAGACCGGAAAAGCCCCGCAGACTTTTGAATTTAATTTCCTGTTTGGCCAGCGTGGCGAGCTCAGAGGTGACCGTGCAGATCTCAAGAGCACAGGTGACCATGGAGTCCCAGAATCGCAAAAAAGCTCCAGTATAGACTGAACGGGAGGTACTGGATCTGATCGCTGTATGGGGAGAGGAATCCGTGCTATCGGAACTCTGTTCCAAAAGATGATATGCCAAAACATTTGAAAAAATCTCCAAGGGCATGAAGGACAGAGGCTATAACAGGGACACACAGCAGTGCCACGTGAAACTTAAGGAGCTCAGGCAAGCCTACCAAAGAATCAAAGAGGCAAACGGCTGCTCCAGGTCAGAACCCCAGACATGCCGCTTCTATGATGAGCTGCATGCCATTCTAGGGGGTGCCCCTACAACTACCCCAACCCTGTGTGTGGACTCCGTCAATGGATTCTCACGCAACAGGAATGTAGATTTTGAGGGTGAGGAAGATGATGATGAGGAGGAGGTTGACGATAGCACACAGAAAGCAAGTGGAGAAACCGTTTTCCTCCACAACCAGGAACTATTTTTCACCCTGGATCTAGTACCCTCCCAACCCACCGAAGGCGGGCTCCTAGACTTAGAAGGCGGAGAAGGGACCTCTGGTGAGTGTACCTTTATAAATATAATACATGGTTTAAAAGCAAGCGTGTTTAATGATTAATTTGCCCTGAAGACTTGGGATGCATTCATGGCCAGTACAGCTACTGGAAAAGTCTGTTAACGTGTATGGGGATGGAGCGGAAATCCTCCAGGGACATCAGGTATCTAAAAGGATGTCATAAGGAGGCAGGAGAAAACTTGTTCATCTTAGCCTCTAAGGATAGAGCAAGAAGCAATGGGCTTAAACTGCAGGAAGGAAGATTTAGGTTGGACATTAGGAAAAAGTTCCTAACTGTCAGGTTGGTTAAACATTGGAATAAACTGCCTTGGGAGGTTGTGGAATCTCCATCTCTGGAGATATTTAAGAGTAGGTTAGATAAATGTCTATCAGGGATGGTCTAGACAGTATTTGGTCCTGCCATGAGGGAGGGACTGGACTCGATGACCTCTCGAGGTCCCTTCCAGTCCTAGAGTCTATGAATCATTAATCTCAATGAAGCTCTCCTGGATGTATTCCCAAAGCCTGTTAGCCATGCAGTGGGAGGAGGGGTGAAGTGATCGTCCCAGAGAATTGGGTGTTGTGTGTGTGTGGGGGGGGAGGGGTTAGTTGGGTTTGTGCTGTGTTTTAACCCAAAAACCACAGCCCCTCCTTTTAAATGGCCAACTCATTTTAAGTGGCTAAACTAACGGGTGCTTGGTATGTGAAATGAGGGTGCTGCTGTTTGAAACCTTTCCCACATGTTATGAAGGTTAAAGAAGTCAAAACACTGTGGCTTACCATGGCTGCCTGCAAGCCGAATTCTGTTGCCCACTGGCCCTGCGTGTGAGATCTCTCACACCAAAGCGGCAGACCCTGAATATAAGAGGCAAAATGCAACTTTGTAAAGAAAGCACACGTGCTACGTAATGTTAATGGTTTGGTTCACTATGAAAGAGTCTACCCATATTCTGTAGGATTCCTATTTCGCATATGTAGTATCATTCCTTTTTCTAAAGGTTGGTGCACAGTGCAGGAGAAATGCCCTTCAACTAATAGACACAGCTGCACACAAATCCTGGCAGGTAGCTACACTCTGCCCTTGATTCAGCAACGTATATAATCCTCATTCAGTATGTCAAAGCAAGGAACAGCTGGGACCCCTTGGCTCTCTTGAGGAAAAGACATGTGAAGAATGCCCTAACAAAATCTGTTCCTGCTGATGATCTTGCTGACTTCCCTTCTGTTGGTTTAGTAACTGATCTAGCCACAGTCCGGCTATTGTTTCCACTGTTCACACTCAGCAGTGATGGGTCAATGGGCACCTTCTGGATTTTAACAAACAAGAAGATGAAGTCATTTACCTATAATCACTGAATCTGGTGGCCAAGAAGGTTGTGAAAGAAGGGGGGATGGTTGGAAGCTGCAGGGGACACACAGAGAAGGGAGGAATATAGAGGGAAGTGAATCAGAGACCTAGAAACACAAGGCCACCTAACAGATGTAAAGAGAGGAGGACACAGAGTCCCACAGCTCTAGGAGAGGTTGGAGAAGAGGTGGGAGTGGAAACAGGGACACATAACCTTCTGTGGTGGGCAAAGAACTCTAGGAAATGACCCCAGTAAGGAGACCCAATGTGGGGGAGGGAGACTTTGGGGAGGGTGGAGAGGGCAGGAAGGAAAATAAGAGGGAAGAAACTCAAAACAGAGACTTATACTTTGTGGGGATGGGGAGGCAGAGACCGAAAGGGTATAAAAACTCTCCTGTAGGTAGAGAGGTAAGAGACTGTGACAACTAAGCTGCAGCTGGAAGAGGCATAGGAAAGGAAGAATATGGGTGGATAGAGTGAAAGTCAGAAGGAGGAAGGTTGAAAAGGAAAGTTAACCAAGAGGAAATAATGTGACTATGGGTAATGAGACAGACATAGCTAGAAGGAAAGATAAAGGTTGAGTGAAGTTAAAGAAAAGAACAAAAAGCAGACACTGCAAGTCAATATATTTTGTTGTTTTATACAAAACTTATGGCAACATGTCAAAATAACAAACATCCATTTTAAGTTTGGTTTTATATATTGGGAGATGTCAGGAGAAGGTTATGAAAGTATACTACGAAATGGGTGTGTGAAACTTTTTCTGGAGCAGAAGTTATAATCCATAATGTTTCAGCTAAGGAGGTGGAAAGGTGTCCCCCGACCCTTTCCAGTCAGAGTAGAACCAGCAATCTTTTCCTTAGAAAGGCTGCAGTTCTCTAGTCTCAGTGCTACGGTATGGTTCATTGTTCCTGTCCTTTAGTGCCAGTGTATTTGAATGCTGACAAATCTGTGAAATCAGCAGCTGCGCCATTATCTTAGAACTACTATTATCATAGTCATTTTTATTGGTATGTTATCAAAATATAATTTGCTATTGGCAAGCTTTTCTCATAAATAATTCCAGATAAATCCCAAACACTGGTGCTTATGTGGTGGGTTTTGTTTTAGTTTTTTACATTCAAGATTTGTTTTGAAATGAGTTTACATTATCTAAAAGTATAGGAAATTGCACCTACTATTTCTAAATGTTATGAGGGAGGGACCCCTGTTCTTGATATTTTTAACTTGTGTGCATGTGTTTATTTTTTGTCCCTGTACCATAGGGGTTAACCCTTCCTTCCTAGAAGAGGAAGCCACGCTCCGGAAGCTCTGCTAGGCATGCTCCAACTGGAGAAGAGGTATAAAACCTGCAGAGCTGCTCAGCCTGGGCTGACTGCCGGAGGGGAAGAAGGAATGCTACCAGCTCCTGAGGAGAGACAGACAGCACACCAGAGGCCAGCCAAGCCGGGACGCACCCTGATGTCCAGACGGAGTATGTCGCAGGAGGGGAACAGACTGGAGGACCCCCCTGAAGTGGAGAAACCGGTGTTTATGGTAGGAAGTGACCCAGGGGCAGATGGCGTTAGTGAAGTGACCCAGGGGCAGATCCCCGCTGAGCTGGTGGGAAGGGGAATTTGCCACTACCAGGGCCCTGGGTCAGGACCCGGTGGAGAGGGTGGGCCCGGGTCCCCCTACCACCACCTCCCCCGCATGCATCCTGGGAATCCTATGGACTTGGGCCAATAGGCCATCTACCCTGCCTGAAAGGGAGATTAGATGGATGCTGGCTATTGGGGCCACACTGCCTTGATACTTGGGGTGAGTTGCAAGGACACCGGCTGCTAGGCTGCACAACCCAGTTTGTGAGGGGGATTGCATGGACTCTGGCCATTAGGCAACACTGCTCCAATGTGGTGCGTGATTTATATGGATCCTGGCCATTGGGCCACACCGCCCTGACACTCGGGGTGGGTTCCTGGGATTCTGGCTGCTAGGCTGTACTACCCTGCCTGTGAAGGGGGAGTTATATGGACTCTGGCTGCCCTGTCTCTGGGAATGAGACACATGGATGCTGACTGCTAGGCTTCCCTACTCTGCCTGCAAGGGGGGGAGGGGGCTATGGACTCTGACCATTGCGCTGTACTGCTCCAATGCTGGGAGCAATTTACAAGGACTCTAGCTGTTAGGACCCACTACCCTGGCCAAGGGGTGATTGCAGAGAGACAGGCCATTAGGCCGCATCAGGCTGCCCACAGAGAGGCGAGCGCGCGAACTTGTGAGTGGCGAGGTACCGACACCATCCCACCCCTGCCACAAAGGGGTGGTGTGGTGCCAGGCCTGCCACAGTCCCCCACAGCTTCCTCTAGCCTCCCTACTTTTGCTTGTCTTGCCTCAGGCCTGTGTAGGATACAAAATATAGAACCCTTAGACAGGGATCCAGAATAAAAATATTTTCATTTAATATGAATACATAGTTGATTAAAGACTTCAACCTATGTTGGATAAAAGTGAGCTTCACCTCCAGCATTATGCATATTAATTGATATAAATTGGCCCCTTGTAGCTTTTCTGTGAATACTTTATGAAGGGAAGTAAAATGAGAATTTGTGAGTGACTTGAACCCTGGAAAGGTTACTTCTTAATGATATATAACCTTTTCATTTCAGGAAAAAAACAACAACCAACCAAAAAACCACTTTGCCTTAATGACCAAGACAAAGGAAGTCCTCTGTCCTGGAAGGTATTGAATAGATTGTTTGTAGATACAGCTATTGAATTATAAAATATTAATACTATGTAGTTTAAAAAAAAATCCAAAAAACTAGCTACCCTTGTTAGTGATATATTTGTTTCCTGGCAGGCTTATGCAGAAGAAGGTATTTGCATAACAGATGCTGCTATCACATACCTTATTGTTTTACCATAGAAGCAATGAAATATTTGCAATGAAATTTACCACAATGTGAAACTCGCTGGGTTTTGTGTTAAGATGCAAATTTGAAATAACATCCTTAATCAGCCTTAATCTGTTGGGGTTAAGGAGAAAGAGAGTTCAATTTATACCTTGATGCCCAGGGCTTCCTTTTTTAATTATTCTTTTATAAATTCTACTTAGTGACTCTTATTGCTGAGCTGTAAAGAAATTGGAGATCAAATGATCATTTCTACAAGATGCTGCGTGCCTTCAACTCCCACTGAACTCAACGAGGGTGCTCAACAATTTGCAGGATTGAGTCATTAATTATCCATTTGTTTATTTGTAGCACTGGGAATTGGTGAGTGGCTCTCCAAGTGGCTAAGGAATTTGTAGAAATAAGACAGACTCCTGGTGAAATTTTTACATTTTGGGGCATGGGCATGCATTTGTTAAGTCAGATCACCTTCCCAAATAGTTAAAGAATTTTAAGAAAACAGACTTACAGGATATATGAGCTAAGGTCAAATTTCAACCAACATGATCCTTAGTAGTCCAGCTGGATTAAATTTACAAAGTATTTTTAAGCTAAATGTGTTGCATTGCTTCGTGGCTATCCTACAACAGTTAAAAATGCATGACCTTAGTGCAAGACAGCTGAAGATGGAGTTTCAGTAGCTACATGATTGGCTTTTTGGGCCGTTTAATTGTGGCTCACTGCTTCACAGCAGTTGTAGTCCATGTCCAACAGAACACATTTATGGATGGCTCAAAGGAGGAAAGATTTTTGAAGAATCCTTTAACGGTGGATGGGTGTGCAAGAGGTTAGTAAGAACACCAGCCTCGAGGACTGTAGTGATGGAGGACTTTGTCAGAGAAAAGGGAAATTGAGTGTATTTATCTCATCCAGCAGGATCATTGTAAGTAAGAGATATCTTTGACTCAGAAGGGTTGGTAGAAGTACACTAAACCTATGTACTTTGGGTGGCTTCTTGCTGAAACTTGTTTTTATAGTGATGGTAAAAACTCTGTGTATCCCAGTAGGCATCTGAAAGTTCTTATTCTTATCAATACCAGGCCAAATGGCTTCCAGACTTACATTTTGGGAAGAAGTATCTCAGGTTTTCTGTAAAAATGATTGCAGTGTTTTGGGCCCCAGTCCTGTGAACTGATCTATCTGGGCAGACATCTATGCCTTCATGGAATACCATTGAAATATATGTGGCTCCATAGCAGTTCAAGGGTTTGCCTAGATTGCAGGATCACTGTCTTAAAAGCTAACACAGTCCTCAGTAGCCTACTAGTCTGCAACATCCTGTGCTACAAGAGCTCTATAGTTCCCTCTGATTCATTCTCCACACGTCCATAAAATAAGTTTCCCCATCATCTCTGGCTACGCCTCATGTTATAGAAATTTTGTTTAGAAAATACCTTACCCAGGATCTAATTCACACCCTTTCAATGTAGGACTGTACTATGCAGAGGTAGTCAATTTTGTCCAGGCCCAAATTTCTTGGACAAGGTATAGTCAAGGTACAGACTCCAGAGAAAATAATGTAAAAAATAACAATAATAATAATAAGTAAATAAAATGTTCGGGTCTATTCAAAAGTGTCTGGTGGTCCCCATATTGACTACTCCTGGCATACAGTCTGTTCTCTGGAGTTTTCTCCAGTCAAGTTTTAAATGAATATCTCAGAGTTGTCAGCACTTCCCTTGGGAGACAATTCCAAAATCTAATAGATCTTCCTGAAAGGAAAATATTAACTTTTAACAGAATATTCTTGTATAAGCCTCAGTTTTAACACTAGTTATAAACCTCCCCTAAATTGTGTGTGGGTTTTTTTTACAGCTTAGTGCTGAGAATAAAGACACAAAATAGTAAAAGAAAAGGAGCCATCAATTTTCAAAGCCAGCATTTCCTTCTTAATGGGGTCATTCTCTCTGAAGTATTAATCTTCAATAGCGGGGAAAAGTTTTTCAGACATTAAAATGCTTTGTCTCAGATTGCTGTTTGATGACTTAGAAGAAACGAGCTCATGGTCTCATCAGTCCAGTCCTACATGTTGACTAATCCATGTCCCAACATCACAGCACAACTGGTGTTTATCAACATTGTCTAAAGAACTGCTCACACCTAGAGGTGCTGCCTCCATGTTAGGGTTGAAGCAAATTGATGGGGTAGTATAGGAAAGCCTGTGCTGCTGCTTCCAGTGCTGTCTATCTAGTTGTCTTGTAAATGATAACCCTGATGGGTTTGCCTGTGAAGAGCCAATAGAGGGGAGGGTTCATATAAATAGTATTTCTGCTTGCAACTGATTCCAAAAAAATGGGGGGCTGTGTAAAGACAATTCTATATACTACAGTGACTCCAGACAGAAACTGTCCCCTAAGTTTTCTGACTGGAGCTCTGGGTCCAGCTCCAGTTGCTATAGCAATGAGAGCTCATCTCTTTAGAAAACTTAGCCTATTGAGGCTGAGAGCTCGCCAGAGACTTTTCTGAACTAATCAGAAGCCAGGGAATTTTCCCTACGTAGAGGTAGGAAAACAGAGAAGAGCAGTTTGGAAAAAATATGCATTTTCAAATGCATATTTTTTGTTTTAATTTTGGAATGAAAATTTCCTTTAGATTCAGGAACCTAAAAACAAAAGTGTTTCAATTTTGAATTATTGGTTTTTGCATGAGTCTCCATTTTTGCCACTGGATGCAATAAAATGAAAGACAGCTGGAGAGGAGAGGAAGTTGTTGAAGTCCCGTCCCCCCCCCCGACATTTCTTTTTTCCCTTCTTTCCTTTATTCACTCTGTTTCAAAGCTTTTCCAGTTTTAGAAAAGTTAGTTTCATTTTTTCCTTCTGCCACTCTAGCTTCTTAAGTTGGAGAAGTTTGAGTGGAAAAAGAAAAAAAAATGGGGAGAGGGAAACTGGATATTATTCATTTTATTGTACTTAGTGGAGAACAGAAATGGAAAAAGGATGGAAAAACACATATTCAGAATTTCTGCAGCCAAGCAATATACTAATTACTGTAAAAAGAACAGGAGTACTTGTGGCACCTTAGAGACTATTTTTTTTTCAAATGCATTTGTTTTCTTATTTTGTATGATCATAATAAGGCAAGTGCTATTATCAGCACTTCTTAGAGTTGAAGGCCCTCGGCTCCTCTAGTGTTAAAAAAAAACAATTTGTTTAGATGCCTTTTTATTCAGATAAATGATGTGTTTTGGACAGTGGGTAGATAATTGTAAGGCCATGTAAGTGGTCCTGCCAGTAGTAATGCTATGGCAATACTGAAGCATACAGAACACTTGATATTAATACTGCATATTTTAACTCAGTTTCAATTGTCCTTGTTTTTTATCAGATTAATGCACATTCCTTTTTTATTCCAACACAAGACTATCTTCTGGTTACTGTCAAGAGATTTAGGGTTGAATATCTGTTCCTCCTGACAGAATAAACTAGTCAGAATACTTTCCTTAGTTTGTCATGCAGTATTTAATAATTTTCCCCTTGAATTTAGAGTTTTTTGAAATGGGCTGAAATCTAAATATATTTCTGGCAGAAGCAGTTAAACCAGACATCTTAATTATTATGTTTCCAAGGAAATGACAGCCTGTGTAAGGGAAGCTGACATGTCTCCCTGCAGCTATGTGCTTTTTATATTGGAACTTTATGCTATTATAAATTACCTAGGACTGAGACTGGCATGAACACAATACATCAGATTTAAACCAGCTGCCACATAATGTAGTGAGACCGTTAACCCTTTCTTTTTTCCCTGTTTGAGTCTGCTCACTGCAAAACTTCTTGGACTGAGAATTTCCAAAATGGACCTGTGGCCTTTTTTAAACTGGCCCCACAATTTATCAGTCATCATTTGAAATGATCAGAGTGAGCATGCAGGCTTGATCTACTGCGAGGCTGCTATGCAGAACCTGCTGTTCTTGACAGCTATTGTTTGATTTGAGGAACTTGTGGCAACTGCCAAGTTTTCATATGAGGCAAGGAACGTGATCTTTGCACCTGCTGCCTCCTGGTTAGAGGGGAGAGGAGGTCTCTGAGTTATTCAGCTAACGTAACAACTGTGTATTTAGCAAAGTTTAACAAATATGTTAAAATAGAGCCTGCTGGGCAGATATTTCAGATTGTACTTGCATGCTGTGTTACTTTGAAATTGACTAGCTTTCTCAGCATATGTAGTAGCTTCTATAGGAAGATATACAACATGGAAAAAGTTAAAAAAAAATCCTAGTTTGGAGATTATTTGGTCTCTTGTAAATTACACACAGTGGTAATGGATGTGCTTGTTCTTTCTGATAACTTCTTATGTGGGAAAATAACCAAGGCAGTAATTAGTGAGATTAAAAGCAGGGCCGGCTCCAGTCCCCAGCACGGCAAGCCCCCCCTTTCCCGGGGGGGCGGCAGGCTGGGCCGGCGGTCCTGCCGCAGTCATGCCTGCGGGAGATCCACCGAGCCCCGGGACAACCAGACCTGACGCAGGCATGACTGCGGAGGGGGCGCTCGTCCCGTGGCTCACCTGGACCTCCCGCAGGCATGACTGCGGCAGCTCAAGCGGAGCCGCCGGACCTGCGAACCGTCCGCAGCTGTGGGAGGTCCAGCCGAGCCGCGCGACCAGTCATGTCGGCGGGAGGTCCGCTGCTCCCACGGCTCCGGGGCGCCTCCCACGCATGACTGCTTGGGGCGGCCAAAAAGGTAGAGCCGCCCCTGATTAAAAGTCACTGCTTTAAAAGTAAGAGAATGAGTGAGCATGTTGGACCAGCTGTCCTCTTCCTTTTCTTCAAATGTTTTATAATTTTATGAGACTATTTTGTAGCTAGGGAATACAATAACAGGTCTCACAAAAGGAATCTTAGAACAAGTTTATCTAGGTTTAACACAGCAGCAAAGACGACAGACTTACCTGAGCGTCATCACATCCAAAAAAACAATCAACTTCAATGAGCTTTAGATCAGGCCCATGGTAAAGATATAGCTAAAACCTTCCATTGGAAGAATGAATTTTTTCCAGCACCGCAAGTATGCAATATTAATTAAAGGTCATATGTATAGACTGGTTAAAATCAAGGAAAAAATTTCTACTTAAGGTTTTTCTTAAGGAATTATTTCAGACTAATTTTGTTCATAAAATTAAAGGTCATGTTAACATAAATAATATTTTCTTGATTTTTTTAATCAAGTGTAGTGATCTCACATCTATTCCAAGCGTAAATGATGGAAAACAACTTAAGAGGAGAAAGAGAAAAGGAATAATTTCAGCAATAGCTATATTTTAAAAAAGAAATCACAATTAGGTGCAATTCATAATTATTATAGTGGCAATCAGTATTATTCAGCTAATGTAATATTAAATAGAATAACCTAACAATTGTTTTGCAAGAACCTCAACAGGCCAGTTTAAGAAGTATTTTTAAACAACCCATTAAGATGCAGCGATGGCCATTCTTAACTACTTATAAGTTTAGTACTCAGGAAGGTAGGTGTTCTCAGAAAAATCTGCATCATCATTTTTCATAGAAAGATCCTCTTGGATTTCAGAGAAATGAGTAGCTGTCATCTTTTGATATAAACTATATTTGAATCATCACAATCATAAAACAAATCGCTGACAATAAATAGCTCACAGCAAAGACTGCCTCACATAGCTGCCTCTGATGCTCCATTAGTTACAAACTAATGGTCTGATCCATTTCCCACTGAAACCACTGGGAGTATTATCATTGACTTTGGCCTCGATACAAGAAATCACTTAAGCACATGCTTAAGTCCTTCCTGGTTCAGGACAACATTTCAAGACATGCACAATGATATCTGCTTAAGTGCTGTCCTGAATTGGGTTGCTTTTCTGAACTAGGGCCTTTAATTGGAGTTGGACTGGCACATAAAGGCTTCATCTTGCAAATGTTTGCTCATGTAACTTTACTCATTTGCATAGACAAAGGGCTATGAGTTTGAGTAAAACTACTAGAGTGTGGGAGTAATCACAAGGTCAAGTCCTTAGCCTTAAAAAGCTGGGGCCCAGTTTTACAAATACATAAGTCCAGATTTTTCCTGGCCCGTATGCAGGCAAGAAATCTCCAACCCTTTTGGGGCCAGCACAGTGGCTAAGCAGAGTTGCAGTGCCTGTGCTCAAAGGAATGCAGGGGCTTCTACTGCTGCATGCACCATTTGGGCAGAAGATGCTATAACAGGGGCAGCAGGGCTACTGCACCATCAGCCCATGCATTGGCCAGTGGGTGCTGGCTGATTGCACAGAGGTAGTAAAATGCATCCCATAAAAGGTCTTAACAGATATCAGTAAGGAAATGTGTGTTTTCTTTTACATGCAACTTTCTCTTTCTCCTTCTTAATGGCCATTTCACACTTTTTGTCATGAAATAATAAAAGTATGAACAGATTCTGAGGATGATCCAAGTTCTGCTCCAAGTCTAGGATCAGTCTTAAATCAGGAGTTCCCACTCTTCCAGGAGCAGAGCCTACTAAGGAATATGAAATTCATCTTATACACTAACAGAGGAACACAAAATGTAGCATAATATTATTTCTAATAACTTCTAGATACTTGTCACTGGATCTGTCCCTTCCGTGTCTTCCTGAAACCTCAAACCTGACAGATTTCTGGATCAATAATTGTGATGATGCTGTTCTGGTGGGACCCAACTGAAAGTGCCAATTCAGGACCAATTGCTTAAACAGGGCAGTTACAGACCTCAGCTGGGGTTTTTCCACCTCTAAGGCAAACCAAACCAGCCAGGCAAAGAGGAATTTAGTTTAACCCCACTGGCTAACCACAAGTCACACAAGCAATTTCCTTAGACATACCAGTCTCCCAGTATCACCACCAGCCCCACTCGTCCTGGGGATGAATGGTTATGAAAACCAACACCCCAATAAAAGAAAATGGTTCTCTCGATCCCAAAGGACCAAGCCCCATACCCAGGTCAATATACACACCAGATCTTACCCACAAATCACGCTGTTGCCAATCCTTTAGAATCTAAAATCTAAAGTTTATTCATAAAGGGGAAAAAGGTAGAGATGAGAGCTAGAATTGCTTAAATGGAATCAATTACATACAGTAATGGCAAAGTTCTTAGTTCAGCCTTGTAGCAGTGATGGAGTAAACTGCAGGTTTAAATCAAGTCTCTGGAGAACATCCCCCGCTGGGATGGGTCATCAGTCCTTTGTGCAGAGCTTCAGTTTGTAGCAAAGTCCCTCCAGAAGTAAGAAGCAGGATTGAAGACAAGATGGAGATGAGGCATCAGCCTTTTATAGGCTTTTTCCCAGGTGTAAAAACACTTCTTTGTTCTTACTGTGGAAAATTACAGCAAAATGGAGTCTGAAGTCACATGGGCAAGTTCCTGCATACTTTGCTGAGTTACAAGGCGTATTTGCCTTCTCTCCATGGGTCAATTGTGTAGCTGATGGTCCTTAATGGGCCATAAAGCAGGCTAGGCAGAGCTAACACCAACTTGGCTGGGATGTTTCCCAGAAACACAGCACAAATTTGAAATACAGACAGTATAGAGCCAATACTCATAACTTCAACTACAAATGATACATACATATAGAAAGCATAATCATAACCAGCAGCCCATAACCTAATCTTAGACACCTTATATGACCACCTTTACATAAGATTTGGTGCACTATAGGACCTTGGTTGCAACCATGTTCTATATGGTCCCAGATTATATCAATAACATCACAATAATATTTTAAATTTCTTTTGTAAAAATGCATATTATTGAAAAAAAGAACTTGCCTGTAATACCACTGATCCTTGAGGCTTTTTCAGGATATCTGCAGTTGCTAATGGGGATGGGTAGGTTTGTTCTGAAGTGGTACCATTTAATTTCTTTGTAATGGAACTTAATCAAGATAAGGCCAAACTAAAGTTGGTGGGCAAAAAGAAGCAATTAAATGAATTGATGCTGATTATCTCTGTACTGCTGGATTGAGGGTGTTTGTCTGTCTGTAACCCCAGATTTGCAATCATAGGGCTTTCTTAAATCCAGGACTTTAAGGAAGAATACTTCAACAATGCTTCTTTTTGACAGAACACTCCAACCATGGGTCGGTGGGACATAATTATTGGTTATCCTCACCTAACAGCATAGCAGCTTCTAAACACCTTCATCCTCCCACGTCAGTATAAAATACAACTATCCTGTGACCGATGGAGTAGGAAGACCTATGGGTGCAGCACCTGTGGTGGAAGCCTATCTGAATCTGATAGTAATAGTAGAAACAAGATAGGCTGCTTAAAATTTAGGATAGGTGAAATTATGTCAGTGCCACCTGACTGACTGGGTTTAGCCTACCTTTCATTTCTAAGGTTCACAACCTGGTGATCTTATTGGCTCACGAGCTACTTCTGACTGTAGTGAGTACAATGGCTACATTGTAAGTCCTCCCCCGACAGACTCTAGTCATTTCCAAAAGATTCCCTGTACCGATAATAGAAAATTCCACAGGAACCAGTAAAAAATGTTACAATGGAAGGAACATGTCAGTTATACATGCATTGGACACTTTGAGGCTAGATTACTAAGAGCTATCTCAATAAGCCATCTGAAAATTGCAGCAAGTTCAGAGCACAGCAGGCTGTGTTGTGAGCGTTATTTATTTCACAGAGCATATTCAATCTTCACTCAGAAATCAACAGGTAAGCAGTGCATCTTTTGAAGTCTGAGGTACTAGTTTTGAGATATAACTCCTTAAATGGTTTGGGTGCTGACTACTTGAGGAGCCAAATATTAGCCATGGCAGCTGTGATGTATTACAGTGCTCAAGCTAACAATCTCCGTATTTAAACGGATTCTTGGCTTTCTTTCCTGGTCCAAAAGAACCCATTTGTTCACCTTCAATGTTCTCTGAAAGGCTTACCTGAGTTCCAAGGTGTTTCACTCTGAGTGGTGGTGCTGGTGTTACAATAAGATAGGGGCTAGGAAGGTGTTTGGAAGATCTGCTTTTGCAATATTTATTGGATTGGATTGAATAAATTTGAGATTGTAATCTTAAATTACCTACAGCATGTTAGGTCTTTCATTCTTTTTAATAAGATTGGCCAGTGCTCAAATATCACACAGCATAGTGTTAGGTATGGTGTAAGAACTTAGATAGGACAGGATGAAAAAATGAGGTAGGCAACTGAAAAATCTAAATTAATAGGTAAATAAAATAAAGAATTGGCTCATTATGTTGGTATGGTAGCTGAAGCAGAGAGGCAGTTACCTCCTAGGAAGGATTGTTTTACGATTAGGCACTGAACTAAAACTTGGGAGATATAAATTCAGTTCCCTTTTTTGCCAAAGCTTCTTGGGCAAATCACTTAACCCCTCTCTTCCCCCGCTCCTCAGGTGTAAAATGGGATACTACTTTGCCTCTCTTGCCTACTTAGATTGTAAACATTGCAAAGCAGAGACTGTCTCTGATTATATGTATGAATGCCATCTACCATAAAGATCTCAGTTGAGGCCCCTAGATAGTATTGTAATCCAAACAGCCACCACTTTATTGAAAGTGCAGTTGATTATAATCTGCATATTTTCTCTCTTTTCTGGAACTGATGGTTGAGGACTGGACCTTGGTGTTGAATAAGATGGGAAGTGCTGGTTTTGAGGTCTTATGAAAGTCTTACTACATTTAGCTTTCTTTGTAATTCTCTGCAAATTCAGTGAGGTTTCTTGTGCAGAGACTTAATATTTGAAACACATCCTGTTCTATAGATAAAAATGCATGAATTTGTTTTAGTATTTCATACTTAGCTGCTTAAATAACATAGGAAAAACCCCAACAGAATTTACAAGTAGCAAAAGATCAGAGACGATAACTGCATTTACCAGTCTACCTTTCTGGTAAATGTTTGTGCTGGAACCTCAGAGCTATATAGTCATAATTTTAGACAGGGTGTGGCCAGTTGTAGCATATTGCATTTAAAGCCTAAAACATGTATAAAGCAAACTAGGTGGTTGTGAGAAGTATTATGGATCAGAGCTTATATTATTGGATTTGTTTGGCCAAAATAAACAACAATCTTTGTTTAAAACGTCAGAATTTTTAATCAAGACTTTTAATTAATTCATATCTGCAGCATTTTTCTGCCACATCTAATCTACCTACAGAGTTGTAGTGCTCATCACTATAGAAGATTTAAAAATAGTGAGATTGATGTCAGAATATTGACGATATTCTCTGCTCCTCTGTTGGTTAGGTCTTATCTCAATGGACAACTCTCTAGAGAGGAGGAATTTTGACAGCTATTTTGTATCCTGCTTTATATTATTTAATATTCATACATAGCTTCTATCGGCTGTTTTGTAGACACATAAAATCATTATTTTTTTAAATTATACTTTAAGCTTCAAAAGTGTCAATTTATCTGCATATAGTCAGAAATATCACATTTTTATATTCCCGGCCCCCCATCCAAAAGTGAGTTTGATAAAAAAAATTCATGGGATTTGAAAACTGGAAAAGGCTGATCAGCTCTACTACCAAAGATGACTTTCCCAATAGAAAATCAAACCTCTAACAGGTGTCTTTCTTAGCTCTGCAAAACTCCAGGGAAAACAGATGAATCTTACAGCATGTCCTAAAGAACATCTAATACAGGCTCTGATAGATCAATAGAGAGAAACAATTTCCAAAGGCAAGGAAGACTTGTATCTGGTATTGTGCTCAGATAAGGGCACCACTGGAATAAATTGCTTAGAGAGGCTGTGGAATCTACATAATTGGAGATTTTTAAGAGCAGATTAGACAAACACCTGTCAGGAATGGTTTAGATAATACTTAGTCCTGCCATGAACTCTGGGGACTGGATTAGATGACCTTTCGAGGCCCCTTCCAGTCCTATGGCTCTATGATTCTATACTGGTGCAGAGCAGTAAGGGGTGGGAAGAAGTAGAGCCTTAACTTCAAAACCCAGATTTCATCTACAGGCACATTAGACAAGACAAGTCGCCCCAAGTATATGCCTTTGTGGTGTGCTTTAGACTAGCAGAGGCTAACTCCAGTAAACCCTTACAGACTGCTCCAGGACTATTGCAACAGAATGCTGCCCTTTACAATGAGCTGTTAGATTGTAATGCTATGTCTAGTCCTTAATTATTACAGCCTGAATGTTAATAAAGATGTTACTATTGATTCTAAGAAAGAAGGATGTAACTTTTATTCTATATGCATTGTACCTCTCTTTTCCCCCATATAATGTCTACAAGTTTGCTCTGTAAAGATTAATTTTCTACTTTAATAAACTTTTGCCTATTTCAATTACTGTCATTTTACCCTTTTCACCTGCAGTATTTCTCTGACATCCAGAGGTGAAAAGTGTTATCATTTTATTTATTTATGATTTTAATAGAATAAGCGTGTGCGCGCACATGTGTGTGCGTGTGTGTTTTTAAAGTGTAAAGCAAATGCAGGCTTTAACAGTGGAGGCTGGGAGGAGTTGTGCAGTGTTATGTTATTCTGTATTGGGAATGCTATTGGAAGAAAGGATGCTTTAAATTAACCTAAGCCAATAAGGATTAAGGAGATGGTAAATTTTGCTTACTTTATATTAGTTACAGCAGAAGCTATTAGTCATTAAAGTGCACATCTGATATAAATTAATCCTACACAATTAAAATCTATCTAAGGTACTTATATGGTCCCCTTCATCATTGTATCTGAGCACCTCATAATCTTTTCTGTTACTGTTCCCTGCCCGCATTGAGTAATGGGCCTACCCACTCCTTGGTCTTCCTCTTGCTTCTAATGTATTTGTAGAATGTTTTCTTGTTACCCTTTATGTCTCTAGCTACTTTGATCTTGTTTTGTGCCTTGGTCTTTCTAATTTTGTCCCTACATACTTGTGTTGTTTGTTTATATTCATCCTCAGTAATTTGACCAAGTTTCCACTTTTTGTAGGAGTCTTTTTTTTGATTTTAGATCAATTAAGATCTCCTGGTTAAACCAGGGTGGTCTCTTGCCATACTTCCTATATTTCCTATGGAGTGGGATAGTTTGCTCTTGTGCCCTTAATAATGTCTCTTTGAAAAACTGCCAACTCTCTTCAATTGTTTTTCCCCTTAGACTTGCTTGCCATGGGATCTTACCTGCCAACAACCTGAGTTTGCTAAAGTCTGTGGAACACGTGGAAAGAGCAACAATCTTGCTGTAACCTTCAACTATTTAGATGAAAAGAAGTGTTGAAAATTGTACATCAAAACCAATTTCCCATTTAGAAACAACAAAAGTAATGGAAAGGGGTATTCACCCATGTAGAGAGAGAGAGAGTTCTTTTTTCAAAAGTGACTAGTGATTTTCTGTGCCTAATTTTAGACACTAAAGTGGGCAGAGCTCCCTACCCCCAAATCCTTAGACAATTTGAAAACTCAAACCATGATCTCTGCAAAAAACAGCACTATTAGAAAAGGGTTAACCATTGAAAAGAGAAACTAAATAAGTCTAATTTAGAACCAATATGGCTGTGACCCCTTAGGCTGCATAAATCCGCACACAAAAGCTGGGCAGGAGGCAACAAGAAACTTCTATAAATTGATTTATTTTCTCATTTGAAAAGTATGAAATCCATCAAATGTATAAATCCACATTACGGGTAAATTGTTGACTGTTTGAGATTTTGTCTAGTAAATAGATAACACTGTACATGAAACAACTCCCCCACAAATTATTTGTACCTGCTAATTGCTTACTGTGATGTAGCGATGTGTATGGTGAATAGGGTGACCAGATGTCCTGATTTTTATAAGGATTGTCCCGATTTTGGGGTCTCTTTCTTATATAGGCTCCTATTACCCTCCACCCCTGTCCTGATTTTTCACATTTGCTGTCTGGTCACCCTAATGATGAATATGTCTCCTCATTTCTCAAACAGGTGACAACCAATCTAGCACTAGTATTTTTGCACAGTCTCTCGTATCCAGGAGGCAAGCAGTCTTTCCTTCAGCAGCAAGCTTGCAGTGCTGGAGAAAAAAATAGCTTGCCCCATTCTCCCTGGCTAGTTACTTTTCCTGATGGCATTTACCCAGTGGATATACTCTAAGGGATACATACTGGTGTTACTTACACACCATAGAAAATAATTATCAGGTATAGGATATTTCCATGATGGTGCTGCTACCAGTATGTTTAATGAGTCGGACTAGAATTGACCATAGCCAGCATAGGACAAGAGAGATTAGAGAAGAACAAGTGATGAGAAAGGACTCCAGTGGAAAGAAAGGGGGAGGAGGGAGTAGTCAGGGGATGAATATCTGAGGAGTCCTTTCCTCCCCACCCCAATCTTAGGGTTGCTGAGGAAGGACCTCAGAACTTCCAACTGAAAGGTGTGTTGGCTAATACGGACAGGATAACAATAGCATCTTGAAATGGTACAGAATGTGTGACATGTGGCTGCCAGCCGGAGCTCTGTCTTCCTCTTTCCCAGACTAGAAGGTAGTCACAGTGGAGATTCTCTGAGCTGAAGAAGCCTGTTAGCAACACATTAAGTTACAGACGTGCCTAAATTTTACGAAAAGTTGGGAGGGTGAAAAAACCCTAATGTATATTCTTGAAATCATTTCTGTCAAGCAAATACTGGACTTCTAGAAAGTCTCACTTAAGCATGTAGTCTTGGTCTCACTCAGCACATACACTTTATAGAACCGGAGGATGTGGCTGTGAAGAAAAATATTACAGTGGGTAGTTTACTAGATAATTGATCATATCTGTTATCAAACTTTGAGGAAGAGATTATACCTGTAGTGGAGTTAATCACAATATTTGATCATGATTAATAAAGCCCATCTAGAATTGTGCAAACCTTTATTGATGAAACCTATGTAAGTTTTATATTTTAACATGTGAAAGAGCAAATACAACTGAAAATATAAGAGCTTTTCCAAACAAAGTCCCATGCACTGACCTGAGAGACAGTAATCCCTAGATACAACATGAATATTTGAAGTATCTTTCTTAGCTTGCCAGATTTCACTAGAAAGGGTTAAGTGGGAAAAAATCTGTCAAACAACTGTTTTTATTTAAAGTTCAAATCCTAGAAGCAGCAAGTAGCCTGAATGGCAGGACTATATGCTGATCAGTGGTCACTATGTAGCATCACTGCAGCCTCAGGTTGTTGCACTCTTCTGTCACAGAGAAGAATAGCCCTGGGCCACTACCTCCTTAATCCCTATGCAAAATGGGTACAGGCAACCTCCATGGGTACTCATAGATTTTAATGCCAGAAGGGACCTTCGCGATCATCTCATCTGACTTCCTGCTCATTGCACAGAACCTCACCCACCCACTCCTGTAAATAGGTTCATAACCTCTGTCTGTAATGAAGTCGTCAAACCTTGATTTAAAGACTTCATTAGAGAGAATCTACCATCAGCCAAACCATGTGCACCACTGACTTGTTCCACAGGCTGCAGATGGGGGCAAGAAAGCCCCAGGGTCTCTGCCAATCTGCTGTGGGGGAAAATTCCTTCCCAACCCCAAATATGGCAGTCAGTTACAACCTAGGCATGTGGGTGAGACTCACCAGCCAGACATGAGAGAATTTTCTATAATAACTCAAAGCTCTCCCCATTAAATGACCCATCTCTGGCTATTGGGGATATTTGCTACTAGTAGTCATGGGCCATATCCTATTGTAGGCAATCTCATCACATCATCCCCTCCATAAATTTATCAAGCTCAGTCTAGAAACAAGTTAGGTTTTTTGCCCCCACTGCTCCCCTTGGAAGGCTGCTCCTTCACTCCATTCACTCCTCTGATGGTTAGAAACCGTCATCTAATTTCAAGCTTAAATTTGTTGATGGTCAGTTTATACCCATTTGTTCTTGTGCATACATTGGCCTCCAACTTAAATAACTCATCTCCTTCCCTAATGTTTATCCTTCTGATGTACTCATAAAGAGCCATCATATCCCTCCTCATCATTTGTTTTGATAAGGAGGTTGGCTTGTTTAGCCTAAGTCTCCTCTCATAAGGTAGGTTCTTCATCCTTCTGATCATCCTAGTCCCCTTTCTCTGCAGCTGTTCCAGGTTGAATTCATCTTTTTTAAACATGGGATACCAGAACTGCACACAGTATTCTAGATGAGGTCTCACCAGGGCCTCATACAATAATACTTCCCTATATCTGCGGGAAATACCTCGTTTGATGCATCCTAGGATTTCATTAGCCCTTTTCATGGCTGCATCACATTGGCGGCCCATAGTAATATTGTGATTTACCAATACACCCAGGTTTTTCGCCTCCTTTGTAATTTCTACTTGATAAATCCCAGTCTTAAAACAAAAATTCTTGTTGTTAGTCACTAAGTGCACAACCTTGCACTTTACACCATTAAATTTCATCCCATTTTTATCACTCCTGTTTTCAAGGTTTTCCAAATCTTCATGAAGCCTTCAAGTAGAAGAATTATGTGGTGCACAAAAATGCAGTCCCCCTTGAGCAAGATCTTCCCCACCTTACTTTCAACACTGATCCCAATTGGTCAGGGGTCAAAGGTAGCTTAATTATATCTATGGAAATATTTCCACTGTCTTGAGGTTTGGACCAGGCCTTTGTTATCTTAAATATTAAAATGCCATTTTCCTCCGTGATCAATAAAGGCTTTTCACATGAGATGAGAACAGATGGTTCCAGCTCACTTTTAAATCCTGTCCAGCTTGGTTATTACCTTATGATTGATGGTTGTTCAGTGACCTGTGTGAAAAAGTTTCTCAGTCCAATTCCTGGTGGACAGATGCCAGGACACTAACGAAATAAAAATGTCAGTCTCAGCTGAGAGGCCAGGGGTTGAATGAGTACTGGGTCTGGATCCAGAACTACCTTCTCAACCTTAGAGGATATCCCTCCAAAAACAGCTTCAAGGCATATTTCAAGGCCATGTGGAGAACCTTGTACAGCTACTGACCTGTGAATAAAGAACCTGATTCAAATCCCGTTGAAGATAATGGAAAAATTGACAGTCACTTCAGTGGGCTTTGGATCAAACCCAAAGTGAGGATGGCCATCCATCTAGCATCTTCCAAAGATGAGTTAAATTATATATTTTTTAAAAAATATGTGGCTTTAAAAACTTTGTCTTATAATAAACATTATTTCTTCATGCCTCAATGTCATCATTTAATACAATCATCTTGTATGAGTATTACTTTTCGTTTCTCAGTAGAGATATTTCTGATGGCTGTTCTAATTCATTTTTAAAGCAAGTATTCCTCAAGGTAAAGAAAAATTAATTATAATCTAGACCCATCATTGATCCAACCCACCTTTTTCTAATGGTAAAGTTGCTCTTGGTTTTGGTATACTGTTAACACCCTTTTGTTACCTAACTCTACAATATTTATGAATTAAGTGCTACCTTTCAATCACACACTCCTGCCTTTATTATTTCCTTATTGTTCAAGGTTCAGATGTATTCATTTCTCTGTACAAGCCAAGAAAAACACCTCCACCTCCCTCCCACTCAGTCCATACTTTTCTCTTTTTTTCATGAAAATAATGAAAAACTGATTTAACTTTTTTTGAACTCCTCAGATAGACAGAACAATGAGCATGAGAAGTGCATTCTAGTTCAAGTGATACCTGGCAATTACCTCAACATTTACTTTGTCTTGTAAGGTTTTTCCTCTCAAAACTTAGGGCTAGGTTCATGAAGGGATTTAGGTGCCTAACTGCCACTCTAGCCGCCTAAATTCAAAATATAGATCCTTAAAACCCCTGCTCATCTGCTGTCTCACCCTGTAGGTACCTAAGTTGCCACTGGTAAAGTCCCCTTGGCTCCTAAATTTCTGCTGGTGGGCATGTGGAAAGCCACATCAGTCCTGCCACATGGCATCCAGCTCATATGTAGCCCCAATAGCATCCTCAAACCAGATGTTTTACCCATCTCACCTGCTGGTCCCTATTCAATAGGCATGCTCTGAGAACTGATTATAAGAATTCTGAAAATCCATGTCATTTGGTGCCAAATTTCTCTTTTCTTAGTACCAGGAGTGTTTGAGGAGGCCCCTAGTGCTGAACCCTGGCATGACACTCACTGTGAAAATAAGTTTACAAGAGTGGGAGGAGTGCATAAGGATAATCCTTCTAGAGTTGGAGTTGCCAAGTTTTATATCATTAGCTTGTTTTTTTTTAAAAGCTGTTCATGATTTCTAGAACAGCAAGACTTCTCTTGTGAATGTTTAAGGTAAATGGCAAGATATCCACCACTTCCCTACTGTCTTTGCAGCTGGGAGTGAGGTTACCAACCATGTTTTATTATTCCAATGGGATTGAAGTCAGGCTGCTTTGGGTGAAGCATCCTCTGTTCTGTAAGGAGACAGAGGGAGGTTACTGTTGCAGTCAAATGAATGGGGTGGGGTCGGAACAGGAGAATCTGGAAGGAAGGGAGAGAGACTGAGGGGCAGGTGAATGGGTGGAGGGAGAGGGAAGAGAAACGAGAATATATGAGTAGCACCATATTGAAGGGAAGTGAGTGGAGGCAACTAAGGGAAAGGGTGGGGATGGGTTTGGAGGCAGGAGGTGGATGGAAAAGGAATGGTCACTCCCCCACCCCAGAAATTAGTAGACAGTAAGTGGCAAAGGTGGGGAGGTCCTCCTTGCACAAACATGCAGATGTTGGGAAAATTATGGCCCTTTATTATCAGAAGGTTTTAAAGGATTAAAGCCCGTAGATGAAAGCCAGCACTGCCATCCTTGAATAAGCAGTTATTAAGTTGTTCTAGAACTTTATAGCCACAATTGGACTGTGTGCAGCCAAAAACCCATTAGTAAAACTATCACCTGAGGTATGTTTCCAATTGCTAAACAGCTTGGGCATTATCTGAATCTCTTATCCATAAAGCACTTAGACATTATAATTAGATTTTAGAAAGACATGGATTGATTAGCTCTTATCCTCATTTAGGAAATGATACCCCCTCCTGGATTTTAGTGTCTATTTCCACTAATGTCTACAGTTTAGAATCTCATAATATATTTAACTCTGGTCTATCGATACAGTATCTGCAACTGAAAAAAATTAAGCTTAGAATAAGCAGGATCCAATAGGTCCTCTAAGCTTTACAGATGTTTTCATGCTGATGCTCAGAGTTACCACGGCTTTGTGCCTCTCTTTCACACAGAGTAGATTGCATTATGATTATTTTGTGCCCCTTGGATTCCCAGTTGCTAATAATCAAATAGCATCTCATTCAACACTAGGCTGCAAGGCTACATTGCTTCCTTGCATTGGCTGAGAACGTTTATTTAACTAGAAATCCGCAAACTGATTTCAAACTAATTTTGAACTACTTGAATACTGAAGGTTTAAAATTTCCATTTGAACCTTGAGTTTTTGCTTAAGAGAGACTGAGGGAAAAGGGAAAAAAACCCAATAAACCTTAATTGTAGAGGATGGAGAAGAAATTCTAGTAGTAGATACCAGGAGCCAAATACCTAAAATGAGGTCTCAAAGTGGCCTTTGTTTTATAAGAGCAATTATTATTTACTAGTTGTATTACAAGTAGCACAGAGCAGCCACAATCAGTATCAAACAGTACTGTGAGAATGTTAAATTATTTGTAAGAGACTATTGTAAATATTTTAATGGCAGCCACTGTTTTGAGAACTTGCCATAAAACACTGCTGAAGGGAGCATTTATGTGGGCTAATGATTTCCATATCAGATGAGTCCTCACCAGTGGTGAGTAGAGTGGGACGATTACCTCCCACATCTTATATGTGACACTCTGGTTAATATATCCTAGACTTATATTAGCCTTTTTTTTTGCAACTGCATCATATTGTTGACTCGTATTCCATTTGTCAAGGTCATTTTGAATTCTAATCCTGTCCTCCAAAGGGCTTCAAACCTCTCCAAGCTTGGTGTCATCTGAAACATTTATAAGCATACTCTCCACTCCATTATCCAAGTCATTAATGAAAATATTGAATAGTACCGGACCCAAGGCTGACTTCTGTGGGACCCCACCAGATACGCCCCTGAATTTAACAGCAAACCATTGATAACTACTCTTTGAGTACAGTCTTTCAACCAGTTGTGCACATACCTTATAGTAATTTCATCTAAACTGCATTTCCCTAGTTTTAGAATGTCGTGTGGGACTGTCAAAAGCATTACTAAAAATCAAGATAAATCACATCCACTGCTTCCCCTCTATCCAATAGGCCAGCAATCTAGTTACTGGGTGAAAGAGCTAGATTGAGTTTGGGGAATCCTACCACCCCCACATACATCCTTTGATGCACATCTTACAAACAGTAAGATCCTCAAAACTCCTTTCTAAGTATTGTTTTAGAAACTAGAGGGAGTGTTTTTTTGTATGCCAGAAGTTACATGCACGTGACTTGTGCAGGTTAAGCAAACTGTCACTCTTTATTTATTTTGTTTTTACAAAAAATAGTTCACATAATATACATATCAACTCTCAATAGTGCTAGCTTGCTACATTTATGAGGATGCTTCTTTTCCACACTCCATTATGCTGATAAACTGAATCAACTTCACCTGTTACATTATTAAGTATTCCCTTGGCCACTTCAGAGTTGTCAGATGATTGAATTTTTAGTAGAGATTTAATTTAGCATTCTAATAAGCCTGTAGAATGTAAAATTTCATTTATAAGAGCATTTACAAAGTCTAAACTAAGTGTGCCATTTAGAATGACCTGCCTCCTGAGATTGGTGGGATCAAGAAGAAATTTAAGACTTCTCTCCCACCTTCTTTGAGAAAAAACACCACCACCTTTTTCGGTCGATGGCATAGTTCAATGTTCTGAATGAAGTTTGTAGTACCAAGCTTTCATGGAACTATGGCTTTGATTCAGCAAAGCACTTATGGCCACACTTTAAGTCCATCCTGCTTTCTAGCAAAATCCTTAAGCATGTGCCCACGTCCTTTATTGAATAAGAATCTATATGTTCAAATCCTGGCATAGTCAACTCAAGCTCTTCCTCCTTTTAAGGGAAATAAATTGAGTTCCATGATGTTTAGAATGAGGTCATAAAAACCTGAGTTCCTGTCCACTTTTTGTACAGTGATTTACCTATGGCATTTCCTGTAAGAATAGGAATTTGGGCTGTTGTAAGTGGCCAAAATAACTTACTCTCCCTACACTACTTAGCGGGGAGCTGTCTTTTTTTGTGCTTTTGCACATTACCCCAGAATAGATCTTTTTCAGTGATGTCATAATTAGGGTGACCAGATAGCAAATGTGAAAAATCGGGACAGGGGGTGGGGGGTAATAGGAGCCTATATAAGAAAAAGACCCAAAAATCAGGACTGTCCCTATAAAATCGGGACGTCTGGTAACCCTAGTCATAATGCTGCATTAAGTTTAAAAATATGATGTTAAGGGTGCTATTTAGCACTAGCGCCTCCCAGTGGTCAGACAGGGCATGGTAGACCCTCTTTTCTCCTGGTGCCCCTGTTGAGAGCCACTCTGGTCCTGAAGTGATCTGGCCCTCAGTCCCCTGGCCAGGTCTATAGATCTCACTCTAGGGTCAGATTTCAGGTTTGTCCTTCAGGCTTTAGGGCCTTCTCTTCCCTAGACTCTCCATATCAGGGGTCCACTTCTGCATGTGGCACTCCTTAAGGGTAAGAGGACACCCTCTTCATCAGCTACCAATCCAGAACCCAGTGTAGGCAGCTATGTCCTGCATTATTGAAGTGTTATACTGCTGCCTTTGTGGACTCCTTCCTATACATCTCCTTTTTTCCCTTGGATAAAGACATCCAATAAGTGAAAAATCAAAGATAAAGTCTCAGATCTTCTATAAATTCCAAATCTTTTTTTATCTTTGGGTTTTGGGCCACACTATAGTCAGGTGTCAGGCCACAGGAGCTCCTTCTCAGGAGCTCAGAATTTAGGTTAGCTCACCTTCACAGTCTGCTGCCTGCTCCCCCTCCAAGTTGTGCATGCTTTGCAGGTGTGGTGGGATGGGGCTGCCTGGGCCCAGAGCAGCTGCATAAGCCCTTCCCTTACTGATGCAGGGAGTTGTCATCAAGAAATGGTACCCTGCCCTCTCAGTGGGGAAAAAAAAAGTCTGTGTTTTGGTGGGCTGCTGCAGCTCAGTGGAGTACCTCAAAGTTGTATGGTTGTAAAGATAAGTACTGCTGCAGTATTTGTGTATTGGTTTCTTTCATGGAGTTCAACCAGCAAAGACAGTCATGGTCAGTCACTAGTGAGAAATGGTTCCCCAGTAAATAATATCTATGAGCGTCCATGGCCTGCTTCACAGTCAAAGACTTCTTCTCAATGACCAAGTACACTTTTTTCCAAGGGAACATCTTTCAACTTATGTAGAGGATTGAGTGTTCCTCTCCATCGACTCCCTGGGAAAGGACTGCGCTGCAGACCCATCTCTTGGGTAGGATGAATTGGGGTGACCACTCTGGGCCCCATGCTTTGGGGAGCCCCATGAGCTGGTGTGATGGGCCAGTGTGGTCAGTCCTGGAAGAGATGAATCCATCACTTCCGCCCCAGACTCCCCTGTGGGATGGCCCTGCTGCTCTGAGTCCTACATCTGAAGTGTCTGTCTGCAGAAATAAGGGGTTTTGAACATTCAGGGTGAAAGAGTACTGGCTTTTGGCACAGATGAGTCTTTAACTTTCTAAACATTACATCACAGGTTTCAGACCAGATAACTTTTTGGGACTACTGTCCTTCACAAGGTCTGAGGGATGCTGCAATTATGGTAAATTTGGAGCAAATTTCCTATAATACCCTGCCAAATACAAGATGCATGGCACCTGCGTCTTTGTTGTCCTTCCAAGCCTTTAGAATGGCTTCTTCGGTGGACTTGAGCATTCCCTGGGCCTCTGATCCAGGTCAGGCCAGGGTCCCAGGCTCTCACTGCGATCCCTGGTGGCTGATGGGGTTGAGTTGGGTTGTGGCTCCATGTAGGCCGATTTTGCTGGTTGGCCCTCATTTTGGGGCAGACTGGTTCTCTAACTCCGACACAAATGTCTCCTGGCATCCCAGGTCATAGGTGTAATTTTCAGTCAAGAGTACAGCTTTTACCAGAGTCTCAGGCCAATGCTTCAATACTGAGTCTTGTCCCCTGGTGGGGAATATCTGGGTGAATTGTTCTACTACGATCAGCTCTGCTACCTATGTCTTGGAACATGTTTTGGGCTGCAGCCAGCACCAACTCTGGTCCCTTAGCTTCTGGGCCACCACCCAAGGCTGGCCCCACGTGGAACTTTTCTTCCCAAAAGCGACAATGGTAGGTTTCTTCTGTAATATCCAAGTAATCCAAAATGGTGGTCTTGACTCAGAAATAGTCCTGTGTGGCCTTAAGGTCTAGTCCCCTGTAGGCAGCCTGAGCCAGTCCCATCAAATATGGGTCCAGCAGTATGGCTCAGTGTGTGGGGGGAGAGGGCACTGTCCAGGTTTTGCCATTTTTTTCAAACATAGCTAGAAAGGCCACGGGGTCATGCTCTGCTCCCATCTTTGTGAATTCTAGTGGGACCATGGGGACAGAAGATGAGCTCAGGGTTCCCGTGGGAGGGTTTGTTGCAGCCCCCGATGACTGTATGAGTATCAACATCTGTTGGAGAAGGCCCTTCTGTTGCTCCTGTTGCTATGCAGCCAGTTCTTTCATGAGCTGCTTCAAGTGTTGTAGTGGGAGGGCTGCTTGTTGCTGCTGTTGGGCAGCCATTTGTTGCAGCAGCTATAGGTGGTGTTCTTGGCTTGATGCTGTTGCTTATCCATCATCCATTCTAACAACTTCTCCTTGTCCATCTTTCTGGATAGCCATTGTCTGCCCAAAGGCTGGCCACCTGGTTCGGGGGAGGCAGCAAGAATGGACTTCACCTCTTTTTTTTCAGTCACACCCTTTTAGCAGAGTTGGGATGAGATGCCCATGTTCTCTACCAATTGTGAAGGGGTTCACTCACTGCAATCTTCAGCAGTACTCCCTATTGAAGTTTTAGCAGATCCTTCATGATAAAGGGTACTATATAAATAAGAGACTTTATTAATTTTCTTCCCTCAAAGTACATATTGCTTTTATAAAAATATTTTTCTTATGAAATTGCTCACTCTTTTCACTTATTTACCACCAAGGGAACAATACAATAATCTGTATGATTAATTTTGTGATCTGACACATTTTACATTTGATTGTGTTGCTTGGTACCTGATCTGATTACGTTTTCCAATATGTACCTAATTTTTAGCAACAATTATTATATAAAAGATCACTGGTCAAAGAGGGAAAAAAGCACACTTGTTAACAGTCTAGTGGGCATGCCTTTTAATCAGCTATTGAATTTGGCAAATTGTATTGGTTAAAAAAATAACTAAAAAAAAACCCAAAACAAAACGAAACCAAAGAAATAAAAAATTTTGCTCTGACATTTTTAAAAACAAATATTGCATTTTTCTGATTTGAAATGACTTTGTTTCCAACTTTCCTTTAAGATTTTAAAATAAACAGATTTTAAAATGATTGATTGAAATGAAATTTTTCATTTCAAGTCAAGTAAATCTTTTTGTTTGATCCAAAACAATAATTTTTATTACTTTTCAATTTGCTGAAAATTTTGAAAATTTTTATTTTTTTCCTCAGTTTTCTTCATTTTTTTTCTTGGGATTGCCAGCAAACCAGAAGTCTATTGTACATCCAGCTTTAGTTTTTATCCAGAAACACTGCTCTTTAGCTGAGCAGCAAATAATTCATTGGCCCCATTATACATTTCTAGATCCAGATGGGCACAGATAACATGGGACTGTGCAAAATAATGCTAATTTTGTTCTGGACAGGAGGATGTTGGCTGATTACTAGAGGATAAGTTGGTCCTAGCAGAATGTTTAAAGAAAAGCCCACAGTCACAATAAAATACTTATAATAGGGGACTCAGAAAGATGAAGTCCTCACATTCTCAAAGTAATGTCCAATGTCATGTATAACAGCCAGTTTCATTATTGTCATGGATTTCTCAGTGTTTCATAGATCCATAGATTCTAAGGCCAGAAGGGGCCATTAGTCTGACCTCCTGCATAACATAGGCCATAGAACTTCACTCAGTAAATTTTGTGTGAAGCCCAAGTTTCTGCTTGAGCTGTAGTTTGTCTTTGAGAAAGACATCTAGTCTTGATTTAAATACTACAAGTGATGGAGGATCCACCACATCCCTAGGCAAGCTGTTCCAATGAATAACTACCCTTGATGTTAAACATTTGCACCTTATTTTTGGTCTGAATTTGCCCAGCTTCGGCTTCCAACCAGTGGCTCAGGTTACCTTTTTCTGCTAGATTTAAGATCCATCTTTTGTTAGAAATCTCTTCCCCATGTAAGTCCTTATAGACCATAATGAAGTCATCTCTTAACTGTTTTTGGATAGACTAACTAGATTGAGGTTTTGAAATCTTTCATTATTCATCATATTTTCTTGCCCTTGAATATTTCCTGTAGCTCTTTTCTCAACCCTTCCCAATTTTTCAACATCCTTTTTAGACGTGTTCCCATCAGAACTGGGAATAGTATTCCAGTAATGGTCTTGCTAATGCTGTATACATATCCACTGTACACAGATGTTCTGAGAGCTCATGTTCAGTTCATTATCTATCTTACTCCTAAATCCTTTTCAATGTCACTGCATTCCAGGAGACTGCACAGGTGTTGGAACTATGGGTTCTGGGGGTGTTGCTGCACCCCACTGCTTTGAAGTAGTTTCCATTATATGCAGGGTTTACAGTTCAATGGCTCTCAGCACCACCACTATACAAATTGTTCTAGCACCCCTGGGAGACTGTGTCCCATTCTGTAAGTGTGACCTGTATTCTTTGTTTCTAAAGGTGTGAACTTATATTTGGCTGCATTAAAACAGGTATTGTTCATATGGGCTCATCTAACAAGCGATGTGGATTGATTTTCTTTGAGATCATTGATAGATATTGAATAACATTAGGCCAAGAAAATAATCCTTTCAGGCTCCCACCAGAAGCACCCTCATGGGATGATGATTTTGATTTCCATTTTGTAATCCATCAGTTAAGTTTTTTATTTATGCAATATGTGCTACATTGACTTTTGTCTTTTTTTAATCATCAGAATATCTTGCAGGGTTAAGTCAAACACCACAGAGGAGTCTAAGTATATTATATTGACTTTAACTTTTTTCCTAGTTATCTGGAGCTTCTCCAGTGTTCCAAGATCTGAGGGTTGTTTTTTTTAAAATCAATGGCTATCTTTTGATACTCTTTGGTACAAGTTATCTAGTCTTGTTGACTTAAAAGTAGCAGTGGTTAGACCATTTGCTCTGAGAGACCCAGGTTCAAGTCCCCACTCTGGCAAAGGGGGAGAAAGCATTTGAAGAGAGGTCTCCCACTTCTCAGGACTTACACACAATAGATCAGCCCCACCCACAAAGACCTTACTCTCTAAATAAACAAGATAAAGAGTGGAGGGAAAGGAAATATTATTATCCCTATTTACAGATGGGGAAGTGAGGCAGCAGGAATTAAGTCACTTGCTGAAGATCACCCAGAAGATTTGGGTTCATTTCCTGGATCTTCCAGAGTCCTAGTCCGGTGCTTTGACCACAAGAGCACCCTTCCCTCAGTTTCAGGACATACAGCTCTGCAGCTGGAATTTTTGCTCCTTTGACAAGTGCTTGGAGCCCACTGAAAGTGATGACCCTTTATTAGGGGAGGTTCAGATCCTCTTAGCATGCCCAATATATATGATCAAATGTAATTTTTTCTTTATTTTTCTAGCCAGAGGGTTAATGAATTCATCATCTGAACACTGAGGGGCATGGAGACAAAGACTAAAAGATCACACAAATGGTAGCTCAGAATGACAGAGAAAGTGGAAAAATCTCTTTATCTTAAATTTATATCCAATCTATCATCATTAAAGCAATGAAACAAGAAAAGCATCTGTGTGATGGTTTTGGTGTCGAAGAAGCTAGATGTGTTGAAAAGCCCAAAAGGAATTCTCTTCAGTTCTTTCAGAGGGGAGGTTGGTAATAGTTTGTACCTTGCTAATGTTGTGTGCCTGATTTTGTCACTGTGTAATGAATCAGCAGAACTGTGCGAACCCTGCAGGTTCTGGTCATGAGCTGAACCCAGAAGTGTGATTTGCAGGAACTGAAACAAACCAGTCCCAATGTGCTTGTTTGTTTGGGGCAGAATTCAATAAGCTCAAACCTCCAAGGATCTTTCAATCATTGGGGCTGATAGAGAAGAATGCACAAAGAAGGGAGTGTGAGGATTCAAAAAGAGAACTTAAGGAAGCATAGGCATCAAGATTAGGAGGGAAGGTGATCAGATTTAGAAGGCAGAGTTGTAAAACAGAGTTTTACTGAGTTTTGATGGTGAGGGAGCAGAGAACTGTAGTGTTAAAATTCAACTGTTTCCAGGGATAATTACAGCTAAGCAGGTGAAGGGAAATGAGTTTACAGTGATCTGTCAACATATTATGTTAAATTTAAATAAGCACAAAATGGAGTCAGAAATTGTTGTAATTCCATTGTTTTGGCAGAAAACACAACAGCTAGAATGGTAAACAAATTCACAAAGCCTTTTTAGGGTATGCCCACACTGTAGCTGGGAGCTAGCTTCCCAGCTCCGGTAGACAGATTTGCACTAGTGAAGCTGAATCTAGTGCACTAAAAATAGCTGAACAAAAGATTTAATTTCTAAGATGTATACAATTTTGACCGAAAAAGATGTTAAGAAAACAACCCAGATGAAAAGATGGGAGAGGGATTTGGACAAAGAAATTGATCTGGATGAGTGTGTCTCTAAATGGAAAAGGAGATATACATCTTCAATTTGTGTAGCTCATAAAGGAAAAAAAGTATGTTACTTTATAGATGGTATTTGACTACTAAGAAGGTGCTCTGTTGGAGGGGTTGGAGGGAAAGAAAAACATACTTGCACATGTGACAGTTGTGCCTGGGAATTAGGTTTGGGGAGGAGATTATTGAAGAGATTCATTTTATGACAAAATGCTGGCTTCCTAGAGGTCCCCTGACCTGCTTACTTAATGCTCCAGTAAAGGGCCTACATTTTACACAGAACAACACATTAATGTATTTATCGTTAGCAGCAAGACATTGTATTGCACATTATTGGAAAAATGTGACTTCTCTTTCTATGGAATTGTGGTATAGTAAAATATGGAATGTCCTTGTAATGGAAAAGCTTCCACACCAAGTTCATATGCAAGAGAAGTGCCAAAAAGAGGATAGCTATTGAGAAATTTGGTGATTCTTTTTAGCGAACCCAGAGCAGGAGGGCTCCCTAGCCAGCAAGCCAGAATCTTTAGCCAGGTTCTTTGACTATTAACCTGATCCTCAATAAATAATGTATTTGATGTAGTGCATTATTATTTATTGGAAAAATTACAATAAAATGATGATAATAATACACATAAATAGCAGTGTGGACATTGCGGTTTAGGCTGGAGCTTCCATCCTACCTCATAGGCTTGGGTTATTATTTCTTTACGTATTTGTCATCCTCTTCTTAGGTTCTATCTGTTTGATCTCAAATTTGGACAAACTAGAACTGATTCATAGCTATTATACTGCTACTATAACAAGAGCTGTAAATTGAAGGCGTGCAACCAGCTTTGTTTCTGAACTGGTGGTAAAAATCAAGGTAAACCAAAGTCAGATGCTTTTGCCAACCTAGAAATAGAAAACCAAAGAGCAGCCTGGGGTATCCTGTCCTACTCTATAGTGCTCCAGTGAACGAAACTAGATTAGAGAGTGACAAAGAGTCCTATGGCACCTTCTAAACTAACAGACATTTTGGAGCATAAGCTTTTGTGGGTGAATACCCACTTCATCAGATGAGTATTCACCCACAAAAGCTTATGCTCCAAAATGTCTGTTAGTCTATAAGGTGCCACAGGACTCTGTCGCTTTGTCCAGACTAACATGGCTACCCCTCTGATACTAGATTAGAGAGATGTTTAGTTTTCCTTTTCATTATTATATGTGTCTATTACCTGTCCTTAAAGCAAGATTTTTATTTAACTGGACTTTGAAGCTAATGTTTTCATTTTAATTCATCTTTTCCTCAGTGGGACTTTACAGCAAGCCCTTGTAAATGGTAGGAAGGACTCTGGGGGTGGGGGGAGAAGGAATGTGAGTGTTTTTTGAATGGTTTTACTTTCTTCAATTACATTTTCTTTAGTTTAATAAACCTGAATATCGTTTTCTTGTTCACTTGCTTAGATTAGTGAAGAACCACTTTGCATAACAAATAAGCCCAAGGATAAACCGTTTAATGTTGTAGTAGTAGCAGTAAAAAGTGCTAATTAATGTCCCAAAGTGACACTTTAAGGTCAGGACAGCAGGGCTTGAACTTAACATGGAAAAGTAAGTGGAGGTCAGTGAAGATATGTGAGTAGAGGACGATATATTAAAGAATAGGCCTTATTTGGAAAATATTATACATTAAAGATGTGTAAACTTGGAAACTAGATCACATTATCACTACTTTACCCATGGAGACTTAATTTTTCATGTGGTATTACTATACTGATTTTTCATTTACCAATTTTCCAGCTCTTATTTCATGTTTTTTAAACAGAATTACCACATTTGAGTCTGAATACAATAGTGTTGACATTTGCTTTAAAGCAGCTGTTCTTTTAAAAATTCATGTTTTTCTGAGTCAAATGTAACCCTTTATTTCACAATTCCGCACAGGCTTCTGGAAGAATATAAAACAAAAGAAGGTAAAATGTTTAAGTAACAGAAACAGGGTAACCTTCCAAATATAGTGAATGTTTTTCTTCTTTAAGTGCGGTTATTGAAGGTCTTATTATGTTAATGAAAATGATATTACAATCAGTCAATGCATGCATTTCTGAAAGGAATGATAATATGCCCTTTAAAATCAGACTCCCTTTTGAGCTACAGTAAACTTCAGATGCTAACAAAGCAGCCTAGCTTTGAAGTCAGTGACCACAGCAAATATCAAACATATTTATAGTTGGCTAAAAATGTGCACTTGTGAACTATGTCAGTCAACCCAATCTCTTTAAACTGACCTAGTGCTTTCAAGAATTCACCTGTGACTTAAACTGAACCTATAACTAGCGCTAGCAAACATCTGAAAATCAACTCCCAAGAGAATGTATTTTTTCACTTCACAGCAGTTGCTGATGCAGTCTATTACGTTTTCTGACTTCCTATATTTAAAAGGTATTTCAGAGTCTTATCTTCAACCTGCAGTGGTCTTATTAATTCATGTAACTTGTTTTGTCATTAGGAGGTAGTGAGGAGAAACTATTTCTGAAAATAATTTAGCAAACAATCAGGGGAATCAAAAGGAAACAATTTTTTGTAGAAGCCGATTATAACAGTGATATTATGAAATAAACTAAACAAAACAACAAACTATTTCCCATAATTTCAAGTTTATGCTTTTATATTTAATAATAGCCTTCAGTGAGGTCGTGACAGGGCTCCACTCACCACGCTAGCGCCTCCCACTGGTCGTCTTGGGGATCAGCTCTGCAGGTTGGTATGCTCACTTCTGGTGGTGTCTCGTCCATTATCATTTCTACTCATGGACCCACGTCACTCTGGCCGTGCCACGATCTGTGCTCCTCTCTTTCTGGGGGCCAGTACAGCAGTCCAACTGTCCAGCCATTTCCTCAGTGGCAAGTGGGGGAACCCAGGACTGCCCATTATTCTGGGTCCTGGCCCAGGGACCCTGTAGATGGCAGCCATGTGCTGCATCCCTTCCAACCTCTCAGTACATTTCCCTGGGCCACTTCCCCTTAGCTCAGGGCCTCAGCATGCCCAACTTAGCAGCCATCCAGGAGCTCTCTCTCACTCCCCTGCTCCTGCCCAGCACTGCTCTGTCCAGGGTGTTAGCTTTCTTCCACTTTCAAGGCAGCCCTCCTTGAGCTCCAGGGAGCAACTCAACCTGCTGTGCCCTGCAGATCTTCTTATATGGGCCTCCCTAGGGCTCTATTAACCCCTTATAGGTCAGTGTGGGGCAGACACCCCATCACAGAGGTCAGTGTCATTTTTATGCTGTTTCTTGTATTAATCATTTTAAGTTGAATGGAGCTCAATCTTTACCTCTTCTAACCTTCAGATGCAGATTTCTTCTTCCTCTCCATGACATTCCGCAGGGTATAATCTGGATGGCTGAACAGCTGTGTCCTCTCAAACCTCCAGTCTGGGGTGCCTTTCACACAGCTTTGCTGTGAGAACAACCACTCCTGGCCTGTTCACACACTGCTTCTAGTATGCAAAATCACTGAATGATATGAGTGCTTTAGCCAGTCACTTCTGAATTATATTGCAGAATGTCACCAACAAATTCTCAGTCCTAGACTTGTCCGCAGAAAGGTGTGTCTTGTACTGCCCAGCACCCTCCTGGACAATACAAGCTCCTGGAAAGTCTGTCATTTCACTAATAGAAAATGGTATGCACAAACCCTGTTATCTCAAATGGAGTTTCCCAAACACTTCAGTCCAAACAAACACTGGTTTAGATAAATCAATAAAACAAGTTTATTAACTACAGAAATATAGATTTTAAGTGATAAGAAGTAATGAGTCATAAGTCAGAATTGGTTATGAAGAAATAAGTAACATGCAAACTAATACCTAACAAATCACGCTAAGTGAATTTAAAGCAAAAAGATTTCTCTTACAACATGCTTACAGCAGTCATGCTGGATTCCTTCAGCGAGGACCTGTCCCCCAGTTTTCTTTGTCTTTCAGACCTTCTTGATGCCAGAGTATAAATGTGTGGAGGTGATTTGTGTCCTCTGTTCTCCCTTCTTATATCATTTCTCTTATTTAAGAATCATCTCCAGCTGGGGTTCGGGTCACAGTGTGTCTCTTTGCCAAGATGTAAACTTCTCACTCATACCCTTCTTCTTGGCCAAAGAATGGTCAGTTAACCAGGTGATAGTCCATTTGATTTTGTTGACACCTGGCTGAGGTGTCACTTTTCCTTTTCTCCCGAAGGAACTGGTCTGTGCCTACTTTTCTAAACTTGGAGCATATCTCAGCAATGTCATACAATAGAATCTTATAACTTTACATACAGTTGGCACACACCTTTTACCAAGACAATAATGATCAGCAAATTGAGTTTTCAAATGATATCTCACAAGGGATACTTTGTACAAGATTTATCATACTTTTGTAAAAAGGGTGAACATGGGGGTACAGACTGTTGCCTCTTTTTCTATCCCAAGAACAAAACACCAGATGCACAGCCCACTGAAATAAATTGGGAGTTTTTCCATTGACTTCAGCGGCATTTGGTTCAAGACATAAGTGAAAAGAATTTGTTTGGACACTAGTAGCTTTAATTGTAAGGAAGATAGTGGGTCTGGACCTGTTTCTTTTGAGGTCAAAAGGAGTTTTGCCATTGACTTCAGTGGGTGCAGGATTGAGCCTACAGTTGGGAAAAGACTTTTCAGTGTTACCAGTCTTCAGTTAATTATTTATGTCTTGGGGACTTGAGCATTGTTGGGTGAAACCACATTAGTAATGCTTGAAGAAAATAAATAAATGGGGATTCGCGTGCTTTTCCATCTGGTAGGGAGATAGAGATGTATCAGTCTTAAAATCTAAGAAATATTTTCATTTATCCATAACTCCAATACCATGATGCTTATCTGGAGAAAGTTCTAAAAAAAACCCTTATCAGTTACATTTAATGGATAGGTATTTATTTCTTCCTCTCTGCCTGCTCTCCATCTAAATTGTTGTCATATGTGATAAAAGCACTGCTGAATGCTCTGCATTCAGAGAGTTGCTACTTTATTTTGACTCTGTTTTATTGGTCATTCCTTTGCAGAACAGTATGCTGAGCAGCCTTCAAACATCAGCTCAGACCAGATCCACAGTGCAGAAAAATGCGACTTTCACAGGGTTAGGATCCAATCCTGCTCCCACTGAATTCAATAGGAAAAGCAGGAGTGGTTTGAATGTTTAGAAGTTGATTGTTCCAAATTCAGTAAAGGGTCAGACTAGTGTGGTCTCTGTGCCTCGCCAAGATTCTGCCATGTCATTGAAACTGACAAGAAAGGTGCCAACGGTGGAGGAGTTTGCCATCATGGTACCTGCCCATGGGACGGATATAATGACCTTATTTTACATTAAAGGCCTGATACAAAGCCCACTGAAACTGATGAGAGGACTCCCATTTATTTCAGACTTTAAATAAACAGCTGTCTATTGACCCATGAACATATGACATATTTAAATTTCTATTGACATACTTAAATTTCTAGACAAAGCATTGATAGCTGGATTGATCTTTATAACAATCCTGTGGAATTTGCTGAATACTTCAGACATGATCATAACTTTTCACTGAAAATAATTGAGCCAACTTCTGTTTCCAGTTATTCCAGTGTAAATCTAGACTAATTCAATTGAAACAATTTACAGTGGTATAACAGAGCAGAATTTGTCCTTATGTTTCAAGTTCTTCTGGTATCTGACTGCATATCAAAACACTACTACTCTGCTGCCATATAATCTGAAACAATAGCATGGAGAGAGAGCTAAACCTCAGCCTCTTTTTAAACCAGTAGATTGCTAGTTCAAAGCCTGTTTTTGTTTTTTCTAGGTCCAGAACAGCATTCATTGCCATAGCCTTTGGAAGGAAATGTAGCACATTCAAACGAATGACTCATTTTTCTGACTCCTCTATTTGAATTCAACACAAACTTCTTGCTGTAGTGATGCTTGGTTAATGAACTCAAAACTGGAATGAAGATATGAGTTTTACACTGTGTCATGAAAATTGCTGAAATACCATTGTCATAAACAGTTAGTTAAGGGTTAAGGTTTTTTTCTACCTGTAAAGGGTTAACAAGCAGTACCTGTGGACACCTGACCAGAGGACCAATCAGGGACAAGATATTTTCAAATCCCTGTGGAGGGAAGTTTTTTTTTCTGTTCTTTTGTGTTTTTAGAGAGTCTCTCTTGGGAGTTAAGAGAGTCCAGACATCTTAATCAAGTCCTCCCAGGTTTCTGCAATAAATTCTTCTATTCAAGCTAGTGAGTATTAGCAAGGAACTAGTATTCTTATACTTCTATTTCTGTATTTGCAATTCTGTGTTTTGCTATAGAATTTCTTTAATTCAGTACTGTTATTGCTTTTACTGAGAAAGAAAGGAGGGGGGATTCTCTCCAGAGATTGATAAGTTTAGACCCTGTATTTTTGCATCTTGGTAATACAGAGATAGTGTACTTTTTTCTTTCTTTAATAAATTCTTTTCTTTGGACTTGGTTAATTCCTTCTCTTGTGGAGATTCAAGGGAAGGGGAGGGGGGAAGAGTGAGTTCCTCCTGAGGTTGATTCACAGGGTTGAATCGGTGTGAATCTCTCCAGAGTGGCTAGGAGAGAGGCAGGGGGGAAATGGGCTGCTTCCCTGTGTGTAGAGATTCAGGGAGATTGAATCTGTGTTCCCCAGGGGAAGTTTGGGGAAGGACTTTGTCCCAATACACGTACATTATTGGGTGGTGGCAGCTTTTACCAGATCTAAACTAGGATTTAAGTTTAGAAGGATCCATGCAGGTCCCCATATTGGAACCCAACAGCTCCAAGTGGGGGTGAGACCTATGACAACCATCTACCTTTATCTGTTTTATACCTATCAGGTAGGGTCTTAGGTTCAGATTAGAGCCATGACTGTGGGGTCTGAGCCTGGCTTTCACTCAGAGAACCAAGGAGAGAGGGAATATGTCATACATGGTGAGTGAGTGGACTCTAATAAAAGAGAGAGATTCCTCAACAAGATCAACTTCCCCCAAAATGTATGAACCTCTATTTCTAATATTTCACCTAGTTTTAATTAGAAATGGGCCAAGAAGGCTGTGCTCAGACTTGGATTAGGCCTCAGGGAGGATTGATGATTTGGTTTGAGTATAATTGGGCCTAGGTTTTGGGTTCAACAGCACTGAAAACTTGAATTTGCTCTCACAAGATTTCAATCAATGTAACAATTCTCTGCCATCCTGCCTGCATTTGGTCTAGAAATTAGGACCAGTTCTGACAAACAAAACACCTAGAACTAGATTCATATCTGTGGATTCAAACCTAAACTCTCCTTCCCTGGAAAGTCAAAGGGGTTCAGATAGAAGGTTTTAGTAGTCAGTCATTTATTTTTAAGCAACAAGGTGGTAGTATTTTTACTGCTAAAAGACCTTTGATTTTTTTTCATCTTTCCACCATAGAATTTTGAATTGCTTTGGCATAATCTATTTGGCCTGGATTGCTTCTGCAGGTAGAGGCCTTGTCTGGCACGTACAAGCCAACTCCATTTTGTTTTTTTATTATTCAAAATATATTACTTTTTAATGAGATTTTTAAAATAAACACTGTAAGTATACCAACATATACACACTCTCATGCTTCCTCTCTGATGCCACAGGCTTTTGAGTGGGCGCAATACTGCTTAATGTTCCCACATTTACAAGCCTGAGGGGATTTTATTCCCTTGACTCATATTTCCAGTAGTGTCTGTGGCTTACAGGTGCCTCATTTTTCCAATACAAAACAAATATACACAAACATTTCGCAGTAGTGAAGCTCCAACTGAGTTGCTGTCCTTCAGTAACCCCCAGTCCTATCCTCCAGCTTCCGCAGAGAAGCCAATATTCTATTTTAGGTATCTGAGTGAGCTGAGGAAGGGATCTGGAGAACAAGAAGAGAAGCAGAGATAGTTTTCTTGTCAGCGGAGAGATGGATGGAAGCGGTCAGTAAAGGTTTTCCTATTATTTTTATTACAGTAGCATGTAGAGGCCCCAATCCAGACCAGGCACCCATTCTCCCTAGCGCTGCACAAACACATTGAGAGACAATCCCTGTTCCAAAGAGGTAATGTAAATCAAGAAGAAAGAGAAAAGGTGGGAGAGGGCACAAAGGTATGAAGTAATGAAATGACCAATCCTGCTTTGAGCAGGGGTTTGGACTAGATGATCTCCTGAGGTCCCTTCCAACCCTAACAATCTATGACTTGTCCCAGGCTACGTATCAGATCAATGGCAAAGCTGGGAATAGAACCCAGGTCTGCTGTCCCTGAATCCTATATTCGCTCAACTAGACCCATGTGCATTCTATATGTTTTTTTGACATTCGAGTCATTCAAACAAGTCAGGATTGCTATACATTACTCCCTTACAATCACTCATTCAAAATCAGTGCTGCGGGGGAGACCTTACTGTGGTGGTGCTGCATGTAATCAATGCCTCTAATATGTATCAGACAGACAATATATAGATTAGACTATGAGGGGTGTAACTTGTTTCACTGAAGTGAGGCACAGGATCTTGCCAAATCCAAAGTGGTTACCTTAAGCAAGTGTGGAGTGTAGCAGAAAGGAGTGAGGAACAATTTTACATCCTAAATATAAGGAGAAAGGAGAGCTCCTTGCTTTAACATTAGATACTTACATAGGCCCCATCGCCATAATATCTGAGCGCCTCACAGTCTTTCATGTATTGATTCTCCCTGTGAGACAGGTAAATACTAATACTTCATTTTACAGATGGGGAATTGAGGTACAAAGAGAGACTAAGTGACTTGCTGAAGGTCACACATAATTCTGTGTCAAAGAATGAAATTGCACATGGATTTCCTTAATCCTAGGCTATCACCTAATCACTGGACCATTGCTAACTACCTTCCCATGGACCTATTTGTATTGTACGTACAAAGATGGAGAAGAGTGTCATGTTGTCTGGAGTAGCTTCACAACCCTGAGTGCTAATCTCAGGCCAGACTGTCAAAAATTGGGCAGATACCACAAACTAATGGTATGTTCTATAATTAGATTTCACCAACCCAGTAACAAATGTAAACTCACAAAGCACTGAAACAGTCTTACCCTGGAGTCACAGACAGTCCCCTTGGGCACTCCAATGTATCTTGCCACTCAGGCAAGCTGGACTTAATGATAAATGGTCACTTACACCAAAGATCACAAAATATTCCCAAGAGACAAGTCACTTACCCCAGATCAGTTTGTATCTCAGATTTCACACCAAAGACAATGCGTGTAGCCAACTAAGCATTATTTAACTAGGGGAAAAAATGAGAGAATTATTTACAGGTTAAAGCAGGCAAAATATATACACAAACAAATTATCGTCTATGGTTACAAAAGGTAAGAGTAGGGCTAACCAAGGTTGACCTTCGGGAGCTCTGCTTTTGTTTCCTAGCCCAAGCCCCAGTAGCAAAGAGATGAAAAATTTTCATGGCAGGTATCTTCATTTCTTTCTTCCAGAATTCAGGCTGATGGGATAAGCTTTCTTGCATGTATGGGTGTAAGAGGACCATTAACCCAGTCTTTGTATCATGATATTTCACAATGGCCCATTTAATTGTGTTAGTCCTTTTTGATGGGCAGAGGAACCACTCCTTCTGCCTGGGTTCACAAGTTCAGAGCTGGCATTCTTACAGTTATAAAACAAAACTTACACATTACCTTATATCATGGGATATAGACATTACAAGTAAGATTAATGCATGCAGCAATTTACAAGCATTTTATAGAGTCTAAACACATCCATACAAGTCTAACACCTATCTTGAACAATACTAACATACAAGTGAGCTGGTTTGGTTTCTGGCTATGAACTTGTCAAGGCTCAGCTCACACCTGCAGCCTTGACAAGAGCTGGCACTTGGTCTACCAGCATCACAGAGGAGATTTGGTGGTTCAAAAGAAAACATAACACCAGCTATACATACCAAGTGATGGGGTCTAAATTAGCTGTTAGAAAGAAAAGATGTTGGAGTCATTGTGACTAGTTCTCTGAAAACATCTGCTCAATGTGCATCAGAAATCAGGAAAGCTATCCAGAATGTTAGAAACAATTAGGAAAGGGCTAGATAGTATAACTATCATAATACTGCTATATAAATCCATGCTACACCCACACCTGGAATACTATGTGCAGTTCTGGTCACATCATCTCATAAAAAAGATACTAGAATTGGAAAAAGTACAGAGAAGGGCAACAAAATGATTTGGGGGTAGGGAACAGTTTCTGTACGAGGAGCTAGTCAAAAGACTGGAACCATTCAGCTTAGAAAAGAGATGACAAAGAGAGGCTATGATAGAGGGAGGGGTAGCTCAGTGGTTTGAGCATTGGTCTGCTAAACCCAGGGTTATGGGTTCATTCCCTGAGGGGGCCATTTGGGGCAAAAATCTGTCTGGGGATTGGTTGGTCCTGCTTTAAGCAGGTGTTTGGACTAGATGATCTCCTGATATTCTATGAAAATCATGAATGGTGTGGAGAAACTGAATAACATGACACAAAAACTAGGAGTCACCTATTTAAATTAATAGTCAATAGGTTTAAAACAAACAAAAGGAACTACTTCACACAATGTGCTGTCAACCTGTGGAACTTGTTACCAGGGGATGTTGTGAAAGCCAAAAATGGGTTAAAAAATAGATACATTCATGGAGAATAGGTCCATCAGTGGTTATTAACCAAAATGGTTAGAGGCACAGCCCCACTTTCTGTGTGTCCCATAACCTCTGATGATAGGCTAGGGTAGCTTTAATTTAGCTATCTTAATTACCAATAGCAGTGGTTGATCACTCAATAATTGCTCTGTTCTGTTCATTCCATCTGAAGCACTTGGCATCGGTCACTGTCAGAAGACATGATACTGGGTTCTATAAGACCCAGTATGGACAGTCTTATGGAATCAGAGAACTGGAAGGACTCTCAAGAGGTCATCTAGTCCAGTCCCCTGCACTCAGGGCAGGACTAAGTATTGTCTAGATCAGGGGCAGGAAAACTTTTTGGCCCGAGGGACATATTTGGGGATGGAAATTGTATGGCGGGCCATGAATGGTCATGAAATTGGGGGTTGGGGTGAAGGAGGGGGTGTGGGCTCTGGCTGGGGATGCAGGCTCTGGGGTGGAGCCAGAAGTGAGGAGTTCAGGGTGTGGGAGAAGGCTTGGGGTTGGGGTGTGTGGGGGTGAGGGCTCTGGCTTGGGTTGTGGGGGCTGGGGATGAGGGGTTGGGAGCCTCAGAGGGCACTCTGGGTTGGGGCCAGATGTTCAGAGGGCAGGAGGGGGATCAGGGCTGGGACGGGGGTTGGGGTGTGTGTGGGGGTCAGGGGTCCAGGCTCCGGGCAGCATTTACCTCAAGCAGATCCCTGAAGGAGTGGCATGTCCCCCACTCCAGCTCCTATGTGGAGGCGCGGCCAGGTGGCTCTGTGCACCACCCTGTCCACAGGCGCCGCCCCTGCAGCTCCCATTGGCTGTGGTTCCCAGCCAATGGAATCTGTGGGGCCATGATTGGGGTGGGGGCAGCGTGTGGGGCCCCTGGATGCCCCTACACATAGGAGCCAGAGGGGGGACATGCTGCCACTTCCGGGAGCCATGCGGAGCCATGGCATGGTTGGAGCGGCACAACCCCTCCATCCCTGCTCCCAAGATGGAGTGCCGGAATGGGGTAAGCCCCCAACCCCACTTCCTGGCGGGAGCTTGAGGGCTGGATTAAAACATCTGAAGGGTCGGATAGTTTGCCCACTCCTGATCTAGACCATCCCTGATAGGTGTTTGTCTAACCTGCTCTTAAAAATCCCCAATGATGGAGATTCCACAACCTCCCTAGGCAATTTATTCCAGTGCTTAACCACCCTGACAATTAGGAAGTTTTTCCTAATGTCCAACCTAAACCACCCTTGCTGCAATTTAAGCCCATTGCTTCTTGTCCTATCCTCAGAGGTTAAAAAGAACAATTTTTGCCCTCCCTCTTATAACAACCTTTTATGTACTTGAAAACTGTGATCATGTCCCCTCTCAGTCTTCTCTTCTCCAGAATAAACAAACCCATTTTTTTCAATCTTCCCTCATAGGTCATGTTTTCTAGACCTTTAATCATTTTTGTTGCTCTTCTCTGGACTTTCTCTAATTTGTCCACATCTTTCCTGAAATGTGGTGCCCAGCACTGGACACAATACTCCAGTTGAGACCTAATACGCCTGGAATAGAGCAGAAGAATTACTTCTTGTGTTCTTACGTAATGGGTGATGGGAGGGTGAGATTATGAACAATTATTATGGGGATTGTAACCACTCTGTCATTCTCAGACTGATAATTGAGTGGGGGACCCAATCATGTTAGTCCTGGTTAGAGCTGGTAGAAACTCAGAATTTCTAGTTCATGGGAAACAAATTTCAAAATTTGTTTTTGGTCTGAATCAAAACAAGTATTTTTAAAATTTCCCACAAATTGGATTTTTTTAAAATCAGTTTTGTAAAGTTTTAGTGTTTGAGTTCCCAAAACAAAGTTCTGGAATTCCCCAAAACAAAATTCCCAAAGCTTTTTTTTTTTTTTTAAAATCAAAATATTTTCTTTCCTTTGGAATATTCATGGAAAGGTTGTTTTTTTTTTTCCAAATGTTTAGACATTGATGAAAACAGCATTTTTCTGCTGAAAAAATACATTTTTGACAAAAAAAATTCTGAGCTCTAGTCCTGGTATGGAAAAGACTGAAAACCCTCGTTCAACAAGATTTTTCAGGGTCTAGCAATAAATGTCTCCTGGAACACTCCAGGCTGATTAGAAATAATTGCTCCAATCAGACCATCCATAGCATTTATATATACACAGTACTAAATCACCGTAGACTGTAGACACTGTAAAATATAGTATAGAGACAAAACTGGGCTCTGAACTCACTTTCTTTCTTTCTTTTTTTTTTTTGGTCTGGTTGATTGTATTTGTTTTGTAATATATTTCTAAGTTGCCTTTACTTCAGTTTATGTAGGGCAAGCTTTTTGTAGAATGTTGGAGTTTGCCCTGGACTTTATATGCAATGTTACCCATAAACTAGCAGGAACTTCACCATACTAGTATAATTATAATTCACAATTATAATTTCACCTTTTTGAAATAAACCATTAAAAAAAAAGTTGCTCCATGTCAAGAATATATTGTTCCACCTACTTATTTATTTAGATGCACCTTTTGCACTGGCTATTGAAAGAAAAAAAAATCCCCAGTCAATAATCTCCTACTAAGTGCTAACCACATTTGACATTCAACAAAGAACTCTAGTGGGTTGCAACAGTTTTCACAAAACAGCTATCTATTCTGCTTTATTATTAATGGTTATGTTTCAGAGGTAGACCTTTATTTAATTATGACAACAGAAACCCTTTGATGCTTACAGAATAAAAATACTTGTATTTCATACAGTTCCTTCACAACTCATGCAGCTGTGTTCCTCCAGAAAGCACTGTCACTTAACTGTTGTTGATTGATTTCTATCACTTAAATCTGTTTGTGTCCTGGGGTTTTTTCTCATATATTTACACTGAACTCTCTTGGCCAAACACAATTTTGCTTGTAACTTGATAGCTAATAAACACAATTAAAAATTAAAACAGTTTATGGCAAATCATATGAGATAATGAAGCAGTATATTTTGTTATGATTAAAGAGTGCATTTTCAGAGTTACATAAATCTTGTTAAAGAATGGAATAGTAATAGGATTATGGGCATGGCTGGTTAAGACAACGCTGCAGGTCCCACCAGTGCCCACAGGAGTTTAATGCTTATACTGTAGTGATGTGTGTTGTGAAGTACAAACTGCTTCTTGTTGTCTGAGAGCTCTTCAGGGTTAACTAAACTGGGGAAATGGCTCACTTTCTTTAGTCTGGTTATTTGCATTTGTTTTGTGTCCGCATTGTGCTCTAGCACAGAGCAGTTTACCCCTTCAAATGTTTAACCTCCCTGCACCATTCCCCTAACTCTGTGTCAGTCCTGGATACACTTCTGCTCTGTGGGACTTTCACTCCCTTCTGGAATAGTTTAAGCGTTTGAGGCTTGAGCGGTGCAAGTGCAGGCAAGGTAATGTTTGGTCTTCTCCCAATACAGGCTTGGCTGGCTGCTGTAATCAAAAATCACCTGCTCAAAAGGTAAGATGGACCCAGAATGCATTATTTTTTACTCAGTTCTCTCCACCGCCTTCAAAAAATCCCTTGGATTTGCAAGATTAGATAGAAGCTGAGTCCAGTGAAAGTCAACTAGACCTGCAGAGAGATTTCAGGATGAAAATCTGTTGCAAGTTGGAGGATCTGTATGGATTCTTCTTTTTAAACCTTAAAAAGGTTCAGATATGCTTTGAGAATTGTAGGATAGTCTTATTTCAAACTGGTTTACCCATTTGTAGCTTTTTCCATAAGGGAAATATTATTGAGTGAAATGCCTTAATATTGCAGTTGATATAGATTGGCCTTGGCAGTGGGCATAAAGGGGGTGGGGGTGGGGGCTAGCTGGGTCCAAAGGCTCTTTAACCCCTTCAGTACTGGTGGGTGATTTCTCTGCTTTGTTACACATCCCCCCCATCAATATTCATACCCTTCCCCCCACCCCACATCTTCTCTCCTCCATCCTATAAAAAGAAGTCAGCATTCGGTTGGAGTCTTCCAACCCAGTATTGGATGCAGAAAGAGAAGGGGTGGAGGAAGAGGTACCACCTCATATTTGGGGTTTAGGCATGGCATGTAGCCATTGGAGAGGGGCATCATCGGTGACTAATACAAAGTGAGGGCCCTGAAGGTAGTAGTGCAGCGAGTCCATAGCCAATTTTACTGATAACATTTCTTTTTCAATCACAGAGTAAGCCCTCTCTCAGGATGGAGTACTCATCACTTCCCACTACCTGGGATAAAATATTTCCTATGCCCGCATCCAAAGTATTGGTCTGTAGCAGAACTCTTTCGTGAAGTTGGGGCTGTATAAGGCAGGGCTGGGATTTCAAGATTTGAAAAACCTCCTCACAGGATTTGGTCCACTGGATCCTCTTTGGGCTACCATTCTGTGAAAGATCAGTAAGAGGGGCCACAACGTTTGAGAATCCTGGAATAAATCGACAATAGTACCCAGCCAGTCTTAAACACTGGCTTACCTGTTTTCTGTAGGAAAGTGTGTGGCATGACTGGAGGGCCTGGACCTTATTGACCAATGGTTGCACTGTGCCTTTTCCTAAAGTGGATTCAAGGTGGGTTGTCTCATCCTTGCCTAGGTGACACTTAGCAGGGTTCACTGTTAGGCCAGCCTCCTTGAGGGATTGTAACACAGCCATCACATGTTTTGGGTGGTCCTGCCAATCTTGACTGTAGACCACAACTTTGTCTATGCGGTGGCATGCTGTCTATGGGGTTGAAGGGCCATGCCCATTAGTCACTGGAATGTGGGTGGGGCTCCATGCAATCTGAAGGGCATTGTTAGGAACTGGAAGAGCACAAAGCTGTCTTTTGTCTGGATTCTGGTGTGTGTGGATCTGCCAATATCCCTTTGTTAGATCCAGCATGCAAATGTACTCAACCTCCTGTAGCTGGCCGAATAGTTCATCAACACAAGGCATTGGGTACACATCACATTTTAATATCACAGTGACTTTTTGGAAACTGAGGCAAAATCGAGTGGTCCCAGTCACTAGAGTGGCTTTTGCAGTCATTAAATGATTCTTCAATCACTCCCAGCTCTAGCATTGATTGATGTAGTTCTTGCGTCATAGTTTCCCCTCAAATTCTGGGAAGGGGTAGAGGGTTTTCTTTGACCTTAACTCCTGGTTCCATCTAAATGTTATGAGTCATTAGATGGGTCCACTCAGCTTGGATAGAAAATACTGAGGAGAAGGTGATGATCAGTTGCTGCGCCTTGTCTTTCTGTTTTGGGGTAAGGTTGTTCCCAATCCTGACCATCCCCTGATTTGAGGCCTTTGCAGTCTGTGGGTCCAGTTCAGGTGCCAAAGGGTAAGAAACTGGCTTTTCCATGGTTTTAAAAGAACCTCGTGGTAGATTTGTCACACTTTCACTTGTCCGATTGTCAGATTTTGTAATTCACGTGCCACACCCATGGGATCATTTCATATGGCCTCTGCCAGTGGTCTAGGAGCTTCGACTAAGAGATGGTAATAAGAAGAGAAACTACTGGGCTGGAGCTCCCATGGGCGAGCCCTTTTATTACAGCTGGGGTGGGTTTGCTGGCTCTGCTGTAGCACGTGGCTGTAGTATTGTGGTCACTTGCTGGACCTGCTTCTGCTAGGCTGCTAGCTTGCAGATCAACTGCTGCTGCTGATTGGTCATCTGCTGAAGTAGTTGCTGCTGCTGTTGATGAGGGTTTAGTTCGTCCATCTATGTTAGCCGCTGTTCCATTTCAATTCGGTGAGAGGGGAGGGTTGGGTGTGGTGGTTGCTTGTGGGATTTTTTTTTTTAATTCCCTTAGGCAGGGAGTATGGCATCTGTCAGCATTCTCCACCAAAACTGTAATGGGGGCTTTGAGGGCCATGCGGCCTAGTTATTGGAGTATTTGACTTCCAGCCCCCTTCTTCTCTGATTGAGGTGCCTCAGTCTTTAAGATAGAGGGGGCAGTAGGGGGACCCAGGCCCTCCCACTTCATTGTGCCCCAGTCCAGGTGCCTGTGTAAGTCACCTCCTATGTAGGTCACCTCCTAGCAATGAGTCTACATCTACTGCCCCGGGCTATTATCTATTGCTTTTCCTTCAGTTTGGATCATGGCCCCTATAGTCCAAGTTGCTGTGGCATCTTGTCTTGAATAGTGCCCCCTTGAGGACTCTGGGCAACATCCTGTTGCAGCCCCAGGTTCCTCTAGGCAGACCAGCCATGAGTTTGGTGGGGTTGGTACTCCACAAGGTCCCTGTGCTTTAGGCCCCCAGGCTCCTCCTGAGCTGGGTGCTCCCAGGCCTTTTTCTCAATTTCCTTTGGCCAGAGAGACAATGCTTGGCTCCTGCTGGCTGTCTCAGCTGGCAGACTACTGATCCTTCCCCTCATGTAGGGAAGCAGCTAACTCCTGCCTCTTCGGTAGTCAGGCCCGAACTGAACTAGTCTCCCTCCTTTTCTCTCCCTTCCAGGTCTGGCATTGTTTGCAGGTTTAACAGGGCCAAAAAGCTCTCTTTAACCCCTTCTGTGCTGGTGGGCTGTCTCTCTTCTTCACCACAAGGGCACTGTTAAATGTAAGTTCTCCTGCTTTTTTATTCTGGATATTTGGGTGCCCTCTTCCTTACTGGTTTTAGTAATAGTTCTGCTTTTTCAGCTTCATTACAGTTTTGAAGAAAAGTGAACTCCTCTGATTTTTTTCTTCGTAAAACTACAAAGCCACGTTTGACTCTGTCCTAACTGAGCTGGAAAGTACCAGTTAGGGTCTGAACTCAGTAAATCAGGTTCTCTAGATGAGGGCTCAAATCGAAACTTCCTTTTTTTTTAAACTGCCGTACCACTAGAAAGTGACCTACGGGAAATACTCATGGGTCACCCGAACTCTGTGCCTTTTATACTGTCTGAATCATCTGAGAAAAGAGCTGCAGTGATAGTGGCACATTAGGCCCTCTCATCAACATGCAGCCCAATTCCCACTGACTTCAATCAGACTGGCATCTGTTTACACCAGCCTGACTTTCGTTTGTTATTTTTAATGCAATGGAGGCAATATTTTGTATTCAGGATATATCAGCTTCCTCCCCTCCTCACCAACTCTTGTTAACATTTTACTAGATATCTCTATCAGCAACCTTTATGTTGGCAATTATCTTGTGTGTAATGGTTGGTCTGCCTTGGGAGATTAGGAATAGACTACAGAATGAGGAAGGGAAAGAACAATGATCAGCTGGTGTACGTACATTTCAAACAGCTAGCGATGTCCCTAAGAAGGCCCTGTATTGCTGCCTTACATTTATTAATTGAACAGAACTGAACATCATTCCCTTTAAAATTAGAGATGAATCCCAAACCGCAAAATTTGATCTAAGTCTGAACTGAGGGGTGTTTTGGTGCAAGATTTTGATTTAGGCTTCAGCATTGTATCTCTATTCAGTGATACGTGAAATTAGTGTTGTTATTGCATGATTCAAGACATCTTTTATTCCATAGACTGTTGAACCATGGTTTCAGAACTACTCAGTGAATTTTTTATTTCTTTTTTAAGGGACAAGCACCATAGCAGTTAAAGCACAAAACTTGATGTTGAAAGATCTGTGGGTTCTGCATTTGACTCCATCAGTGACTCACTGCTCAACTTTGGGCAAATGACAACCTACCTGTGCCTCAATGTTCCCCATCATGAAAGATGAGAACAATATCCATTTCATAAAGTTTGTCAGCCTTCATTCATTATTTGGAAAGTGCTTGAAGATCCTCTTAGAACTGTAAAAATGCAAAGTACTTTTAAGAGAACAAATCTAACAATTATAAAATTAATCAATTTCAAGGTAGAATTTTCAGAGAAACATCAATGAGTAATGCAAATGACACTTGTACAAAAGGAGGAAAGCTTGATTGTTTAAAAAAAGAAAAAAAAATCTTGCTACCAACTTTCTATCCCATTCCCTGCATAAAGACATGGGTAATTCACTACTGATAAAACTCTTACTTATGGTCTCACTGGAAGACTACAAAGTGAAACAGAAATATCCTGATGTGACTATTGTTTCTGCATGTTCATACTGGAAAAAGCCAGCTCATGTATAAATCAGCATCTCATACCATCAGATGCAGAAAAACAGGAGGACACACTGACTGCACTGCTAAACACTTCCAGCCATCCCCGAGTGTTGTAGGAACAATTTATTTCTATATGCGTTTATCACTCTAGACCAAGGACAGTCAGAGCCCATAGATCACTTTTGCATTAAATGAAAGCATTCAATACCACCTGTGAATTTGGGACTCTGAAGGATTAAATAAGTGCCTGAAAAATTCAGTGCACAAGAAGCCCATGGGCATAGGTATAATTTTAAGGTAGACATTTACCCCTAACTTTCAGCCCATGAGACAATGTTCTCCTCTCCCCACACGTAAAGCAAAGTGAAGGACATAGGGAGCAATATAAAGCTCTTTAGGGCATTAGCTCTAAGCCCCTTCCAATGCTGATCAGCTGTTGGGTTGATTGGTTGGGCAAGGAGGAGGTGGCTGCATTGCAATTTCCTGCCACTAGGGATCACTGTCTCACTACTGCACAGGCAGGAGGCAGCTCTCCGGAGTTTGCTCAGGTACCTCACTGCAGTCTTTGGAGAATAGGTGGAATGCAAGGGAGTGGACAGAGGCTGCTGAGCAGGTTCCAGGGGAGAAATCACCTCTCTGCTCCACAGCAAGTAGATCCATGTGTGGTGTTGGGAAACAAGGTCAGAGAGAGAGAGAGAGAGCTCCTTGGGAGGGATATATGCTTGTGGGAGCCTTGGTGAGGGGGAAATGACGTGTGGTTGATGGGAGAGGGAGGACAAACTAAAAATCTGGAAGGGGAGAATATTTGCGGCTGGCAGTTGTTTAGAGTTTTATTGGCAGAGTAGGAGGCAACTTATGCCTGGTAGTGGTGGTATTATGGGGGTAACCCTTTCCCCAAACTTTGTTGGCAAAGTTATGCACCGAGATGCAGGTTCCAGATGAGGATGCTGAGAAAACCCGAAGCAGATTTGCTTTGTTAAAGTCATGTCAGAGACAGTGAAATTGCAAAAATGCAACTGTGAAGGGTAAGTGTTGGTAATTCAGAGGAAGTAACAGGAAGTTATTTGGAGTAAAGAATAGAAGAGAGAGAATATGTGGCACAAAGGCAGTCCAGCACAGACTAAAGTGGACCGTTAGCATGGTGTTAGGCATGCTACAGACAGAGTGTCTAGGAATAGTTTGTAGAAAATAAAGATGTTTTTACATTTTTTTTGCATAAGCCTAGAGGAAGAAAAAACAGCAAAATGAGTTATTTTAAATCTGAAGTCACACAGCTAAGTATATCCAGTGAATCTACATTCATTCAGTATTATTCATCATGTAGCGGCAGTGAAAATCATGATAAAACAATGCTGCTTAATACTGCATCTGAAAGTGACAAGCACTATGCCAAATGAGCAATGGTTTTGCATGTAATCTAGCCATCTACTAGAGATATGTGAAACTAATGACAGATTTTCTACAGAATTTTGTATTAAAATACTTGTTTCATTCTTCTGGGTGATACTCTTTCAGCTTGATCCAAAACCAAAATTTGTACAATTTTTCAGCAAATCAGAAAGTAAAAAAGCCCCAATAATTTCAGGGCAAACAAAACATTTTGTTTGACCTCAAAAGAAATATTTTGATGACATTTAACACTTTTTCTAATAATAGAATTTCTAATTTCTAATAATTTCAGCGTATCAACTCAAATTTACAAAGTGTTTTAGAGGGAAAGAATATGCATTTCCTCCCATCCGCCTTCTCCCCAAAAGTTTTGGTTGAGAATTTTCACCAGCTCTACCACATACAAGGAGGTGCTTTAGACATGCTAGCCAATTGATTGAATGTTTTTGCAACCATGTAAAGGAGCTGCTTATGACCCATGTAGTCCCCCACTCTGGTATGCACCTATTTCTAAAGCAAAGCCAAAACCACTTAACAGGAGATTATTAGCACTGATTTCTAGGAGGCCAATCCATTTAACAGCCACTGCTATAATTACAATTTTTTACAAAAATAATTTAGTCACCCAATATAGCGTGGACTGGTAACAGTCCACAACCCACATGTGTTGAGTTTAATCATTCTGGAGTTTTTCCCAGCATATCAACTCATTTTAGTATGGTCATAGGTCAGTCTAATATTAAGGTCAAATCGGCAGTCCAAGCAAAGGTATATGGAACTTGGAGAATACCCCACTCAAATTCAGGAACAGCAATACCATATTTTTGTTCTGTGTTTTGTACAGTGCCTAGCACAATGAGGTCCTTGTCTGTGACAGGGCTCCTAGGTGCAATAATGCAAATAAATAATAATAAATTGTACTGAAGCTAATTGCAAAGCAACTCCAAGCTGGTAAGCTAATGCTGGCAGGAGTCATACCAATTAATCAATTGCTCTCATAATCAAAGGAATGCTACTGCCAAAGGAACAAGGAAAACCACCTGAGCTGCAGATAGACGTGAATTTAAGGGTGAAGTCATGCACAGTGGAGTTATACCAGGGATGAATTTGGACCAGAGATCAGTGGCTACTAGAGATTTATAAAATGGACATTTTTGCTAGAGAAACTGCATTAATAATCAGTTGCCAAAAAAAGCTGGTTATTTTTTTGTTATATGTATTGGAACACCCTTTTATCCAGTAAAAAGGGGGACATTGCAAGATAGTATACTAAGCGCCAGTGCACAGGAAAAGCTAATGGGTCTTACAGATTAAATTGTTCGGTTCTGTTATCATACTGCTCAGTGAAGTTTACAATGAAGGCTTTTAATTGAAAGACTGAGGACAGCAAAGTCAAAGTAAAAAGAAAGGAACAGGTATGTGAACATTAACACTAGGTCTCTGTGGGTTAATTTTGTGGTGTTACACATAGGTTTTGGCTCTGGTGTTGATGGTTATTTTTAGTTAGAATATTTAGAGGGTTTTTTTTTTTTGTTTTTCTTTTTTAACAGTATCTGCTGAAGCTCTACAGCTGCTCTGCTATATATTCTTGGGTTAAAAAAAGACAAAAGAAATCATTCATTTGTTTAAGAGCACAAATACCATTTCCATTTGGCAAATATTGATTGTGTATCTGAGTTTTGAATGAGATTGAAATTAACATGGCAGTTTTTGACTGTCAACAGCTTCAGTTTCTACAGTCTATCATGCCAAAACGTCTGTTTGCTAATGTGTAGCAGCATCACTAACTGATGTCAGCACAGAATCATATTTAACAGTTGCTATAGAATCAGCAAAGAGAACAGAGTGTGGACCCACAAAAAGATGCTCTTTTTATCTCTCAGCCCTAGTAATAGAAGTAAAAAGCAGCTAAACATTTTGGATAGGGTGTGTTTTCCTCATCAGGTTACTGCCATTCTAAAAAATTCAAGCTTAGGGTAAAATCCTTAAGATGTTTGAAAATTATGTATTTATTTTGCAACTTGTATCCACTGATGTGTCATATATGTTGTTTAATTCCTTATTTTGTCTTTATTTTAAAGAAAGATGGGCCCACGTGATAGTTCTTTTTATTATCTGAATGGCTGGGTCTTTCTAAATAGAAAAAGGGGACATGTTCAAATAGTGACAGTGTCTAGAATTCAAGAGGATCAATTTCAGTTAAACACATCTGTATTTTTGGCGTAGCTGCTTTCAGCTCAAATGTAAACAAAGCAAAGAGATGAAGTGTCACTGTGAATTGATCTTTTTAGTGTGTTTGCACGCATATTTTAATTGGCAATCATTCTTGAAATATTGATCCCCTCCCTCTCCAGTGTGACGTCTTTACTTCCTTATCCTCTTCTGCGCTTTTCGGATGAAATCGTTTGTTTTCTGTGATTATTTTTTCATTGTTTTCCTATAATGTGGATGTTGGGAAATGTTTAGCAGACAGGCAAGGATGTGAATCAGAATTGCTCTTTAGTTCATTATCAAGTCAGAAACTTGTTCTGAGAAGGAACTTTAGTTGTCTCATCCTCTAAAATGAGCCTCAGTGAAAAGGAACCAAACAAACAGATGATGTCCTTTAGGCAGAAGAATTATGCTGTTGTCTGCAGAAGAAACTGTCACAGTTGGACACACAATAAGATTCCTCTCGGGTAGAAGAATAATATCAATTCACCTTTCCTGTACGTTATTTTCATCCACTGTTCTCCAAGCTTAAATTTGTTTAAAATTCTCTGTAAATAAATGAATTATGAATAAAACAATGTAATTTTAAAATAGCTGATCTTTTGGTGAGGTTTTAATTAATATTTGCTTTCTTACTGCATAGGTTTCTGATATGTGCACATAACATTCATATTATATTGTGACCTCCATGCCAGTTGGCACACTGTTATTGGTACATATACCCAAAAGATGGCATGTAATATATAATTGGAAAATGAATAACTCACTGAACATTTATATTCTTGAGTGATGTATGTCCAGTAAACCCACAAAGGAATGTATAGATATGTGCTGGGAATGCCTAACCCATGCCCGTTCCAGAAAAAGGAATGTGGGTCTGTCTGCCTGAAAGTGTCTTTGATGCACATTAAACAAGATGTGGCCAAAGACAAAGAAAAGCACATTTATGTGCAAGGTAACCAAAGCCATCAGGAGAGCAAGTGGGGACAGATGAATACTTAATCTGTGGCGGATGGAGACTGCACCCACAGGAAGCCTTCCTGCCTCTTGAAACAGGGTCAATGAACTTTGAGACAAGAGAGAGAGAGACAGAAAAGGCCATTTTGTCATTCTTCTGAGCAGACAAAGGAACCAAGCACTTTATACTCTGTGAAGGGTCCTGACCAGAGAGTCTGGTCAGCCATGCTGGAAAAGAGACTTGGTGAGAAACACTTCTTTGAACAAGAGATTCTAGTTTGTTAAGTCAGATTGTAGTCTCAGAAGCATATTTTTACTTGTGTTTGCTTGTAACCCTTTCGATCTTTATTCCTTATACTTGATATCACTTAAATCTATCACTTTTTAATAAATTGGTTTTATTTTTATTATAAACCAGTTCAGTGCTTTGATTAAAATTAACCCAGTGAAGGTAATAAGCTGCGGGGTGCTGCCAGCTTAAGGGAGCAGCGAACTTAATTACTTCTGTATGTGTTCAGGGAGAGGGCAGAACACTACAAGGCAGATGGTCTTGGAGAAATTCAGAGCTGGGGGATGTTGGAATCATCATGAAAAGTAACTGGGTAGTGGAAGCCAGGGTGTCACCTGCATACTTGTAGGCTGGCTATTGGTGTCAGAGCTATGAGCCACAGTAGCATAGCATTTAAGGCACCCAGAGTTGCAAGGCAGGCAGTGACACAGCCCCTTACTGGTCTGGGTTGAACCCCAAAACATCACATATATTTTCCTGCTTATTTTCCACATGGCATGAAGGATGCGAAGGCTACACATTCACAGTTATACATTATCACAATCAAATCATTCTCTGCTTTCAACAGTACTGCCAGGGCTGTATTCAGGATCTTAATTTATAAATGGGAAAGGCTAAAGTGTTTGATCACAAAAAAAAAAAAATGTAACCTCAACTCCTTCAATGGGAGCTGAGGGGACACATTACATTGCAGAATGGGGCTAACTGATGTGCAAGGCCATTTGCTGCACACTAGAATTTGTTTCTAAAATGTTATCGCTTCATCTTTTAGAAAAAGAAAAAAGTTTAAGTTGCTTAATTATTATTAATTATTATTATTATTTATTTTTATTAGATTGACATATCTACTCCTCCCTTCTAGCGTTCTGAAACAGAAGAAATCCCCTAGCCTGGAATGATAAGATTGGGAATTTCTTTCCATCTCTTAATTTAGGGTCTGATCTCAATCCACATTGAAGTCAATGGGACTGTTCACATGAGTAGTTAAACATGGACATAGGTGTTTGTAAGGTCAAGGCCATAATTTGTGAAAAATGAAGTACTGCTCAGCATTCACAATATAGGTTGCAGAGGCAGTTTTGAGTCAAATTCCGTTTGTTAGGAAGACTTTTATTGCTATAACTGTTAGATATGATCAATATATGTCTATTTAACAAAAATTGGAGTCAATTATTTTCTTAGATTGTCAGTTCTTCAGGACAGGCCCTCTTTCTCTATATTTATTACCATTGTGGGTGCTATGAGAATACTAATTAACAATAAAGGAAAATAAATAATAAAGAGGTTGGGAAGATTGGTTTTATTTCTTAGATCCAGTACATCATCAGGTTGGGACAATGAGTTGACCCTTCTTGAAGGCCCTTCTAGAATCCTCCTCAGAAGTTCCTGCTGGTTAAGAAGGGATTTTCCCTGCCTGGAAATGAAGTTGCCTTGGCCTTTAGGCAAGTGGAATAGGGTTCTGTGTGTGCTGGCTGTAAAATGCCTCACATAAAGAAGAGTAACAGGGACACTCTACTTCCACAATCATAAGCAGCATCAACTTTCTTTCTGAGGAAGGTATTAGAATTTTCTGCTCTGTAGTGTTGGAGGTCTGAACAAGTTTCCAGCCCTTGAAGGAATCAGACCCAAAACTGTAATTTATGTGCCTTAGAGATGGACTCAAACTGCCTAAATGGAACACAGTATATGACACCACTCAGTCTCCTGAATTCTGTGGATGATCAGATCTGAAATTTATGACATGGCTTGTTTCTCTCTTTCCCCTCTTTCCAGTTAGTATTAGAACATAATTCTCTATCATAACATGGAAGTACATTGAATTGCAAATAGAACACCATGAACCAAGTAACAGTTTCTGCATGTTGTGGTTAATTTGGCTAATGCAAAATAAAACACTAGAGGCTCTGCTTGCAAAATGTTTTGTTCCTCAAAGGATAAAACCTACCCCAGAGTCCTAGATAAGTGTTAGTTATCTCCTGTTAAATGAGCCGTTATGTATCGATGGATAATGCAAGGTATACTAGGTTTCAATGTTCATTCTTCTGGCATAAGTCAGAAGAGGAGTAGGTAGGATGCATTATGTGATACAAACTCTAATTCCTCTCATGTCTGATAAGCTATACAAGACTCCAGAGAAGAGTACGGCTACATAGCATGTGTTCTAAAGTATCGTGTTCAAAATCCTCTTCATGGAGGAAGAGAGAGTAGATTAGTAGGCTATGACATCAATGCATGACTTCACAGTTCACATTTGAGTTTCTTTACAAACAGTGAGTCCCAGTATTTATTTCCAATGATATTGGGACTTTTTTAAAGCCAAGTCTCAACAGTTGACAAGAAGGAGTGGAAATCACTTTTGAAGTGTTAATGAGGCTAATGTAAACAAGGTGGCCCATTTCAAACAGTTGACAAGAAGGTGTGAGTATTTAGCAATGGGAAATTAGTTTTTGTAAAAACAATGAGGAGTACTTGTGGTATCTTAGAGACTAACAAATTGGTTTAGTTTCTGTAGTGATTTCCACTCCTTGTCAACTGTTGAGAATTGCCTACTTCCAACTTAAATTGAACTGGCTCCTTAGCACTGACCTCGCTTGGTAAGGCAACTCCCATCTTTTCATATGCTGTGTATTCATACCTCCCTACTGTATGTTCCACTCCATGCATCTGATGAAGTGGGTTTTAGCCCATGAAAGCTTATGCACAAAAAATTTGGTAGTCTCTAAAGTGCCACAAGGACTCCTCATTGTTTTTATTTATTACGGTTATTTATAATAGCATTTTGTGCCTGTCCTTAGTATTTCAAAGGACATGTGCATACAGGCTAATATTTCCATAGCTAGGTACATGAAGTTTAGCTCCTTAATCCATATTTAAGGACCTAAATAAAAATGACCTGGCTTACAGAAATGCCTAGCACTCCACAAATTCCATTTAATTTTATGGGAACTTCCAACCTATGAAATAAATCAATACATTAAAAAATGCTGGCCAGAGGGTATAATTAAATTAATAAATTGCTGTGATAAACTCAGGACAGACAGTTGCAAGAGGGGGGGAGGAGTCAGTCCCAGAGGGTTAAAAGGCCCTCCTCCTTATCAACTGAGAGGCAACTACAGGTCAACCAGGTTCAGCTGAGAAAGGGTTACCAAGGTAGCAAATTAGAATCAGCTGAGGGGAGCTACCTGAGGGTAATTAGGACCAGCTGATTCCAACTTGGAGCTGCCTGAGACCTTTTTAAACCCCTTCCTGGGAGGAAGGAAGGAAGGGGGGAAAAAAGCAGAGAGAGAAGGAGCCCGGCTGCCAGGAGTGTTGAAGCAGCAAGCCTCCCCAGGAGGAGCGGCAGGACGCTCTCCTACAAGGCAGGGTAAAAATACTTTAACTAAGACTGATGGGAAGACAGGGGACAGACTTCCCCTGAGTTCTAAGGGGGACTGCATTACCCAAGCCGGTCTCACCAGAGCTAAAAACAGCAGAGGCTGGGGAGACTGAGACGGGACTTTGCCACACGTGGTGTCAGGAGTGGGATGTGAGTGAGACTTTGCGGCAAACCATCTCGGGGCAGCGTAAACCACCCCCCCCCCCCAAAAAAAAGGAAGATGTAGTGAAGGCATTGGTGCAGGCTACTGCAGCCCAACAAGAAGCTACCAGGGTGCAGATGGCTGCCCAGCAGGAGGCGGTGCGAATGCAGCAGGAGACAAATCAACTCCTGATGAGCCAGGCAGCTGAGGATCGAGCCACCTTGCATGAGGTTGTGAACCAGCTAAAGGCCCTGACCACCCTAACGCACGGCCCCCATGGGACTCGGCTCCTGCACGCAAGCCGCTACTTACAGAAGATGACGATGGATGATGACGTGGAGGCATATCTCCTTGCGTTTGAGAGGATGGCCCGGCGGGAGGCCTGGCCCCAAGACCAGTGGGCCAGTATCCTGGCACCTTTTCTGTGTGGGGAGGCACAGAAAGCATATTTTGATATGACAACAGAAGCAGCTTCAGATTACTCCCAGCTAAAGGTGGAGATCCTGGCGAGGTCTGGCGTGATGACAGCTATAAGGGCGCAGAGGTTCCATGAGTGGAAATAGCGAGCCAACAAAGCCCCGAGGTCCCAGCTGTTCGACCTGATCCATCTGGCCCGGAAGTGGCTATGCCCCGAGACCCGCCGGCCGGAGGAAGTCGTGGAGACCATAGTTGTGGACAGGTACATGAGAGGGCTACCGCCCGACATACGAGGATGGGTCAGTCAGAACGATCCCTCCTCCTATGATGAGCTAGTTGCCCTCGTAGAGAGACGCCTAGCAGCACAGGAACTCTCTCGGACCACTGGGGAAGGGAAGCGCCAGGATAGGAGACAAGTCTATCTACCAAGGGCCCGAGTTGCCATAGCTCCAGGCTGAACTATGGCAGGGAAGAAGGAGGACGAAGAGCGGCTAAAGTACTCGGAGGGACCTGGGGACTGGGAGAGAGAGACTCGGGGGTAAAGCCTCACAGCCCAAAAATTAAGGGGCTGCCCCAAGGAGGGTACCGATGCTATGCATGTGGAGAGATAGGGCATATAGCTGCCCAATGCCCAAACCTAGAGGAGCCCATGCAATGCGACCTGGGAAACCTAGAAGAGCCATGTGACCTGATAAGTCTAGTAGGAGTAGCGATGGTCCCTCATAGATATACTAGGCAAGTTAAAATGAATGGTATAAAGACCACCGCGTTAGTAGACTCAGGAAGTGCAGTCACGCTGGTCTCGGGAAAGCTGGTCGGGTATGATCAACTATCCCGGGCCAAGCGCACAGGAATATCCTGTATCCACGGGGATGTCAATTACTACCCGACCATCCGAGTGAAAATAGAGGTCCAAGGAAACCCCACTAAGGTGATGGCGGGGGTGGTCCCGAAACTCCCCTACCCAGTCCTCATAGGATGAGACTTCCCAGGGTTTGGCAGTCTACTTCCTGTAGAGGAGCCAGACGAAGATAACACCCCAGAGAGCAATGGGGTGGCCTCAATAGTTAGCAACCCCCCAGCCTTCCAAGAATTTGCTCAGGATTTATTCTCGCCCCCTGGGAAAACCAGGAAGACTTGGCGAGAAAGGAGGGCAGATAAGAGGAGGGGAACGAGCATCTTGGCCCAGAACCAGAAGCCTATACTCGTAGGGGAGAGGGTTGGCCCAACTGACAAGGGGACTAGGCAGGAGGTTGGGGAGCCAATAGCCGGGCCCAGTTCCCCAGGGACCTCCCTTGAAGGGGGGGGGGGAATAGAACCCTCTGAGTTTGGGCAAATTGGACCTTCACTAGAAAATTTTGGACAGGATCAGGCCAATGATCCAGTATACCAGAACATTCACAAAGAAGTAGTGGAGGTGAATGGGGTCCCTGTGGAAGGGAGAGCCAAGGGCCCAGGGCCGTATTATATGATCAAGAAGGATCTGCTGTACCGAGTCGTCCGTATCCAAGAGCAAGTCATGGAACAGCTCCTAGTACCACAGAAACATCAGAGGGGCGTGATGGAGCTAACCCACAGCCATCTGTTCGGGGGACATCTAGGGGTAGATAAAACCCTGGACCGAATTCTGCAGAGGTTTTTTTGGCCTGGAATATATGTGGCGGTCCGACGATATTGTGCCTCCTGTCCAGAATGCCAGTTACACGGGCCCCGACCACGCTTAAGGGCACCTTTGGTACCTCTCCCGATTATTGAAGTCCCCTTTGAGCGGATAGCTATGGACCTAGTAGGGCCGTTAGAAAGATCAGCCCGAGGCCATCAGCACATACTGGTGGTGCTAGATTATGCCACCCGATACCCCGAGGCCATTCCCCTACGGAACACTATGTCCAAGACCATAGCTAAAGAATTAATCCAAATTTTCACTAGAGTGGGAATACCCAAAGAGATCCTGACAGATCAAGGAACTCCCTTTGTGTCTAAATTAATGAAGGATCTATGTGCAATGCTCCACATACGGACCCTAAGGACATCAGTCTATCATCCGCAGACCGATGGCCTCATCGAGCGTTTTAATAGGACGTTGAAGAACATGATACGAAAGGTGGTGAGCCGGGATGGGAGGAACTGGGACACCCTGCTACCGTACCTAATGTTTGCGATCAGGGAGGTGCCTCAGACTTCGACTGGGTTTTCCCCGTTCGAACTGTTATATGGTCGCCACCCCCGTGGCATACTGGACATTGCCAAAGAAAGTTGGGAGGAACAGCCGAACCCAGGGAGAAACGTCATCGAGCATGTGTTGCAGATGAAAGACAGGATAGCCCAAGTCACTCCCATAGTGCGGGAACACATGGAGAGGGCACAAGGGGCCCAACAAACATATTACAATCGCCAGGCGACGATCCGAAAATTCCAGGTGGGAGATCGGGTGATGGTACTCGTACCCACAGCAGAGAGCAAGCTCCTGGCCAGATGGCAGGGGCCGTACGAGATAATAGAAGCCGTTGGAGAGGTCGATTACAAAGTCCGACAGCCCGGACGCCAGAAGCTGGAACAAATCTATCATGTGAACCTGTTGAAACCTTGGCAAGACAGAGAAGCGCATGTGGTCACTATAGGGTCACCTCCTCCCGAGAGCAACCTGCCTGGCCAAGTGGGAATATCCCCAGAATTGACCTCTGACCAACGAGCGGAGGTGATCAACATGATCGAACGCAACCAGGACGTGTTCTCAGAAAAGCCAGGCCGGACTACTGAGGTTCACCATCACATCCTCACAGAGCCTGGAGTGAAGGTGAATGTAAAGCCATACCGGATCCCGGAGGCAAAAAGGGAAGAGATCAAATACCTTGGATATATAGTGGGGAGAGGTGTGGTGAAGCCCCAACTCAACAAGTTAGAGGCAATACAGAATTGGCCCCGACCTGTCCGGAAGAAACAGGTCAGAGCATTCCTGGGGCTAGTGGGGTACTACAGGCGGTTCATCCCCCACTTCGCCACCAGGGCATGCCCGCTAACTGACCTAACGAAAGCCCGTGGCCCGGATATAGTGAGATGGTCTAGTGCGGCTGAGGAGGCGTTTGCAGATTTGCGGACCGCGCTCTGCACCGACCCAGTGTTGGTAGCTCCAGACTGGGAGAAGGAGTTTATCTTGCAAACGGATGCCTCAGAGGTTGGGTTGGGAGTGGTGCTTTCACAACTGGTTGGAGCGGAAGAACACCCCGTCCTGTTCCTCAGTAGGAAACTCCTGCCCAGGGAACGTAAATATGCCGTAGTAGAGAAGGAATGCCTGGCCATAAAGTGGGCCATCGAAAGTCTTCGCTATTACCTACTCAGACGGAAGTTTACCCTTGTCACGGACCATGCTCCTCTGAAGTGGATGCACCAAAACAAAGAGAAAAATGCGAGAGTGACCAGGTGGTTCCTGTCGCTACAACCCTTCCACTTCAGAGTACAACATAGGTCTGGAATCAAGCATGGCAACGCGGATGGCCTTTCGAGGGTACACTGTTTGCCGACCCAAGTAGCCCAACCCTGTAGTGTTGAGCAGGGGGGGGGGGATGTGTGATAAACTCAGGACAGACAGTTGCAAGAGGAGGGGGAGGAGTCAGTCCCAGAGGGTTAAAAGGCCCTCCTCCTTATCAACTGAGAGGCAACTACAGGTCAACCAGGTTCAGCTGAGAAAGGGTTACCAAGGTAGCAAATTAGAATCAGCTGAGGGGAGCTACCTGAGGGTAATTAGGACCAGCTGATTCCAACTTGTAGCTGCCTGAGACCTTTTTAAACCCCTTCCTGGGAGGAAGGAAGGAAGGGGGGAAAAAAGCAGAGAGAGAAGGAGCCCGGCTGCCAGGAGTGTTGAAGCAGCAAGCCTCCCCAGGAGGAGTGGCAGGACGCTCACCTACAAGGCAGGGTAAAAATACTTTAACTAAGACTGATGGGAAGACAGGGGACAGACTTCCCCTGAGCTCTAAGGGGGACTGCATTACCCAAGCCGGTCTCACCAGAGCTAAAAACAGCAGAGGCTGGGGAGACTGAGACGGGACTTTGCCACAATGCTGATATAAACAATGTATGATTTTGTTAACATTCATAGCAAAACTATTCATTCTGGAAATTCCCGCGCTGAAAGTTGCTATCTTTTTAAATTTCACCTTTCGCCAATTAATTAAAATAGAACACAGATTTATTCAAACCAATACACTCCCATGGATGTATTTCCTACATGTATGGACTTACACTGACTGTGTTTCTCTTCACATTGTGATTTTAAGCCAGTTAATGACCTTATCCATATTATTTGTGATGGGAAAAGGACTCCTAATAGATTTGGTTTTGCTTCTGTTTTCTATTAGGAAGTTAAAGTACAGAGAGTATGACTTCTAGTTGGCATGTATTTTTATACTAATTAAGCAAACAAGAAACCAGTATGTATTAATCCTTCAACCCCACACAATCCATACAAATGTTTTATACTATGGAGAAAATAGTCCGCTACCCTTTTTTGATAGTACATCAAAAACTGATGCCCAGTTCAATTGTAGATGCTGGATAATTGAAAATACAAAGTAAAGTGGAGTTTGTTGGATATTGCACAGCATCCATAAAATTCTGTAGGGAGTCCATCTTTAGCTGGAACTTTACCAAGAAGAAATGCTCAATTGTCATTTTAATTTCCTGTAATTATATCAGAGTTATATACCTTAGCAAGTCTGTTGGTCCCCAATAAGCTTGTTTCCTCTTGCTGGAGGCTGACAATCCTGCTAAGACAGGGGGAGTTCTGAGAAGCCACCAAAGGCCTAATAGAGGGTTGGGTTTTGGGACCCCCTCAGGTGAGCCTCAATCTCGCAAAGGGTCAGACTGTAGACTGTCTGGGCTTTAGGTGAGGTCTCAGCAGTCGGTGCAGTGCAGCAGGCACCATGACTGCAGTCATCACCGTTAGTTATGAACATGACCTTGAACAGAATAGGTAATTAATGGAAATCAGGGTCTTGTCGTAACAGGCCACGTTAATGACAGTCCTCAAACCTCAAAATTCTTTTAAAATAATCAGGGATATTATTTTCCATGCTGGGGTGTGGGGGAATAAATTTTGTTTAACAATTTTATTTTTCCCTCAGACAACCTTGAGTAAGTCGTGTACACATGTGTAGTAGTAGGTCAGGGAGGAGGACTATATCAGGCTTTTTAATTTTCGTTGTCGGCAGGTATGATTGTCTCCTCTGACAACTGCAAAAGCCTGCAGAGCTTTCTTTGATAAGGTGGGGAGGATGTGAGGGGAAGGGGACAAGGAGACACTACACCTTCTCCTAGGACTCCTGAACTCCATTTGTGGCAGCTGCCTCCCTGTGCCTGGAGTAGCAACATAATGCTACAGTTGAGCACTAACTGGTTTTGGCTCATGCCGTTTTTTTAGAACTTATGTGGTGTAGCCCTAAATGTATTACTGTAATAAAGGAGACTGAGTTAATATTAATTTTTCACCTAGCCCTTTTTAAAAATCCTTATAGGAAACTACATTAGGGACCCTAATGTAATGAAACATTAAAAAACCATCTGGAGGATCTAAAACAATTGTAATATAAAGAACTGTAGTAGCACTGGAGCATGACTGGAAAGACAGAGGATATGATCCATTGTCATAAGAAGCACTCAGGAACATAAAATTAGGGTATTTCAGAAGGAAGTCTTCTTAATATTGTTATAGTTGAGTTATTCGAAAATTATAAAGATTAATTTCTGCTGCATGCACACAATACAGTGTCCTTCATTTAGCTATACACAAAACTAAATAGAATGAATTAATTGGAGCAGGGAACTGGCATATATTTTACATTTTTTCCGAATCGTACAAAGTACCTCCATAGTTATTCTAACTTTCAGCAACCAGTTCCAGTGATGTTTTTACTTTTGGCACTTAAAAGTAAAACCCAATACTAGAGCTGTAAAAATGTGTTTGTGGGAGGGATTTGAGTCCTGGAGCTGTACAGAGCTCAGTTGTTTTCCCTTTTTCCACAGAGGAAAAATAGCCTGGTTAAACTGTCTTTGAGGCCTGAAGACCCTATATGCATTGCTGCCAAATTTTCATCTATGTATTTCTGGGGCTGTAGGTAAAGAGGATCATATGGTGTAAGTTACACAGTGAGTCTTCCCTGTCACTGATTGGCTGAGATTATCCTTCATGATTGTGATGTTTCCTATGGATGGATATGCAGAGACAGTTAAAAAGAGATGGGAAATACTTCAAAAGCTGTGAGATTCTTCTGGCCCAGTTCCTACTGAAGTAAATAAGAGTTGAAGGTGCTTCAGGATCCTGCAGGATCAGGCCCATTGCCAGGAAGACTCCTATTGACATCAATGAGAGTTGGACTGTTGAAGCCATATGTGAGCGATTCAGTATCACACATGGTACCCATACATCACATGTACTTTCACTGCATTGCCAACAGTTACCACAAAGTGTTATAGGAGAAGCCCTAGTTTTCCCTTGCACTTAGTACAGGAACTGTAAAGTATACAATGGGAAATTTTCTCTTTTGGATAGTAACAACTTTGTATGTACCATGTCACCTGATGATGCTGTGAGGTAGTCAACATGCAGTATATTTGTTGAAACAAGTTGAATTTGGTTTCAGTTCAACAGACCTGAATGTGACCTATGCAGGCAAGCTTGGATTGTGATCCAACTGTTCTTCCAACTCCAAAAAGAGTCCAAATTTGTCACTAATAGTTTTGTTAGCCATTTATTTGGTAACTAAACCTAATGATAATTGACTCTATAAATATCCACTCTGGCACTCTGATTAAAAAAAAATCTCTTCAAGGAATACAGTAATTAAGATTTTTTCATATGAATTCTGATATCTTTCTTTGTTTGAGCTTAACAATTTGTTAACATTTGTGTACATCCTCTTAATACCATTTTAACTTACCTGTACAAAGAAGGCTCCTGTCTGAAATAGCCAGAAAAAGGGAGGAGCTTTCCAAAAATTCAGGCAACTCTCTTGCTCAGCAAATTCCTCTTTTTTTCTAATATGTTAAGTAGAACTGATCAACATTCTTCAAAAGGTTGAGGGTTTTTTCACTTTCCTCTTCAGCATGGGCACAGGTCACTTGCAGGTGTAAACCAGTGTAAATGGTGGATTCTCTTAGTCAAGTCTTTAGTCTTGATTTGATGGACAGTAGGCTCAGCCAGTAGAGGGGTCTATTAACAGGAGGAGGGTAGAGTGGTGTGGTGAAGTTCTGTGGCCAGCAGAGGCAGAGCTAGAGATGATCATCACAGTCCTTTCTGACGTTAAAGTCTTTGAGTCAGAGTCAGCAGAGAGCACCCTCCTCCTCAGCAGCCCAGCAGCCAGCAGCAGCACCTCTTTTTTTTTTTTTTTGTTATTTTTGGCATGGTTCCTTCAAGATGTGGGGTTGAGAGGGGAAAAAACCCACCTCATTCCAAACTTTCGTTAAATAGCTTCAGTGAACATAGAAAATTATAAGAGCTGTGACATTAGGCTGCCTGTGGCAATGCATTAGGCTAACACACTGCATTTTACAAGAGCCAAAGCCAGGAAAAACAAACTTAAGTCTGCAAGTCTGTCCTTACCTCACCCTGTACTGCAGTGTATGCTGTATGATAAGTGAAGTCACTTGCTATTTGGAGACCTTTCAGTTCCTCACATGACAGGGTGAGCTCAGGATAAACTTACAGCTTGAACTCTAACGTTTTCATGCTTCAGTAGGTATGAGTTTGTTAAGTGAATGTAGGTTAATTCCATTTATTGTTCTTGTATTTACAAATAAAAGTGTAGGGCTAAGAAAGGAATGCAAACTATTGAATCCATTGAACTAGTAGGTCATTAAGGATCAGAAGCTGTTGCCTTCTGAAAGCTGATTTTTGAAATAAAATGGTGGACTAAGTCCTAGATGAGGAGATGTGCCACAGGGTGAAGTGACCCTCTGAAGGGAATTGGGCTCAGTCCCCACCTGTGATGGAGCTGTTGCCTAGCTGGTGCTGTGAGGCTAGGGATCAGGTGATAACATGGAGGTCACCTGCTCTTCATAAGAACCAGCAAATAGCTCAGTTGTTAGGGACAGTTGCAATGAGTGGGAAGTTTCTACTTCAGGAGAAGAATAGAGTTAGTTTGTGGAGTGCAAACTAAAACTGGCACCTTTGGACTTCTGGGGAGTCAGAATTTTCTACAGTGTTAAGTGGACTTTCTCTGCCTTGTGCAGACTGACTGTATACTCCACTGCCCTCCCCACAGTCTCTTCACCTTAGCTTCACTCCACAGCTGGGCCTTTTACACATCTCTTTACCCCTGCCCTGTCCTTCCCTTCAGTGCCCCCTCTCTTCTTGCCATATGGCTTAAACCTTAACTAACCCTCAACCCTACCCCCTCTGCCCAAATTATAGGACTAACATGACATTTGCCACCTTCACATTCACTCCCACCCAGTGTCTGTTTTGTCTATAGAACCTGTAAGCTCTTCAGGGCAAGTGCTGTGAATTACTCTGTGTTTGTATAGTGCCTAGCATGATGAAGCCCCATTCTTGGTTGGTTCTTGGGCACTGTCATAATAAACATGATTGATTAATAAATCTTACCTTTTACACAGATATCCAGGAATGTTAGCCACACAGGGGGACTTAGGGTCCCTGGTCTTTTAACTATGGTACAGAAAGGTTGTAAAATACATTCTGGTCTCAGCCTTGGGAAACAATACAATCTTGAGAAAACAAGTGCAGGGTAGTTTCCTTTTGTTTCATCTGCACATCCTGAGAGAATCAGGCAAAGAATGGCAAGAATCGTGGTTGTAGGGCTCGTCTACACTACCGTGCGAGGTTGATCTAAGATACACAACTTCAGCTACATGAATAGCTTAGCTGAAGTTAACATACTTAGATCTACTTGCTGCAGTGAAGCTCTCCCATTGACTCCGCTTGCACTCCTCGTTCTGGTGGAGTACCAGAGTCAACGGGAGAGCACTCAGCAGTCGATTTATCGTGTCTATACTAGATGCAATAAATCGACCCCCGCTGTATCGATTGCTGCCCGCTGATTTGGTGGGTAGTGTAGACAAGCCCGTAGTCTGTGCAGAGGTGAAAGTAAGCCGGTCCAGTCCGCTCTGGCATACCGGCAAGAGCTGGTACACAGCCGACCATACCGTCAGGGTCAGCTTCATCACGCGGGCAATTTAAAAGGGCCTTGGGCTCCTGGAAGCGGTCGGAGCCCCGGACCCTTTAAATCACCACCAGAGCCCTAGGGCTCCTGGCCGCCACTGCAGCTACAGCTACCATGGAGCTCCAGCGGTGTTTTAAAGGGCCCAGGGCTCCTGGCTGCTGCTACTGCAGCCAGAGCCCCAGGCCCTTTAAATCACTGCCAAAGCCCCAGGATAGTGGTGGCGATGTAAAGGTCCTGGGGATTTAAAGGCCCTGCCCCTTCTGCCTGAGGCCCCGCCCCTTCCACCCAAGTGCTCCCCCCCACTCAGGACCCCAGCCCTGTGTACCGGTAAGTTCCTTAAGTTACTTTCACCCCTGAGTCTGTAGCAGTGGCATAGACCTCCTTCATTCAGGGCTGGCAGTCAGTTCCCCCCGAGCTATGTCTTCCTCTTAGTTTGAAGTCTGTATTGGGAGCTTCTGTTTCCCTTTGATTGGTGACCTCCTTCATTTCCCAGTTAGGAGGCACAGCTCTTAGTTCCTCCACCCTGCAGCTGAATGAGGAAGAGCTGCCATCTCTTCCTTTCTAATCTGGCAGCACTGGAAAAAATGATGAGTCCGATCCTCGACTTGTGTATATGGTATTAACTCAAGTCAAGTTGATGGAGTATGAAAATGGACACTGTCTGAGGATCTGCCACCCATCCGCCTGCCTGCCCAGAAAAAAAAAGGATTTAATCCCTTATTAGTTCCCACAGCGATAGGGCACTTACTCCTTGTGAAGAGGCCACACTGATAGGAAGACAGAAAGCACGGGAAAGACATCTCAGATCTTGATAAAAGGAAATGGTATTGTGTGGGTGGGCCCAACTTAGCTAATTAGAGGGGGCAAAGCTGCACCTGAGGCTCTAAAGATATGTCAAGGGGCAGGAAGGGGAAAAATGATGGAGGTAGGCTGTGCCTGGAGAGAGGAGTTGAGCTAACTCCTGCGGGGAGGCCCTGGAACAAGGTGCCCAGGAAGAGTAGCAGAGCCAGTGGGGAGCAGGACTGGCTGAGAAGGGTGAGCTGAAGAACTGTTTGTGTTTGTTTAACTTATATTTAGCCAATAAGCCTATTTAAAGAATACTGGGTGGGGGCAGGGCATGTTTGAAAGCTAGGGAGAAGCCATGACTTGTGACAGATATTGACAGGTAACTGCATCATCCAAAACAAGATAGCACACTGGATTACAGCTGTTACAGTATCACTAAAATGGTCACGGAAGGCGGATTAAGAGAACTGGCAAACAAAATGCTTCATTTATTGAACAGTTATTTAGTATATTACTTTATGGGCCTAAAGACTGATGTATGGCCAAATCCAGGTGATTGTTTCCACTTGTTAATTACCCAGTGGTTTGAGCATTGGCCTGCTAAACCCAGGGTTGTGAGTTCAATCCTTGAGGGGGCCACTTAAGGATCTGGGGCAAAAATTGGTCCTGCTAGTGAAGGCAGGGGGCTGGACTTGATGACCTTTCAAGGTCCCTTCCAGTTCTAGGCGATTGGTATATCTCCAATTATTACCTTTACCAGAGAGTCTAGAATCTGACTACTCCTTCCCATGTGCTAAAATGAATAATTAGTGAAGAGGGGAGTGTCACACTGCACAGAATAAATACAAAGAGTACAACCAGCAGTTTTTGATACTCAGCTGAATGCCAAGTAGAGCGATCAGCGTTCAACAAATAACTGATAGAATTAGGTAAGCAGCAGCATTTTCCCCAAGAGTCTTGGGCAGCTAAGAGCAACCAAAGTGCACGAATACCAACTACCCCCTATCCCCCATGACTTGTCTCCTTATGCAAAGTGTAGTCCTGCGAGGGGGTCATTTTTGCACCCCTGTACAGGCTTTTCAAAGGAATTTTTAAAAATCAGTCTCTGAATCTTTTATAGAAAATATCTAGGTGAACAACTTGGAATGCTCCATTTGACCCCATGAGAACTGCATGAAATGGCAGAGAAATAGCTTAGTTCCATGCAATCTTTCATCAGAAATAATTTGTATTATTTTTTTTACACATGGCTACGTTAAAGCATGTTGGAAGGAAGCACTTGAAGTATTGCTGCACAATGTGTTCTATGTTCACTGTAACCACTGAAGGAAAATAACTTGTATGTCCTTTTGGACAACTTGGTTAAAACAACTTCTTGATGTGCATGGTCATCAAATACAAACAGGTGGTTGTGCTTTGATTAAAAAAATACTATAATGCCGTATATTATCAAGAGTAAGTCTTTACTTCATATAATATGTTCATTTTTAGTAACCTATCTCAGAGAGGATCTAGCAAAAATAAATATTGGACCAGGGAAGGGCAATGAAAATGATCACAGGCAAAGATGGACTTCAACTGTTTCATTCAGACAGGAGATATTTTGTGGGATAGACCAACTATACACTGTGTGAGGATGGGAAAAGACTTATCCTATCCCAAATGCCGTATTACTGTATAAATGATCAGTTATGGAAGTTTTTCACCCTAAAGCATCTAAAATGGCCCACTATTGGAGACATGGCTTTTAACTACATCTATGATTGATGTGACCTGGCGTAGCAATTGCTGCGTGTGTCTCTGTGTTAACAAGTTTGGGATCATTATTAAAAAAAATATTGAAAGGAGAGGAAGGACACATACAAATCCCCCACAAATATGAACAGAGTAAATGCTTTTAGAGTGGATTTGTATGCATTGTGAAGTCAGTATATTACATCTTAAAAATATCAATGCTCACAGATCATACCAGTCATATTTTTGCTTAAAACGTTAAGCCAAATACCACCCCCCCCCAAAAAAAAAACCCAAACAACCCACTAAGATTCTATCCACACTCCTCACAAGTGTCTGTACATTATTTTTTTAACTTTAAAACACTGGCATAATCAACTTTTTCTATAATCTAGTAACAGGTACTCCACATTTTAAGGCATCTGACCTAAAACAGCAGGGTTTCTCAAGCTTCAATCAAAGTCTCTATATAAGCAAGAAGCCTAAGAAAGTAGATGGGGACACAGCATCAGTTTTACAAGGGGAGAAGGCAAAACTCACTAATATGATGAAGTACACTATCACTCCAGGGAATCCGCTGCAGACTGGTATATTTTTAAATACCAATCAAGCACTAAAAAAATTAAGATTAGAATCACACTTCTCTAAATCAGAGAGAAAGGAAACAATGTCTCAGCTATCTGATCACTGCCATAATCAAGAAAATTACTGGAACTATACTGATTAATGTCATGTTCAAGAAAAACTATTAACCAAATGTGATGTAGCATACTACAAAAAATAGTACTCTGCTTAATTTGTCTTAGATAAGCCATCAACAGATATTGCTAACTTAAGAAACTAATACACTGAACAGACTCAGACACTTGGGTAGGCTGTATAAGTCCACAGTTAAGTGTTCTATGGCAGTGGGGAACTTGCCGAAGTCCTTAACGATTCATTTCCAGATAACTGAACTCTCAGCTTTAAGTGTGTGTGTGTGTGTGTGTGTGTGTGTATTTTGTTTTTGTTTTTAAATTAATGTGTTAAGAGAGCACTAATATCTGCTCCTTTTGAGTTGACATGTAGGGCTTCAAGGAGGGAAGTCTTGCTTTGACTGATCTTATGTGACCCTATCGTGGTGGTCTGCCAGAAGACTTTAGCAATACCCGAGAGTTGTGAGTACAGGAATGTTGCGATATAGAGGTAGTGCAAGAAAACGGAGAGACTCTTATGCACACTGAAACTTTTAAAATGCTTTGAGTTCCAATCTTAAATATCTGTTTAAAGGCTAACAGGGGACGGGAAAACCTCTGCCTTTCCCTATTCTCCTCCAAGCCTACCCAGTTTTCTGTACCTCCCTGCATCATTTTCTGCACTTACCTCATACAATCCTCTGCATCTTCTCTTTATCCCCAATACCTTGTCACTCTCCTGCCCCAGCCACTTCACCCAGAGATCCCATTCCAAGACTGGACAGGACATTTCCATATCACCCCATACTTATTCCTCCTGATACACGCTTCACACCTCACTTCTCCTCTTCTTCCCCCCTCAAACCACCTTCCTGGACTCCTGCCCCTTCCTCTGTTCTGCATCTCCTACACTCCCATGTGCAATGCCCAAAAGCTGCAGTTGCAGCAGCAGAGCCAGTATTAGCATTAGTGTGCAATATTGTATTCTGGTCATGCCCAGAATGTGTGAGGCTCTGCCAAAACACAGGGAAAGATACAGCCACATCCCAAAGATCTTCCCGCCTAATAATATAAGCAACAAATGAAAGGGAAGGGCTCTCCATGTGTAAAGAGTAGGGTGAAGGAAGGTGCTAAGAGACCCATGAGAAAAACAGACAAGGACACGTAAGGGTAACATCATTTGCAGAGGATATCAATGTATAGCTGTATTCATCCCCGGTGTAACACCATTGATTTCAGTGGAGTTATATAGAGATTGGTTGGAGGAGGAAGGGCAGGCAGACACTCCTGTTTTCATACACATTTTTATACCCTCCTTTTCACTTTCCTGCTAGAATCCAATCCCATCCTCCTCCTCCTCAGTATGTAAAAAGGCCCATTTATATATGTAACCTTTGACTTAAGCCATATGTGTCAATTATTTTGTTTTTGAATTAGGGTTTCAAACCTACACAGGATGAGTTTGGTGAAATAATTCATCATCAGTGCACAACTATAAGAAGCTGTTTGCAGATGCAATAATAGAATATAATTCCATTTTCAGTTTAGATTATTAAGGCATCAGAGCAGCCCACATGAGCCCTATTTTGCAGATAAAGTTCTGTCACTGATTGGGGTAGTTAGTGGAAGAGGGGCAGAATCCTCCCCTTTTGCACTGTGGATAGTGACACTCATTCTAATCACTGTCATATGAAGTATGATTGTTTTCTATTAGAGACTAATGCTAGAATTATATAAATACTTTCCCTAGCTAATAATTTTAGTAACTTTTCTTGAGTCAGTTTTCTGGTCAGTAAGGACTGTGGGAATGTATTCTATGTAGAACTTGCAGAAAGATTTCTTTCAGAACTGTTCTTTGACAAAAAAAACCCTAGTTTTGTGGGGAAGGAATGAATTTGTAATTGCTTTCCATGGAAAATTAGGTTTTTTTTGAATGGGGGGAGGGGTGAAATTGAAACTATCCAAAAGCTTTTAGACAAAAAAAAATTTTGATTCTGAAATGCTGCCATAAGGCTTCATGGGAGTTGTATTTTGGGCAACCCGTGCTCTCATTCTCTGGGATCTCCCAATTAGATTTTACCTCCCTTGATTCATCCTGGTGATGTGACTGCCCTGATGCACTACCTCTTTTCACCAAGAAGGGAGACTATGGTGCACCATGACCAGGGAGCCCAGCCATTTGGGTGGATGTGACTATGAGGCACCTGAACTACAGTTCCTATGCACTGCATCAGCATTTCCAAATGGAAATATCAGATTTCATTCCCCCTCCTCCCGTGCCAAAAAAGTATTGAAATTTGCCATGGAAAACTTCAAAGACTTTTTTTGTTGTTGAAATGTTATGAGGGGGACAGGAGGGAAAGGTGGAACCAAACAAACATTTTTTGACCAGTTGTAATTCTATAGATTGCTTCTGCTTTAATTTCCTAGACTCTCTGAGAAGAAAACAACTTGCAACAGTTTTTTACTGTTTTAAACTTGTGGTAATAGCTGTCAGCCATGCCATACAGCAATATAAATGATGTGCCAGTTTCTGATTTTAATGCTTCAAAATGTGAAATAATTTTGAAGAGAGCCAAATACTAATTACAAATTTGAAGAGTCCCAATTCACTGAATGAAAATTTACCCAGATAGAAAATTAAATGTCTGAAAATGTGCAGTTGTGCACAAGCACTTGAAATAACTTTCCCTAAATTTGGCCCCGAGTTAGAGAAGATTCCATATGAGAACTGGTAATGTGAGTAACTTAAAAGGATTTCTGTCCTTTGCTTGGTTCTTCCTCTTTGACGGTGCTATAGTTTTGAACCCAAGCAAACAGGCGTTTACTGGATTTTCCCTTACTTCTTGTTCACTGAGTTCTCTGAGAAACACTGAGAAATGTTCATCCTCCACTAAGATCTAGAAATGTGGAAAGATAGGACAGTTGCTTTGGAATTACTCAGATTTATATCAATTTGAGCCCAGTTCACCATTGGCCTATAACTTGCCTAGTCATTTATTACAGTGTGAAGTGGGAGCAAGATGCTATAACTGATTTGGTGGCATTTTGCACCGTATCAGTGACTACACAAGATGCAGGGCAAGAATAAATTGGGCTCATTATCTTTACTTGCTGTGAATGAGGAAATCTTTCTCAGGGTTTGCGTAAACATAAAGTTGTACCACATTAATCATACCAATATAGTTAATATGATACAACCTCCTAATGTGGGCACAGTTACACTGCTATAGATGTGTTGTACACTGGTATACCTTACTCATGTACAGGAAAGGGAATAAGCTACACCAGCACAAGGCATCTGTGCCCACTATAGGGCTTGTAGTGGTATAACTTTTGGTTAAAAATGAAATAACCCCTCCCCCCTCACCTCCTAACCAAAATTGTTATACCAGTAAAACTTTGAAGTGTAGGCCAGGTCTTAATACAACACACATTGTTGCGATTTTGAGGGAGATGGTGAAGAAAAGCTGTAAGGGTTTAGACAACTTTGAGGCTCCTCAAACATAAGAGGGATTTTTAATTATATTGAACTATCTGGCTGCTTCAGCAGTAAACTGTAAAATGAGCTACCCTTCTATAGTCAAATTAGAAACTTCAGGATGCAAAGCCACCCTTTTGAATCGCCATATGGTGACTGGAAGGCTCAGTGGCTAGACATTAACCTTTTATCCCAGAGAATGGAGTTCAGACTTTTTAATGTGATGAATATGGAAACACAGTCAACCACTGTTAGACATATGACGATTAAAGATGAAGAGTCTAGCTGTGAATAAGCTCTTACTGAACCATTGTCAGTTCATGCTTAGATTATGGTTACAACTCTTCTGTTATTATTCCCACTGGGATTTTACTAGCATGGCAGATAATTTATATTTGACTGGTGTGCTATATTGCAGGAATGCTCTCTGAATTTCCTAGTGTTAAAAGAAAAATCACAACATAATGGGTTTGAAGACCAAATTTTCATTTTTAAGTTGTTTAAATGAGATTATTCTATTTTAGTTACGAAGAGCGAGCCTGTGTTACAGTAGGTGCATTAAATTAATTCAACACTAACCCTTAACTTATTTAAAGGTGTTCTGTAAAGCTAAAGTAAAAATCTAGTAAAGAGTGAAGCATCCCCATCAACCAACCTGTTTTAACTTAACCTTATTTATATTTGGCTTGTTTTGTAAGGCACTCATGGGAGAACTAGTTTATTTCAGGTGAAATTCAAATGAGCCCAGAGTGGTGCATATATCTTGTGCAGTTCTGTGCAAAGAAGTGAATTTTAGTAAACTAGGATGTGTGAAAACTCCACAAAAAGGTAACGTAATGTGGGTGGAGGGACAAATTACTCACAATGTACGTTTATCCTCTTTCCACCACTGCTTGATTAATAGAAACATTCAAAACATTTTTATTGGCTTAGTTCAATTTAACTTTCCTTTAATACTTGGTTTTCTTGGACTTTTATGTTGTCCTGAATGCTAGTTTGGAGACCTTCCAATCTCCAATTATGTCATTTTTATTTTTGTCTGATGAAGTGGGAGGCTATATCTTGCTTCCTTCTTCTTTAGGGATAAAGAGAAGTTATAAATTTGGTTTAACCAATGTGCACTTTAAAACTTATGTTTTTCAGTTTAAAATATAGGATAGTTGTAAGCCAGGAATATATTTTTAAAGAGTCTCCTCTTTAGTGAAACACTTTATTTTAAGAAAAGTTTGCAAACTTAATGACACATGCAATACAGTAAATCTGTTCTGCTCAATTTGCTTCAGAGATTTTGAACACTTACATTAATCAATCCATAAATGTCTCCCACCATTACATCGGGAGTCTTGCATCAGAGGGCTGTTTCCCTCACACACTTACCAACAACAGCTGTATTAAGTGACACTTCAGTTGTCAAACCAAGAAATTTGAAGTTAGTAAATCAGAGTTAGTCTACTGATCCTATGAGATGTTGCATATCTTTAACACCATCTGACTTGGGCCACTGGGAGTTGAGCACACTAACCGAGTCACAAGCCTGGGCTATCCAAACTCTTAATCTCATTTGAATGTCATGTTTTACGCTTTTTTGATTTAGTACCCTTTAGTATAGCACTTTCCTTCATAATTTAAAAAGTAAAGCCTCAATTTTTCTCCCATAAATTCAGCTGTATTATAGAATTTGAAGTAACTGTAATACGGATGGGTTTTATCCTATTGGGTTCTATTTTCTTAATTTTTTTGCAAATGCTTTTTGGCAGAATTGTAGTTGCATGTTTATTGTGCACACTTCTTGCTTTTTCATTATTTGTTTGCAACTGCAAATGCAATTGCATGTCTTGCACATACAGCACACATTTATGAAAAGTCTGTCCATTGTGTCTACATTCTGCGTAGGATCAACAAGCTCATGTTTGAGGAGTTTATGTTAATGACTCACTCAATTATCTTGGTAATCAAGAAATGGCAGACAATGAGCCCATGTCAGAGTTCCACAAATTTTCCCAACTAAAAATATTGCCATGGACACTTCCCCCTGGGTCTGAGCCATGCCATAACTTGTAACCTGATTTTGTGAACTGATCCACATGCACGGACCCTTACACCTGGGTGAGCCCTAATCATTTCAGTGGGGTTTTTTTGTGACAAAAGTCTGTCCATGTGGATCAGCATGCAGGATCAGGGCCAAAGATTATAAACTCTGGAGGGCAGGCACAGTGTCTCATTTGTCTGTATAGTGTAATGCACATCAATGGCACTAAATACATAGGCTATGTTTGTTTGACATCCACTAGCAGTGTGGTGACATGCAGAAGAAATGGTTCTGGAGTAATTACTGAGTGAGAAGCACTAACTGACTAGGGCTGTGAAGAGTGCCTCTCTTGTTTGGAGAGAAGGGCTGGGCTGAGTTTGAGTGCTGGGAAATATTGTGTAGAGCTATGAGAACATTTCCAAAAAATAAATGGTGCAAACAATCACTTTAAAAATAAGAGACAGTTATCAAGACACAGGCAGAAGAGGAGCTTATCCAAAGTCATTGTATCTCTCAGACATGCCAAAAAAAGTGCATACCACTGTCCTCTGAGGCTGCCCCTCTCTGTGTCAAAAAGAGATTCTTCAAGTGGGGTCAGTATCTTCTTCCCCTCTTTTTCTTCTTCGCTACCTCTTTTAAACCCCGCATGTGGGCACTAAACAAAGAAGCCTACATTCAGAAAGGATGGGAGAGATTATGAATACAATGATTCTCTTCTGAATGGCATCTTTCTGTCTCAGCAGCTCCATTTGCTCAGTGCACTGATGCTTTCTGTCTGAAATTTATCCTGGTGTTCTGAGGGTTAGCACCAAGCCTGTGGATCACTAAATCCTAGTTTTGAGTGCTTATAGTTAGGGGCATCATTTATTATCAGGAGGAGGGGCAGTACTTCCTCATTGACTTTTCATACATTCCACTATGTATTCCATTTTTGCCCCCACCCCCGAGAATTTGCAGCATGTAATATAATCACATATATGTTCTGTACTGACAGAACTTTGCCTGCTTCTCCCCTTCTCCTGAATTTTTCTGAGATGATGCCCCTTCTTACATGAGACTTACTGCCACAAAGCCTACACATCAGTATTCCACTGGAGATAACCTTTAAAAACAGTTTGACCTGATACCAATCTGAGAAACCCTGATGTCAATTAACAGTAACTCCACAGAAGGCAATGCAATTTCTCTGGATTTACACTGCTGTAAAGAAGATCAGTAACCTGTTGTGTCTGTTAGATTTTGTCTACACTACAATCTGTTTTTAATTTGTTAAGCAATATGATTGTAAACTGCAGTGTAGACAAGGAACAGTCACATTAGTTTGACTGCACTTTAGTTGCTATTAGAAGTTGTGATATAAGCAAGGGTAACACTTACAAAAGCATCTAAGTCAAGTAACTTGTCACATTTTCAAAAGTCACTAAGATATGTAGGAGCCTAAGTAAGTCCCCTTGATTTCAAAGAAATTTAGGCTCCTGTGTGTCACTCTGGATAGCTTTACCTAAATTCTCAGGCTGTTGCTTCCTTTTGCCTTCTGATCAGCAGCTGAAAGTTTCCTAAGCAGCTATTTTTTTATTTTTTTTAAAGAAGCAGCTTTGCAAGCTGTGACCCTTTGAGTCCCTCAGTGCCCACAGGCAGAGCGTTGTCTGACTGTAGCAATTGTTACCAGTCCTGACAGGCTTCCTACACAAAACACCCTGCAGTCATAATATTCATCCTAAGAGTATCTTTTAAGGTGCCATGAAAACTATTGACACACTGGTAATGAATATCTTTGTGATGTACGTCTGGGTTGTGTATAAACAGTTACATGTATGTCGAATGATACTCAGATATGTATAAACCAAGCAATCAAAGTACAGCTGATAAACAAGTTTGTCCTAGGCAAAGGAATGTTTTGCTTGTGTTTCCAATGCAAATTGAGCAAGGTGATGCCAGAGATTAGGGAAGATACCTTTGCCTCTAAATGAAAGGTAAAAGCAAATTGAGAAAAGGCTTCAAAGACAGCATGGCATCAGCTTCCTGAAGAAGCAGGGGCGAAAAACTTTATTTGAGTCTATATTTCAAAATAATATCTTTCACAGATTTAGTGGACTATAAAAGAAGAGAACCCCTTAGTTATCCAACACACAATTCACAAAAAAGAGACCAACACTCCTGAAATGTGTGAAAAGTGGATCCTTCAACTCTATGTGTTGAAGATGCCGAGAACTGACTATAGATGAGAAATTCCCTGTGATGAGGATGGTAATCTGTTCAATTTAAAACTCTAGAAAGTACTTTTTACTTGAAACCATTTGTCTGTTATTCTTGCTTAGTATCAGTTAAGCTTGTTAATAAAGAGCATAGACTTATGCTTAGATTTACAGTAAAATATCTCAGTGCTAAGATAAAGCTTGTGTCCTCGGTGAGCCAAGAGGCTGGTTGGTATTCTGTCTCTTTTTGGAGATAATGGACTTCATTAATTTCCACGAGTGGCCTGTAAGAGGGAGTGGACACTGCAGAGACATGCCTCTGGGGAACTTGGGAACTGTGTTCACTGAGTGTTACCTGCAAGGCAAGGTTTAGATTGGCAGAGTCTCAAGGGATTTGCTGGTGAGGTGGATAAACTGGGGTGGCAAAGAGCTGACACCCAGTTTAAGCACCAACAAAGCTCTCTTGGTGAAGTTGAAGAGTGACAGTGGCTTAGGATTTTGGGCCCCCTGAAAAGAGCATCACACAATCTAAAGAGGATAAAGAAACATTAATTATAGAGCATTTCTTGCCAGAGCGCTTGGAAATCTTACTGAACTATCTTTAACATGACATACTCTTAGCTATAGCAACACCTCATGTATATTTTATTTGTATCTGACATATTTAATGAAAACATGCAAACCTCAAGTGTAAATCAAACTCAAAATGTCAGAGGAAAAGGAATCACCACAATCTAGCCTCTTCATTGCCAATTTATTAAAACTGACATACTGTAAGGCTTACACTAGCATGTGCCAATTTTGCAGGTTCCACATTAACCATTGTGAAAGCTTAGTTTCCCTTTAGGTGGATGATAGCTTCAGGTTGATTTTTTTAAATTATTTTAGAAGGTAACTAAAAATGTATTTGGTTGCAACAACTGGATAGATGCTGGGGCAAATTTACTTGTGTGCTTACTGTTGAATTAGAAACTGATTTTTTTTTAAAACATGGTCTGGCCTTGAAAAGTAATTTTCCCATTACATAATACAAGTGTTCAAAGGAATAATATCAATGATTTCTGATCAGATTATCTGTGCTGCAAATATATATATATATTTTTTAAAAAAGGATGATAGCTACCCATTTGAACATTTTATTTTAAAGTTTGGCATCAAACTAAATAGGTAGCAGTGATTTTTTTTAATCACTACAGGATCAGATTCTAGAAATGCAGACTAAAAACTTGTGAATAGCACAGATTTTTTGCTTATGGATAGCTGAATAGTTGCTAACATCTTTCATTAAAAGTGGATCTTATCAATGATGTCATCATTACATAAGAAAGAATTACTGGGAGAAAACGGTGGGGGTTTAGTTAATAAATCACTGAAATAATGCTGAATAACAGCCCAATCTATTGGAATAATAAACTCTCAAGTATTCAGTTCAACCATTCTTGCTTGCTTTTTGCTTTTTGCTTTCCACCAATAATTGAGAAGTTGAGTTTTACTGGCAAAAGTGTTCCCAAAATATTGTATTCTATATAGATTCTTGTACTGCCCTCATCATTATAGATCACATCCACGTGCATTAATCAATGTGATGTACACATGTCACATGGTTCATTTTCTCTGTAAATACAAATTTGTGTTTTGGATAGGTACTCACAAAAACCCAATTTTAAATTTTATCAGAGGCAATGATTGTGCATTCATCCTATCAAATAATGGTAAAAATATCGTACGATCTATATGACCAATCACCACACATCTGGAATTTTTAATATGAATTATTAAGCCACAGACTAAGAAATCTGAAGAACTGTTTAAATATGTTTTGAATAATGATGTTCTGTTTGCAGATATTCTACAAACAGGATACAAAAAGGGATTTTTAAAAATATAATTTGTTGCAAATTATTCTCTCACTTCTAACTAGCATACAACAGAAACTGTGTTTTGTACACTGGTAAACCTGCTTTTCAATTACTTCTTCTGTAGCAACTCTAAAATGTAATACATATTGGGGAGGCACCATACTTACCCCTCACGCAAGCTAGTTCATCAGAAATACATTACTGTAGCTCCAGGCCATATAATCATTTTCTGCCTTATCCCCAGCTCAATTAAGACAAGACATGGTTTTTCCTCCTCATTATTTTCCTTTTATCTCCCCTTCTTCTCATGTTTCTATGGTTTTGTTTTTCTCCTTCATGCTACTGGACTGGTGCTGAATACTGATCAGGGAAAAGTTACTGTAAACGCCCATAGGAACGTGCTCCATTTTCTGCTCCAAATTTTGACTGGATTCCCCCCACCATAGTTTTTAAGAACAGTATCCTAATTGCAAAGGAATAAATTTTGAAAGCTGAACCTTTGAACTCACAATGGTGTTCTTTTAAAATGAGAAAGTGTTAACTCACTGGTTTTTTAAAAAAAATATTTAAGGTATTATACCAACATTTTAAAGGCAGACAAGCCAGGCTAGGTCATGGAGTCTGTGTTTGGTGTGTTATCTGCAGTTATTTCATGTCTATTATAAATAAATTCTCCATTTTCTTTATAGTCTATACTTTTCACTTACTAAGCAGCTACATATCTGTGAGCTAGTCCACAGGCAGCCTGACTAGTCTGTGTCAGAGTCACTGCCTAACAGAAAAAATCTGGAGTAGCTGTGAAGCATATAACAAAGACATCTTCCAAAAATTCTGTATTAATTAGACAGTTTTTCCTCTTTCTGAATTTCAAGCCCTGTTTTGTTTTTAGTACATGTTTAAAAAGGGTGTATTTAGAAAGGTGACCTGTAAATGTTTGTTAGAAACTAATGAGAGTGCATGTGACTAAACTGTGGAATAGTCTTTCAGAACAAATGGTGTGATACCCATCACTTCTTGTTAGAACCAGATGGGTAGTGCCTTTATTGAATGCACTATCAAGAGGAATTGTGCATATCCTGAAAAAGCAAAATATGACGTTATCGGTCTGTGAGCATCTAGGGCCTTTCAGCACCCTACTGAAATCAATGTCAAAACTTAAATTGCTATCAGTGGTGCAGGATCAAACCCTAATTTTCCCCATCTCCTTTTTGTAGAAGTACCAATTTGTTTAGTGGTTAGAGCACAAACTACAGGTGAGGAATGCTCAGTTATATTCTAAACCATGCAAGTTGCTCACTGTGGGACCCACTTCCTCTGATCATTTTCTCCAGCTGTGAAATGGAATGAATAATACTTCTCAATAAGGCTTTGGAGAAGCTGAACTAACTAATATTTGTAAAGTGATTTTAATGTTCTACAGAGAAGTAAAGTATTACTACCAGTTTCTCAAAGTCTGTGATGACTGTAATATTATACATGGAGATGCACTAGGACATGACTGCATTCTCTAGGCAGGAGGTATTTCAAAATACAAATTCCAATCTAGATTTTGCAAATGTCTCCAATACTTATAATGGTGCAAACCCTAGATTTAAACACATCTTACCTTTGCGGTGTTTGCATCTGGATTCAAATCCAGATTTCAAATGTTGTATGTGTTTCATCTCTAGATGTTGGGAAAAGGCCTCCTATAGCAAAGGTAAGAGAAATTCATTACCAGTTGATTCTGAATTTGCTTCCTTCCCTTGGTTTGTGTTTGTGATTCAGCAGAAATGAACCAGCAATAATGAGCAGGAGAAACTCTATCACAATAAATTAAAAACATACATAAAAGAAAGCATTCCCAACCTTAGCTTCACTTAGCCTTCAGCACCTAGGTACAAAACTTTGTCTTCCTGCAAACACTGTGCTCCTTATTGTCTCTTACAGCTATTCCAACAGCTTTTCTCTTGAGCACCTCTACAAACGGAAGGGCAAGTGAAGCCAGAGTTAACTTCTTGTGTGCCAGAGACTAGGTACTGTCCGTGCACTGTCCTCCAAAGTGATGGCTTTATAAATTCATGGAGGGGATGGTAACAAGTCACCAGGACCAGATGGCATTCACCCAAGAGTTCTGAAAAAACTCAAATGTGAAATTGTGGAACTACCCAATGACTTCAGTACCCAATGACTGGAAGTTAGCTAATGTAATGCCAATATTTAAAAAGGGCTCTAGAGGTGATCCCGGCAATTACAGACCAGTAAGTCTAACGTCGGTACTGGGCAAATTAGTTGAAACAATAGTTAAGAATAAAATTGTCAGACACATAGAAAATCATAAAATGTTGAGCAATAGTCAACATGGTTTCTGTAAAGGGAAATCGTGTCTTACTAATCTATTAGAGTTCTTTGAAGGGGTCAACAAACATGTGGACAAGGGGGATTCAGTGGACATAGTGTACTTTAGATTTCCAGAAAGCCTTTGACAAGGTACCTCACCAAAGGCTCTTACGTAAATTAAGCTGTCATGGGATAAAAGGAAAGGTCCTTTCATGGATTGAGAACTGGTTAAAAGACAGGGAACAAAGGGTAGGAATTAATGGTAAATTCTCAGAATGGAGAGAGGTAACTAGTGGTGTTTCCCACGGGGCAGTCCTAGGACCAATCCTATTCAATTTATTCATAAATGATCTGGAGAAAGGGGTAAACAGTGAGGTGGCAAAGTTTGCAGATGATACTAAACTGCTCAAGATAGTTAAGACCAAAGCAGATTGTGAAGAACTTCAAAAAGATCTCACAAAACTAAGTGATTGGGCAACAAAATGGCAAATGAAATTTAATGTGGATAAATGTAAAGTAATGCACATTGGAAAAAATAACCCCAACTATACATACTATATGATGGGGGCTAATTTAGCTACAACGAGTCAGGAAAAAGATCTTGGGGTCATCGTGGATAGTTCTCTGAAGATGTCCACGCAGTGTGCAGAGGCGGTCAAAAAAGCAAACAGGATGTTAGGAATCATTAAAAAGGGGATAGAGAATAAGACTGAGAATATCTTATTGCCCTTATATAAATCCATGGTACGCCCACATCTTGAATACTGTGTACAGATGTGGTCTCCCCACCTCAAAAAAGATATTCTAGCACTAGAAAAGGTTCAGAAAAGGGCAACTAAAATGATTAGGGGTTTGGAGAGGGTCCCATACGAGGAAAGATTAAAGAGGCTAGGACTCTTCAGCTTGGAAAAGAGAAGACTAAGGGGGGATATGATAGAGGTATATAAAATCATGAGTGATGTTGAGAAAGTGGATAAGGAAAAGTTATTTATTTATTCCCATAATACAAGAACTAGGGGTCACCAAATGAAATTAATGGGAAGCAGGTTTAAAACAAATAAAAGGAAGTTCTTCTTCACGCAGCGCACAGTCAACTTGTGGAACTCCTTACCTGAGGAGGTTGTGAAGGCTAGGACTATAACAGTGTTTAAAAGAGAATTGGGTAAATTCATGGTGGTGAAGTCCATAAATGGCTATTAGCCAGGATGGATAAGGAATGGTGTCCCTAGCCTCTGTTCGTAAGAGGATGGAGATGGATGGCAGGAGAGAGATCACTTGATCATTGCCTGTTAGGTTCACTCCCTCTGGGGCACCTGTCATTGGCCACTGTCGGTAGACAGATACTGGGCTAGATGGACCTTTGGTCTGACCCGGTACGGCCGTTCTTATGGTATGATGAGATTGCGCACAATGGTATGTGGCTCATCTGCAACAGTTAGTAGCAAATATCCCCAAAGGCCGGAGATGGGACACTAGAGGGGCAAGACCCTGAATTACTACAGTGAATTCTTTCCCAGGTGTTCCAGGATTGGGGCTATAGAATATAAGTGACTGAGTATTAATGCATTATTTGATGCAATGGCCAAATTGGAAGTGTTCCATAACATGTTAAGGATACCTAGCCACTGAAGCTGACATCTGAAGCTTTCCAAGACACACAAGCCTCAGGAGAGTTGCAGTGCTCACTCTCCAGGCTGACTATTCAGAAGAAAGCTCCATTTGCCAAGGAAGTAAACCCTTCAGTGCTACTAATATAGCCTCTCATATGCATACCAGGATGTCAATTTCTCTGGACATTCAACTGCAATTTTTGGGTGCCCAACTTGAAAAGCCTTAAGGGGGTCTGATTTCAGAGGATAGGTGTTCAGTACTTGGTTTTTGAAATTGGGCACCCAAGATCATGGTAACAATGTGATGGTGGTGTGTACTCTTCCTCTGACTGACACATAAACATGGGCTGGGGGAAATAATAATTTGGATCACTTGTCCACAGGCAGCAGTGACTTAAAATTTGACTGTCTGACAAGAAGATAGGGTTGTCCCCATTTTCAAGCTGTAATCTCATTCTTTCAAGGTTCTACAACTATGTTCTCTGTTATAGGACTGCTGGTTCTCTCATTAATGGAAGAGAAGCCAGGCTGCTCTGAACTAATATGGCCACCTCTCCAGTCTTCTTGTGAGGGACTGAAGGGCAGGACTGGCTCTACCATTTTTGCTGCCCCAGGTAAAAAAAAACCAAACCAAAACAAACAAAACGCTCGGACTACCATCCGAACTGCCATCTCAAGAATGGACAGAATGCTACCCCTTAGCATGTGCCACCCTAGGCATGTGCTTCCTCCGCTGGTGCCTGGAGCCGGCCCTGCTGAAGGGAGCTGGTCAACGGGAATGTGTGGGGAGCAGGAAAAGAGAAAGTGGAGAGCAGGGAGAGCAATTGGGGAATGGGGGGAAGGCGAAGAAAGGGAAACTGTGAGGAAGGCAGAGAAGGGGAGTGTGGGGTGCAGGTAACAGTGTAAAGAGAGGACAATGTGAAGGCAAGAGGGGAACTGAACAATAGATGAGAGTAGGAGGCCAGAGAGGACAGCTTCCACTAGGATGAGGCAAGAGACTGATGGGAAAAATCAGATAGGGAGGCACAGGTAAGAGTTGGGGAGGTGGGCAGTATGACAACAGGGGAAGAGTTAGGAGACAGAGGACTGGAGTCTGCCACTGAGCAGCGAGGTGGGGTAGTCTTGTATGTTTGTGTGTGTTTGTTTTAGGTTGCTTGTCAAACTGAAAAGACCACACACACACATTGTGTGGTAGCTTTCACCATATATTAAAAAAAAAAGAAAAAGAAAAAAAGTGAGTTGGGATACAGAGCAAAACAACCAACCAACCAAAAAACTCAACCAATTATGTTGTGAGTGGTATAAGCGGGATCAACTAATTTGAATTTACTGGAATTGCACCCACTTAAACTAGGTCTGAATTTGGTCCATGAAGGTTCATCTAAAGTTCATAATCACTTAGCAGGTCAGTTATGGTTGGGAATAAGCTACAACGTCCTGACTCCTTATCGCCTGCTTTAAGCACTGGACCAAATTCGATTCTGTCCTCTCTTGTCTAGTGGGCTTATGGGCATTATAATGGGAGCTTTAACACCTTCTTGACTTCATTTCAGAGTTTATATTTAAGGGGGGAAAGGATTTATTGCAGAGTTACATACCTCAACCATAATTCAGATTATCCAAGAGAGAAGGCTGATCATGGAGGCACAGATACGTACTTTATTTTAACTAATGTGTGTATGTGTTATGGTGGAAGTGTAAACCAACATTTAAAGTACCTTAATAATCTTAGGATAGTTATACTGAACTTAAAATGGGACAAAGTTTAAGAACTGGTATAATTAAATATTGAGGCAATATAGCTAACATGTAAACTGTAACTAATATACCAAAATATGATTAGCCATATCTGAGAAATGCACCTTAACATGCTATCCCCGTATGACATTTGTAACTTATTCATGGTCTAAGATTTAATGTCTCCTTGTTACTAGTTAAGAAATCTCCAGACTAGTATGTCTAGCTAAGCTTTATTAGTGTTTTGATTTGACTTTTAGATTCCCAATTTATTTTGAAGGTCTAGATATTAAGGTGATTTTTTTTAAATTAAAATCCAGGTTTTAAATTTAAAAAAACCCCATGAATCAGTAGATAAAGCCTCCAAAATAGGAAGCTTTTAATGTGCTCCTAGGCTGCTCTTTTCCCAGCTCCCTTCTTCCGTGACTACTGCAAGGTATCTGGGCTGATGCTAATCTAGAAGGACAGTCACACCTCATGAAAGAATCATCACTGCTAATCAAATCAGAGTGAAAACCCACCACTCTGCATCACTGGAGACATTTCATGTGCTGAATATTTCATGGGATGGGGATGTGGCCACAGACAAAACACTTTCAACAGCTCCTTGTTGCGTGCAAATATTTACTTAAACACTCTGGTGCGGTCAAACTGGTGTGCAGGAACACCAATAAGCCTTGAGTGATTCTTATAAATAATGGTAATTACATGTGACACCACACTTGCTAGGTCACAGTGGCTTGCAGTCAGCCCCCTTGCTCTGTCAGCGCTCCCCTTGCCTGCATGATTAAGTGGGCAGTGTGCCACAGGAAATTTGATGCATATGAGATGACAAATGTCTGTTTTGGCTGCTGAGAATTGAACTCAATCGTAGATCTGCAGAAACATCAAAACACAATCAAGAGCTGACATCAAACCCGTGAGCCAGGAGAATTCCTCAGGCGAAAGGGTTGAACTTGAAAGCAGAAGAAAAGAGTGCTTTAGTTCTTCTTAAGCTGCTACACCAATTCATTTCTGCTGAGTTGTTGCAAGGGGGAAAAAAACCTGTTTCTCTTCCTTTCCAGTTAATCTTTAGATTAGGGTTGTAGCATATGACTGGCAGAAGAGTAAAACAATGAATCTGCCTCCAGTGTTTTTATGATTTACCTTTTTTTTTATAAAGTATGCAATATCAGATCTTAAACATATGGAGTGCATTTGTAATTGCATGATTAATGCTTAAGGTTTGTGACATCAATGGCATTCCCTTATGAAAAGAATGGGCCTGATCCTCCACAGACCCGCCCCTGGCATACCCATTTAGCTCTGTGCAAATGTACCTGTAAAATATTACCAAACCAGAATGACACTGTTTTGCCCATATTTTGCATAGGTATAATGGGTGGGGTAGGGCAGTGGAGAATCAGGCTCAAGATATTTAGGGCCAGATTTTCTGCCACCTTTACTCCCATTGGGTAGCACCTTACTACCCAAGTAGGCCCATAGATGTACTCCACTCCCAACCTTCAGGCAGGATATAGGCTGCAACACAGTTATTATTCTGGGCAGAATAGCAACCTCTGCCCCTTCTTGCCCCAAGTTGATGATTTTGGGGACACTAGATCTGAGTCTGGGGTATTTGCTGTACCCCGGCCACCTCTGCACTAGGTCTGCCTGGTGGCTCAGAGCCCACGTTTGCTAGATACAAGAAGTTCAGAGGGCCCCGGCAGAGTCATTCAACACCCCCATCTCCTCCTGTGCAGAGGTACTGCGGGTGCTTGATGGAGCAGAGAACCTTACCTTGGTCCTATGTGCTGGGCTTGATCCTGTTGTAATCACTGTATCGACGGGGAGTTTTTCCTGAGCAACAACTGAGAATGGGCTGCAGGAGTTGGCATATGGTACAGTGCCCAGCACAATGCGGTCCTGATGCATGACTGGGGCTCCTAGATGCTACAGTAATGCAACAACAATAATAGTCTAATGAGTGCAGGGGACTGGACTAGATCACCTCTTGAGGTCCCTTCCAGTCCTATGATACTATGAAATTACTCAGCATGGAAAAATAACAGGTTTAAAGATTAAGTTTTGTATTATTATTAGCATTGTTTTCTCTTAATGGATTAACTTTAAAGGAGTTGGTTTTATATAAGAAATATCAGAATCAATGTTCAGTGGAAAATGCATTTAAGGGTAATAAGAAAATAATTATTAATTATTTGGATTTAAGTAGCACCAAGGGGTCCCAGTCACGGGTCCCATTGTGCTAGGTGCTGTACAAACACACAAAAATGGTCTCTCCCCCCAAAAGCTGACAATATAATCAGTAAAGCTAGGGTTGCTACAACATACTTGGTCAATAGTAGAGCTAGTCAAATAATGAAAAGTATTATTGTGGAATAAACAAAGAAGTGGTGGAAAGAATGTGCTGACTGAATTTGGCAAACTATGGAGCTCGTCAAATGTTGAAGAAAATATCAATATTGGTCAGATAGCTTGATTTCAGTGAATAATTTGTCCAGCTCTAGTCCACAATCATAGGGCACAATGATACCTATACACCACAGTCCTTCGTTAGGGGCACAGTAATGCCATCCCAGGAATTACACTGTGAAGCTGTCTAGCACAAGGAAGGCAGAATTCCTCCCAGAACTCACAGGCAAGTAGAGATACTGCACCTGCTCCTACATCTGTTTTATAGGTGGAGTTTGCTCCCTCCTCAGTGGGTGGCCAGCTCTGCTGTTGCATGTACAGTATTTGGATAGACCCATCCCCTCCTGCTTCCTGTAGGGACCTATGTTCTCCTTTGAATAGTGGAACTGCAGCTGTGTCTGGTCCTTGCAGGTTATGTGGGGGCGGAAGGGGGATTGGGGCGAGAAATGCTTTCATACTTGCTGCTCCTCCTTTCCCCCTGTGTAATAGCCAGACATAATCTGGTCCCAGATTAGTAATAAATCAAAGAGATTTATATAGCAGGTTTACCATGTTAATAGTGGTCATCAGAACCCTTTCAAGTGAGTGGAACTAGCATAGTGTCAGATATGTTTTTCCTCAAGCTTTACTGTTCCTGGAGTTTTTCATTTTACAAGTGGTCTGTTATTTAACTATTTTAATCAAGGCAAATATCAAAACTAATACCCACCATTAACATTAATAAGAGTTTTAAATTCAAGCCTGTTACATTTCTTTCCTGAATGCCGAAGTCTTAATTCAATATGAGGCTGAAGAGGTTTCCAAATAGTCTTTTAGGAAACTGTAAAATAAATCCCAGTTTGTGTGCAGCAGAGTGTCTTTGGCTAAGTTGTCATTCTGGCTGCAAACCTTAAATTTACATTGAGGTCCAATATTTTACCACTAGATTAGGGAGTTATTTGATTTAATTAAAATACTAGCTATTCCTCTGTACACACACATGCCACCCTATTCAAAATATAGTTTATTCTGCAGAGGTGATTGTACATTGTCCTGTCACTGAAAACAGCTGACATTCTGCCCATTCTCTTAGCTTCCATTTGATTGACATTTTCAAGAAACATTTTGGATATTATAAGTTTTATTCTTCATTTGAGTCAATATGTGAACTGATCTGCAGATAAGAAATCTGAGGAGCAATTAGGCTTTTTGGAGAATTTCTCCTGTCAGTACTCTTGCCTAGGGATTCTCTCCTTTTTATCTGTACTGTTGTGGAATGACACAAGTTCATTTTTTTCCTATCAAGAGATTTTTGCATGTGGTATGGCACATGTCATGACAAGTTTCCCTAGCAATGAGCTTTAGTATTTCAGATTTGGGGAGAGGTTAAATGGCTTATAATATTGATCGCAGGCATTTGCAGCATCTCATGATATTTAAGAAATTAAAATTTCACTACCAAGAATACTAAGTGGCTATGCATAGTCACTAAATAAGATTAAAATCGGGCTTTTTGCCAATTGCTTGGAAATTTGGGAAGCAGTGGCTTTTAATTTAAGCAAAAATATGGTTCTATAAAGAGTATTGCATATATTTGAATTTTTATTCCGTTTCTTTTTTGTTTGCCACTTCATTAAGGGCCACATTCTGCTATGTTTATTCCCACTGAGTAGTACTTTGCTCTAACACCGTTCCTCTGAACCTAGGTGAATGTTTCTCAATGAAAGGAACTACTCACTATGAATGAGGGTTGCAGATTGTGTTCGTATGAGAGGAGAGAAGCCAAACTCAAAATATTCATTTAAAAATGTTTTGGACTTTAGAGAAAGTAGTTCTAGGATGGAGAAAGTCTTTGCTGCATTGGTGAATTACAGGCACATACATCAAGGCCTGTGGAGATTAAAGTCAGAGTTTTCCAATGTTTGTCAGGTGCCTAAACTATATTTAGGCACTTACAACCCTTTTATATTGTGTTCCATTTTGAAAAATTGTTACGGTTTCTAGTAGAATTTCCTATTGTTGGAAATATCATTCCAAAATATTACATCTTCCAAACCAGTAGAACTTTTCAAGTGTACATTGTAAATAAGTACCCTGATTTTCAAAAGAACCAAGCCCTCACAATTTATATTTAAATCAGTAGGCGTGGCTGGTGCTCAGGCCACTTATTTACAGTACCCAAGATGGATTTCAGTGCCTAGCTTTAGATACCTAATTTTGAAAACTGAAAACTAAATATTTTGTCAAGTTCACACAGTGACTCTGTGGCAGAATTTGGAATACAGACTTGAAATCCTGACTCCCAGCATTGCGCTTGCTCAGTTAACTTGCCTCTCTATACCTTCACCCATTCTGATCTTTAGTATGCAGCAAAGAGTGGTATGTTCTGATTGAAAATCCAGGAAGCCCTTAGCCGTTTGTCAGTCCTGAGTGGATCTGCCTGCTTTTATGTGCTTTAAAAACTGGATAAAGAAATATGAATACATTATCCTGCTCTTCTTTGTTTTAATGAGAAAATCTGAGATAAATCATTTTCTATTAGTACTCACTTTATAAAGAACTCAGGCATATATTAGACATATTTAAGTTTGGCTCTATCAAGGCATTTTTTTCCCCCTTCTGCAATGAGCCTTCATCCCCAAAAGGCTGAAATGAGATAGGTACATTCGGATTTAATGTGGACTATTTACCATTTCTGTTGATAAGCTGGGATGATACATTAAATCAGCCTTAGCAAGTGGCAGTCAAGTTTAAAATGATAACAAGGACAGCAGCATTTTTCATTGACTCCTGAAGGTCAAGAATTTCTAAATCCTGTCCCTGCTTATAAATAAGACCACAGATGTGATTCAACTAGTTACAGAAATTGCAACCTCAAGGATCTTTGCAACCTTTTGTATTGTTGGAAATATTAGGTTTAGTTGTTATGATATTCCAGATGGTGCTTTAGAGCACATATAGATTATAGTTTGTGTCAAGGAGGCTACATATGTTGAATGAGGTGTGACACCACCCAGATTTTAGTTGAAAAAAACCTGAGTGCCAGATACAGAACTGACAAATACATTAGAGATGGAAACAGAGGGTCAAAGCACTCAACCAGTTTAAGCTTGTACCTTTGAGACATTGTGGTTCAATTGCTGCCTGTGCTTGTTGGTTGGAAAAGAAAACAATAATGATTAGTTGTAAGTATACAAGTCCTTGACACTCCTGTCAAGGTGAAGCTTTTAGCAAACATGCTACTTGATAAAGATATCATTAGTAAGAAACTAAAGAGCAACAGAAAATTTAGATATGGAACACAAAGGCAACACTAATCCCCATTTGAGACCAGGATGTAAGGAAGCAGTAACACCTTCCATTGTTGTTTAAAAGGAGGGAGAGTAACAGTTTATTAATCCCACAGTCTAATGCCTTGCCTATATTAGAGATATTTGCCTGGTGTCACTACACTGTTGTAGTTATACAAATACAAAGCCCTATTGTACTGGTGCAGCACATCTATAAAGAAAGCTTACCCCAGTTGACTGCAAAACTAAATCACAATGTGTCTTCATTTGTTGTTTGCATTGTTGTAATTTCTCTTATGTAGGTAGGACTTAGATGCTGAAAAACCAACAGCTCACAAAAGGTAAAATTCACCTCTCTGCATAGTGGGCCAGCACCGCTTACAGAGCTGCCAGTTTTGTTTGACACCATGTGATAGTTTATGCAAATGTTTAATGTTCTAATTAGTATATTTTCAAGCAATTTTCATATATCCATTAATTGAGGAGCATAGAAATTGGCATTCTTGATCAGAATTTTATCCTGTCTCTAACTGTGGCCAATACAAAATGCTTCAGAGGAATGTCTGAGAACCCTACCACAGACAGATGTGGGATAATCAGTCTTGTTCTGGTCTCTGTTAGTTAGAGATTTGGCTTAAACTCTGAAGTATGAGGTTTAATACTCCTTCCACAAAATGTGTTATCATTAATTGTGATAACTCTGGCTATTCTGGTTATCCATATGTGTCCAATCCCTTTTGAATCATAAGTTCTGGACCTCAATGACAGACTGTGAAACTCATTGCCACAGGAAAACTACACAGTGTGTTTAAAAGTATTTCCTTTTAGTATTTGTCAAATTGTACATAGTTTAATCTTATTGTCAACATGTCCTGCCCCAAACAGTGGGTAAGGGGAGATAGAATGTGGAGCAGCACAGATCTTGGCAACTCTGGTGAGGTAGTTAAACGGGTGGGTGTTTGAGGATGTCTGGGTAGGAAGCTAGGGGCCATGGGGTGGCTGGTTCTTGATGTTGTTAATGTTGCTGGTGATGTAGAAGGTGCTGGGGGCAGGGGAGCAGTGAATTCTATGGCTGCGCTGCAGTGCTACTGACCAAGACCAGTGCTACCATTAAGGTGAACTAGGTGGTTGCCTAGAGCGCCAAGATTTGGGGGCGCCAAAAAAGCAGTGCCCCCAATTTTTTTTTACAGCAGTTCCTCCCCAAGCGTGCGGTCGCTGCTCCACTTCTCTTGCCTCCCAGGCTTGCAGCACCAATCAGCTGTTTGGCACCGCAAGCCTGGGAGGAGAATTAGAGCGGGGCAGCGTGCTCGGGGAGGACGCGGAGGAGAGGTGAGCTGAGGTGGGGAGGTGCTGCACGGCTCCCGGGGCGGGGAGGAGCTGCCGCGGGGGTGGGAGCGCCTCAGGGTGGGGGAGGCAGGGAGCTACCGCAGGGCTGGGGGGGGGGACGGGGACAAGGTGGAAGTTTCGCCTAGGGCGCGAAACTTCCTTGCACCGGCCCTGCTACTGGCATGAAGCTGTAAAAAGTAACTCTGATTTTTGGATAAAATTCCTTCCCCGATAACCATAGAAAACCTCTCTGTTTTCCAAAGTGAGATGAGTCAGCTCCACAACTATACACTTTTGAGAGGTACGTTGTCAGTGCTGTTTCATAGACAAAGTTGCAGAAAGACGAGAACATGAAATCATCATAAGGTATAAATTTCATTAATACATTGCTATAGTTTGGGATGGGGATAATTTCCTCAGCTTGTACTGAAGACCAGTTGTATATTCTCCCTTTTTTGCTAGGGATTCATACTGCAAACTCTTTCTCTTAGGGTTACATACACCCCTGCTTTCATTTCACATATGGTTGGGTGTGTGCCCCATGCTAACCCTCATATGGTTAACTAGGGCCTGAGAAGCCAGTTAGATTATCAGACATCATCTCAGAGGAGGAGGACCAGGGTTAATTGAGTGTGAAGCCCAGATGGGGAAGGGCTGGGACAGCACTACAAAGCCAAGATGCTGGAGGCAGAAGAGGGTTTCAGGTGAAGGAGGCTGCAGTCACTTCCTGGAAGCTGGGAGGTTGTCAGGAGCAAGAATGAAGGCCAGAGGGAAAGTAAGTGTTGGGATGCTACCCTGGAGTATGGAGTCTAATAAGAGGCCAGGAAGGAGTGAAGTAGTAACAGGGAGTAGAGTAGGCTCTTGTGGTAAACCATAAGCAGGCAAGAGAAGATAAGATGGGTAGGAAGGAGGCCAGGTAAACAGCAACTAGGACTGAGCAGACCTGGATTGCTGGTTGTAGACTTCCTGGGCTAGAACCTAGTGTAGTGGGTGGGCCTGGGTTCCCCTTCCAGGCACTGTTAGGGTGGCACAGAGCCCTGGGCCATGGCTGAACACTGTCTGGCGAGGACTGCAGTCCTGTTGGACTTTGTGACTGCAGAAGGAATGGACTAAATGGTGACCTGGTTGGAAAGCTAAGAACCCAGAAGAAAGATTATTGCATAGTGAGCAACGAGCAGCAAAGGGGCACCCAAAGCAGTGACAACTGCTTTCCCTGATTTAGATATGAGGAGGTGCACTAGCGGTGAGTAGCATCCCGTTACATAGGGCTTAAGCGAGCCTTAAGAAGTGTACAAGCACAGTGTGGTCCCTCTGCACAGCCACGGATTTCACCCGGAGCTCTTTAGCCAACCTGATAACCAATATATCAGGAGAGCAAAAGAGCAGTACATTTGACTAGTCCAGTTCCTGTAAAAGCTCATTATGGAGTTAAGACACATATGGCTAATTCTTCAAAAGCTCAGTGGAAGCTTTAAAAGAAGAGAGAATTGACAGTTACACAAACTGGCAGAGGCCTTCTCCTTGTTAATCACTTGCAAGGAAGCAGGAAAAAATACTTGAACTAGGTTTATTTGCGTCTCCAAAGTGAACCCTGGCTCTGACAGATTTACATTATCAGAGCTACCCCAGTATTGAAAATTAAATGTAGTACTGTCATTTAATTAGTTATACACTGGTTTTAATTTACTGTGGAATAGAACATGGCATATGTATGCATTTCACTAGTAGTTTCTGTATCGAGACCGCTGAATAAGCGTGGTAAGTCATTTCTGTGAATAGATGTAAAAAGGTCATCGGCTATCCATGTGGATGTGATCTTCCATTTAATCCACTAAAATGAAGTTTCTAGTACTCAACTCATAACTTTTATGAACTCCCGGAGGCAAGGCCAGAACAGTTCTTAAACAGCAGACAAACATGGGTACTGCAGGAGAATTTTTTCCCCTCTTGCCGGAAAGCAACATTTATGTGGTCCACTGCCTTAATGTCCCAAAAAGGACTTGATACCAAGATAAAACTAGACTTGAGAATTTATTCATGTGCACACCCCTACTTAAAAGACCTAAGATGTAAACATGTGGGGGTAGGTTCTGGTCTGTTTCACCCTTCCCCAACAGATTTATGAATTACATGTGTGAATAAGGTCAGAATCGGGCTTGAGAGCTTTGTTTTATGATGTTTAATATCTGTAAATAAAACTCAGTTCTTTATCCCGCAAGTGAATGCCTTATTTTGCCACTGGTGCCAATGCCTATGAGAAATACCAACACAGTAGTATTATGTCTATGGAAAAGATAAATATACTGGTAAAAATTCAGGTATATATAAACACTTTCTTCCTTTTAACTTTTTCATCATCCACTCATTTAAGCTTCATACATTTTTTATCTAGTAAGTGCTATAGCCAATACTGCCAGGCAGTATAAAAAGAGGTTATATATATATTTCCATAACAAATAAAAAAGTCCAAATTAATGTATTCATAAAAGTAAGATTGTGGATAATAGCTAATTTTATGTATGTTTCTTTTAAGACCTGGTAAAGGCTCTAAGAACCAGTTTCTTCTCTCCCTGCCACGTTCCTCCAATTCTAAAATACCATATCACTATGCCTTTTCCCCCGATTTAACTTGTAATCCTGTGTGAATGCAGGTATATGGCCACTGTTAAATCATCCTAGTTTGTGAAATTTATCTCACTGAAAGCAGTAATTTAACTACTTAAATTGTCTTTTCGTATTTAAATTACATGGTGAAGAGAAGACATGAATGTTGCACCTCAGAAACCTTCATAATGACAAATGAAAAAAGTAACATTTCTTCCACTGTGATTTTCCTGATGGTGGTAGTACAAGCTGAACAATATTAACTATTTTTCTTCTTTATTTTCCATTTGTAACGTCTTTGGGGTTGATACTCTATTTATAGTTTTAGCACAAGGTTGAATGCACTCATCACACCTCATTGCTTGCACATTTTACCCTTAGAAAGAGTGTTAAGAGTCCTTTCTTATTGATTCTCAGACTAAGCAATTTCATTTTTTTGTTTTCATACTCTGACCTGTAACCCTAGGATCCATTAGGACACTGAACCAGCAAGGTGTAGACACATCAACTACAAAGGAATAGAACTAAAATGACACTGTCTCCAGCTAGGGATGCATTAATAGACCTGAATTCAAACATAGAAAAGGCAATTTTTTTTTTCCTGCTGGGAAGTGAAGTCCTCGAGAGAGTCATTTCAGACTGAAGAACATGATATGAAAATCAATAAAGGCCCTATTGTGCTAGTGATGTGTCCGGGAAGTGTCATTTTATATCTTGCTAGTGGACATCTAAAGGAAGTTAAAGCTACTTTGCTCATAATAATTGGATAAATCCTTTTTCATCAGTGGTCTATTTTGCTGTTCAAAGTAAAAGTGGAAAAACTGTGCAGAGTCTAGTATGAAACCAGATATGATGAAACTGAATGAATAAGATTGGTGTTAGTTTGTTCATTAATCTAATAGTATTCCTTTTCCAAAAATGATTTCCAGCTGTACGCTTAACAGAGATATAAAGCAGGAATTAAAAATAGAAAGTTTTGTTCCTGATGTACTAATTGGCAGAAAGCTGCAGTGCTAACCCCATCTGTTTGTGGCCCAGGCATAGGAACAATAAATGTGTCATTTGCTTTGCAGCAGTTGAGGGATCCCTGATCTTGTTCTTTATTTGTTTGCATTAATATAGGTTAGACTAGATGAACCCCAATAGTAACTGTACTTAACGTTATCTCAAAGCACTAGGGGTATTGTACAACAATCACATTTATAAAGCTCAGTTATTAATTAAAACTAAAAACACCAAATAATGTTAAAACTTATGGGGTTGGAGGAACTACAGGGGAGGGAGGGGAGAAAGGGAAAGTTCTACATAAAGGGGCTGAGTTGTGTGCATATAGTATAGTAAGCCACCACATATTTCAGCAGTTTGGAGACATGGTGTTATATTGATTATTCATTTCTGGCTGGCCAGGTCACTGAAATTTTACTGAATAACTCTAGAGTGTATAGTTAACTGTGGAGTTTTTTACATTCTCTCTTTGCTTTTCAAGTCAGATTTGTACATGCCCACATATACAATTGCATGGGATATGAGTTAGCAAATATTCTACAATACCAAATATTGCTTTAAACTTTATTAATGGCAGAATAACAAAGAGGAAGACCTACTCTATGGTCCTTCTTTACAGAGGAAAAATTGCATGTCAGTGTGCTAGACAGGCCTACCCTTTTACCTTGCATGGGAAATTAGGGCAGATGTGCTCTCCATACCCATCAAATTCCTGCTCTTGCAACATTCAGAGCAAGCATTTTTGACCTTAGCTCCCACTTCCATTTCCTTGGGCCTGTTAGAATGCTGACTCTTGCTGATATGTTTTATTTACTTATCCTCTCAATAACTTTCAGCAATCCTCCTTTGCTTTTGCTGTCTTTGCCCCTCCCTCTTAGGTCCTCACTCAAAATTTTCTGTAATGAACTGGATTCTCATGTTTAAAATTACCTCTTTCCAGCCCAGAGCACCCTCTGCAGGCTGGTGTCTCGCCTGCCACTGGCCCCCTGTCCCTCCCAGACCCCACTGCCCTTTGCCACCCTGACCACCCCGCTACAGACCCTCTCCCTTAAGACTCCATGGGGGAGGAATCCCTATTGCCCCAGTGTCCCTTACAGATGGGCCCGCAGGGAATCCCTCTCCTGCTGCATGCTCTCCACTATTTGGAGGCACCTGCTCCACTCTATTACAGTCTGGGTCTGCACCATAGCCCTCCCAGTTCCTGCGTGGGTTTCTCTCTCTGTATGAGATCCCACTGTAGCCCTCCTGGCTCCTGTGTGCATTCCCTGGTTCAGCTGGGGCCTTTCTGTCCCAGCCCCATTCTTGTTGGGGGCCTCAGTCCTCACTGCCACTTCACTTTGGCCAATCTCAGACCAGGCGCGTGTCTCCGACACCCCCTCCTTTTCTGCTTCAAGGGGCAGTGCCATCTTATATGGCCCTTGTTGTGGCAGAGGAAGCACTTCCTGTGCCTGACCTTTGCCATGGCCCTGCCACAGCTTGTTTCAGGCTTAACCCTTCCCTCAGGGTTAGCCGGGATCCTGCGAGTCCCATAAGGGCATTTTCTCCTTAGGTGCCCTGGCTCCTTGCAGGCCCAACATGTTTGTGGCCCCACTGTTGACCTCACAGGGGGTGCGTTTTCTGGGTGGGGCCTCCTTCCTCCATCCCAATAGGGGCACTCCCTCTCGTAGTGTCTCGGTCGTCCACAGGCGAAAGAGTTTTTAGGTCCCAGCACCAGCCTCCAGCCCTTGGTGCCTGGTCTCCCATATGGTCTGGGTGTCCACCCCGCAGCAGTTGGAACAACCCCCTCTGCTGCTCGGCAAGCTGGGCCACCCAGGCCCTCCAATACCAGTCCATCTTTGGTCTCTTGGATCTGGGCAACAGTCCCACAGTCCTTGTTCTGCCCCTTGTATCTGGCGGGAACCGCATGTGCCCACATTCTCCACCACTTGTGGCAGGATGATGACTCACCGGCATGGCGCCTCCTGCTGGTCGTCTTGGGAATTAACTCTTTCCAGCCTGGAGTGCCCTCTGCAGGCCAGTGTCTCGCCTGCTGCTGGCCCCGTGTCCCTCCCAGACCCCAGTGCCCTTTTCCCAGTGGTTCTGCCCACCACTGTACCCCCTCACTCTGGGTCTCCCCTCCCAGGGGATCCCCCAACCCCTTATCCTCCCCTTGTGTCAGTGGCTACAGCCAGTCTTCATTTAGATCCCACTTACTGGGGCAGACGGCAGTCTGTAAACCACTCATCATCGGCAAGGGGGGTTGGACCAGCAGCCTCTGCCTATTCCTGAGCGGCCCCTTTGTAGCCCTAGTACCCTTTTATGGGCCCTTAACTTGGCCTGCAACCTGGGGCTTTGCTAGGCTGAAGCTCTCCAGTTGCATCTGCCCTTCCCCAGCACTGCTCCGCCCTAGGTACCCTCCTCAGCTTCCCACCTGTGGCTGCTTCCCCCAATCAGCCTAGCATTTCTCTGCCACAGCCCTCTCCATGGCTGCTTTAACCCCCTCAGAGAAGGAGTAGGGTGACAACCCTGCTACACAGACCACTGATTAACCTACCAAAGACTTTTTTATGCCAACTATTGCTTTCACTCTGTTTCACCTTTCCACTCGACAAGCCTTTTACATACCTGAAGGCTCTGACCTAGTCAAACATTTTCAGTGTATCCAGAAAGAATTGGAAACCCACCTAGTCACCCAAAAGAGATTGCAAGGGTTACGCTGACCTTCATTGTTAATCAAATCACAGTTGGAGATAAAGTATTGCTCTCAACACAACACCTGGCCTTCAAGGAAGTTGGATTACCAATATATTGGCCCATTTTGGGTCATCCAACAGTTCAATCCTGAGGCCTTCAAATGCCCAGGGCAATGAGAATGCACCCATTATTCCACATTTTCTAGCTGAAAAAGCACATCGACTCCTTTCCCAGACAAGTACAACCATCACCGCCACCTGTCATGGTCCAGTGGAATGAAGAATACCTGGTGAAGATGAAATTGGACTCCAAAATTGTCCATGGAAAGATCATGTACCTTGTTGATTGAGAGGGTCATGTTGCAGCTGATCATTCATGGGAACCAACTGAAAACCTACATGCCGCTGACCTGCTTTGAGAATTCCATCAGTCACATCATGAATAACCTAGTCTGAAGACCTCTGGTAGATGTCTTTTAACTGGAGGTGGTGGGCGGAAGGGGGTAATGACTCATCTTTGAGCCTGATGAGTGCTGCTAGCTGAGCTGATGAGTCATCCCTCAGCCTGAGCCTGATTAGAGGGCTCCATGTTAATCAACCAGGGGTCAACCAATGCACAGGTGCAGGTCTAAACAGGTGATGCCAAGACAAGACATACATTCCCAATAAGAGCAGCCACTCCAGTGTGCTCAACATCGCTACCACACCTCGAGTATGCCCTGCCACTTGGTGGTTCTGAGAGACTACTTCTGTTCCAGCCCCAGCCTATTCCTCCTCCAGCCTTGTTCCAACCTTGTTTTTGATTCTGCAGACTCTTGACTGTGGTCCCCAGGCCGACCACTAGGCATGACCATCCTCTTCTCTGTTTGACACCCATAGCCTTAATCTTCACTAGGATGTTAATTCAAGTTAAAAACATACCTTAATAGCTTAATAGTTATAGATGTGTCTTATGCCCTGAAGCATGAGGTTAACATACCTTCCAAAATATTTGTTTTCACTAATCATGATAACTCTGGATATTCCTGATGTATATATAAATATCTATTATATTGTGAATCTTAAATTATTTACCTCCAACAGCTGCCTATGGCACAGCAGACATTTTCCTCAGAAATTCCTCTGTCAGTACCAGTAAACAGATTTTTGTCCAGGCGTTCATGGCACCTTTATACGTCTGAAGTTTTTGGATTCTCAGCTTAGTCCCACAGGGTAGGTCAGAGGTGTCTACTTTGCTTTTCTGTTGAACTCTTTTGCACATCTCATCTCTGTTTAACATAAATTCAACTGAACAATAGGACTATGTTAACATCTCCTGTTAAATTACTGTTCTTGAATTTAAATGACTGTCTTAAATGGACATTCTCATTAATGTGACTAATGCATTTTATTAAAATCAGGCTCTAAATTCAGAACTATCCCTGCCACACTAGCGTCTCACTTCACCTTGTCCATTGGAGAAAAATAGCTACAATAGTAGTTAAAGTTCTATTTTTAAAAAAGCAGTTTTCCTCATAGTCTATTCTATTATGAAACTTTACATTCTGACTTTTTGAACTTACATTCCGGTTTCTTAAGAAGAGCAAGAAAACACAAGAGGTTACTGGCCTTTTGGTAGGGGTGGGCTATCATTTTAATATGGGCACTGGGGTGAGATGGATTTATTTTAATAAAGGTGAGGGACTCTCTTCTTTTACCTGTATCTGGGAGACTGAAACCACTTTGGAGAGTATGATTGTGTCCCTGAGCTCTCCGTGTGCATCTCCTCATCCTGCATAGCACCTCGGTAGTGGTGTTCCATTCCATCCTCTCTCTCTCTCTCTCTCTCTCTCTCTCTCTCTCACTCACTCACACACACACACACACACACACACACACACACACACACACTTCCTTTACCCAGAACTCCTTCAAAGGAGGGGATGGAGAATGGATAGGTAGAGTGCCCAGGCTGGGGACAGGACTGTGACTCATCTCTCACCCTCTCCCCAAAATGGTTCCACAGAGACTCACCAGGAAATCTAATATAGCCAAAACCCATATTACTTTATTCCCATATTGAGAGATGAACCTTTTTTAAGGGGGATAAACATGGCCAGGTGAATCCACAGCAATGCAGCAGAACAGTGCTGTCCAGCAATGGGATCAGAGCTGCTGCAGGGCACAGAATCTTTGAACAAGTGGCTCTGTGCTACAGGGAGTTGAATAGATCAGTGGAGATCTGCAGAATAGGGAAGCTAGCCCCAGGGCCTGTTCCTAAGGGACTGAGAACTTCTCCCTCAAACAGAATGATACAGACTAAATCCATGTAAGGCTAATTTTATTATTGATTTCTTCTACTGTACTCCTCTTATAGGTTTGCTGCAGAAGGGATTAATTAGACCCAATATCTCCCATGTATTTTTCACTTTATTCACTAACAGAGTGGCTGTTCTATGTCCCAGGAGGTCATATCTTCTTTCAAGATGTTTGGAAAAGGAGTTCCCAGCAACAAGATCAAACTACACAAGAGTAGGCTGGGGCTATTTGATGCCTTTGTATAACTGAAATGCTGATAGACCATTTAGGGCATCAGTGCTAGAAGGGGGCTCTTAGAATGAATCACTGTGAAAAACTCATTACAATTTTGATTATTTAAGTCATAAATTTCATTCTGTTCTGTGCCTACCTTTGCTGCCTTAATAATGTACTAAACAGACTGTCTAACTTGCAGGATAATATATCCTGTACCAGCACACTGCAGAATGGTTTCTTGAAATGGACACTAGAGACAATAACATTTTCTATAAATCAGACCAAGAGTGAGATGGAATATTCCAGATTCGAGTAATTCTCCTCCCCCCCTACCCATTCCATATTCATTTACCATATTTTTTCCTTGGTCATTATTAGTGAAAACTGGTATTTAATTGCATAGAAATTGCTTTAAAATGCTTTAAAAGCAGACAAAATGGAGAAATATTTTCCAAGCAGTGTATGTCTAATTTCAATTATAGTGTGTTATGGAGGAGATATATAATAATCATGTATATGAATATCCTGAATATATCATGTAACTAGAAACAGAACTGGGAAAATTGAATACACTATAAAACAAATTAAAATAGATGTAGCATTTCCTAGTGGTTAGAGCAGGGGTTGACTTATATATTCATATGCTAGCCAGCATATATTATATTTATTAAGTACCCACAATATTAAGAACAAATATTGTAATGGTGATGTAGCCTAATCTGATTTATACCATAATCCTATTCACTTATGTATCCCATAACTCATTTGCATTTGCTGAAGTAAGCATTTGGCACAAGCAGATAGAAAACTTGTCAGAATCGCAATACATGCATCCTGTGTCTTAGTCCAAGCTAGGGAAGTACCTTCACGGATCTGCACCTGAAATGTTAGCAGCAAAACAGAAAAGGAAGAAGCAGAACTGTTAGGGAACTGGAACAAACTCATGGGTTGGATTTTAGTGATGTGTAAAGAAATGTGTAACTTGTAGAATCAAATAATAGAGCACACATCCTGTGTAAGGTAAACATAACATTGCTGCCTGAGACTGGTATAGTATAGAACCTTTTTCCTGTAACATAATAAACTGACTGACATTGGTTATTTGATCTTGAGTATATTTCATAACTAACCAAAGTGTGGTCAAGCATTTGACTATGCAATTTATCCACACAGGAGCCTGGGAATCAGGAAATCTATTCCCACTCTGCCACTGCTTAGTTGTATGACACTGAGTCTTTTAACCTGCCTGTCTCAGTTTATCCAACAGTGGGAGAGAAATTATGATATTTTGATCACTGGGAAGCACATTCCAATTGTGATGACCCCTTATCACTGTTTCTATATTATGTGTTTTTTATTCACTTAGGAGTCTTGATTTGAGGATTAGGAAATCAACCATTTGTCTGGCATTGCCTTCCTATCATACAATGCTCACACCAACAGATCAGTCTTTATATGAGTGGCTCTTTCTAATGAAGTCATCTTGTTTCTGGCCAGTACTCCAGATTGTAGCCTAAAGGTAAATTCTCAGGCTTGTAGATAAGTGAATTTTGATTGTGTGTTTAGTTGGCTTTTTGCAGAACTATGACTCTTTATTTCACCAAGAACTGATGCTATATACAAATAGTTAACACTCATACTGGACCAAAAATCACCCAATTTATTTCCTTATGGGGATCTTGGAGAACCTTAGTATGTCAAATTGGGGGAAAAGATGCATTTTAAAACTGACTTTATCATAACCAGTTAACTATAAAACCATGAACAAGTTAAAATTCCCTGGACTTGAAAGCATAGTACCTGTTTTGGCAGCTAACTGTCCTCCTGATCAAACACATTTTTACAAAAAGCTATACACTAAATGAGTTACATCTGGCAAGGAACATAAAAGTAATAAGAAAAGGTTTTTTACATACATTAGGAGCAAGAGAAAGACAAAGGAAAGTGTAGGTCCATTACTTAGCAGGCACGGAGAGAAAATAACTAAAGACATCAATAAAGCTGAGATGTTTCATGCATATTTTGCTTCAGTCTTCACTAACAAGATTAATGATAAGATACTCAGCACAATTAATATTGACAACCAGAGGGAAGGAATGCAAACCAAAACAGGGAAAGAAGAGGTTAAAGAATATTTAGATACATTAGGTGTATTCAAGTCAGCAGGGACTGATGTAATTCATCCTAGGGTACATACGGAACTAGCTGAAGCAATTTTAGAGCCATTAACAATTATCTTTGAGAACTCCTGGAGCACAGGAGAAATCTGAGAAAATTTGAGTAAGGCAAACATAGTACCTGTCTTTAAAAAAGGAGGAACAAGGAAGACCCAGGGAACTATAGACCAGATCTAGGTTAGATATTAGAGAAAACTTTACAACTATGAGGGTTGTTAAGGTCTGGAACAAGCTTCCAAGGGAGGTTATGGAGTCCTCATCCTTGGCAGCTTTTAAAAACAAGCTGAACAAATAGCTATCAAGGATGGTCTAGGTTTACTTGGTCCTGCCACAGTGCAGCGGGCTGGACTCTGACTTCTCAAGGTCCTGTCCAGACCTAGATTTTTATGATTCTATACAGGTGGGGAGTCTAGCTGAACACATCTTTAGACAATGAAAGTAAGTTGCACCAGAAACAATATAAAATGCACAAACACAGCAAAGTGGCACTAAATGGCCTATTACAGTAGAACCTCAGAGTTACGAACTGACCTGTCAACCACACACCTCATTTGGAATCAGAAGTACGCAAGCAGGCACATACACACACAAGCAAGTACAGCACAATACTGTGTTAAACGTAAACTATTAAAAATAATTGGAAAGTTTTAAAAAATTGACAGGGTAAATAAACTGTTTCTGTGCTTGTTTTGTTTTAAAAAATATGGTTAAAAGCAGCATTTTTCTTCTGTATAGTAAAGTTTCAAAGCTGTATTAAGTCAATGTTCAGTTGTAAAGTTTTGAAAGAACAACCATAATGTTTTGTTCAGAGTTATGAACATTTCAGAGTTACAAACAGTCTCCCTTGCCGAGGTGTTCATAACTGAGGTTGTACTGTACTTGGAACAAATGGTGCAAATAGGTGACATGTTCTGAACATAAGTTTTTACACTTCACACATTGGTGATGTGGTTTTTTGTTTCATTCTCTGGCACAGATGTAACATCTTCCACATTTCTTAGGCTCTGGATCAGTACCCAGCACAGCAGTTGGTGCTTCCCTAGAAGCAGGAGTCAAAGTTGAAATGTTCCTTTCCTGCACCAGTAGTTTCACCATTTCTGTACCCAGATCACCGAGGAACATCAATTTTACTCAAAGCTTTATAATGCTATGTGAGATTCAACAAAATCCAAATAGATGCATTCAGACACCATGACATGTGCAATGCAACAGTGAGTCTTTTCCCCAGCAATTCTTTCTCTGAGCAACAGCAACTGTCAATTGTGGACAGGCCAGAAACTGTATCTGACAAGTGTGGCTTCCCCAGAAACTCTTCCTACCAAGTTGTAGGCTTTCCAGAGAAGAAAAAAAAAAGTTGACAACATTATCTTTGAGGTAACTCAATCTTTTGGACTGTTGTGATGATACATGAGCCAAATGTTGTCTGGGGTGTGTCAGGCTCCAAGACCCTTTCAGTACATTTTTTTGAAAAATAAAAACCACTTGAAATTATAATGATAAAAAACAATGTTGAAAAATTCATATCATAACTATTTTCATTTTGGGGCAGCATAGTTAATTTGGGGTCTTATTGACTCGATTATCTTTTTAATGGCTTGTTTTGCTTCACAAAATCCACAACAGGTAGGATGATAAAACCAAAGTGGAAAGATTGGTCTCATCCTGGTATGAAAGAGACAGGTTTGTCATGAAGATTTGTATTTACATTTTTCTGTGAGTTGGGGTCAAATAGAACTCAAAATATTAGGAAGGTTAAGAAAAATAAAGTTTAATGGCTACAGATGGGGCACTACACATCACATTCCATTTCTGGAAAGTACTTCAGACCAGCAGCTGAAAAGTGGGACAATTCCAAGGTAGGTCTTCTATAGTTCTTTCAAGGCTGCATGTTTCTTCAGCAATTATCAGAGGATGTGTCTTACATAGGACTTAGTCTCCAGCACTGTTCTTTTGTATTGTTTTTATTATTTGGAACTAGGGTGACCAGACAGCAAGTGTGAAAAATCGGGACAAGGGTGGGAAGTAATAGGAGCCTATATATGAGAAAAAGCCTCAAATATCAGGACTGTCCCTATAAAATCGGGACATCTGGTCATCCTATTTGGAACCCAGTTCTGACAGCCTTACTCATGCTGAGTAGTAGCATACTCAATGTGATTACGGAATACTCATCAATGGAACTACTCATATAGTAGATTACCCCAGCTCACGCTGAGTAGTAGGAGGACAGAATCAAGGTTTTAGTGATTCTTAACTTACAGGCTAGATTGCACAACCTTGCCCAAACTGGTGAGCACTTAGTCACCTGAGGACTCAATTAGTGTCAGTGTGATTACCCATGTGACTAAGTGCTCACCAACTTGAATTAAGATTGTACAGTGTGACCCAGCGTGTTGGTTTTTTTTTCAATATTTCAGCAAGCAGCATAGATGCTTCCAGTGTTTTGCTTGTCTGTTGTGCTCCTGTAACAGGGTGCTGGCTAGGAGAAACAAGCCAGGCCCCTGTTAGCCCCGTTCCAGGGGAAGAAGGGTAGTAGTTGGGCTGGCTGGGGGGCCACGCCCTAATTACCAGAGTGGGTCCACCTGCAGGCCTGGGTAGCCAGCCTGCCCTATAAAGCTGGCTAAGAGACAGGAAGCAGGGGGAGACAGGAAAGGGAGGAGCGTGGGCTCTAGATCCTTGCTGGCTGGGAAGTTAGCAGTCTCCCAGAGTGTTGGTCTCTGTAAATAGCTGTAAATAATAGGTGGTGGGAACGGACACAAGCAATAAAAGGACACAGGTGCTGCACTTCAGTTGGTCTCTGACTGTGTTTTTGGAGGGGCTGGGAGAAGGGACTGCTATAGCTCCCTTTGGAATGTATGAGAGAGTTAGGTAGGTGCAGGGGCAGCTCCAGGTACCAGCACGCCAAGCGCGTACTTGGGGCGGCAAGCCACTGGGGGCACTCTGCCGGTTGCCGCGAGGGCGGCAGGCAGGCTGCCTTCGGCAGCTTGCCTGCGGAGGGTTCGCTGGACCCGCGGCTTCAGCGGACCTCCCACAGGCACGCCTGTGGTGACATTTATTTTAGCATGAGCTTTCGTGAGCTGCAGCTCACTTCTTCGGATGCATAGAATGGAACACACAGACAGGGGATATTTATACATACAGAGAACATGAAAAGGTGGAAGTATGCATACCAACAGGCAGAGTCTAATCAATTGAGATGTAAATTTGTTAGTCTTTAAGGTGCCACAAGTACTCCTGTTTTTTTTGCGGATACAGACTAACACGGCTGCTACTCTGAAACCTGTGGTGACATTGTAATTACGAAGTGGGCAGCATTATCTCCCGTAAATGTAAACAAACTTGTTTCTCTTAGCGACTGGATGCACAAGAAGTAGGACTAAGTGGACTTGCAGCCTCTAAAGTTTTACATTGTTTTGGTTTTGAGTTCAGTTATGTAACAACCCCCCCTCCCCCGGTACATTTCATGATAAAGAGATTGCACTACTTTACTTGTATGAGGTGAATTTAAAAATACTATTTTCATTTTTACAGTTCAAGTATTTGTAATAAAAAATAGTAATATAAAGTGAGCACTGTACACTTTGTATTGTGTGTTGTAATTGAAATTGATAAATTTGAAAATGTAGAAAAATGTCCAAAAATAGTAAATAAATTTCAGTTGGTATTGTTTAACAGTGAGATTAATTGCAATTATTTTTTTAGCTAACTGCATGAGTTAACTGAGATTAATCGGCAGCCCTAGTCCAAATATTATATTTTCTGCCTTTACTATAGAAATTCTGAGATACCAAGGTGAGACTGTGTGGAGTTTTAGGCCCAGTTATGTATTACACCTCTTGGGCCTTGTACGAAGGTGGCCTGGGATGGGAATTCTCATCCAAAAATAAAGGATGTGTCAAGGAGCACCTCTTCAGTGCAACAGTCTTCCAGGACAGAACTCAACTATTCTGGCTAGTGCACAATGATGGAAACCAAAGCTTTGTTTAACGCTTTTTCCACTGATCCCACTGCCAAATCTAAGCAGGCTCAGTTTAAAGAGAGGAAATGAGAATGAAAGGAAAATGAACAGTCTTACCTGCGAATTTCTAACATGAAGTTCTACTTTGTAGCAGACACAAAGCAGTCCAATTCCCAAAGTTTCCAGGTCCCAAATTAAGCCTGACGAGGGAGGCCTCCTTGTTGCTATCTTTTTCAACTAAGAGGAGTAAGCATTCTCAGTTAGAAATAAATCAGTCTCTTTCAGGATCAGACACTGAAGCTATAGCTACCAGTTTTTGTGACTTAATCACAAGTCTCATGATATTTGATGTTTTTCTTAGAGCCCCAGTTCCTGAAGTCAGATGATTGTGAGAATCTCAGGTGCCTTAAAATGGGAACTCTACTGCTCAAAAACCAGCAGGAAAATAAAAAAACCCAAAACATTAAAGAAAAAAAAATTTCATGGAGCGGGGAGGGGATGGGAGAGGTGGCCTTATGATTTTTAAATTCTTGGGAGTGGTAATACTGAAAGTCCCTAACTCTGTTGTCTCTGTACATTGGTAAACAAAACATCTCCCTCACAGATTCCCCCTTTACATTTCAGCCTGTGTGAATCTAGGTGACAAGCTAAGCTGCTTCTCCGACCTGGGTCAGGTCTTCTGTCTGGTTTCATGAGAAGTTAATCAATTCCTTCTCTGGCTGTCCTTGTGAGGTACATGTATACCCCACCTCAGGTCTGATTGTTCTCACTTATGCTACTGTAATCCAATTACATTAGCGGGACTTGAGTTCCTAAATTACTCAGGTGCCTTAGAACAGCGGTTCTCAACCAGGGTCTTGGGGCCTCATGGTGGGCTGCGAGCAGGTTTCAGGGGGGCTGCCAAGCAGGGCCAGTGTTAGACTGGCTAGGGCCAGTGCAGAAAGCTGAAGCCCCGGTGTGTGGGGCTGAAGCCTGGGGCTCCCAGCCCTGTCACTTTGGGCAGAAGCCAAAGCTTGAACAGCTTAGCTTTATGGGGACCCCGACTGCCCTGCTAATGCTGGCCCTGGCTTTTGTACGCAGAAACACAGTTGGTGTGGCACTGGTAGGTTTGGAGGGGGCATCAGAAGGAAAAAGGTTGAGAACCCCTGCCTTAGAAAATCCCACCTAAGGCTCAAGGTAGGCATCTTTTATATAGTATGTATACTCATATGGCTCTTTGGGGTAAAGTTAGAGTTGAGGGACAGGGATATGGGGGGGGGGAGAGTTAAAGTTGTAAACAATTTTAACTATGAATTTCCTCACTTTCACATGCAATTTTGGAGGGATTTTAATGTCCTAGTATTGCTTTGAATTGATCTGTCTTTACTAATCTTAACTATTTAAAATTTACTTTCTACAGTTAAATTATAAAATTTAAATTATTACATGTAGAACAAACAAGAGAACAACACGCGATCTTTCCAATAGGAATACTTCATAGAACAGATGGCTTCTTTGAAGAAGCCTTGTCATATATAGTAAGTTAAGCAAGGAGCTTTTCTGAGCATACGAGGTAGGTGGGGAGATCAGAGATTTGGCCTCTGAGAATGGCAGAGGGAGAAGTTTGTAACTTTATGTGGGAAGCTGGTACAGATACTTAAGAAGGGGACAAATGTGGTCAAGGAATCAGGAAAAAAAATTCTCTTGATGTTGCCTTAGAAAAATAGCTTGTATTTGATGCATAGTATCTTATGTATTAAAAAATGTTATGAAAATACACGTCACTCATAATGTAGGGCCAGCTCTTCCGCCCCTAATAAGCTAGGCTTTGAGCCGTGGTAGAGCTGGGAGTGGCTGGGGCAGCAATGGGCCATTGGTGGGATCACTTTAAATTTTACCTATTTGCTTGAAAAGGCACCATACATATACCTACAGGCCTATTAACTCTGCCACTCTGTAGTGGCACAAAGGGAACTAAAAGCAGCCCCACGACAGCAACTGAGGATTTCCCCCCCTATTGTAGGCATAGGGGCATGCTGAGATCAGGGCTGGAGTACAATCCGCTTTAGCAAACCCGACCTATGGCGTGGCTCCATGGAAGACACTATTCATTGGCACAAGTAAGAGCAGTCCTGGTAGCCCACAAACATCAAGCCACCCATGCCTCTGCGCACAAGGTGCATTGAGAATGTTTCTGGCACATGTACCTATGTGGCTCGTAATACCTACAAATAAAATCATCTGACATAGTCCTGCCACAATACCTCTAGATCATCTGTGCTCTGTTCATTAGTGTTTTAGCAGAGAATATATGGAGATGACACTATGTTAAAGGTTGCTTGCTAATGGACTAAATGGATTAGATAAAGGGTACCTGGCAATGTAAATTCTACTGGATTACAATTGTCTGTTTTAGGCAAAGTCCTGTTTATCACTTTCAGGGAGGACATTCTATATTTCTTAAAGGAGTTGCAAAAATAATGACTAGGATTTGTGCATTTATCTCACACACAGTATTGGAAAATGTATAGTTAATGGCAAGTTTAAAAGTCTAATTTTAAAAAATGGGAAACGCAAGATGGAAAAGACCATAATTGCAATACTATGGCTGTATTTTTTTTAGGTTGGGCTGTTTTCAAACACCTCAAATGTCTACAAAGCAAACAAACAAAATGTATGAAAAACAAGGACAATATTCAGACACAATGCAAGAGCAGACTAATATAAATCGAAGGAAGTCGTGCTGACATTAGACAATGTGCCAGTCTGATCCCATTTAAAGGGCTCTTGCTTCTAGTCAGTGCACTGGGGGAGGGATATTCTTCTTCCTTGCATTAATCCCATCAAATTAGATCTGCTGTGTCAAGTACTCTTCCTCCAAAGTTCTTTGTTCAACGTCATATCATCTATCACCGCACATACTAATATGTCTTCCTATATGACATCCCGCCACTTCTTCTTGGGTTGGACTCTCTTCTTCCTTGATTTGTTAGACTCTTACCCATATGGATGTCAGGACTATGCTTTACATGCCCATGCCAGCTGAGCCTGCACTCCCTCATTTTTTCATTTATGAGTGTTACTTTGAGCATATCTCTAACATATACAATCCTCACCTGGTATTTCTTGCTTACTCCAACGTCCATTTCAACATTCTCATTTCTGCGGATCAATTCATTTGCTTGTGTTTCTTCTTTGTTGCCCAACATTCAGCACCACACATTAAAACTGGATGGACCACAGTTTTATAGACTTTCCATTTTAATCTTACTAGTATCTTTCTGTCACATACCACAACATTTATCTCTCTCCTTTTGAGCCACGCATTCATTAGCTTCGTTCTAATATTGACTTCCATTTCCCCATTTCTCTGGATTCTGGAACGCTGATATCTGAAATGTTGCATTGTCTGCCCATCTAGTTTCAAGTATAATTCTTTAGCCCCCCTTTTCCCCGCCCCCAAAAAAAGGATTTTGGCATTTATAAAAACAGTGCAGAGAAGGTCAGCTTCATTGATCTTGGCATTATAATGATGGACTAAAGAACTTTAATCCATACAAGTTAAGAAAAATGACATTTAAGCTATAATTGAAGTGTACTATCTTGTACAAAAAATATCAACTAGTATGGATAATGAAGCCTTAGTTAATTATTTTTGTTAGACATGGAAAGTAGGAACAGAGGGCATTCAGAAAAAGGAACCTACATACACACCCTCCATCATTCCCCAATACTCTCTGAGCCCATAAAATGAAGCACTTCATTTTCCTTAGCAAACAGCTTTCTGAAAGGAGGTTTATGGGTAAGTGTATAAAAAGAAAGCAAGAGGGTCACTCAAAAAGGATTTTCTGGCTCTGGAAAAAAATGGAACTACATGTTTAAAATGGGCTAATCTCAAATGGACAAAATAGCTCACTCATTCTCAAGATTGCTTAAATTTGTATATGAATCACAAATCTCCTGTTTATTGTCAAAGGTTAGTTTTACAATATTCCATAAACCAGATCTATCTAGTAAATGCCTTCTGGAAGTTTCATTTCAGTCTCCTCCCAATTTTTTATATTTTTGTTTGATTTGCAACAGGCCATGGTATGTGGCCTCTTAAAAGGTTACAGATGAAGATTAAATATGGGTGAACTTGTTCAGAAAGCTACCAAAAAACCCAAACAAAAACAAAACCCTGAACTTTTGTCCAGGACTCAAACTGAATCTGAACTGAACCTTTTAAAGGGGTTAGAAAATGTCTGAATAACTTTTTATTTTCCTAGAAGAAGAATACGACTCTAAAGCTAACAATCTATCAAGAAAGGTATTCCTGCTGTATGTCTGGCCTGACCTTAAGCAGCAAGATGCCATAAACCTTCTGAGAGAAGGTTTCTGTCATGTGGTTTCAGCCTGGTTTTTGCAGACACGTGGTTCAGACAAGGTTTGAACCTCCATCTGAACATTTGGGTGCTTATCTGAACTGAATCACTCAGCCATGTAGGTGTTCACTCATCCCTAATAAAAAACAGAGGAAACTGTCTGCCTCTCTTGCTTCACAAGACATTTTTAAGGAACAGTAGTTTTATAAGCTTCAGCTGCCAAAAATGCAGTTCATTATGCTTCAGCTGAACAAATTGCTATACTAATCCCTCTTCTAAAAGTGAGTTATAGTACTTCACCTTGGTTCCCAATCATATTAAAAGCAATTTGAACATTCTTGTCAGAACAAAAACTTCAACAACCCATAAGAAGGCTGACTCTGAAGAAGCACCTAATCAGGAAAAATGTCATTAAGTATGGTATCAGGTAATTTTGTAGTGGCAAATGTGTTGTGACAGCTTTCTACTCAAGATTTACAAGGTATAACATTGCTGGAGAAAGTTATTTATCAGAAGTCTGATCATACACTGGAAATAAACAAGAGTCTTCTAAATTAAGTGGATATTGAAATATTTGGTTTTATTTTAATCCATATGACTGGATTATTTATGATGCTTGAGTTTTCAAAACACTTAAAAAAAGTTGCAGCTGTTTAGTCCTGCCATAAAAGAAAACAATTATAGAATGTTCTGGAGACCCTGCTCCCAAAATAAGAAATACTGTAAAATGGGTAAATATTTTCTTCTACATAGGTCTTTGTGCTGTTGCACACTTCTCATAAATTTGTGCAAAGTATTTGTTTAGTAAAATCTAAATGGCACTTACTTGGCTTTGGCTGGAAAGCATTAGCCACACAGCTCTTCCTAATAACTGAACAGTGCAAAATACTATGTGCATGATATATGTTAACGCTTACCAAGTTGTCAATGATTGACTTTTTTTCCCCTGTGAATTGAAGATTTCATTTTCTGTCCTAGAAGGTAGACAGAACATTCACAGTAGTCACCTTAAAATACCAGTTTTCCCTACTTTAGCTTGAAAAGATTTGGGATAGGAGGAACAAGTGCTTTTCCACACTTCATTTAAACCCTAAATTCTGCACAGCTTCTCTACCCCATCATCAAATGTTAGTATGAGGGTCTTGATATTGCAGTCTACTGTAAATGGAATCCAAAGCCTTCCATCTCTAGCTCTCTGATTCAATGCCAGCCAATTCAGTAGTGAATAAAAGTTTTTACCATCTCATGGTTAAGTGCTCTGTATAAAATTAATTTGACAGTCTCAGCCCAGTTCCCAGTAAATACAAGTCTATTATACAAATACAATGAAAACTGGCACTAACTGACACCCTTGCTATCAGTCTAAGATGCCAAAGAAATGGAAATATCATTTTTTCCAGGTCAGGATTGGAACATATTGATGGAGGCTATATATAGAATGTCCTACCTCTAAACCTGGATATTTTCTTATTTCTGTTGGCAGTAAACTTCTTATAGCCATCTGTGAGTTTGATACATTGGTAACATAATAGCTAAGAGGTTCAAATTTGGGTATGTAATGTATATTCAGAAATATTGAATCATAACCAATGTTTGCTGAGCAAATAGCTGTTGGGTAGCTATTAATCACTTTGTAGCCATTCCATTCACTGCCATCTTTGTACATCCAGACTGGCCATGATAGAGGAATACCGTCTTACTGCCCAAAATGAAAGGATTTTGTTGTTTATATTCAACCTGGTAACTGTGCAAATTGAAAATAGCATAGTAGTCCACAATGGATTCTCCAAATTTCATGGGTTACATGGTCTAGTCTCTAACTCCATGGTGGCAATATATGGACAGAAGTAAAGGCATTGAGAGGGCCTGTGTAGGGAGGTAGAGAGAAAGTTAGCTGTCAGTAGCTTTCTACATGGTTTGTTATTCACTTTTGCTTCTTTCTACTTTTTTTTGTAAAGCCATTATCCTCCTCTTGCAAATCCGGTGGGTAGTGTAGACAAGCCCTAAGAAGGATACGACCTGCTGAGTAAATCCTGATTCTGCTTCCACTGAACTCAGTAGTAAAACTCCCAGTGATATGAGACCTCCAAGCTTAACTCAGAATCTAGGTTGTTGCCAGAAGTGATGTTGGCAATTCAATGTGGCAATATTGACTTTCTTCCAAGTCAATATTGAACAAATGGTTTAATATGCTGTTAATGTGGCAATGGGCTGCTGGAAATGCTGTCTTTTGGATAGGATATAAAAATCGAGGTCTCTTTGGCTGTTAAAGATTCAATGAAACCTTTGTAAGAGTAGAGGCATTATTAACTTTGATTTCCTGGTTAAATTTCCAAATCATCAATTACATTCTGTCCAATGTTTTGTTTTCCAATTGAATAATGTATTCCTATCTAACTTTTGTGTAATGTTGTTGTGTACTTGTACAATATACAGTATTTGTACATAGCTGACATTTCGCATCAGATGTGGGTGCATATCAATGATAGTTTTATTGACTCCTGTCAAAAGTAAAGCATGTTGGAACATTTCTGGGATGAAAGCAGCCATATTTGTAGACTATTCAATGGCAAAAACCGTGTTTATGCAGAGTTGAGGTTGTGAGTGGCATGCAATCCCCTTGCAGAACGCTGAGTTGAGCAATCCCCCCACCCAAGAAACTGCTGTAAACCAGGCAATACATAGTTAAGCTAGCCTACTATGCAGTCTTAATTCTGCCTTCCTTCAGCAATGTCCATTATGCCCACACATACCTTTACTCTGCCTGCCCCACGGTTGCTGAGATGGACAAACTCTTCAGCTTCTTTTACTACCCCTTCACTTTCACCTACAATGAGACAGGCTGGGCTTTTACCCGATCCCCCTTGGGCATTTTCAGAGTCCCTTTCCCTTCCAAAGTCCATTTCCCCCTTTGGGATCCTTATTCCAATCTTTCCAGATTCATAGGTCTAGGGACCTTCCAATTAAGGGGACAATCGGTCGAGTTTTCCTTTAAGAGTATGTCTAGAGGTCTGGCTTGTTTTTGGTGGTTAACTCTGACCTTGGGTTTAGCTGTATTTAATCTTCTATCCCTCCCTGCAGTGATTGGCTTGTACCTGGTCTGGTGAGTCCTTCTTGGCAGTGGATGTTTACAAGCAGTCTTCCTCTTAGCAGCTCTGTTGCAAGAGTCAGCTAATTCTGCCACACAGCAGCTTTCCTCCTCATTGCACCTCTGCCTGTGACAATTTCTCCCTCTTAAGCATGCTTCCTTCATGGGGCACAAGCTCTGCAGCTGTGTCTAGTTAGTACTGGTTGAGCTCAGTGGAGCTCATTAGCTGCCTTCTGACTGGGATGGCAGAATGCCCTGTCACATTCAGGATTCCATCTAACACTATTAAAGGGGGAAGGTAGGGGGAAGAGTTGCTGATGCCACTTCATTCTGTTCCTCTGGAACTGGCAGACAACAGGAATTATTTGCATAAGCTCCAGGTGCAGTCACTGTGTTAGATGTACTGACACGAAATGGTGGAGACAGTGGTTGTGCCTGCTTGGTAAAGATGTATTTGATATGAGGACCTGTGTGAATTAGTTTGAGGGGTGTGACAGAGCTGTTTTCTACCCTCTCATGTGAGGCAGAGGAAAAGCGGGATCTGTATCTTCAGGATGTAGCGTGCATCACTTCTACACAGAATTGTGTAGGTTATGTCAGTAGCAGTAGCAGGCTTCTATTCTCAAGGCTGTTGTGAGCAGTGAAGTGGAATATGAGAGGATTCAAATGCTTTAATGATGTTTAAGTAAAAGTGTAGGTAGAGATGGTATCCTGTGAATAAGTGCAAGGGAGTTGCAAAAGGCTGTGGAGTGGCTCTTACATTGTATACATGTGGTAATCCTTCTGGGGAGTTGGCTAAGTTTGAGTGTATGCCAGGATCTGGAACTTCTATCATCTTATAGTGCCAAAAGCCAGTGTGGCTCTGTGCCAATGCATTCCTTACAGAGGGTAGAGGGAAGGTGGCACGGACAGTGTTTTTCTTCTCCCTCTTAAATAGATAGAATCATATGGGTGATTTAAAAATAGCCAACTCCAGCCTCTCAGGTACAAAAACTCCTTTGTCTTAACCTTAGTTATACAAACTTAAGGATGAGTTCACAGCCATCAGTTGAGAAGTCAGATATGAAGGGATTGTTTTGTTAAAAAGTGTTCACCCACAGGTGATTATTTTCCTCTTATTTTCTGTGTGAGTTCATTTGAGAGTGTAGTGAATGATTGGTTTCACCCAGTTAGTTGTTGGAACCTCTGATGCATTAGATGAGGTATAACAGATGTTGTGATCAGCATTTATAGGATCCATGGATCTTGAAAGGCTTGTTGGGGAGGGGGGAGAATTGATCACTGTAGTGGTAGAGATATGGTAGAACCTGAGAATAACGAGTACCAGAGTTATGAACTGACCAGTCAACTGAACGCCCATTTGGAACTGGAAGTGCACAGTCAGGAAGCAGCAGAGACAACAACAACAAAAAAGCAAATACAGTACAGTTCTGAGTTAAACGTAAAAAGGAAAGCAGCATTTTTATTCTGCATAGTAAAATTTCAAAGCTGTCTTAAGTCAATGTTCAGTTGTAAACTTTTGAAAGAACAACCATAGTGTGACTTGTAATTGTTTGACACCCCATGAGTTCTAGTGTAGGGGTATTTGGAGACAACTGGGGTATGTGTGATCACTACATGTTTTCTTTTTTTTTCTTTCAGTACTGAAATAGGTTATCTTGAGGTATTTTGTGATGCACTCTACTTCTCTGATAGTATCCTCATTTGGTGAAGGAAGTTTTAAGTGTTTTTATGTGAGTATCCCAGACTTGCTCTTTGGAGAAACTACTGTGGTATCTGAGCACCTGGTTGTAGATGACAGGTTTTTTTGTGTGTGTCTGGTATGGTTGCTGGATCTGTGGAGGCAAATTTGGTGATCCATGAGTTTCTTGTATATAGTTGTTTGTAGGCTTCCATTGCTGAAGCTGATTAAGGTGTCCAGGAAATTGATGCTGGTGCAGGGAATGATCTGGAATTTGACGTATGGGAGATGGTCATTGAAGTTTTGGTGGAAATATATGAGGGAGTTTAGGTCCTCTATTCAAAGGATGAAAATATCATCAATATATCTCATATATAGTGCTGGTTTCATGGTGTAATCAGGAAATTCTTCCATGAGGTGGGTCGTGAAGAGGTTGACACATTGGGGAGCAAACCTAGTAACCACGGCTGTTCTCATGGTTGGACAAAATGCTTGTTAAATGTTAAGTTGTTCTGGGTGAGTATGAAAAGGATGAGCCTGATGATGTTCGGGTGGATTTCTGTGCATTGTACATTATCTTTTAGGTATTTGAGGAAGGCTGTGATTCTGTCATTTGTGAGGGATGTTCGTGTGCAGAGAGGTGACGTCCATGGTGACAGGGATAATGTTCTGGGGGCATTTGTTAATATTGCAGAGTCTCTGGAGAACTGGCATATGACTTTCAGCGTCACACAGATGTACACACTACACACAACTAAAGATGGGAACGCCAGATCTAAACTCCCCTGAACTCCCCTGAACTTTGGAACATTCACATTTGGACAGGATCCAAGAGAGTCTGAACTTTTCACTCGCCTTAAGGGTGAGCGATGAGGGGAGATGGTGGATAGGAGCAAACGGGCAGTGGGGTCTCAGAGGAAGAGGTGGGGCAGGGCCATGATTTGGGTTCTGGTGGCCTCCCCACTTCTAGGGAGCTTCCGACACTCCTCCCAGGATCCAGATGCAAATATTGTGGCTTAGGCCTGTTCATATATCATGTGAACTGGACCCTTGAATATGAATTTTGAGGGAAAATTCAGAAATCTGACTCCAGGTCTGAAATTTTCAGCTTCAATCCATAACAGCTAATTTGTTTACCTCTGAGCTGAGTGGCTAAATATGTGAAAGGACCCATGCTCTGGGGAACACAGTCACTCTATCCTCTTTTTAACTCAAAGGGCTATTTATCTCCCTGCTGTACATGCAAGTTCTGTGCACACCTATGGGACCATTTCTCCTCTCCTCCAATCAAGACTTCAGCTACCTTTCACAGGCTTCTTTAGTATGGAATCAGATATACATATTCTTCTGATTCAAGCCTTTAGTGGTACAAAATAGTTTGCTTGAGATTTAATTAATTGGTGAAACTTTCATTTAAGCTCCATCTCTTAAAGCTTTAAAAACAACAATAAAATTTGCGAGGGTAAAAACTTTCCCTTTAAGTTTCAATTAGGCTGAATGTACCTTAATTGGCCTCCCTAATCACCAGAATAATTACTTTTATCATGATGAAGGACTCCTGATGTCATATAGTCTGCAAAAGGAAAATTCCATTCTTGTCTGTAAATTTAATCCACAGGTATAAAAAAAAAACAATTGTATCCTTTGCTTTCAGTTGTCTTAAGAAATCTTGGGTCAGATTTTCAGCTGGTATAAATCATTAGCTCCATGATTTTAATGGTGTGACACCAATTTACACAAAGTGAGAATCTGGCCTTATAACTGGGTTCTTTATTTGTTCTGATTTATATATATATATATATATATATTACTATAGTAATACACATTGGGGGGAAACCTCAATCTTTGTTTCTTTCCAGGAGACTGTAGAAGCTTTCAGGTCTTAAAGATCAGTAAGTGTCATCCAGAAACTACTCACTCCCCCAGGAGCCTGTCAGACACATTATTAGTACATTTGTATTGGGATAAATTATTTCTGGGATCAAAAACAGTCTGTGCACAAGTAGTAAACTATTGAACTAATGGAACACAGATCTAGCAAGACTCTGTTATGCATTATCCTTGAGCCCAAAATTTCTAAATACACATACAATAGTACCAATCACCAGGAATGTGCCAATGGATGATTATAAACTTCTGTGGCTTGGGAACGTCTTAATGCCAACTGGCAAGGAGAACAGAGGGGGTGTATAAGGATAACAGGAATCTCCTGACTTGGTATTTATATTCTAGCTCACCAAAATAATCTCATGTGATGTCTTCAAGACAAGCCTGTGTCACTTTGGTCATCAATATCATTGTGAAATGTATGCCCAGATACTATGTAAGGAGTTATGAATTTATACTGAAAATATGTTCTTAAAGTCTTTGTCTAGGGCAGGGTTTCTCAAACAGGGGTCACCACTTGTGTAGGGAAAGCCCCTGGTGGGCCAGGACAGTTTGTTTACCTGCCCCGTCCGCAGGTCCGGCTGATCGCGGCTCCCACTGGCTGCAGATCACTGCTCCAGGCCGCTCCTGCTGGTCATTCTTGTTGCCTGTCTCTGAACCCCCTCTATTTTTATATCCTTTTTGAGATGGGATAACCAGTACTAGACATATTACTACAGGTGAGGGAATATAATGGATTTCTATAATCATTTGAGTTCTTAAAGTGCCATACAGTGCAAAAAAAGTGATTGCTAAGATGCAAAGGTATATCAGGTATAGCACCTTTAACATTTTTTTAAATAAATTGACTAGACTTTAACTTTATAATATCCCATTAAGCCTCTTATTTTAATTTATTTTGTGACTGAGAAATGTATTCATGTTAGCGAACTAGAAAGACTCTTCTTAAGAGTTTTTTTGGAGCCTGAATCATTTCTTGTGACTTCAAGTTTGCCAGACACTTAATTTCACATCTTTTCTTTCAATTTGGTAAATTTATGCAGAATCAGTGAACCCATTTGAGAACTAGAGTCCAAAATAATGACCATCTCTCCTGTGCACCAACTTCATAAGTAGTCATCTGCTCTTATGCAGAATCAGTTTGCTACATCTTTTCAATCTGGAAAGCCAATATAGCATAGGAATAGCAAAAGCATTTATATGGAAAATGATGTGCTGTATGTTACTTCAAATTGCTAGTATGTATAATGTTCTCATAGCAGGGTCTTTATGTACATGTTTTTGTCCACTATGTGGCTAACTTTGCCTGCACAGATCAGGATAGGCATCTCCTGAGATTAAAATGTCTTGTATTCCAACATTCTTACACATTTGCATTAAGAGGGTTTAGAGAAGGCTAAGGGTATGTACATTTGTTTGACCTTTACCTTCTTATATGTTGAACAACTAGAAGAAAGTACAAGTTGAAGTAACAGCCGACTTTACATTGTTTATTCTTACTCACTCCTGTTTGCTGCTTTTCCTGCTACATTTCTCTCCTCTGGCCCCTTGGAATGAGAGCTACACCAGATTATGCTCTCTTAAACACTCTTACGGACAGACTCAGTGAGCCATGTTCAGTTCACTTTAAGTAAGTGGATGATAATCTAAGTGGAAGTTCAAGCTGGGGGAGGGGCAAGTAGTGTGGGGATCAGAATAGGCTTTTAATTACACCAGTGAAGACTCTGTTTGGCATCACAAACTCAACTCTAACTTTGGTGAGTAAATTTACAGCAAACAGCTCAAGACACGACTTATGTGCATTTACAAAACAACCCAAAAGGATAAAAATACAAGTTCAAGGAGACTCTGCCTCACCATTTTCTAAATGGGTTTATTCCCTTTTATTTCATTATACATGATACAATGAAAACAAACCTTTCATGCTATTCTCTTCTGCCTCTAGTCAGGTAGTAGAACATAAAAGGGGGAGTATCTAGTACATGGGGTATTGCTGGGGGTCTGTTTTTGCCCGATGTTCCAGGTACACTACCCAGCATCCTGTTTGTGAGATGAAATGACAACCATGTATAACTTACATGCATAATTTTAATGAGTTACATTTTGAAGATTTACTAAAAGACCATTATTTGTCACATCTGACATATATGGTACCTTTGGGTGCTCAAGCCTATCCAGATCCAGTTACTTTTTTAGAATGAAGGCTGGAGTTGCTGTTATCTGAACTTCTAAAATGTTTCACTTTTTGTCCAGAAGTGTGGCTCTCACCTGAGAATTTAGTCAAAAATATTGTTGCAGTACTAAGGACACTGCAATTTCCAAGCCACATTTTTGTCTGCTCCCAGGTAACGGCTGACCTACAGAAACCCTCAGCAAAACTATATAAAAATCACATTAAATTCTCAGAAAATGTAACATCAAATAAAGTAGGTGAAATAGTAAAACTTATTTTTCAATCAGATCTGAAATAAAGATTCAGTACATGATGGAAAGCAAAATAATTAAGTTGGCAGAAACGGAAGCACTTAATTTTAACCACTGTTTGTGGTTACACATTGCAATTCATTTAACCACTTTAATAATTTATTCATTCTAAATCACTCAATATAATTCATTTACCCAATAATATAATTCATTTGCCACTTTGTTCATTTACTCAGTATAATTAAGTCTCCCAAAATGAATATATTTATAAAGATTCACTATTCTTTTATCAAGGCATTAAGATGTCACAGTTAAGTCGAAAAAAAATAAAGACTATTGTCATAAAGATAAACTGCTTAATGATAATTTCTGCCATTTATAGCTCATCTTGATATTGGTTGGAAGTTTTCCCGCCACCCCCCGCACACCCCAGTATAAGCATTTCTTCCAAGGTATTATTGGCTCAAATAAGAACTATTTTAAATACAGCTGGCAGAGTCATGAAACAGTGGCAAGCTTTGAGGCATGACATACATTTTCGAGACATGTTGCATAGGTACTGTGCTCCTGAGATTGTAAATGGGCCACATGAGACAAACCAAATGATGACTAACCTTATACATACTGAGATGACCTGTTTAGTTCCCAAGTGAAACGTGCTGGCTGCACTGAATATATTTAATCAAATAATATTGGGCAAGGCCAGAGGGGCATCCTAAGGCCATGTCTTCATCCTTTAAAAAGGTGTACTTTATTTTTATTCCATGGTAACTGACATGCATGAGCTATCCTGAAGTAAAACTACCCTGCAGACAAGGCACTTTAGTTTTACCGTGAGGTAAACTAGACAAGATCAACTTGAGGTGGAGAAGTGCTGACCTCACCTAGTTTACTCATGGTAAAACTACAGTGCAGACAATGCACTTTGGTGTTAGTGTGGGATAGCTCATGCACATTAGTTATCCAGAATTTTAAAAAAATACACTTTTTTGTTTTTGTTTTTAAAAGCAGTGAAGACCAGGCCTAAGCCAGAGTGGTCTTTAGTGACAAGTTGCTGTGCAATTAACTGTGGTCTGGGAGGAGCATTCCTATTTGAGTTTTTCAATAGCAACACAGACCCTAGAGTCAGTGATGAGGGAGCAAGGAAGTGATACTGGCATTCATTTTGGAATGTGCTACTCCCATGAAAGTATGGAACTTAATAAATGGATTAAAGCTGGCTTTCCCACTCCTCGGTTATGGGAGGGGCATTTGTGAACCTGTGCAGACTGTGCTCAACCCCCACAATATAAACCTAGAAAGCAGGTAGTCTGTACAGGCTAACAAGGGGCTGCTTATGCGCACAGGTTCTGCCACAGTGTAGCCCAGAGTTTGTAAGAATTTGTCCTGCCACATCTGGATGTTCTGTTCTGACATAACCTTCCTGTGCTGAGGAATTGTCTTTTTCAATGAAGTTCTGCAGGACAAGTTCAATTCTTTGACATAAGTTTGCATTTAATAGCTCTTGTGGCTACTCACTTAGCTTTAGTAGGTTTCCATGTTATTTTCAGGACCTTTGGTGACATTCCTGTGTGATATAGCCCCAATCCCTTCTTACCTCTGACACAATGCTTCCTGAAACTCTCTTCAGATTCTTCTGTTGCCAGCCACTCTTACCAATGCCTTTGGCCTTTTCATCCTTCCTAGCCACACACTCTCCTGCCTTCCTAGCCACACACTCTCCTGCCTTCCAGCTTCTGGAGCTCTTTCACGCAAATTTGCTGGCCTATGCAACTGAGTTCCTGAGGCAAAAAAGTAATTTATGCCAGGTGAGGAGCTGGCCTAGATTATTTTCCACTCCAGGGGATCCTGGAACTCTTAGTCACAACTCAGTCTATGGTCTGACTCTGGGGTAGTACAGCTGCACACTTCTGCCTTTCTGAGTGCTGGTGTAACTCTATAATATAGCCTTCTGTTTGGAAACAAAGCTGATTTTCCCTGAAAAGGAAGGGGAAAAACATGGCCATGTGATATAAATATGGGAATAATACAAAAGTAGTATAATGCAATTAAAAAGCTTGCTAACATTAAATACAAAAAAATCACTTCAACTTCAGTATTTAAATACACACGTGGAAATCGGTGGCAATGCTATTTGCAGTACCTATCATGTTATATACCATGCTATTATAGCAGGAATAAACCCTGTTTTCTTACAGTTAATTTTGATGAACTGCCACATAACCACATACATTAAGTTTATATTTCTGTGATCCTATGTAAATTAAGGTCTTTGTTTGCATAGTCCAGCCAGGAAAATATTTTGTAATACTTCTCTAAAATTCTGGTTATTATATTAGATTGCATAACATACCCCATCACAACAGAGTATCATGTGAAGAAGATTGAATATACAGTGCTGAAAATTAACACACTTGACATTAAGGTTTCACAGTTGTCCCGGTAAGATTCAATCTTTTGAATGTATTCCATTATAAATGACAGTATTAGTGAAGTGTGGTTACAGGGGAGACTTTGGGGGAGTGAAAGAGACCAAAAAGGATACAGAGAAGAAAGGGTCAGGAAAGGAGAGAATAACTATTATGATTTATTTATTATTTCCATTGCAGTAGCACCTTCAAATCCCAATCAAGTGAGCCATCAGAGGTGCAGAGCAAAGGTGGGGATTTGACATCCCGATAAGCTAGCAGATCTGAAGGATAAGGGTGGTGTAAATGAGAGAATATTTTTGCAGCATGCAGGAGCTACTGCAGAGCGAGGAATGAACAAGCACGAAGAGTACTTTGTATCTGACACAGAGGACCTGGTGGGAACCAGAGAATGACCCTTATTCACTTACAGTGATGTCCAAGAGCCTGGCAGCAAAAAGAATGAGAAGGCATTACCTGATAGCAGAAAAGAGATGAGATGAGTGTGAGAAACTGGCATTTGAATTGGAAGCAAAGAGTGCATGGCCCTGAAATCAAAGAGAGAGTAAAACCTTGTAGAATTCATTGGTTCCTATTGGCAAGGCAGTTGACACATTTTTCTTTTAATTTTGTCTTCCCTGGTTTTACATTTTTTGTCTTTTTCTTTTCACTTTGAGCTTAAATGAACCAACAACTCTAAAAGAAGAAATATTCTGGATTGAAGCTACAAAAAAATCTGCTTTTTCTCAAGGTTTCACAGAAAATATGAAGTCCTTCCCTGGAACCTGAGAGGGAGGAGGGAGATTTTGTGAAACTCTACCCCTATTTGCCTCAAAGCTTTTTCAGAACTCAGTGACTTTTGGATTTGTAATGAACCCAAAACCCAGGCAAGGAAAAGATTATCTGAATGAACAACTTACCTCCCTGAGGATATAATAAGCATAGCCAAAGGATGCTATTTTGGGAGATGCCCCTGGGTTCCAAGGTTAAGTACAGCTGGTTGGATTTTTTGTTACTCTTTTACAAACATTAAATATTTTCAATAATTTTTAATTATTTCAATCTTATTTTTATGAAACAAATTTTATTTTTTCCAGTTTTTTCCCCATTTTCCAATTTTCCCTTATTCTTTTTTGGCACTGAATGCAATTGAATGGATGAGATGTATGAATCCTCTGTTCCCCCTTCATTTTGCAACTCTGTAGCTTTTCAAAATTTCCTCAACTTTGGAAAAGTTGCAAAGCTGCAAAAGAAAAAAATATAACAAACCATGGCTCTCAACTTTTCAATATTTCTACAAGTTTTGAAAAATTACAATATCGCAAAAGGAAAAACAAAAATGTGGAAAAAAAAATCATGAACAATGTTCATTTTAGTGCACTCAGGGGGTAAAAGGGGAAAAATGGAAAAGTTCAAAATAAATTCCAAAATTTTCACCATTTTTTAAATTTAAAATATTCTGTTCCAAACCCTATGAAACAGAAACAGTTGGATAATATTGCAAAAAAAAATTTCTATTTTTCAACTAGTTATACTTATAAACAAGATTTTTCAATTGCTATTTCGTCCTATAATATGCAATTTATCAAGATACACCTTGGTGATTTCTCGGTGAGGGGGGGAGCTGCTGTCCACTCTGCTCCTGAAAGTTCTGACCTTGCTGCTAAATAAAGAAAACAGACTCAACTCTCAGACTCCTCTACTGTCTCTTCTAGGATGCTTCCTCTCCCTGAGGCCTTCAGGTCTCTGACACTTTAAGAAAAGCTTGAGCTAAGTAGACAGTCAGCATTTCTGGGATCTTTTTTTTTAGAAGCTAAATAAAACAAGAACAAAGTTGCCTTTAGTTTCCTCCTTTTCACATAGGAATAACAGAAGGCCCACACTCCTTGCCAGCAGATAGCAAAGATCAAATCCTGATCCTATAGAGCTGGTTGGGAACCAGAATTTCTCTACAGCAAGAAATTGTGACATTTAAATTTTTTCATACCAAATCAGGATGAAAAGCTGAAATTTCAATTTTTTCTCTGAAGCACAAATTCAGAAATGTTTTGTTTTGATAGAGATGTTTCAATTCTGATTGTTTTTACATTAATATTATATTAATATGCATGTGTTATACCTATATCTTAAGATGTTTATCTACAATATAAAATATTTCAGCATAATATAGGTTGAAGCAAAATCATTCAAAACCACTATTGAAATTAAACTTTTTTTCTTGTCAGAATTGACATGTACCCATGAAACATGTCAATTTTGATGAAACTGCATTTTGTAATAGAATAATTTCCCATCAAACTTCTTGATCAGTTCTACTTTCAGGCATCCTGTGTATTGAGCAAAATAAGCTTTACTCAACTCTGGGCATGCAGGACAACCTCTCCATTGCCAGTAACCTACCACGTAACTTCATCTTCCTTTAATGAGGAGTGAACAGGCTAACTGGCTTCATGTGTTTTCCACCTGTTTGTTAACCCTTCCCTGGTTAGAATACGGAATAGTCCCTGTGCTTCCTGTGCTGGTCAGCCACTGACACCCTTCAGGACTCATTGCTATCTTATTTCCTTCTCAAGCACAATGGCATTATGTGGCCTCTAATAAGGATATGATTAGCAGGTTACCAACCTATTCTCAATAGAACACCACTTGGGTTAACTTTGGACAATTATTGAATGTATCCACTCATTTAGTATGGTACTGTGGCCAAGATTTTCAGAAATGACTAGTGATTTTCAGTGCTTCAGTTTTCGGCTGTCCAACTTCAGACATCTTAAGGGGTCTGATTTTCAGAGGTTAGTGCTTGGTGGTTTCTGTCATTTGGGCCTCTTTAAGGTTTTTCAAGGCTGGGCAGCCAAAAATCACTTTTGAAAATCTTGGGCTGTGTCCTTATGCTTGTAGCTGCCCAATTTGATCAGAGCACATTTTGCAGCACACAGTAACTGATGATTGGGTGGAATCTGGAAGGGAA